>NC_086449.1:809098570-809698570 GCF_028390025.1 Pseudophryne corroboree | reverse complement strand
CGTTCGGTGCTTTTATAGGATAACGTGGTAGCCAATATTTTTGTAGGAACATTGGGGGTCATTCTGAGTTGATCGCTAGCTGAATTTGTTCGTAGCGCAGCGATCAGGCTAAAAATTGGCAGTTCTGTGCATGCGTATGTGGCGCAATGCGCACACGCGACGTACGGGCACAATGAACGATGCAGCTTTGCACAGGGTCTAGCGATGCATTTCAGTCGCACTGCTTGCCGCAGAGTGATTGACAGGAAGAGGGCATTTCTGGGTGGCAACTGACCGTTTTCAGGGAGTGTGCAGAAAAACGCTGGCGTGCCAGGAAAAACGCAGGCGTGGCTGGGAGAACGCTGGGTGGGTTTGTGCGTCAAATCCAGAACTAAATAGTCTGAAGTGATCGCAAGCGCTGAGTAGGTTTTGAGCTAAATTTTGTAGCCGCTCTGCGATACAACCGTTCGCACTTCTGCTAAGCTAAAATACACTACCAGTGGGCGGCGGCATAGCGTTTGCTCGGCTGCTAAAGCGAGCGATCAACTCGCAATGACCCCCATTTGGCCCACCTGGTATGCCCTTTTTAGTTTATCCTTTTTGGCAAATTCAACCCTGTTTGTTCCTATCTCCTCCCGCAAAAGGCCGCAGCCTGTCAGATTGCAGCATTAAGGCGCATGCGCAGTCCCGAAAACTACGGTCAATAACAACCGATTCGGGACTACGTGTAGCGCTGAATGAGCCCCTCTGTGACTAGCTTGTTGATGCGGTTTTTGGCCAATTGCGCCATAAATGACAAAAATTGTGGCCTTTCACTGTGGTCAGCGAGTTTGTGATGACGCAGTTCGCAATACCATGTCTCCCGCACCTCCCTGGAGCTCCGGAAAGTGGCCATTTCCAAAGTACCGTAGGCAAGTTAGGAACAGGCATACTACTAGATGGTAGGTTGCCCACCTTCTGGCCTCTTTGCCATCTTCTGTCTGATATTTGCAGAAGATGGCGCAAGCGCAGTAATTAGCAAAGGCTCCGTAACAGTCCCAGAGGGGTAAAAGTAATAAGTAACCTTGCGAACCGCGGACATCCAGACAGAGACCCCTCGCCCTTTCCAGCACCTGATACATAATTATCTCCAGGAATGACCGAGCAACTACCAATGTTTGTCTGCTTGAATTGCGGGCATCATCGTTTCCCATCAATGTTTTAAAGTAGCAATCATTTAAAATAAAAACACAAACGACCTGGTTTTGCTTTTTAAATGATTGCTATTTTAAAACAGTGAACCCGCCTATGCCCGCAGTTTGCAGCCTATTACCTTTACCTCAGATCTTCACTATCATCTGCACCTATGTCATCTTTACAAATATATCACATGGTAGATGACGCTGACGCATCTCCCGGCTAACATGGCTTTTCTCTCACTCTGTCCACCTCTGCAAAAGAACAAAGAACACACTTCATTGAAAACTAAAAAGTGAGAACTCTTGCTGTTACGTGGGGGTGGGGTTGGCGGTGAGTGAAAGACTTTGTTAAAGGTACCGCAGCTTTTATGTGATCTGTATAAGCAAGGTCTCCAAGCAACGGCGAAAAGCAAAACCGTTATCCCTGGAATATCACCCCCCTAAAGTAGAGGCGACATTCAACGCTTCCCAAGAAATCAGGATGACATTGAGGGACGTTTTATTTCCATGCAGTATGAGCGAGTACAGGATAAGGGGGGTCATTCCGAGTTGATCGCTAGCTGCCGTTGTTCGTAGCGCAGCGATCAGGCTAAAAATCGACATTTCTGCGCATGCGTATGCACCGCAATGCGCACGCTCGACGTACGGGTAACCAAGTCCTTTGTGGTTTCGCACAGGTTCCAGCGAAGCTTTCAGTCGCACGGCACAACGCAGAATAATTGACATAAAGTGGGCGTTTCTGGGCGTTTTTAGGGAGTGCTTAGAAAAACGCAGGCGTGTCGGGGAAAACGCAGGCGTACGCTGGGTGGGTGTGTGACGTCAAAGGCCAACCCTCAAACGTTAGAATCAACGCACATGAAGAGTAAGTCCAGGGCTGGTCTCGTTTTGCACAAAATGTGTTTGCAGGCGCTCTGCTGCACAGGCGTTCGCACTTCTGCAAAGCGAAAATACACTCCCCGGTGGGCGGCGACAATGCGTTTGCACGGCTGCTAAAAACTGCTAGCAAGCGATCAACTTGGAATGACCCCCAAGGTCCCTGTGTCACTAAGCCTTGGAGAGAGATAAAGTGGAAGTAGATAAAGCACCAGCCAATCAGCTCCTCGCTGCAATGTTGCAGGCTGCGTTTGAAAAATGACAGCAATTGGTTGGTAGTTTATCTTTCTCCGCTTTTTCTGGGAATAGGGATGGTCGCCCCTTAATGTTATTTCAAGACAGAGAATAATATAAGATATAATATAACCTTTGTAGATCTAGCATTTTTCTAATAGAGAAAAGCTTTTTTGTTAAAAAAAAAAGAAAAAAATACCCATAATTTATTTTTGTTGAAACAGTAGAAGGCGGCTCCCAGAACCGTTCACACATCAGGAACCCGGTGAGAGCAGCTGAGTATGGCTAAGCTGCCACGGTATTAAAATAAGGTAAATAACAGCAATATACGTAATTTATCATGGCAACAAAAGATTATACTATTTGCCATCGTTAGGATAATAATGTTATGTAGAGCCGTAAATCTCTTTTTTTTCACATTTTGGTGGCAAAACTAGGGCGTTGGTGCACCTGCTGTCATCTGGATTTAGGAAGCACTATCCCTGATCTACCCGACTTCTCCGGTCACAGGGCAAACTCCATTACCGCCATTGAGGTCGCCATCCTATTTCAGAAGTCATATCGACTTCCACCAAAAATGGGTACATTCGCGCAATTGAAGGCGGTGACATCGCAAAACAGCAATTGTAATCCGGGACTGAGCTATTGCACAGCCATTAATAACTGCACGGTCATAAATAACCCTTATTGTACAAAACAAATTAGGACGAGTAACAACATGGCCATGGTTCTTTAATGGTTAACATGTATTCACTTGACAAACTAAAGTAACACAGACTAGTGTGTAGGCAGCGCATAAGAACAGAAGCAGCTAGGGTACGCAGGTTTTCTTTGCAATTATTCCATACTGTGTGTCATGGAGAAGATTAATTGAGAATTATGGTTAAGGCTTCACAATGGATAACCTGCCATCTGTTCTCTCCCTTTTTGCATGGATAATTTATGTATTTTCCCTCAAAAAAAGCTGCACAGCTGTTTCTCACTGGAGTCACATGGTACTGCTCACCGAGCAAACCCATAATGCTTCAGTCCTCCCAAAAACATTACAAACCTTCCCTTACTGAGGTAAAAAAAAAGAGGGAAAGTATTTCACTTTGTGATTACATGCTCTACCATGATAGTTGGTACATCCACAAGGCAAACCTGGCTGCTGCCTAGGGCCCTGTGTGCACCGAGTGGCCCAGAATTTATGATGTTGTTAGTTTTTTGCTTTTTTTTACAAATTGAGCAGGGCCCTAACTAGGGGTGTGTGAGCGGTGCCACCGTCTAGGACACATGACGTCACACGTGACGTGGCCAGCCCAGGGTGTAATATCTAGAGATGAGCGGGTTCGGTTCCTCGGAATCCGAACCCCCCCGAACTTCAGCCTTTTTACACGGGTCCGAGGCAGACTCGGATCTTCCCGCCTTGCTCGGCTAACCCGAGCGCGCCCGAACGTCATCATACCGCTGTCGGATTCTCGCGAGGCTCGTATTCTATCGCGAGACTCGGATTCTATATAAGGAGCCGCGCGTCGCCGCCATTTTCACACGTGCATTGAGATTGATAGGGAGAGGACGTGGCTGGTGTCCTCTCCGTTAGAATAGATAGAGACACTTGAGTTGATTACTTAGTAATTTTGGGGAGCATTAGGAGTACTCAGAGTGCAGAGTTTTGCTGATAGTTACTAGTGACTGACCACCACCAGTTTTATTTATTATTTAATATAATCCGTTCTCTGCCTGAAAAAAAACGATACACAGTCACATACCATATCTGTGCTCAGCCTCAGTGTGCTGCATGATAATATCATCTATATGTATATCTGACTGTGCTGAGTGCTCACTGCTCACACAGCTGAATTGTGGGGGAGACTGGGGTGCAGTTATAGCAGGAGTACAGTGCACACTTGCTGCCAGTGTGACTGACCAGTGACCACCAGTATATTGTCTGCCTGAAAAAGTTAAACACTCCTGTCTGTGGTGTTTTTTTTATTTATTCTATAAACGCATTCTGCTGACAGTGTCCAGCAGGTCCGTCATTCATTATATTATATAAATATTTACCTGCAGTAGTGTTATATTTTTTTTGTTCATCTCTATCATCTTTATCATCTCTATATTAGCAGACGCAGTACGGTAGTCCACGGCTGTGGCTACCTCTGTGTCGTCAGTGCTCGTCCATAATTGTATACCTACCTGTGGTGGGGTTTTTTTTTCTATCTTCTTCATACTAGTAGTTTAGGAGTCTGCTGACAGTGTCCAGCAGGTCCGTCATTATATTATATATACCTGCAGTAGTGATATATATATATATTTTTTATATCATTATCATCTCTATACTAGCAGACGCAGTACGGTAGTCCACGGCTGTAGCTACCTCTGTGTCGTCAGTGCCTCGTCCATAATTGTATACCTACCTGTGGTGGGGTTTTTTTTTCTATCTTCTTCATACTAGTAGTTTAGGAGTCTGCTGACAGTGTCCAGCAGATCCGTCATTATATTATATATACCTGCAGTAGTGATATATATATATTTTTTATATCATTATCATCTCTATACTAGCAGACGCAGTACGGTAGTCCACGGCTGTAGCTACCTCTGTGTCGTCAGTGCCTCGTCCATAATTGTATACCTACCTGTGGTGGGGTTTTTTTTTCTATCTTCTTCATACTAGTAGTTTAGGAGTCTGCTGACAGTGTCCAGCAGGTCCGTCATTATATTATATATACCTGCAGTAGTGATATATATATATTTTTTATATCATTATCATCTCTATACTAGCAGACGCAGTACGGTAGTCCACGGCTGTAGCTACCTCTGTGTCGTCAGTCACTCATCATCCATAAGTATACTAGTATCCATTCATCTCCATTGTTTACCTGAGGTGCCTTTTAGTTGTGCCTATTAAAATATGGAGAACAAAAATGTTGAGGTTCCAAAAATAGGGAAAGATCAAGATCCACTTCCACCTCGTGCTGAAGCTGCTGCCACTAGTCATGGCCGAGACGATGAAATTCCATCAACGTCGTCTGCCAAGGCCGATGCCCAATGTCATAGTACAGAGCATGTAAAATCCAAAACACAAAAGATCAGTAAAAAAAGGACTCAAAAATCTAAATTCAAATCGTCGGAGGAGAAGCGTAAACTTGCCAATATGCCATTTACCACACGGAGTGGCAAGGAACGGCTGAGGCCCTGGCCTATGTTCATGGCTAGTGGTTCAGCTTCACATGAGGATGGAAGCACTCAGCCTCTCGCTAGAAAAATGAAAAGACTTAAGCTGGCAAAAGCACAGCAAAGAACTGTGCGTTCTTCGAAATCACAAATCCACAAGGAGAGTCCAATTGTGTCGGTTGCGATGCCTGACCTTCCCAACACTGGACGTGAAGAGCATGCGCCTTCCACCATTTGCACGCCCCCTGCAAGTGCTGGAAGGAGCACCCGCAGTCCAGTTCCTGATAGTCAGATTGAAGATGTCAGTGTTGAAGTACACCAGGATGAGGAGGATATGGGTGTTGCTGGCGCTGGGGAGGAAATTGACAAGGAGGATTCTGATGGTGAGGTGGTTTGTTTAAGTCAGGCACACGGGGAGACACCTGTTGTCCGTGGGAGGAATATGGCCATTGACATGCCTGGTGAAAATACCAAAAAAATCAGCTCTTCGGTGTGGAAGTATTTCAACAGAAATGCGGACAACATTTGTCAAGCCGTGTGTTGCCTTTATCAAGCTGTAATAAGTAGGGGTAAGGACGTTAACCACCTCGGAACATCCTCCCTTATACGTCACCTGCAGCGCATTCATCATAAGTCAGTGACAAGTTCAAAAACTTTGGGCGACAGCGGAAGCAGTCCACTGACCAGTAAATCCCTTCCTCTTGTAACCAAGCTCACGCAAACCACCCCACCAACTCCCTCAGTGTCAATTTCCTCCTTCCCCAGGAATGCCAATAGTCCTGCAGGCCATGTCACTGGCAATTCTGACGAGTCCTCTCCTGCCTGGGATTCCTCCGATGCATCCTTGCGAGTAACGCCTACTGCTGCTGGCGCTGCTGTTGTTGCTGCTGGGAGTCGATGGTCATCCCAGAGGGGAAGTCGTAAGACCACTTTTACTACTTCCACCAAGCAATTGACCGTCCAACAGTCCTTTGCGAGGAAGATGAAATATCACAGCAGTCATCCTGCTGCAAAGCGGATAACTGAGGCCTTGGCATCCTGGGCGGTGAGAAACGTGGTTCCGGTATCCATCATTACTGCAGAGCCAACTATAGACTTGATTGAGGTACTGTGTCCCCGGTACCAAATACCATCTAGGTTCCATTTCTCTAGGCAGGCGATACCGAAAATGTACACAGACCTCAGAAAAAGACTCACCAGTGTCCTAAAAAATGCAGTTGTACCCAATGTCCACTTAACCACGGACATGTGGACAAGTGGAGCAGGGCAGACTCAGGACTATATGACTGTGACAGCCCACTGGGTAGATGTATTGACTCCCGCCGCAAGAACAGCAGCGGCGGCACCAGTAGCAGCATCTCGCAAACGCCAACTCTTTCCTAGGCAGGCTACGCTTTGTATCACCGCTTTCCAGAATACGCACACAGCTGAAAACCTCTTACGGCAACTGAGGAAGATCATCGCAGAATGGCTTACCCCAATTGGACTCTCCTGTGGATTTGTGGCATCGGACAACGCCAGCAATATTGTGTGTGCATTAAATATGGGCAAATTCCAGCACGTCCCATGTTTTGCACATACCTTGAAATTGGTGGTGCAGAATTATTTAAAAAACGACAGGGGCGTGCAAGAGATGCTCTCGGTGGCCAGAAGAATTGCGGGACACTTTCGGCGTACAGGCACCACGTACAGAAGACTGGAGCAACACCAAAAACGCCTGAACCTGCCCTGCCATCATCTGAAGCAAGAAGTGGTAACGAGGTGGAATTCAACCCTCTATATGCTTCAGAGGTTGGAGGAGCAGCAAAAGGCCATTCAAGCCTATACAACTGAGCACGATATAGGAGGTGGAATGCACCTGTCTCAAGCGCAGTGGAGAATGATTTCAACGTTGTGCAAGGTTCTGCAACCTTTTGAACTTGCCACACGTGAAGTCAGTTCAGACACTGCCAGCCTGAGTCAGGTCATTCCCCTCATCAGGCTTTTGCAGAAGAAGCTGGAGGCATTGAAGGAGGAGCTAAAAGGGAGCGATTCCGCTAGGCATGTGGGACTTGTGGATGGAGCCCTTAATTCGCTTAACAAGGATTCACGGGTGGTCAATCTGTTGAAATCAGAGCACTACATTTTGGCCACCGTGCTCGATCCTAGATTTAAAACCTACCTTGGATCTCTCTTTCCGGCAGACACAAGTCTGCAGGGGTTCAAAGAACTGCTGGTGAGAAAATTGTCAAGTCAAGCGGAACGCGACCTGTCAACATCTCCTCCTTCACATTCTCCCGCAACTGGGGGTGCGAGGAAAAGGCTCAGAATTCCGAGCCCACCCGCTGGCGGTGATGCAGGGCAGTCTGGAGTGACTGCTGATGCTGACATCTGGTCCGGACTGAAGGACCTGACAACGATTACGGACATGTCGTCTACTGTCACTGCATATGATTCTCTCCCCATTGAAAGAATGGTGGAGGATTATATGAGTGACCGCATCCAAGTAGGCACGTCAGACAGTCCGTACGTATACTGGCAGGAAAAAGAGGCAATTTGGAGGCCCTTGCACAAACTGGCTTTATTCTACCTAAGTTGCCCTCCCACAAGTGTGTACTCCGAAAGAGTGTTTAGTGCCGCCGCTCACCTTGTCAGCAATCGGCGTACGAGGTTACTTCCAGAAAATGTGGAGAAGATGATGTTCATTAAAATGAATTATAATCAATTCCTCCATGGAGACATTCACCAGCAGCAATTGCCTCCACAAAGTACACAGGGAGCTGTTATGGTGGATTCCAGTGGGGACGAATTGATAATCTGTGAGGAGGGGGATGTACACGGTGATGAATCGGAGGATGATGATGAGGTGGACATCTTGCCTCTGTAGAGCCAGTTTGTGCAAGGAGAGATTAATTGCTTCTTTTTTGGTGGGGGTCCAAACCAACCCGTCATTTCAGTCACAGTCGTGTGGCAGACCCTGTCACTGAAATGATGGGTTGGTTAAAGTGTGCATGTCCTGTTTATACAACATAAGGGTGGGTGGGAGGGCCCAAGGACAATTCCATCTTGCACCTCTTTTTTCTTTCATTTTTCTTTGCGTCATGTGCTGTTTGGGGAGTGTTTTTTGGAAGGGCCATCCTGCGTGACACTGCAGTGCCACTCCTAGATGGGCCAGGTGTTTGTGTCGACCACTAGGGTCACTTATCTTAGTCACACAGCTACCTCATTGCGCCTCTTTTTTTTCTTCTTTGCGTCATGTGCTGTTTGGGGAGTATTTTTTGGAAGGGCCATCCGGCCTGACACTGCAGTGCCACTCCTAGATGGGCCAGGTATTTGTGTCGGCCACTAGGGTCGCTTAGCTTACTCACACAGCTACCTCATTGCGCCTCTTTTTTTCTTTGCGTCATGTGCTGTTTGGGGAGTGTTTTTTGGAAGGGCCATCCTGCGTGACACTGCAGTGCCACTCCTAGATGGGCCAGGTGTTTGTGTCGGCCACTTGGGTCGCTGAGCTTAGTCATCCAGCGACCTCGGTGCAAATTTTAGGACTAAAAATAATATTGTGAGGTGTGAGGTGTTCAGAATAGACTGAAAATGAGTGGAAATTATGGTTATTGAGGTTAATAATACTTTGGGATCAAAATGACCCCCAAATTCTATGATTTAAGCTGTTTTTTTAGGTTTTTTTGAAAAAAACACCCGAATCCAAAACACACCCGAATCCGACAAAAAAAATTCGGTGAGGTTTTGCCAAAACGCGTTCGAACCCAAAACACGGCCACGGAACCGAACCCAAAACCAAAACACAAAACCCGAAAAATTTCCGGTGCACATCTCTATTATCGCCCTGCTATGGCTCTGAAATGAATGGGGAATGGCCCAATCCGGGTGGTATTCATGTGACCGCCGGTCAGCTGACCGACAGTCGCCACCGAGCCCGCAGCGTGGCGAGCGCAGTGAGCCCGCAAGGGGCTTGCTGCACTCGCCCCTCCCCGCCGGTCACCAGTACTACACCCCCCAATCCAGTGTGTTGCTCAGGGAACCATGGGGTATTAATTTGGCTCTGTGTACATAGACCTGGGTATCTTTGGTACAATCTTGTCTACTCCCCTGGTTCTGTATGTCCAGGTGGCTCTCTAATTTGGACACCCTCTGAAGTCCTGCCCGCTTCTGTAGTGAGATGGACAGGGTAATGATGGCACAATTTGCATGATCATGGCTCCACCGCCTTTTCCCACATGAGGGGGGTGGGGCTGTGTGCAGTCTTCGTGTGGGCCCTGTCCTCTCTCGCAGGCATTGTGCCATGTTTCCGGTATCCTACCATGCATGTGCAAATTGTCCTGTCCATGTGGTACTCTGAGGAGGTGAGTATAATATTTGTGTGCAGAATGTGCAGTGTGGACCCCTTGGACCCAGGGGCCCATGGGCACAATATACCCTGCAGCCATTATAGCTATACCAGTGAGTGTTAGAGACCCATCTTATGGAATTCACCTTGACGTGGTTGATGGATCTTGTATTTGGCCAAACATGCATTTGTACTCCATGTTCATTGAGGTGTTGATCATAATTGTAATTACCATCAGTGCTGTTAGTGCTTAGAGGACAATGCAGTCCTATTCTGGTCCTCAAATCACTACTTACCAGACGCCAACCATACAAAAGGAATTAACGCTATTGCGGTCCCCGTCGTGTATATAATTGACAAATTCTAAGGAACGCGGAATGACAATCCCCAGAGTGGCAACGGAAATTGTAGATCGTATCACCACAACTCTGCACCCCTGCGGCATGTCCCACCACAAGATCCAATGCATGTGCCATTCTTCCAAAACGTGTCAGTCTGCCCAGCTTCGAGCACTCATCTACTAAAGCCATAAATGTGGCCTAAACGCGCAAATATCCACAGTTTCCAGCGGCCGAGAGAAAATAAATTACCACGCCAAGTCCATAAAATGTATCACTTATTCTGCAAGTCACAACGCCCCCGATAGACCATACAAGACGTATGTCCAAGGACCTGTCAGTAGGGACAAGCCAACATGTGCAGTCTGTCAGGGAGAGCGCAGCTGAGCAGAACCAGTTTGCAGTCTGCAGGCTTTAGACAGCACAGACGTGCAAGGAGGAACAATGACAGACGCGAGACTCCCGCCAATTCCTGCATAATGTTAATGTGACATCTACATGCACGGTATTTTGACACGGTATTAATGTCAGTGAAAGCATTTTATCGGCGTTTGAACTTTAAATGTGATGCTTTACCATTATGTTTAAAGTTATAGGGGGTCATTCCAACCCAATAGCTCGCTGCAGTTTGTCACAGCGCAGCGATCGGGTCAGAACTGCGTATGTGCCGGCGCATGGCAGCTTTCGTTACCTAGCGATCGCCTCTGAGACAGAGGCAGTCGCTAGGCGGGAGGGGGCTGAATGGCGGCGTTAAGCCGCCGTTTAGGGGGAGCGGTCCGGCCAATGCAGGCGTGGCCGGACTGTAGGGGGGGCGGGCTGCAGCGGCGGCTGTGTGACGTGTCACACAGCCGCTGCGGCCAGCGGGAGCGACGAGCAACTCCCGACCAGCCGCAGGAGCTGCGCTAACCGGGAGTTACTCCTCAAATACAAAGGCATCGCCGCTGTGCGATGCTTTTGTACTTGTGCGGGGGGGGGGGGGGGGGGGGCGGCACTGACATGCGGGGCGGACTAGCCCTGTGCTGGGCGTCCCCCCGCATGTCTGTGAAACCGATCGTAGATGTGCTAAATTTAGCACATCCACGACCAATGGCTAGATGCCTCATCGCTTGTAAAGTGATAAAATGGAGAGTGAAAAAGTACCAGCCAATCAGCTCCTCACTGCCATGTCACAGGCTGTGTTTGAAAAATGGCAGTTAGGAGCTGATTGGCTGGTACTTTATCACTCTCCAGTTTATCACTTTACAAGCGATGATACATCTGGCCCCAAGTCTAAATTACCCCCATTGTCTGTATATACAATAACAGGTAAATTATCAGGTTCTGGATCACTGGTGCAGCAGGGACGTATGTGAAGTGCGACCCAGACGTATGTGCAGTACAAAAACCGCTGAGATCCGCAAACATCGCCATCGTCTTCAACTGTAAGTCACTATTTTCCTGTTTTGCTTATTTTGTTTCTTGTACTCTGTAATTGAGCGCTGCAGATTCCTTGTGGCGCCATATAAATAAAGGATAATAAAATTAATTGTGACCACTTTCAAATCGGGCCCACAAGCACATATATACCAGTGACGTGCGGTGAGGTCATTGGCTGGGGGGGGCAACATCAGTATCGGCAGGGTCCCGCCGCCGATTCCCCCCGCCCAGCACTGGATCCGCTGTCCAATCACATCTGCCTCGCTGACAGGGACGTGGTGTCCCTGTCAACGAGGCACTTGTATAAGTGCCGCTTTCACTGCTTTTCTGCTGTACTCCCCCTCCTCCCTGTCATTAGTACTCCGCTCAGGGGCGGGGTTTCACAGAATAAATGCGTTTGCATCATTTCGCAAAACTCCTCACCCCCGAGCGGAGAATTATGACAGGGAGTCAGGGGAGAAGAGGGGCGGGCTGGCGGGCTGACAACTGGCATTACTGAATAAATAATATGAGCACTAAAGTATGTTTTTTGTTAGTGCTGGGACTTGTAGTGCGGTGGGGAGGACATACAACGTATAACATATGTAGGACAATACAAAAGAACTGAATGAGCAGCAGAGTGAAAGGAGAAAGTTACAATTTAGTATAAAGAGAAAAGAAGAAAGTAAAATACTAAACAAATTAAAGAGCAAAATGTTAACCCAGACGGGCCTTGTAATGGACGTATATAAATCTCAACATACCACCGCCCAAAAAAAAAAAAGACTGTAAACATTGGATTTCGCTCTTTAATTTGTTTATTTCATTTGTTTAGGCAAATGTGTATTTTTTTATATCGGAGGGGGGGGGGCGCATTTTTAAATCTCGCACTGGTAGCCAAAATGAAAAGAAACAGCCCTGCTGTCCCTAACCGGTATCCGGACTCTGGGTCGACACCACTTAGGACGACACCAATTAGGTCGACAATAAATCGGTCAACACTAGAAATAGGTCGACATGACCATTAGGTCGGCGTGAACAAAGTCGACATGCAAAAAGGTCGACATGAGTTTTTCACTTTTTTTTTACTTTTTCATACTTTACGATCCACGTGGACTACGATTGGGAACGGTAACCTGTGCCGAGCGCAGCGGTAGTGAAGCGAGGCACCTTGCCCGAAGCATGGCGAGCGAAGCGAGCCATGCGAGGGTACACGGTGCACTAATTGGGGTTCCCGGTCACTTTATGAAGAAAACGACACAAAAAAAACCCATGAAAAACTCATGTAGACCTTTTTTCATGTCGACCTTCATGTCGACCTATTTCTAGTGTCGACCTAGATACTGTTGACCTAATGGGTGTCGACCTAGACACTGTCGACCCTGAGTCCCATACCCCCCTAACCATCCCCTTCTGCAGCCTAACCCCTGCAGCGTAACCCTAAACCTAGCCCCAGTACTTACCATTGGGGTGCTGCTGTCGTAATTTTGACCGTCAGGATTTCCACCTGCCGGGATCCTGACCGCATTCCGCTTAATGTCATACATGGAAGTAACTGAGCTTAAATCAAAAAAATGTTAACTATAGGCAAATAGTACATGTTTTAATGTGCCATAAAATGAAGACATTAAAACAATTCAGTGCAAAGTGTGCCGACTGTCTCCCCTGAAATCCTGCCACCCTCGCGCCGTGTGGACTAGTCCTTCCCCAAATCAAGGCATGCGTCCTATTACCTAGAAAATAACTGTAGGATATTCATTACTGCTGCTGGGGGAACTCTCATTCATTTGATATGCAGAGGCGCCACCTAGAGGTGAAAATCTCATAGTTCCGGAAACTAAAGCGCCAAATCTGTGTTGCAGTGAGAATGTTTGCAGATTCCGCCCTCTGCACGATTCTGTATCGCCTTCGCAAACAGAAGGGATAATGGGGGGTAATTCCAAGTTGATCGCAAAACCATGTGCACTGCAGGGGAGGCAGATATAATATGTGCAGAGAGAGTTAGATTTGGGTGGGGTGTGTTCAATCTGCAATCTAAATTGCAGTGTAAGCAGCCAGTATTTACCCTGCACAGAAACAAAATAACCCACCCAAATCTAACTCTCTGCACATGTTATATCTGCCCCTCCTGCAGTGCACATGGTTTTGCCCAATTGCTAATAAACTTCCTGCTGCGATCAACTCAGAATTACCCCCAATTTGTCTAAACTGGCTTTTATACTTACGGCATATTTATCAATATTGTTTTTACTAAAATAACGTGAAAACACCCTTTTCACGTGTGTGTCCGCGGGATGCTCATGCTGTGACACTCTCACTTTACAGCGCCGATGCCGGTTGGAAGATTCACAGCAGCAGCTAACTGGAGACTGGGCGGGATGTATTAAGATACATCGCCGCCCCTCGCTGCTTATCGCAGCAATGTTGATCGCATATGTACTAACATATGCGGTCAATATCGCAATGCGGTGACGGAGGCCCCCCGCGATACCTGTGAGGTGGTCTGCGGGGGTCTCCGTCACCTCCCAGGGGTCTCCACACTTCTCCCACGCCGGGAAGTAGCAGCAGGCTGCCCCCAGCGCCTCCTCCTCTTCCCTGCAGCCGGAAGGACCTCCGGCTGCGTTGCTAGGGGGAGGAGGAGATTACCTTCCGGGTCCAGGGCTGCCTGGAGGAAGGTATGCCGGGGGGGAGGGGAGTCAGCATCTGCGGCAGGGGCGGCGGATTGCGGCGGTCGGCGATAAGAAGCCCATAGGCTTCTATAGGGTATAGCCATCCAGAGATTTGAAAATGCAGTAAAACCCCCGTTTTCAGGGGTTTTACCGCATTTTTCCTTTAGTACATCCCGCCGACACAGAGAAGGAACGGGCACTGAGCCCTGGCTGCAGCAGCGTGCAGGTAAGCGCTAGCTCAGCAGGGAAAGCCGCAGGGGTCGCAAGGGGGAGGGTGATAGCCGACGGCAGCACATTTGTGGTCACACACTAAGGGTATTTTTCGAGAAAAGTGCCTTGAGAAATTGCGATGAAAGAATTTGCAGGGACAGAGCTTTCTAGCAAGCTCTGTTCCTGCACGTGATAACTGATATATCCCTGTGACGCATTCAAGTATGACTTTGCGGATTGGGGCAAATATATCACATCCCATCTGCATCTGAGATGCGGATTGTGACAAATATGCCCCTAAATCTTAGGTATTTCAAACTGAACAGGAACCGTCTCCATTAAAGGTATTGTATACATTTCACACCATTTACAGAACTGTATATATAAGCTCAGGCCTTGTCTATCACCAATTTCCTGGTGTTAGCTTTATGCTTTACAATGACTGGAAGCTGTTACGTCCTCCATGTTTATGGTTTGTAAACACATCAGCGACCAGGCATGGGAACCAGCAGGAATTCTGAAGGAGACTGTGGGGACAACCGGACTCCAGAGGACTTCAGGGCAAGTGGGAGAGACTGCATTGGGGGTAAGTATCAGGGGGATGAGCCTCGGTGTGTGACATTCCTGACAGGGTGCATCCTTGTGAGTATTAGTCTAGCTCACTAGGGGGGAGATGTGTCAAGCCTTGGAGCGAGATAAAGTGGAAAAGTTGCCCAACCAATCAGCTTCTGTCATTTACTTAGCACAGTCTTTCGAATGACTGTTACATGCTGATTTGTTGTTTCAGGTCATTTTTCTACTTTATCTCTCTCCAAGTGCCATATGCACTAAGCCTTGAAAAGTGATAAATTGCACGGTGATAAAGAGGTATATTCATGAAGCAGTGAAAAGAGTGGAGAAGTGAGCCTGTGGAGAAGTTGCACATGGCAACCAATCAGCTGCTCCGTACAACTGTATAGTATGCAAATTATAAATGTTATGTCAATGCTGATTGGTTCTCCGCTGGCTGACCACACTTTTTACTGCTTCATGAATAGACAAAGTATCAACCAACCAGCTTCTGTCATTTTTCAAACCCAGCCTGTAACATGGCAGTTAGGAGCTGATTAGCTGGTACTTTATCACTATGAAATGTATTACTTAGTCCATCTCCCCCAAGGCTCGATACGGGTGTGGTTCATCAAATCGACAGTATCTAGGTCGACAATGTTTAGGTCGACCACTATAGGTCGACAGTCACTAGGTCGACATGGATGGAAGGTCGACAGGGTTTCTAGGTCGACATGTGCTAGGTCGACAGGTCTAAAGGTCGACATGAGGATTTATTTATTTTTGGTGTCGTTTTCTTCGTAGAGTGACCGGGATCCCAAATTAGTGCACCGCGTCCCCTCGCATGGCTCGCTTCGCTCGCCATGCTTCGGGTATGGTGCCTTCGCTCCGCTACCGATTCGCTCGGCACAGATTACCGTTCCAATCGTAGTCCACGTGGATCGTTAAGTATGAAAAAATTCAAAAAAAGAAAAAAAAAATGAAAAACTCATGTCGACCTTTAGACCTGTCGACCTAGCACATGTCGACCTAGAAACCCTGTCGACCTTCCATCCATGTCGGCCTAGTGACTGTCGACCTATAGTGGTCGACCTAAACATTGTCGACCTAGATACTGTCGATCTTCTGACCGGATCCCGCTCGATACACCCCCCTCAAAATGTCTTTCTTTGGGGGTCATTCCGAGTTGTTCGCTCGTTATTTTTTTGTCGCAACGGAGCGATTAGTCGCTAATGCGCATGCGCAATGTCCGCAGTGCGACTGCGCCAAGTAAATCTGCTATGCAGTTAGGTATTTTACTCACGGCATTACGAGGTTTTTTCTTCGTTCTGGTGATCGGAGTGTGATTGACAGGAAGTGGGTGTTTCTGGGCGGAAACTGGCTGTTTTATGGGTGTGTGCGAAAAAACGCTACCGTTTCTGGGAAAAACGCGGGAGTGGCTGGAGAAACGGAGGAGTGTCTGGCCGAACGCTGGGAGTGTTTGTGACGTCAAACCAGGAACGACAAGCACTGAACTGATCGCAGATGCCGAGTAAGTCTGGAGCTACTCAGAAACTGCTAAGAAGTGTCTATTCGCAATTCTGCTAATCTTTCGTTTGCAATTTTGATGAGCTAAGATTCACTCCCAGTAGGCGGCGGCTTAGCGTGTGCAAAGCTGCTAAAAGCAGCTAGCGAGCGAACAACTCGGAATGACCCCCTTTATTGTGTATAGGAGTTTGTAGCAGTCTAAAGGACCAATTTAATTAAGCATGGCATCCTGATGTAGCCTTGCATATGACATGCTGCAATGCAGATTTCCAGATATTATGGAACTCTAATGATTTGTGAGCAAAATATAAATAAAATAACTTTGTTAGTATTTGAATGTTCCCTGAAGAAAAGTCTCATAAAATCCTCGTAAACTCTCAAGTAAAAATTATTCTGAAAAAAAAAAAATGAATAAAATAAGATAAAATATTACCTAGAAAAAAAAGTAAACTCATGTTTTTGAAATACACATTTTAGCAATTTTATTTTACTCTTCTGTTTTGACGCGTCTCCACGATTCTACGTTGCGCAGCACATTTCTCATCCTGCATATTAACAAAGCGCAATTGCCAAGGGGCGGAATAAAATGATCTTGGCGCGGTTTGCTTGATTTACACAGACGCGTCTAATTTGCGTGTATGTTGGAGCCAATGAGTATAGGAGGGTGGAGAAGGGTTACAGAAACTAGACGTAACTGAGATATCATTTTGTGGAGTGAAACTATTAGAGGATGGGGAGTGGGCCCTATATATTTAAAGGATTCCATGAAACCTTGAAAGGTGCTGTTATTACCCCTCCCAAAAACAATATTTGGGAAAGCAAAAATTTCAGGCGCAGGCCAGTCTCCTGAATCTTGCACCTCTCTCTTGTGAAGTGGGTGGAGCATTGATGACGCATTTTGCATCCTTATGACAGAATCTCCAGCGGCACAATAATATGAGTAACAGCTTTGCGCATAGAAGGTGAGTACTAATGCAGAAGAAGATTGGCAATGCCTCCATTTTTGTGTGGTGCTCACACAAATATATATACAGTATGTATCTCCTATATATTAGCCCAGAGTGACTGCATGTATAACGCTGGGCGGAGTCATACAGTCACAGATCTGGGTGGCTGAATGCAGGGCAGGAACTCCCTCGATTCGCCCAGCCCCGCCCAGTGCCCTACCCGTCTCCGCCCAGTCCACTCTGTCCCCTCTCCCCACACAGTCCCCGCACCCTGGTGACACTAGAGCCGGTTACTGGGCAGCATGGAGGAGAATGGCAATGTGCCAGGGGCAGGCACTGAATGCCTCACCCACCTGCGGCACCCTCGCATCCGCCCTCACCCACAGACCCCCTCCCCCATCTGCGGCATCCCCCACAGCCACTCCTCCCCCATCTGCGCAATCCCGCACCCTCACCTCCACCATCTGCAGCACTTCTGGAACCCAGCACCCAACCTCTTTCCCCCCTTGCAACTCCCCCTCCCCCAAATGCACCCCCCCTACATCGCCCCTCCCCCATGCACAGCACCTCCAGACTCCCTCCTTCATCCATGGGCCACCGCACCGATCCGTCCCCCACCAGCATCTACAGACCCCATCCAAACCCCCTGCCCCTCAACCCGCGGCACCCCCCAAGCCGCCCCAAACACACCCCAACTGCGGCACCCCGCAACCGCTCCCCCCCACCCACCGCACCACCCACTCGCGACCCTCCCCAACCGCAGTAATCTCGCACCCCGCTCCTCACCCACCCACAGCGCCCACGGACACTCCACCCCCATCCACGGCATACCCGCACCTGCCCCTCCCTTGGCCGTGGCTCTTCCGGACACCCTACCCCACCCGGCACCCGCGACACCTGCCACTCCCCCAACTACAGCACCTCCGGCTCCCTCCCCTATCGGACCCTCCCCCACCCGCATAATTTACAGACACCCTCCCCCATCTGCAGACCTCCCACACCTGCACCTCCCACACCCGCAGCACCTCCGGACAACCACCTGCAGCACAACACCTCCGGACCCCCTCCCCCACCCACGGCTCCCCCGCAACCGCCCCTCCCCCACCTGCAGCATCTACATACCCCATACGCACCATCCCGCACCCACACCTTCCCCACCCGCAGCATCTACATACCTCATACACGCCATCTCGCAACCAACACCTCCCACACCTGTAGCACTGCTGGAACCCATCACCCAACCCCCCCCCCCCCCCCCCCCCACACACACACACACACACACACACTGAACTTCTGTGAGTATAGGTGCTACCAATGGAAATGGGGTTATTAAGAAACACTAATACTGTGGCCATTATATGTATAAGCGACACTGCTACCTGTGGGCATTGTGTATAAGTGGCACTGCTACCTGTGGCCACTGTGTGTATCAACGGTATGTTCTCTCTAACGCCTTGCCTCTCTTTATCCTCTCCCTACCACCCTGCCTCTCCCTATCCTTTACCGATCGCACAGCGTTTCTGTATATTCCCTTTCTCTCCACCCCCCCACCCACCCCCTTACGCCTCTCTGTCTTTTCTCAACCGGACACCATTTCTGTATGCTCTCTATACTGCCCTGCGTTTCTGAATCTGTTATCTACCGGCCTGCGTCTGTTCCAAGGCGTGCAGGGGTTAATGGGGCGTAGCTCCTTCCGACGGTGTGAAGAGCGCCCGTAGGGCGCGATGAATCACCTAGTATATTATATATTGCATAGTACATATGATAGATATGTAAACTGCCATAGCGTAGCTTACATATTGCACTGTACAGTAACAAACAGTATGAATGAAAGGGTTCTGCAGCTTTGATAAAAAAAATTTTTTTCATATTTTGGGAACTACATTTATATGGAAAATCCCACATCCAATAATGCAGTGTGGGTAATGGGATAGAGGGGGTAATTCTGAGTTGATCGCAGCAAGAACTTTGTTAGCAGTTGGGCAAAACCATGTGCACTGCAGGGGGACAGATATAACATGTGCAGAGAGAGTTAGATTTGGGTGGGGTGAGTTCAAACTGAAATCTAAATTGCAGTGTAAAAATAAAGCAGCCAGTATTTACCCTGCACAGAAACAATACAAGCCACCCAAATCTATCTCTCTCTGCACATGTTATATCTGGCCCCCCTGCAGTGCACATGGTTTTGCTCAATTGCTAACAAACTTGCTGCTGCGATCAACTCAGAATGACCCCCAGAGGGGGTCATTCCGAGTTGATCGCTCGTTGCTGAATTTCACAACGGAGCAATTAAGGCAAACATGCGCATGCGCTAAGTATTTTAGCACAAAACTTAGTAGATTTACTTACGTCCGAACAAAGAATTTTCATCGTTGAAGTGATCGGAGTGTGATTGACAGGAAGTGGGTGTTTCTGGGCGGAAACTGGCCGTTTTCTGGGAGTGTGCGGAAAAACGCAGGCGTGCCAGGATAAAACGCGGGAGTGTCTGGAGAAACGGGGGAGTGGCTGGCCGAACGCAGGGCGTGTTTGACATCAAACCAGGAACGAAACGGCCTGAGCTGATCACAATCTGTGAGTAAGTCTGGAGCTACTCAGAAACTGCTAAGAATTTTCTATTTGCAATTCTGCTAATCTTTCGTTCGCAATTCTGCTAAGCAAAGATACACTCCCAGAGGGCGGCGGCCTAGCGTGTGCAATGCTGCTAAAAGCAGCTAGCGAGCGATCAACTCGGAATGACCCCCATTGTGCGGTGCAGAATTTCTACAGTAATTAGACAGACAGTCATTAGCTTGACCCCATATGGCCGACATGCAATAGATTGATACGGTCAAGAGGTGGACAGGTAAAGGTAGGCAATGAATAAGGTCGACAGGTATAAAAGGTCAACATGAAAATGATTGACACAAAAAGGTCAACACAAGTTTTTTTGGTGTAATTTTGTATGTTTCATACCATGTGACCACATTATGGGGGTCATTCCGACACGTTCGCACGCAGCGGTTTGTCGCTGCGGTGCAAACGGGTCCGGAATGCGCAAGCGCGGCGGCTGCACTGCGCGTGCGCGACAATGCCCGGCGACAGGGGTCGCCGGGTTACGTACAGGAGAACGAAGAAAGCGGTCACAGAGCCGACTGCAAGAAGATTGACAGAAAGAAGGCGTACCTGGGCGTCACCGGACCGTTGGAGACCGTTTTCAGGGAGTGGTAAGGAAAACGCAGGCGTGTCCAGCAGAACGGAGGGCGGATGTCTGACGTTAAAGCCGGCCCCAGCATCGCTGAGATCGTCGCACAGGGTAAGTATGTCCAGGGCTAGTCTACTTTTACTTGAATTTTTTTTAGCTTAGCAGCCCTGCTAAGCTAAAATACACTCCCCCATAGGCGTAGACTAGTTGACCGCAGCAGCAGCAGCTAAAAGTTGCTGGTTGCGATCAACTCGGAATGACCACCTTAGTGTAATATTTACCCTCGTGAGGCTCTCTTCTCTCCTTGTTTCAGGTAAGGTGGCTCGCACCACTACCGCCGCGCTCGGCACAGGTTACTATTCCCAATCGTAGTCCACTTGGATGGTGGCATTAAAGGGAAAGTATGCCTTTTTGCAGATGACACAAAGGTATGCAACAGGGTAGACACACCAGGTAGGGTAAAACAGATGGTTGAGGATCTAGGTAGACTAGAGGAATGGTCAAGAAAGTGGCAATTACAGTTTAATGCCAAAAAATGCAAAATCATGCACTTGGGTCTCAAAAATTCAAAGGCTAAATATAGTATTAATGGCACTATACTGGAAACTACTGAGGAGGAAAGGGATCTAGAAGTCACTATTTCAGATGACTTAAAGGCTAAATACAGTATTAATGGCACTATACTGGAAACTACTGAGGAGGAAAGGGATCTAGAAGTCACTATTTCAGATGACTTAAAGGCTAAATACAGTATTAATGGCACTATACTGGAAACTACTGAGGAGGAAAGGGATCTAGAAGTCACTATTTCAGATGACTTAAAGGCAGATAAGCAATGTAACAAAGCAATGAGGAAGGCTAGTCAGATGCTTGGTGCATTGGGAGAGGAATCAGCAGCAGAAAGAAAGAAGTAATAATGCCACTGTATAGGTCATTGGTACGGCCTCATCTAGAATACTGTGTTCAATAATGGAGGCCATATCTTCAAAAGGATATTAATACATTAGAGACTGTACAAAGAAGGGCAACTAAAATGGTGCATGGCCTACATCACAAAACATACCCAGAAAGACTAAAACATCTAAATATGTATAGTTTGGAGCAGAGAAGGGAAAGGGAGGACATGATAGAAACTTTCAAATATATGAAGGGTTTTAACTAGAGATGAGCGCCTGAAATTTTTCGGGTTTTGTGTTTTGGTTTTGGGTTCGGTTCCGCGGCCGTGTTTTGGGTTCGAACGCGTTTTGGCAAAACCTCACCGAATTTTTTTTGTCGGATTCGGGTGTGTTTTGGATTCGGGTGTTTTTTTCAAAAAACACTAAAAAACAGCTTAAATCATAGAATTTGGGGGTCATTTTGATCCCAAAGTATTATTAACCTCAAAAACCATAATTTACACTCATTTTCAGTCTATTCTGAATACCTCACACCTCACAATATTATTTTTAGTCCTAAAATTTGCACCGAGGTCGCTGTGTGAGTAAGATAAGCGACCCTAGTGGCCGACACAAACACAGGGCCCATCTAGGAGTGGCACTGCAGTGTCACGCAGGATGGCCCTTCCAAAAAACCCTCCCCAAACAGCACATGACGCAAAGAAAAAAAGAGGCGCAATGAGGTAGCTGTGTGAGTAAGATTAGCGACCCTAGTGGCCGACACAAACACCGGGCCCATCTAGGAGTGGCACTGCAGTGTCACGCAGGATGTCCCTTCCAAAAAACCCTCCCCAAACAGCACATGACGCAAAGAAAAAAAGAGGCGCAATGAGGTAGCTGACTGT
The DNA here is from genome assembly GCF_028390025.1 of Pseudophryne corroboree. Classification (NCBI taxonomy): domain Eukaryota; kingdom Metazoa; phylum Chordata; class Amphibia; order Anura; family Myobatrachidae; genus Pseudophryne; species Pseudophryne corroboree. The sequence goes on along the minus strand of NC_086449.1, from coordinate 809,676,230 downwards.
GTGAGTAAGATTAGCGACCCTAGTGGCCGACACAAACACCGGGCCCATTTAGGAGTGGCACTGCAGTGTCACGCAGGATGTCCCTTCCAAAAAACCCTCCCCAATCAGCACATGATGCAAAGAAAAAGAAAAGAAAAAAGAGGTGCAAGATGGAATTGTCCTTGGGCCCTCCCACCCACCCTTATGTTGTATAAACAGGACATGCACACTTTAACCAACCCATCATTTCAGTGACAGGGTCTGCCACACGACTGTGACTGATATGACGGGTTGGTTTGGACCCCCCCCAAAAAAGAAGCAATTAATCTCTCCTTGCACAAACTGGCTCTACAGAGGCAAGATGTCCACCTCATCTTCACCCTCCGATATATCACCGTGTACATCCCCCTCCTCACAGATTATCAATTCGTCCCCACTGGAATCCACCATCTCAGCTCCCTGTGTACTTTGTGGAGGCAATTGCTGCTGGTCAATGTCTCCGCGGAGGAATTGATTATAATTCATTTTAATGAACATCATCTTCTCCACATTTTCTGGATGTAACCTCGTACGCCGATTGCTGACAAGGTGAGCGGCGGAACTAAACACTCTTTCGGAGTACACACTTGTGGGAGGGCAACTTAGGTAGAATAAAGCCAGTTTGTGCAAGGGCCTCCAAATTGCCTCTTTTTCCTGCCAGTATAAGTACGGACTGTGTGACGTGCCTACTTGGATGCGGTCACTCATATAATCCTCCACCATTCTATCAATGTTGAGAGAATCATATGCAGTGACAGTAGACGACATGTCCGTAATCGTTGTCAGGTCCTTCAGTCCGGACCAGATGTCAGCATCAGCAGTCGCTCCAGACTGCCCTGCATCACCGCCAGCGGGTGGGCTCGGAATTCTGAGCCTTTTCCTCGCACCCCCAGTTGCGGGAGAATGTGAAGGAGGAGATGTTGACAGGTCGCGTTCCGCTTGACTTGACAATTTTCTCACCAGCAGGTCTTTCAACCCCAGCAGACTTGTGTCTGCCGGAAAGAGAGATCCAAGGTAGGCTTTAAATCTAGGATCGAGCACGGTGGCCAAAATGTAGTGCTCTGATTTCAACAGATTGACCACCCGTGAATCCTTGTTAAGCGAATTAAGGGCTCCATCCACAAGTCCCACATGCCTAGCGGAATCGCTCCGTGTTAGCTCCTCCTTCAATGTCTCCAGCTTCTTCTGCAAAAGCCTGATGAGGGGAATGACCTGACTCAGGCTGGCAGTGTCTGAACTGACTTCACGTGTGGCAAGTTCAAAGGGCATCAGAACCTTGCACAACGTTGAAATCATTCTCCACTGCGCTTGAGACAGGTGCATTCCACCTACTATATCGTGCTCAATTGTATAGGCTTGAATGGCCTTTTGCTGCTCCTCCAACCTCTGAAGCATATAGAGGGTTGAATTCCACCTCGTTACCACTTCTTGCTTCAGATGATGGCAGGGCAGGTTCAGTAGTTTTTGGTGGTGCTCCAGTCTTCTGTACGTGGTGCCTGTACGCCGAAAGTGTCCCGCAATTCTTCTGGCCACCGACAGCATCTCTTGCACGCCCCTGTCGTTTTTTAAAAAATTCTGCACCACCAAATTCAAGGTATGTGCAAAACATGGGACGTGCTGGAATTTGCCCATATTTAATGCACACACAATATTGCTGGCGTTGTCCGATGCCACAAATCCACAGGAGAGTCCAATTGGGGTAAGCCATTCCGCGATGATCTTCCTCAGTTGCCGTAAGAGGTTTTCAGCTGTGTGCGTATTCTGGAAACCGGTGATACAAAGCGTAGCCTGCCTAGGAAAGAGTTGGCGTTTGCGAGATGCTGCTACTGGTGCCGCCGCTGCTGTTCTTGCGGCGGGAGTCCATACATCTACCCAGTGGGCTGTCACAGTCATATAGTCCTGACCCTGCCCTGCTCCACTTGTCCACATGTCCGTGGTTAAGTGGACATTGGGTACAGCTGCATTTTTTAGGACACTGGTGACTCTTTTTCTGAGGTCTGTGTACATTTTCGGTATCGCCTGCCTAGAGAAATGGAACCTAGATGGTATTTGGTACCGGGGACACAGTACCTCCAACAAGTCTCTAGTTGGCTCTGCAGTAATGATGGATACCGGAACCACGTTTCTCACCACCCAGGATGCCAAGGCCTCAGTTATCCGCTTTGCAGTAGGATGACTGCTGTGATATTTCATCTTCCTCGCAAAGGACTGTTGAACAGTCAATTGCTTACTGGAAGTAGTACAAGTGGGCTTACGACTTCCCCTCTGGGATGACCATCGACTCCCAGCGGCAACAACAGCAGCGCCAGCAGCAGTAGGCGTTACACGCAAGGATGCATCGGAGGAATCCCAGGCAGGAGAGGACTCGTCAGAATTGCCAGTGACATGGCCTGCAGGACTATTGGCATTCCTGGGGAAGGAGGAAATTGACACTGAGGGAGTTGGTGGGGTGGTTTGCGTGAGCTTGGTTACAAGAGGAAGGGATTTACTGGTCAGTGGACTGCTTCCGCTGTCACCCAAAGTTTTTGAACTTGTCACTGACTTATTATGAATGCGCTGCAGGTGACGTATAAGGGAGGATGTTCCGAGGTGGTTAACGTCCTTACCCCTACTTATTACAGCTTGACAAAGGGAACACACGGCTTGACACCTGTTGTCCGCATTTCTGGTGAAATACCTCCACACCGAAGAGCTGATTTTTTTGGTATTTTCACCTGGCATGTCAACGGCCATATTCCTCCCACGGACAACAGGTGTCTCCCCGGGTGCCTGACTTAAACAAACCACCTCACCATCAGAATCCTCCTGGTCAATTTCCTCCCCAGCGCCAGCAACACCCATATCCTCCTCATCCTGGTGTACTTCAACACTGACATCTTCAATCTGACTATCAGGAACTGGACTGCGGGTGCTCCTTCCAGCACTTGCAGGGGGCGTGCAAATGGTGGAAGGCGCATGCTCTTCACGTCCAGTGTTGGGAAGGTCAGGCATCGCAACCGACACAATTGGACTCTCCTTGTGGATTTGGGATTTCGAAGAATGCACAGTTCTTTGCTGTGCTGCTTTTGCCAGCTTGAGTCTTTTCATTTTTCTAGCGAGAGGCTGAGTGCTTCCATCCTCATGTGAAGCTGAACCACTAGCCATGAACATAGGCCAGGGCCTCAGCCGTTCCTTGCCACTCCGTGTCGTAAATGGCATATTGGCAAGTTTACGCTTCTCCTCCGACAATTTTATTTTAGGTTTTGGAGTCCTTTTTTTTCTGATATTTGGTGTTTTGGATTTGACATGCTCTGTACTATGACATTGGGCATCGGCCTTGGCAGACGACGTTGCTGGCATTTCATCGTCTCGGCCATGACTAGTGGCAGCAGCTTCAGCACGAGGTGGAAGTGGATCTTGATCTTTCCCTAATTTTGGAACCTCAACATTTTTGTTCTCCATATTTTAATAGGCACAACTAAAAGGCACCTCAGGTAAACAATGGAGATGGATACTAGTATACAATTATGGACTGCCTGCCGAGTGCAGACACAGAGGTAGCCACAGCCGTGAACTACCGCACTGTACTGTGTCTGCTGCTAATATATAGACTGGTTGATAAAGAGATAGTATACTCGTAACTAGTATGTATGTATAAAGAAAGAAAAAAAAACCACGGTTAGGTGGTATATACAATTATGGACGGGCTGCCGAGTGCCGACACAGAGGTAGCCACAGCCGTGAACTACCGCACTGTACTGTGTCTGCTGCTAATATATAGACTGGTTGATAAAGAGATAGTATACTCGTAACTAGTATGTATGTATAAAGAAAGAAAAAAAAACCACGGTTAGGTGGTATATACAATTATGGACGGGCTGCCGAGTGCCGACACAGAGGTAGCCACAGCCGTGAACTACCGCACTGTACTGTGTCTGCTGCTAATATAGACTGGTTGATAAAGAGATAGTAAACTCGTAACTAGTATGTATGTATAAAGAAAGAAAAAAAAACCACGGTTAGGTGGTATATACAATTATGGACGGGCTGCCGAGTGCCGACACAGAGGTAGCCACAGCCGTGAACTACCGCACTGTACTGTGTCTGCTGCTAATATAGACTGGTTGATAAAGAGATAGTATACTCGTAACTAGTATGTATGTATAAAGAAAGAAAAAAAAACCACGGTTAGGTGGTATATACAATTATGGACGGGCTGCCGAGTGCCGACACAGAGGTAGCCACAGCCGTGAACTACCGCACTGTACTGTGTCTGCTGCTAATATATAGACTGGTTGATAAAGAGATAGTATACTCGTAACTAGTATGTATGTATAAAGAAAGAAAAAAAAACCACGGTTAGGTGGTATATACAATTATGGACGGGCTGCCGAGTGCCGACACAGAGGTAGCCACAGCCGTGAACTACCGCACTGTACTGTGTCTGCTGCTAATATATAGACTGGTTGATAAAGAGATAGTATACTCGTAACTAGTATGTATGTATAAAGAAAGAAAAAAAAACCACGGTTAGGTGGTATATACAATTATGGACGGGCTGCCGAGTGCCGACACAGAGGTAGCCACAGCCGTGAACTACCGCACTGTACTGTGTCTGCTGCTAATATATAGACTGGTTGATAAAGAGATAGTATACTCGTAACTAGTATGTATGTATAAAGAAAGGAAAAAAAACCACGGTTAGGTGGTATATACAATTATGGACGGGCTGCCGAGTGCCGACACAGAGGTAGCCACAGCCGTGAACTACCGCACTGTACTGTGTCTGCTGCTAATATATAGACTGGTTGATAAAGAGATAGTATACTCGTAACTAGTATGTATGTATAAAGAAAGAAAAAAAAACCACGGTTAGGTGGTATATACAATTATGGACGGGCTGCCGAGTGCCGACACAGAGGTAGCCACAGCCGTGAACTACCGCACTGTACTGTGTCTGCTGCTAATATATAGACTGGTTGATAAAGAGATAGTATACTCGTTACTAGTATGTATGTATAAAGAAAGAAAAAAAAACCACGGTTAGGTGGTATATACAATTATGGACGGGCTGCCGAGTGCCGACACAGAGGTAGCCACAGCCGTGAACTACCGCACTGTACTGTGTCTGCTGCTAATATAGACTGGTTGATAAAGAGATAGTATACTCGTAACTAGTATGTATGTATAAAGAAAGAAAAAAAAACCACGGTTAGGTGGTATATACAATTATGGACGGGCTGCCGAGTGCCGACACAGAGGTAGCCACAGCCGTGAACTACCGCACTGTACTGTGTCTGCTGCTAATATAGACTGGTTGATAAAGAGATAGTATACTCGTAACTAGTATGACTATAAAGAAAGAAAAAAAAACCACGGTTAGGTGGTATATACAATTATGGACGGGCTGCCGAGTGCCGACACAGAGGTAGCCACAGCCGTGAACTACCGCACTGTACTGTGTCTGCTGCTAATATAGACTGGTTGATAAAGAGATAGTATACTACTAATATTATATATACTGGTGGTCAGGTCACTGGTCACTAGTCACACTGGCAGTGGCACTCCTGCAGCAAAAGTGTGCACTGTTTAATTTTAATATAATATTATGTACTCCTGGCTCCTGCTATAACCTATAACTGGCACTGCAGTGCTCCCCAGTCTCCCCCACAATTATAAGCTGTGTGAGCTGAGCACAGTCAGATATATATATACATTGATGCAGCACACTGGGCTGAGCAGTGCACACAGATATGGTATGTGACTGAGTCACTGTGTGTATCGTTTTTTTCAGGCAGAGAACGGATATATTAAATAAAACAAACAACTGCACTGTCTGGTGGTCACTGTGGTCGTCAGTCACTAAACTCTGCACTCTCTTCTACAGTATCACAGCCTCAGGTCAATCTCTCTCTCTCTCTCTCAACCCTAATCTAAATGGAGAGGACGCCAGCCACGTCCTCTCCCTATCAATCTCAATGCACGTGTGAAAATGGCGGCGACGCGCGGCTCCTTATATAGAATCCGAGTCTCGCGATAGAATCCGAGCCTCGCGAGAATCCGACAGCGTCATGATGACGTTCGGGCGCGCTCGGGTTAACCGAGCAAGGCGGGAAGATCCGAGTCGCTCGGACCCGTGAAAAAAAACATGAAGTTCGGGCGGGTTCGGATTCAGAGAAACCGAACCCGCTCATCTCTAGTTTTAACAAAGTCCAGGAGGGAAACATTCTCCAAATGAAGTGAAGCAATAGGACACGAGGACATGCACTGAGACTGGAGGGGGGGAGGTTCAGGGGAAATTTGAGGAAATATTACTTCACAGAAAGGGTAGTGGACAAGTGGAATAGCCTCCCATCAGAGGTGGTAGAGGCTAAGACAGTAGAGCAATTTAAACATGCATGGGATAGACATAAGGATATCCTTACAAAGAAATAAGGATCAAATAAGGTCTGAGACAAAATAAAATAAAAAAAAGGGGCAGACTAGATGGTCCAAGTGGTTCTTATCTGCCATCACATTCTATGTTTCTATGTACATTAAAAGTTGAGAAGTATGTGAAAGTAACTTGTGTCAACCAAATGTGTCGACCATATGGTGTCGATCTATTGACTGGTTTCCTAGATATCATCGATCTATATACATTTGGAACCCATGGGAGATGGGACATCTGAATGACCTGTTTACTAGACATCACGCACATGAAATACTCCCGCCTGTGGAGATGTGTTATTATTATAAGTAACTTCATTTACATTGGCAACACATTGATAAATAATGTTTGTGTGCAGCGGGCTGGATCTTATTCATGAGGCCTGCGCCTGACAGCCCAGAACAGTTCTGCGTTACTGGGCCGCAAGCCTGTTAATGGCAAATCCCACTTACAGTATGAATGGTTTGTTCCCCGACATCTGTGACTGACACACCTTATAGTAATGTATTGCTGGTAAACATCACAAGCCTTTGTGAATGACAGTTCTCCGCTCTGGCAGGAGGGTACCTGCGGCCTCGTCAAATAAAAAAACAACAAATAAACAAATTGAAATATACAGCAGAACTGGTATACGGCCTTTTATTGTCAGAAACTTTCATTATTATTATTTTTTTTTTTCCCAATTATCTTGATTCTAGTTTTGAAGTTGAGTATACGCCGCACTTTTTAAATGAGACCTTTCAAGCAGTTATATATGTAACGTTATGCCCATATTGTTGAGAGCAGGTTGACCCATTCAATACAGGCTGCTTGGACACATTGAATTAATAATAAAATGATCAAATTTCTATAAAAAAAAAAGTAATCTTTAAATACTTGAAATACCTTTAAACTTTTTTTTAAAATAACTTTTTGGAACAAAGAAAAACAGTGAGTATACAACAATACAACCCTTTGTGCCAATATAAACAAAAAGCATCTTATATAACCCACCCTTGAGAAAGGCGCCAATGTGCACTGAAACGCGTCAGCCGTACAGAATGTATTTATTCCTGTGGAAGCTGTATAATATCTTTGTGGAGCTGGGCTTGTAGAGATTATAATATCAGTCTAATTGCAAGCTTAGAACAGGTGCCCGTTCGTTACTACATTAGGCTGGACACACACCAAAGCAACTTGTCGGTGGGCCTGCCGTCTCAGGGACACAGCGGTCAATTCAGGTAAGTATACACACTTACCGATCGGACGTTCGGTGTGTCTTTCCTCTCTCCAGCTGGATTGGCATTTGAATTAGTCCGTCCAGCAGTGGCATCGGCCCCCTAAGCACTTTCGTGGGCGGTCGGAGCTCCGGGTGCCGAAAAAGTTGGAGGGCGCGCTGCTGCCCCTCACCTCCCCCCCCCCCCCTTCCCGCGGGCCACAGTACTGCCCTCGATGCTGCAGCACCTCTCTCTTTCCTGGAAGCTGCTGCACGTCTCTAGTTCAGATGCTGCAGCAGCTCTCTCTGCCCTAGCTGCTACAGAACCTTTTTCTGCCCCAGCTTCTGCAGAACCTCTCTGTGCCCCAACTGCTGTAGCACCTCTCTCTGCCCCAGCACTTCTCTTCACATTGATGCTGCAGCACCTCTCTCTGCCGTAGCTGCTACTGCTGCAGCACTTCTCTCTGCAGTACCTCTTTCTGCCCCGGCTGCTGCAGCACCTCTCTCTGCCTTAGCTGCTGCAGCACCTCTCTGCATTAGAAGATTAAGTGCCTCTTTCCGTCTCTCAAGCTGCTGCAGCACCTGTGCTCCACAAGGTCTAGAACCAGTACTGTCACCAAGTTAGGATTTTTAAATATTGTTTGTTTTCACATGTAACATGCCACCACATGTTATCCAGGCCCTCAATACAGTTCAGGGGAGGGGGACGCCAAAACTTACCCTTGCTCCGGGGCACCATGGCGCCTAGCTACACCCATACTTGCCTACCCTCCCGGAATGGCCGGGAGGCTCCCGAAAATCGGGTGACCCTCCCGGCCCCCCGGAAAGGCGGGCAAGCCTCCCGCTTTCCCCCTCGGCCGCCCGCAGCAGTGAACAAGTAGGCGGGCCGAGGGGGTCCGATGACGCGATTCGCGCTGAATCGCGTCATCGTAGCTCCGCCCCCCGCTATGCAGCGCCTCGTTTCTCGGCACAGCACAGCGGGGGGTGGAGTCACAATGACGCAACCCTGATGCAACGCCCCCGGACCGCCCATCCTGCTGCCGGCCACGCCTCCGAACCACCCGTCCTGCTGCCGGCCACGCCCCCATTCACCTACAACGCTGCCTCCTCCCGGAGGAGGAGGCAGCAAAGTAGGTAAGTATGGCTACACCTCTGCCTGTACACACAGCGAGATGTGCCGATATATCTTTAGAAATATTGTCCATCAGTTGTGCTGCTCTTGTGTTCAGCTCCTGACTGTCATGAGTTTGAAAAATGACAGTAGGGAGCTGATTGGCTGGAACATCACTTATCATACGCATCATATTTGAATTGAAAAAAAGACCCATTTATTAATACGCTTTGCATCTGTCCATCTAAATTACTGTGATCTATGAAAATACTTCTGTAGACACAGGGGAAGATGTAATTGGCCTTGGAGACAGATAAAGAAGAGAGAGAGATAAAGTACCAGCCAATCAGCTCCTAATTGCCATATTACAGGCTGTGTTTGAAAAATGGTTTTGGCATATTTATCTGGGAATATATGTAATACCACCAAAGCTGGTTTCATCCGACCCTTTACAAGAGCCAGGACATGCCCCAGGGTCTGTCAGAGAGAAGTGTGGAGAAATTGCCCAGTCATCTTCCACCTATGATTTTATGGAATGTACTTGATAAATGTTACCTTGATGCTGATTGGTTTCAATGTGAAACTTCTCTACTGGTCCACGTCTGTTTTCACTGTTTGATACATCAACCTTATCTCTCACAGGGTGGGATGCATCAATGGTAAGAATGGGGTCAGACCATTTTTGGAGGTTTGGCCGCATTTCGCATGTACACCAAGCTCCGGAATGCGATACATTCTAGAGCTTGGACCCTGTAGGTAACGCGCGTTACATGCAAAATGCGATGCTTGAAGCATCCTGCCCACATTCAGGGGGAGATTTATCAAATTTCGGAGAGAGATAAAGTGGAGAGAGATAAAGATTGCAGGCCGTGCTTAAAAAATTACAGTGATTGGCTGTTACATTATCTCTCTCCACTTTATCTTTCTCCAAGATTTGATAAATAGAACTCTCCGGACAAGATGGAACTTGTAGTCCCCCCACCCGCTAGATTGCCGCAAGTGGCCTTTTGCACCACTGTTGTGCTATGTTGAGTGCTTTAAAACTGAAAAATTTATACCTTGGAAGGCTGTCAGGGTAAGCTGGGCCTTGTAGTTCCACTACAACCGCAGGTTTTAATCCACAGTAATACAAATTTTAAAGAAAAAACTTGCACCACTACCAAGGAACCTTTCCTTTTACTTATAAAGCCATGATTCAGCTCATTCAGGTACCCTGGGGATAGAGGCCATAGCCTCAGGGTGATCTGTGACATACACCCCATGTAATGTCCTAAGAATGTCACAATTAACCTGACACGTCAGTGTCATGTGTAACAAGATGCATACCTGCTTTGGAACATGTGTCTGAGCGATGACTCTTCAGCCCAAAACAATAGCGCGGTGGACGCCACTGTCACCATCACGACACAGCGTATTACTGAGTCTGTCTGACAATGGGGAGATAATTGACAAGAGCTTTAGGATTAGTCTCAGTGACACAGAGCCCAGTTACTGATCTGCAGATCATTGGAGGTTAACCTGCAGTCATGGGTAACCCTGGAGACCGGGCCTTCGGGCGCTTTGCAAACTTTGCTCAGATGCTAATTGGTGCAGTGGGAGAGTTGATGTGTAACTCAGAGGAATGAGAGACAATATGGAGCCGTGGTCCCCTGGATCTGACAAATGAATGAATTGTAATATATTGTAATGACGCTTCTAACAGGTGGGAATGATTAACTGCGCTGACAGGCCACCTAGACAATTATTAGCCGCCATGGGTTTAATGTAGAAATCGTCTCTTCATGCCTATTCTGAGTTCTAGGACTAAGGAGACTACATACAGTATTTCAAGTCCAATTATCACGGCAAGAAAAACATAGCTTTTCATTGCGAACTATAAATATCTTATCACCGTGTCGGTTCAGCTATGGAAAACTGTAACCGCTACTTATCTCCGCAGCGCGTATGTTTAACTAATTTCAGATACCAGTTCCGCATCTTAAAAAGAATAAATAAATAAAATAATCATTACATATATACTAGGTGATTCATCGCGCCCTACGGGCGCTCTTCACACCGTCGCAAGGGGCTACACCCCCTTAAGCATAGCACGGGCTTTGGGCGGGCAATATGTTGAATATATGGAGTATTACCTCCAAAACTAATTTTATCATTGGTTACATATTGTGGAGACAAAGGGCTTGCGACTGTGTGAACAGCGTAGGCAGGGCACGATGTATAACTTAGTAGGTTCTGTGGTTGGGGGAGTGGCGGGTGGGGGAGGGGTGGTTGCAGGGGTGCTTTGGGTGGTGGAGGGGCGGGTGGGGGGTGGACTGAAGATGGAGGAGGGTGTCTGTAGATGGTGTGGGTGAAGGGAAGGCGAAGATGTTGTGGATGGGGGAGTGTGGGGTGCAGGATCGAGCCAGATGGGGGAGGGTGTCCTGGGGTGTGGCGAGTGGTGGAGAGAGTCCTGAGCAACCGTGGTGGTGGTGGTATAGCGCTGGTGTAGCGGTGGTGCCGTGGGTGGTGTAGGAGTGGTTGAGGGAGTGCGATGGGTGGGTAAGGGCCGGGTGCGGGAGTTGAGTGCTTGGGGGAAGGGCGGATGCGGGGGTGCGGCGGTGGGGGAGGGGGTATGGAGCCATCGTGGGTGGGGGAGGGTGCGGTGTTGCTGCGGTTGGTGGAGGTGTGGGATTGCGTGAGGTGCATCCAGCTGGGGCCCGGCAGAGTTGACAGTATAGCGGACATAAGCACAGTATAGGTGACAGGCGGTTGGTGGAGGGGCGGGTGCGGGGGGTGACGGCGGTGAGGTAGGGGGTCCGGAGCTGGTGCGGGATAGGTGGGTGCGGGGATGGCGGTGGAGATATAATATATAAACGTCTACATACTATTGAGTAATTTTAGATTGTACCACAGACAGTACTGGGCTACATACACACACATGCAGCTGCAGACACGCTCTTTACGCCGTCGTAAGGGGCTACACCCCCTTAACCTCTGCACGCCTTTGCGGGGTCAATATTTGTACTATATGGAGTATTACCTGCGTTCCTAGTTTTGTCAGTGGTTAAAAATTGGACGATGAAAGGGCGTCCAATGGTGAAGGGGGCGTAGCTCCTTGCGATGGGGTGAACAGCGCCTGCTGGAAACGTGAAGGGGGCGTAGCTCCTTGCGATGGGGTGAACAGCGCCTGCTGGAGACGATGTACAGAATGTAGCGGGTGTGTGGGGGACCGCGGATGGGGGAGGGTGGCAGTAGATGCTGCATGTGGAGGGGGGTGGAAGCGGGGGGGTGCGCGGATGAGGGAGGGGGCGGGTGGTTATGCAGGTGGGGGAGGTGCGGGGGAGTGGGGGCCGCGGATGTGGGAGGGGGTCTGTAGGGGCTGCGAGTGGTGGAGGGGAGGGGGTGCTGGGGGTGGGGTAGGTGTGGAGCTGTTGCGGATGGGGGAGGTGTTCCGAAGGTGCTGCGGGAGGGGAAGGGGCAGGTTGCGGGGGTGATGCGGGTAGAAGGTCCAGAGGTGATGTGGGGAAGGAGGGGAGTGCTGCGGGTGGTGGAGGGGCAGGTGTGGTGGGTGGTGGAGGGGGTCTGGAGGTGCTGCGGGTGGTGGAGGGGCAGGTGCTGGGGCGCTGCGGGTGGGATAAGGGCGGTTGCAGTGGGTGCAGCGTATGGCGTCAGGGGGCGCTGCGGGTGATGATGGTGCAGGGATGCCACAGGTGGGGTGGTGGTCCCGGGAGTGGGGTCCGGAGGTGCCGTGGGTGGGGGAGGAGCATGGGGTTGGGGTAGGGGGTCAGGAGGGGCCACGGGTGGTGGAGGGGCGGTTGCTGTGGATGGGGGACGGTGCGGGTGGGGGAGGTGCGTGGGTGGGAGTGGAGGTGTGGGAGAGGCATATTCGGGGGTGCTGTGGATGGGGGAGGGGGTCCGGAGGCACTGCGGGTGAGGGAGGGTGTACAGGGGCACAGTGACACATGCGCAGACACAGTATACAGGGGGGCTGGCAGCCATGCAGAGGCACATACCTTCTGTTATACTGCTGCTCCAGCCCCCCCTCCTCCCCAGCACATCGTACATAGGTGGTCATTCCGAGTTGTTCGCTCTGTAATTTTCTTCGCATCGCAGCGATTTTCCGCTAATTGCGCATGCGCAATGTTCGCACTGTGACTGCGCCAAGTAAATTTGCTAAGAAGTTTGGTAATTTACTCACAGCATTACGAGGTTTTTTCTTTGTTCTGGTGATCGTAATGTGATTGACAGGAAGTGGGTGTTTCTGGGCGGAAACTGGCCGTTTTATGGGAGTGTGTGAAAAAACGCTACCGTTTCTGGGAAAAACGCGGGAGTGGCTGGAGAAACGGAGGAGTGTCTGGGCGAACGCTGGGTGTGTTTGTGACGTCAAACCAGGAACGAAACTGACTGAACTGATCGCAGTGGCAGAGTAAGTCCCGAGCTACTCAGAAACTGCAAAGAAATTTCTATTCGCAATTTTGAGAATCTTTCGTTCGCAATTTTGATAAGCTAAGATTCACTCCCAGTAGGCGGCGGCTTAGCGTGTGCAATTCTGCTAAAAGCAGCTTGCGAGCGAACAACTCGGAATGAGGGCCATAGTCTGTCTCCAGCCTCCCAATTACCTGGCGTCGCGGGCGGGTCGGGAGGCAGGAGGACGCACATGTGCTCAGTTGTGTGTCCAGAGCTCATGATCAGCCGCTCATGTTGTGCAGCGGTGGGAAACGGACGGGTGGCGGAGGGGGCAGGTCCGCGTTGTTGCAGCTGTAACCAATGGCTGTTGAGGGGGGGGCGGTGCCGCGATGGAGGTCAGAGCTTTAACCAATGGCTAGCGAGGGGGGGGCGGTGCCGCTACGGAGCCTTAAGTTGCTGCTGCTGTGTCTGACTGTCTGTACAATCCAGCGGCCGCTCTCTGTTATCTAACCTGCGTAGTGTTATGAGTTATTTCTCACATATCTGTCTCTTTATATATATTAGTGCAGAGCTATGGCTTTTAGGGTAGAACTATGCCTTGACTCCGCCCAGTGATGTGACTCCGCCCAGCGATGTGACTCCGCCCAGCGTTAGCAAATGAGGCACAAAGTCACAGATCTGGGCTAATATATAGGAGATACTGTATATCACATTGGCCTCTTCACGTGCACATGTAGGGCTGTTGCAAATTTCGATGGCGCGACCGATGGCGGGGTCTAAGGACGCACCAAGGGGTCTATTCATGAAGCAGTGAAAAGTGTGGATAAGTGAGCCTGTGGAGAAGTTGCCCATTTCAACCAATCAGCTACTCCGTACAATAGGATAGTATGCCAATTATAAATGTTACTTCAATGCCGATTGGTTGGTATAGGCAGGGGTTAAAGTGAGGGGGAATGAGGTGGAACTGAGTTCCACCACCTCTAATGGTAGGGAGAACTAGTTCCACCTCCTCCATTGCCCTGCACAGTAATTCCAACAGAAAAACCTGCCCCATCACCTACATCAATAGATGTGTTACTGATGAGCTGCAGCCACCTCCCCTTTCCTCAGGTCCTGGTGGCTCCATGGTCCTCCTCCATTTTCAGCCCACCCCTCCTGGTACTCACCCACGCTGTGTCTGTTGTACAGCATTCATCCCCTCCTCAGGGCCCAGTGGCTTCCTTTTCCGTCAAGGCGTATGTGATATCATGCTGTCACCGCTGCTGAAGTGAAGAGGAGCCATGAAGAGGAGCAGGCTCTGTGCATCTTGAAGACAAGATGAGTGGGGGCTGGAGAGACAAGAGAGGTGGAGAATCTGCTGGGGGTATACAGGGCATGGAGCTGCTGGAGGGACACAGGCAGTGAGCTGCTGGATTGATAGAGGCAGAGATGCGTATAAGGGGCACTACTATTGTGGGCATTATGTGTAAGAGGCACTACTCCTGTGGGCATTCTGTATATAAGTGGCACTACAACTGTGGGCATTTTGTGTATAAGTGGCACTTCTGTGGCCATTATGTGTATAAGTGGCACTACTGTGGTCATTATGTATAAGGGGCACTACTACTGTGGAAATTGTGTATAAGGGGCACTACTGAGGGTACTGTACATAACGGGCACTACTGTGTGGCATAACATGTATAGAGGGTACCACTGTGTAGTGCAATGTGCATAAAGGGCACTACTGAGTAATGTAACCTGAATAAGGGGCATTACTATGAGGTGTAATGTGAATAAAATTGTGCTACTGTGTTGTGTAATTTGAATTGAAAGTACTATTATGCGATCATGCTGCTTCTTTGTGAGATCAATGTCTCTTTACAAAGTATGGTAAATAGGGCACTAATTTATAGTTTGCAGGGGGGTGCCAAAAACACTAGCACTGGCCCTGGCTCCGCTTAATGTGGGGAGGGAGGGGGGTCCTGGGTAAATTAGGTACACCACCTCTCCAGGACCACTTTAAGCCCTGGGTATAGACAACTTCTCCACACTTTTCACTGCTTTATTAATAGTCCCCCAAGTGTGTACAGTGGGCATCTCAGTCCTTGCATAGACGTACACCAGGGAAGGAGTTTGCAAAGGTATTTGCAGATGGGCCACCGCCAATAGGCACAACTGCTGATGTTTCTGCCTCCACCTCTATATCAGACGTTTTATATTTTATGTGCAGTTTCATGGAGATATTGTGTTTAATAATGTTGTTATTATTATAAGCCAAATCAGAAATTAAATTAAGCATGTACAAAAGCGTTGTTAAGTGGTTTAAAGCCCCCACAATAGTAACCTGGTCTGAGAAGAAGATGTAAAAAAAAAGTGCATTTTCCAACTACAAAGACGTTGATAAATCACCTTTAAAACTGAGAAGTAATTATGTGAGCATTGCATATAGATTTCTCTCTGCTTTGATGAATAGCCGCTAAGTGACATCACTCTGTTTCTGTCACAGTCCTGTGATGTACGACTTGTTTAAGGCTCCAATAATCTTCCTAGTAGGAACCAGTAATCGGTGTAAACAAGGGACCCCTTTAATGGGACCATACCACCTACTGGGTGGATTGGCGGGCATTTATTAATTGCAATTGCATCCACTTATATTCTACTTTTTGCATTATTTATATTCATCTCTGAGCGTATTTATGTATAATTTATATAGAATCATTTATAATGTACGGTGTACAGAGACTTTCAAAAGTAGTATTAAAACCTAATAAGAATGTACAACTATACGATACATAAATTGTACATATACACTGCTCAAAAAAATAAAGGGAACACTGAAATAACACATCCTAGATCTGAATGAATGAAATATTCTTATTAAATACTTTGTTCTTTACATAGTTGAATGTGCTGACAACAAAATCACACAAAAATTATCAATAGAAATCAAATTTATTAACCCATGGAGGTCTGGATTTGGAGTCACCCTCAATATTAAAGTGGAAAAACACACTACAGGCTGATCCAACTTTGATGTAATGTCCTTAAAAAAAGTCAAAATGAGGCTCAGTAGTGTGTGTGGCCTCCACGTACCTGTATGACCTCCCTACAACGCCTGGGCATGCTCCTGATGAGGTGGCGGATGGTCTCCTGAGGGATCTCCTCCCAGACCTGTACTAAAGCATCCGCCAACTCCTGGACAGTCTGTGGTGCAACGTGGCATTGGTGGATGGAGCGAGACATGATGTCCCAGATGTGCTCAATTGGATTCAGGTCTGGGGAACGGGCGGGCCAGTCCATAACATCAATGCCTCCGTCTTGCAGGAACTGCTGACACACTCCAGCAACATGAGGTCTAGCATTGTCTTGCATTAGGAGGAACCCAGCATATGGTCTCACAAGGGGTCTGAGGATCTCATCTCAGTACCTAATGGCAGCCAGGCTACCTCTGTCGAGCACATGGAGGGCTGTGCGGTCCCCCAAAGAAATGCCACCCCACACCATTACTGACCCACAGCCAAACCGGTCATGCTGGAGGATGTTGCAGGCAGCAGAACATTCTCCTTGGCGTCTCCAGACTCTGTCACGTCTGTCACATGTGCTCAGTGAGAACCTGCTTTCATCTGTGAAGAGCACAGGGCGCCAGTGGCGAATTTGCCAGTCTTGGAGTTCTCTGTCAAATGCCAAACGTCCTGCACGGTGTTGGGCTGTAAGCACAACCCTCACCTGTGGATGTCGGGCCCTCATACCACCCTCATGGAGTCTGTTTCTGATCGTTTGAGTAGACACATGCACATTTGTGGCTTGCTGGAGGTCATTTTGCAGGGCTCTGGCAGTGCTCCTCCTGTTCCTCCTTGCACAAAGGCGGAGGTAGCGGTCCTGCTGCTGGGTTGTTGGCCTCCACCACGTCTCCTGATGTACTGGCCTGTCTCCTGGTAGCGCCTCCATGCTCTGGACACTACGCTGACAGACACAGCAAACCTTCTTGCCACAGCTCGCATTGATGTGCCATCCTGGATGAGCTGCACTACCTGAGCCACTTGTGTGGGTTGCTGGAAGGTCATACAGGCACGTGGAGGCCACACACATTACTGAGCCTCATTTTGACTTGTTTTAAGGACATTACATCAAAGTTGGATCAGCCTGTAGTGTGTTTTTCCACTTTAATTTTGAGGGTAACTCCAAATCCAGACCTCCATGGGTTAATAAATTTGATTTCCATTGATAATTTTTGTGTGATTTTCTTGTCAGCAGCACATTCAACTATGTAAAGAACAAAGTATTTAATAAGAATATTTCATTCATTCAGATCTAGGATGTGTTATTTTAGTGTTCCCTTTATTTTTTTGAGCAGTGTATTTAGTTATGTTTCTGAACTTGCTCGTTGTATAATGTGGTAAAAAATTAACTGGAGGACACTATAATGCTGCATAATATATACTTGGGCAATGTAATGTGGCACAACATGAAGTAGAGGCACTATAGTTTTGCATAATATTATGAACTGGGGATACTGTAATGTGGCATAATGTGTACTGGCAGCCCTACAATGCGACATTGGGCAAAATAGTAACTAGGGCACAACATTAACAACTGCAGTGGAGAAGTGTCTCTCTAGAAGCATTGGACAGGGGCCCTTTCAAAATGTTGCTATGGGGCCCACAAAGTTCTGGCTACACCCCTGCGGGGATTATTGGCATCGAGTGCGCTACTGCACATACTCCAAGATGGTTCCCCCAGGAAAACTTCATTCTGTAACTAAGATGGCCGCAGTTCTGATACAGAAAATAGACATTAAATAGACAGACAGTCATTAGGTCGACAGTAAAAGGTCGACAGGGTGAAAAGGTCAAATAGTCAACAATCAAAAGGTTGACAGGGTCAAAAGGTCGACAGGGTCAAAATGTCTACAGTCAAAAGGTCAACAGGTTCAAAAGGTCAACAGTCAACAAGATCGACAGTGTCAAAAGGTTGATACAAAATATTTGGTGTTGTTTTGTGTTTGTAAACATTTTTGCCCCAATTTTTTTAAATGTGTGCCCTCACGGGGTCTACTAGTATTCATGTCAATAGTTTGTGACATGGATAGTAACAGAGCCGGCCATAGGCATAGGCAAACTAGGCAATTGCTTAGGGCATTTGATATGCCTAGAGGCATCAGCTGCTTCTGCTGATTAAAATGATATTCGACATGCCTATATTCTGTGTGTAGCATTTCATATGCAGATACAGCCACAGTCTCACACAGTATATAGGCATGCTGCATATCATTTTAATCAGCAGAAGCTGCTTGTGCATCCTAGCCACGTAGCAATGCAAATAAGATGCATTTTCATTAAAAAGGTTTCAGGCGTTAGCATTGAGGCAAGATTTATGAGGACACATATGTATCCAAGCAGAGGCAGAGGTCACAGTGTTAGTGGCAGTGTGAGTGCTGTGTGCAGGTGGGTTGATTGTGCAGTAGTGTTCGGAATATGTGTAAGGAGCATTATGTGTGTCATGTAAAAATGCATTAATAATGTGCAACATATGTGTAAGGGGCACAATTGTGTGTCATGTGTTTAAGGGCATTAATAATGTGCGGCATATGTGTAACAGGGTACTACTGTATGTGTATCATTATGTGTATAGGGGCACTAATAATGTGCAGCAAATGTGTAGGGGCACTATGTGTGTCACTATGTGTATAAGGGCATTAATAATGTGCGGCATATATGTAAGGGACATTATGTGTAAAAGCACATTAATAAAGGTTGTCATAATGTGTAAGGCACATTATGTTTATAAGGACATTAATAATGTGTAAGGGGCATTACTGTGTGGAATTATGTGTATAAATGCATTACTAATGTGTGGCATTATGTGTAAAAGGTGCTCTACTATGTGGCGTTGCGTATAGAAAGGGCATTATTGTGTCATCTAATGTGAATAAAGAGCAATAGGGTGTGGTGTAATGTGAATAATGAGCAATTCAGTGTGATGTAATGTGAATAAGGGGCTCTACTGTGAGGAGTAATGTTTATAAGGTAAAGTGATACTACCGTGGGATGTAATATGAATTATGGACAGTATCGCATGATCAAATGTAAATAAAGTTGCAGTGCTGTGTGGCGTAATTGGAATTGGGGTTACTATTGTGTGGCCATGCACCTTGCTAGCAAAAACACACCCCTTTTTGGGCTGTGCGCCAAATGTGCGAACTGTTCCTATTTAAAATATAGGGGGTACAAACACCAAAATAAGGACTGCTATGGGTGAGGGGTGATGGTGCTGGGAAAGAGGTGCAAGGTCAGAGGCGGAACCAGCGGTGGTGCTAGGGGGCACCAGCCAAAATTTTGCCTAGGGCATCATATTGGTTAGGGCCGGCTCTGGATAGTAAATGCAGTAAAAGTTGTAAAAATGTAAAGAAAAACTAAAAAAAAAAGTGTCAACCTTTTGACCCTGTCGACCTCTTGACCCTATCGACCTAATGCATGTCAAGCATTAGTGGTGGACCTATTGACTGTAGACCTTTTTTAGTGTAGATATATAGACCGGATACCGATGGCAGTGGTAGATTGTACTGAGTATGCTTGGCGCCATCTTGTTACTGTGTAGAGTGACATAGTGGGAGACGGACATTTCCCCCTTAGCTCCAGAGAGATCCTGCCATTGCCCGCCTTTTTACCACAGTTTTAGAAACCCTGCACCGCCACTGATTGCATATACAGGTACATGTACTGGTGACCTGCTCCAACCCTGCTCTGCCTCATGCTACTGTATAACCAGTGTAACCACAGTGAGTAGGGCTGTACCTACTATCCTTAATAAGCCACACTACTGGTTAAGCCACTGGACTGTTAACTGTCCAAAGACACAGTCTGCTGGTGTGTACATACCTCATAGACACCAAGGGGTAAATTTACTAAAGTGTGAGTTTTTTTAGAAGTGGATATGTTGCCCACAGCAACCAATCAGATTCCACTTAATATTCACCCAGCACCTTCTAGAAGATAATAGCTAAAATCTGATTGGTTGCTAGGGGAAACTTTTCCAAAAACTCACACGTTAGTAAATATACCCCCACCCCCCAGTCAGTCAAGTGCCAAACAGAAGAAGTCCATAGCGTTCCAGATGCCTGAGCAGCACACAGGCACCCCGCTTGCCACATGTAAAGACGCAGGGTGCTCCATAACACAAGTGAAGACAGCAGAGTGTTTAAAAATAGAGTGTCACTACAGAGATGGATTAGAGTGCAGAAGCTGCATGTCTGTGAGAAGCTCACATACAGGACCTATGCCCATAATGAGCTTTATCAAAATAAAGGGTGCAGAGAATTATGCTACATGGAGGTTTGCAATGGAAATGCAACTAAAGCGTGAAAGGCTGTGGAAGGTAACAGTAGATCCTGGTGATAGTCCAAGTCCAGATGATGTAGAGAGCCATGGGTACCAGATAAAACTGAGCCAGAGACTACCAGTGTGGAAGTTCAACTGCAGAAAAGATCTTCTGCTAGATCAGATATCAGCAAACCACCTAAGAGGAATGACGCAAACATCACATCTAGTGAACCTCAAGATATCCAAAACTGATTGATGTGAGTGATAATCTAAGATGCAGAAGGAAAAGAGACTGTGCAAGATTTAAAAGTCACAAGCGCAAAAGGCATCAAGAATTATGACAGTGACAGCAGCCTGAAGTTAGTGAGTTAAGAGACTGTTGCCATGATCCATTTTGTCAGTAGGAGGACTCTTGTTAATGTACCGAGCAAGAAGGCCAAACCAAAGTCACTTGATATGTTGATGTTTTTTCATGTATTTAACTTCACCTTTCTTACAGATTGCTATGAGAAAACTTTATTTGGATGTAACATCGAGAAGCTTGTAGCGAGGGCCAGTATTGGTATAGGCGTGCGCTACTACGCATACGCCAAGATGAATCCTCCAGGGAAGCTTCATTCCTTAACCAAGATGGCCACCTCAGATAATACTACGCATACGCGGCGCCATCTTGTAACTGTGTAGAGTGACATAGTGGGAGGTGGACATCTCCCCCTTAGCTCCAGAGAGATCCTCCCATTACCTGCCTCTTTACCACTGCACTGCGTCTGATTACACGTACAGAAATCGGCTGGTGACCTGCTCCAACTGCGCCCCACTACAAGCTCCGTTTAATGCTGTAATCAATGTAACAACAGTGCGTATGGCTGTACTTAGTATCCTCAATAAACCACACAACTAGTTAAGCAACTGGACTGTTAATTGTGTTAACTTGTGTTCCCATGGTGTGTACATAACTCTGGCAACCCACTGCATGTACACATGTTTCCAACAGGGAGCAGTGGGATGAAACTTACGTTCTCGGTTCCAGTCGTATTAGGTCCTCTCAGGTTCTCCCAGGTGCCCATAAGAGTCCCATGATGCAGTTGCTTTCAGTCACTCAGACACTGGGAGTGCACTGCGCAGTGACATCATCACTGTGTGGCACGCTCCCAGGCAATCAGTGACTGAGAGAAGCCTCATCACAAAACTCCAGCTCTTCTACTAGAACAGGGCCTGGGAGAGGACCACACAATGCGACCGCTGACAAGCCCTCTGACCACTGCTGTGTGACTAAGGTAAGTGAAAGGGGAGGAGGGATGTCGGGGGAGAGGAGGATAGCCCCCTAAATAGCTGTCTCATTGCATCCTTCCTGCATATATGCCACTGAGCCTTTCACAGCACACACTGACCTCCCCACAGCTCACTCACTGAACCCCAACAGCACTCACTGTCCACCTCACCGCACTCTGCCTCTTAATTGTCCACCTCACAACACCCCCGTTTACTTCACTGTCCACCTCACAGCAGCCCCCAGCCCCTTTCATGTCTACCTTGCAGCACACTCCTTGGCCAAGGGTCTACTAGCACCATGATCGATTAATTGTGGAGTGTCCCCCCAAAAAATACATTGGTGCCCATAGAAAAATAAAGCAAACACACTGCTCTAGACGGGGGGGGGGGGGGGGGGAATCACAATTGGCCATGACAGAAAAAAAAACAAATACATTGGCCCCTACAGGAAAGAATATAACAGATTGGCCCCCACAGAAAAAAATACATAGGCCCCCAAAGGAAAAACAAACACAAAAGCTCCTGCAAGAAAAAAAAAAGCAAACACATTGGTCCCCACACAAAAACAAATCTCACACATTGGCTCTCATACGAAAAAACTCCACACACATTGACTCCCACAGGAAAATATAAAACACACATTAATTGTCCCAGCCCCCCACAGAAGACCAACCTCTACACTGTACATCTTGCGGTACTGTACACTGCACATCTTCCAGCACTGTACACCGCACATCTTGCAGTACTATACACTGACTGTACATCTTGCACTACTGTACAATGTACATATTGCGATACTATACACTGCACACCTTGTAGTACTGTACACTGCACAACTTGTGGTACTGTTCTCCACACATCTTGCAGTACTATACACCGCACATCTTGCAATACTGTACACAGCACATCTTGGAGTACTATACACTGCACACCTTGCAGTACTGTGCACTGCGCAACTTGCGGTACTGTACACTGCACATCGGGGCTAATTCAGACCTGATTGCTGCTGTGCATTTTCGCACAGTGGGCGATCTGGTCTGAACTGCGCATGGCCCACAGTGTGCACGTGCATGCAAGAGATGCTATCGGCATCTCAGCCCAGCGATCGCCTGGGCGGGGGGGTGGGCAGCGTTTGGGCGCCGTTTTGAGGGCGCGGTCTGGTCAACTCAGGCGTGCCTGGACCGTGCGGGGGCGGGCCGCGGTGGCTGCGTGACATCACACGCAGCCACTGCAACCCAGGATGCGACAAGTAGCTCCCTGCCAGCGCGCAGGAGCTGTGCAGGTAGGGAGCTACTTATAAAGTACAAAAGCATCGCCGCTGTGTGATGCTTTTGTACTTGTGCGGGGAGTGGGGGTAGTGCCTGACATGCGGGGCGGACTAACCCCGTGCTGGGCGTCAACCCCCTGCATGTCAGAGTAAATGGGCCTAACTCAGACCTGATCGCTAGGGTGCATATTTTGCATGCCTGTGATCAGGCAGATGCCGCCTAAAGTGGGTGGGGAAATTGCTGTGCAGGGGTGCGATCAGAAATTTGTGCAGTCTCTGCACAGCCCAGGACTTACTCTTCCAGTGCGATGATCAGGGCCCGAGCTGATGTCAGAAACCCTCCCTCCAAACGCCTGGTCCCTCCTCCTACGTTTCTCTGGACACTCCTTAAAAACGTCCTCTTCCTGTCAGTCACCTTGCGATCACCCATGCGATTGATTCTCTCGCACCATCCCGTCGCTCCCCGTCGCTGTGGACAGACGCACCTGCGCATTGCGGTCCATATGCATGCGACGTTCAGACCTGATCGCAGGCTGTACGAAAACGCAGCCTAGCGATCAGGTACTGTACACTGCACACCTTGCAGTACTGTACACTTCACATCTTACGGTACTGTACACTGCACCTCTTGCAGTACTGTACACTGCACATCTTACGGTACTGTACACTGCACCTCTTGCAGTACTGTACACTGCACATCTTGCAGTATTGTAAACTGCACATCTTGCGGTATTCTATACCGGCGCACATCTTGTGGTACTCTATACCGCACATCTTGCTATATTGTACACTGCACATCTCATAGTACTGTACACTGCACATCTCATAGTACTGTACACTGCACATATTGCAGTACTGTACACTGCACATCTTGCAGTACTGTACACTGCACATCTCATAGTACTGTACACTGCACATCTTGCAGCACTGTACACTGCATATCTTGCAGTACTGTACACTGCACATCTCATAGTACTGTACATTGCACATCTTGCAGTACTTTACACTGCACATCTTGCAGTACTGTACACTGCACATCTCATAGTACTGTACACTGCACATCTTGCATTACTGTACACTGCACATCTTGCAGTACTGTACACTGCAAATCTCATAGTACTGTACACTGCACATCTTGCAGTACTGTACACTGCACATCTTGCAGTACTGTACACTGCATATCTTGCAGTGCAGTACAGTACACTGCACACCTTGCAGTACTGTACACTGCACGCCTTGCAGTACTGTACACTGCACATCTCATAGTACTGTACATTGCACATCTTGCAGTACTGTACACTGCACATATTGCAGTACTGTACACTGCACATCTTGCAGTACTGTACACTGCACATCTCATAGTACTGTACACTGCACATCTTGCATTACTGTACACTGCACATCTTGCAGTACTGTACACTGCAAATCTCATAGTACTGTATACTGCACATCTTGCAGTACTGTACACTGCACACCTTGCAGTACTGTACACTGCAAATCTCATAGTACTGTACACTGCAAATCTCATAGTACTGTACACTGCACATCTCATAGTACTGTACACTGCACATCTTGCAGTACTGTACACTGCACATCTCATAGTACTGTACACTGCACATCTTGCAGTACTGTACACTGCACATCTCATAGTACTGTACACTGCACATCTGCCAAATGAAGGAATTTGGAAATACATCACTCCTTTTCAGCACTAAAGACATGGAAAGTTTTATTCTAACACAGATAGAAACTTGCTAAAGGAGATAATTACAGCATAAAACGCCTTTCTTATGTCCTGCTGAGGTAGCTGCAACACAATCATCACAGGGATCTGGCAGAGGGGCAGTGCAGAATTAATCAGGGTGAAGTGTGAATGTGCCCCCTCTCTGCACAACGCCACCGGAAAATCACCTTTTTATTTTTTGTACTGGTTTTCTTAAATCTAGGGTGTAATGAAGCAGCGCAGTGAGGTAAAAATAGTATCTTTTTATTATTTTTTTAACCTGTGGTTGAAATATAGACTGCGGGAATCAAGGGGATTAATCTCAGGAGACTACAGTATGTAAAGTCATCATAACTAGCAGATTTATTATCTCCTACCAAGAGAATGCGTCTTCAGGAATAAATTATCGATCCCCACCGCAGGTCTGATTACAGCACCTAACTGATTTAACTCCTCTGTCCCTCCACAAGATATACAGCATATGTGTAATATACTGTATGGAGACTAGAGATGAGCGCCTGAAATTTTTCGGGTTTTGTGTTTTGGGTTCGGTTCCGCGGCCGTGTTTTGGGTTCGAACGCGTTTTTGCAAAACCTCACCGAATTTTTTTTGTCGGATTCGGGTGTGTTTTGGATTCGGGTGTTTTTTTCAAAAAACACTAAAAAACAGCTTAAATCATAGAATTTGGGGGTCATTTTGATCCCAAAGTATTATTAACCTCAAAAACCATAATTTACACTCATTTTCAGTCTATTCTGAATACCTCACACCTCACAATATTATTTTTAGTCCTAAAATTTGCACCGAGGTCGCTGTGTGAGTAAGATAAGCGACCCTAGTGGCCGACACAAACACCGGGCCCATCTAGGAGTGGCACTGCAGTGTCACGCAGGATGTCCCTTCCAAAAAACCCTCCCCAAACAGCACATGACGCAAAGAAAAAAAGAGGCGCAATGAGGTAGCTGTGTGAGTAAGATTAGCGACCCTAGTGGCCGACACAAACACCGGGCCCATCTAGGAGTGGCACTGCAGTGTCACGCAGGATGGCCCTTCCAAAAAACCCTCCCAAAACAGCACATGACGCAAAGAAAAAAAGAGGCGCAATGAGGTAGCTGTGTGAGTAAGATTAGCGACCCTAGTGGCCGACACAAACACCGGGCCCATCTAGGAGTGGCACTGCAGTGTCACGCAGGATGTCCCTTCCAAAAAACCCTCCCCAAACAGCACATGACGCAAAGAAAAAAAGAGGCGCAATGAGGTAGCTGACTGTGTGAGTAAGATTAGCGACCCTAGTGGCCGACACAAACACCGGGCCCATTTAGGAGTGGCACTGCAGTGTCTCGCAGGATGTCCCTTCCAAAAAACCCTCCCCAATCAGCACATGATGCAAAGAAAAAGAAAAGAAAAAAGAGGTGCAAGATGGAATTGTCCTTGGGCCCTCCCACCCACCCTTATGTTGTATAAACAAAACAGGACATGCACACTTTAACCAACCCATCATTTCAGTGACAGGGTCTGCCACACGACTGTGACTGATATGACGGGTTGGTTTGGACCCCCCCCAAAAAAGAAGCAATTAATCTCTCCTTGCACAAACTGGCTCTACAGAGGCAAGATGTCCACCTCATCATCACCCTCCGATATATCACCGTGTACATCCCCCTCCTCACAGATTATCAATTCGTCCCCACTGGAATCCACCATCTCAGCTCCCTGTGTACTTTGTGGAGGCAATTGCTGCTGGTCAATGTCTCCGCGGAGGAATTGATTATAATTCATTTTAATGAACATCATCTTCTCCACATTTTCTGGATGTAACCTCGTACGCCGATTGCTGACAAGGTGAGCGGCGGCACTAAACACTCTTTCGGAGTACACACTTGTGGGAGGGCAACTTAGGTAGAATAAAGCCAGTTTGTGCAAGGGCCTCCAAATTGCCTCTTTTTCCTGCCAGTATAAGTACGGACTGTGTGACGTGCCTACTTGGATGCGGTCACTCATATAATCCTCCACCATTCTATCAATGTTGAGAGAATCATATGCAGTGACAGTAGACGACATGTCCGTAATCGTTGTCAGGTCCTTCAGTCCGGACCAGATGTCAGCATCAGCAGTCGCTCCAGACTGCCCTGCATCACCGCCAGCGGGTGGGCTCGGAATTCTGAGCCTTTTCCTCGCACCCCCAGTTGCGGGAGAATGTGAAGGAGGAGATGTTGACAGGTCGCGTTCCGCTTGACTTGACAATTTTGTCACCAGCAGGTCTTTCAACCCCAGCAGACTTGTGTCTGCCGGAAAGAGAGATCCAAGGTAGGCTTTAAATCTAGGATCGAGCACGGTGGCCAAAATGTAGTGCTCTGATTTCAACAGATTGACCACCCGTGAATCCTTGTTAAGCGAATTAAGGGCTCCATCCACAAGTCCCACATGCCTAGCGGAATCGCTCCGTGTTAGCTCCTCCTTCAATGTCTCCAGCTTCTTCTGCAAAAGCCTGATGAGGGGAATGACCTGACTCAGGCTGGCAGTGTCTGAACTGACTTCACGTGTGGCAAGTTCAAAGGGCATCAGAACCTTGCACAACGTTGAAATCATTCTCCACTGCGCTTGAGACAGGTGCATTCCACCTACTATATCGTGCTCAATTGTATAGGCTTGAATGGCCTTTTGCTGCTCCTCCAACCTCTGAAGCATATAGAGGGTTGAATTCCACCTCGTTACCACTTCTTGCTTCAGATGATGGCAGGGCAGGTTCAGTAGTTTTTGGTGGTGCTCCAGTCTTCTGTACGTGGTGCCTGTACGCCGAAAGTGTCCCGCAATTCTTCTGGCCACCGACAGCATCTCTTGCACGCCCCTGTCGTTTTTTTAAAAATTCTGCACCACCAAATTCAAGGTATGTGCAAAACATGGGACGTGCTGGAATTTGACCATATTTAATGCACACACAATATTGCTGGCGTTGTCCGATGCCACAAATCCACAGGAGAGTCCAATTGGGGTAAGCCATTCCGCGATGATCTTCCTCAGTTGCCGTAAGAGGTTTTCAGCTGTGTGCGTATTCTGGAAAGCGGTGATACAAAGCGTAGCCTGCCTAGGAAAGAGTTGGCGTTTGCGAGATGCTGCTACTGGTGCCGCCGCTGCTGTTCTTGCGGCGGGAGTCCATACATCTACCCAGTGGGCTGTCACAGTCATATAGTCCTGACCCTGCCCTGCTCCACTTGTCCACATGTCCGTGGTTAAGTGGACATTGGGTACAACTGCATTTTTTAGGACACTGGTGAGTCTTTTTCTGACGTCCGTGTACATTCTCGGTATCGCCTGCCTAGAGAAGTGGAACCTAGATGGTATTTGGTAACGGGGGCACACTGCCTCAATAAATTGTCTAGTTCCCTGTGAACTAACGGCGGATACCGGACGCACGTCTAACACCAACATAGTTGTCAAGGCCTCAGTTATCCGCTTTGCAGCAGGATGACTGCTGTGATATTTCATCTTCCTCGCAAAGGACTGTTGGACAGTCAATTGCTTACTGGAAGTAGTACAAGTGGGCTTACGACTTCCCCTCTGGGATGACCATCGACTCCCAGCAGCAACAACAGCAGCGCCAGCAGCAGTAGGCGTTACACGCAAGGATGCATCGGAGGAATCCCAGGCAGGAGAGGACTCGTCAGAATTGCCAGTGACATGGCCTGCAGGACTATTGGCATTCCTGGGGAAGGAGGAAATTGACACTGAGGGAGTTGGTGGGGTGGTTTGCGTGAGCTTGGTTACAAGAGGAAGGGATTTACTGGTCAGTGGACTGCTTCCGCTGTCGCCCAAAGTTTTTGAACTTGTCACTGACTTATTATGAATGCGCTGCAGGTGACGTATAAGGGAGGATGTTCCGAGGTGGTTAACGTCCTTACCCCTACTTATTACAGCTTGACAAAGGCAACACACGGCTTGACACCTGTTGTCCGCTTTTCTGTTGAAATACCTCCACACTGAAGAGCTGATTTTTTTGGTATTTTCACCAGGCATGTCAACGGCCATATTC
Source organism: Pseudophryne corroboree (assembly GCF_028390025.1). Taxonomy (NCBI): domain Eukaryota; kingdom Metazoa; phylum Chordata; class Amphibia; order Anura; family Myobatrachidae; genus Pseudophryne; species Pseudophryne corroboree. Next base: position 809,647,521 of record NC_086449.1, on the reverse strand, counting down.
CTCCCACGGACAACAGGTGTCTCCCCGGGTGCCTGACTTAAACAAACCACCTCACCATCAGAATCCTCCTGGTCAATTTCCTCCCCAGCGCCAGCAACACCCATATCCTCCTCATCCTGGTGTACTTCAACATCTTCATCTTCAATCTGACTATCAGGAACTGGACTGCGGGTGCTCCTTCCAGCACTTGCAGGGGGCGTGCAAATGGTGGAAGGCGCATGCTCTTCACGTCCAGTGTTGGGAAGGTCAGGCATCGCAACCGACACAATTGGACTCTCCTTGTGGATTTGGGATTTCGAAGAACGCACAGTTCTTTGCGGTGCTTTTGCCAGCTTGAGTCTTTTCAGTTTTCTAGCGAGAGGCTGAGTGCTTCCATCCTCATGTGAAGCTGAACCACTAGCCATGAACATAGGCCAGGGCCTCAGCCGTTCCTTGCCACTCCGTGTGGTAAATGGCATATTGGCAAGTTTACGCTTCTCCTCCGACAATTTTATTTTAGGTTTTGGAGTCCTTTTTTTACTGATATTTGGTGTTTTGGATTTGACATGCTCTGTACTATGACATTGGGCATCGGCCTTGGCAGACGACGTTGCTGGCATTTCATCGTCTCGGCCATGACTAGTGGCAGCAGCTTCAGCACGAGGTGGAAGTGGATCTTGATCTTTCCCTAATTTTGGAACCTCAACATTTTTGTTCTCCATATTTTAATAGGCACAACTAAAAGGCACCTCAGGTAAACAATGGAGATGGATACTAGTATACAATTATGGACTGCCTGTCGAGTGCAGACACAGAGGTAGCCACAGCCGTGAACTACCGTACTGTACTGTGTCTGCTGCTAATATAGACTGGTTGATAAAGAGATGTCTATGTAACTATGTATGTATAAAGAAGAAAGAAAAAAAAACCACGGTTAGGTGGTATACAATTATGGACGGACTGCCTGCCGAGTGCAGACACAGAGGTAGCCACAGCCGTGAACTACCGTACTGTGTCTGCTGCTAATAATATAGACTGGTTGATAAAGAGATGTCGTAGTAGTATGTATGTATAAAGAAGAAAGAAAAAAAAACCACGGTTAGGTGGTATACAATTATGGACGGACTGCCTGCCGAGTGCAGACACAGAGGTAGCCACAGCCGTGAACTACCGTACTGTACTGTGTCTGCTGCTAATATAGACTGGTTGATAAAGAGATGTCTATGTAACTATGTATGTATAAAGAAGAAAGAAAAAAAAACCACGGTTAGGTGGTATACAATTATGGATGGACTGCCTGCCGAGTGCAGACACAGAGGTAGCCACAGCCGTGAACTACCGTACTGTACTGTGTCTGCTGCTAATATAGACTGGTTGATAAAGAGATGTCGTAGTAGTATATATGTATAAAGAAGAAAAAAAAACCACGGTTAGGTGGTATACAATTATGGACGGACTGCCTGCCGAGTGCAGACACAGAGGTAGCCACAGCCGTGAACTACCGTACTGTGTCTGCTGCGACTGGATGATAAATGATATAAAAAATATATATATATCACTACTGCAGCCGGACAGGTATATATTATATATTATATAATGACGGACCTGCTGGACACTGTCTGTCAGCAGAATGAGTTTTATTTTTATAGAATAAAAAAAACAACAACACACAAGTGAAGTCACACGACGAGTGTTTAACTTTTTCAGGCAATCACAATATAAGTATACTACTAACTATACTGGTGGTCAGTGTGGTCAGGTCACTGGTCAGTCGCAGTGGCACTCCTGCAGCAAAAGTGTGCACTGTTTAATTTTAATATAATATTATGTACTCCTGGCTCCTGCTATAACCTATAACTGGCACTGCAGTGCTCCCCAGTCTCCCCCACAATTATAAGCTGTGTGAGCTGAGCAGTCAGACAGATATATAATATATATAGATGATGAAGCACACTGGGCTGAGCCTGAGCAGTGCACACAGATATGGTATGTGACTGAGTCACTGTGTGTATCGCTTTTTTCAGGCAGAGAACGGATATATTAAATAAACTGCACTGTCTGGTGGTCACTCACTATATAATATTATGTACTCCTGGCTCCTGCTATAACCTATAACTGGCACTGCAGTGCTCCCCAGTCTCCCCCACAATTATAAGCTGTGTGAGCTGAGCAGTCAGACAGATATATAATATATATAGATGATGCAGCACACTGGGCTGAGCCTGAGCAGTGCACACAGATATGGTATGTGACTGAGTCACTGTGTGTATCGCTTTTTTCAGGCAGAGAACGGATATATTAAATAAACTGCACTGTCTGGTGGTCACTCACTAGTAAACTCTCTGCACTCTCTACACTTCTACAGTACTCCTCCTAGTCCTAAGCTCCAGTAAATCTCTCTCTCTTATAATCTAAATGGAGAGGATGCCAGCCACGTCCTCTCCCTATCAATCTCAATGCACGTGTGAAAATGGCGGCGACGCGCGGCTCCTTATATAGAATCCGAGTCTCGCGATAGAATCCGAGCCTCGTGAGAATCCGACAGCGTCATGATGACGTTCGGGCGCGCTCGGGTTAACCGAGCAAGGCGGGAAGATCCGAGTCGCTCGGACCCGTGAAAAAAAACATGAAGTTCGGGCGGGTTCGGATTCAGAGAAACCGAACCCGCTCATCTCTAATGGAGACATATATACCGAGATCAAACAAAAGCATTATAGTGGGTGTGTGTATATATTGTATATATATATATAATATATAATATATATATATACACATATATAAAAAGGGCAAGGGCAATCTAACTCTCTCTGCACATGTTACATCTGCTTCCCCCTGTAGTGCAACATGATTTTGCCCATTAGCGTGTTTTTTGGGGGGTTTGCAAACCTGAATAACCCCCTTAGTTGTTTAAATCAATATAACTGACATACTGTACTAGTTAAGCCACCTCTGCTCAAATATGACTATCCTCACAACCTGGCTTGTTAGTGTACCTTGAAGACTATGGTTGGGAACCCCTGTTGACAGATCAGTAATTGGACTCAGTACTTTGGGCAGTTAACTAAACAGTAATGTCTAAGAGAAAAGCATAAAGATATAAAGGAAAGAAGGGGGTAGAGTTTAAAGTGGCAATTTCCCACGGGCAATGTGCTACTTGGACAAATAGGCTCATTTGCACACGAATATAACATCATTGCTAATATAAATCTGTGAGGGGACTGGTAATATAATGATGTGGATGACTGTACTGGTATAATTATGTCAGGAGTGTAACAGTGAAATTGTGCTGGAGACTTTATACCTCATTATAAAGTTACTGGTATTTTGTAGCAGTCGTTCACCGTGTCGCTAGCTATCATGCCTAGTGTTGCAGGATTTTTTTTTTCTGTTTTCCCAACCTTCTCATTTCTGTCCTAATCTTTCTCTTTCTCATATATCCCTCTCATCTCTGTCCTCCCTCCTCCATCTGTCTCTTTCTCATCTCTGTCCCCACGTGTGATCCCTATCATCTCTATTCTCGCTCCCCATCTCTTCCCACCTCTGTCCCTCCCCCACATATCTCTCATCTCCGTCCCTCTCCCCCCCATCTCTCTCAGCTCTGTCCCCCTACTCCCCCATCTCTCTCTATCTCATTTGCTCTCCCTCTCCTGTCACTCTTTTTCACCTCTATCCGCCCTCTCCACTCTGTCTCACATCTCAGCCCCCCCCCACCCTGCTGTCTCATCTCTGTCCCCCCATTTGCCTCTCCCAACTGTCTCTCTCTAATTTTCCCCCTCCTGTCTCTCAATCTCCCCCCCACCTTGCAAATGTGAGAGTTAAGTTGGGAGTGCGTGTCACCTCCAAACATTGACAACATTGCCTTATTTCATCTATTCCTGTGAGCCAATGAGAGCTGTGAGTGGGCGGGACCTTAACTCACTTCAAGGCAGACGTTTAAGTTTATTATATTATAGAAACCCATGATTGTGTCTGCTCCAAACCACAGTCAGTATCCACAAAGGACTGAGTATTCATACATTAACAGCAATCTTGATCTTTACCGGATTTGCCCGGATCAGGGATGTGGTTATTTTGTAATGATTACGCTTTTGTGAATGTCGGGCGGTGCACTTTTGTAAGCATGTTGGGGGGGAATAACTTAGCTCTCTTTTTAAACTACTGCAATGTTGCTGATCCAGCCTCCTCTATTATATTCTATTGCATTTATTATAGCACATATTCATTTTAGGCAGTACTAAATAATTATTTGTCAACAGGATCTAAAATCAGAATTGCTGAAAAAAATATACCAAACAACTTACATGCGCAAGCCTACAAATTTCCGGTACTCGGGGAGTTAACCCCCTTTAAACAAGTTGCCATGGAAACTCATAGAACACATAAATCCACCTCTTTTCTAGTAGCTGAAAGATTAATGAGCGCCAAACCAGACGTGGCAATTGTCACTGAATTACTGACTTTTTTTTTTTACTGATTTTGAGTCCTGGCTGAATTTTAGCATAAGTGGCACTGTAAACATTTACTGGATTGAAGGCGGGCAAAGCCGAACTTTCTTGTTTTAAGATGACAGCCGAAATTTGCAGCTGCCACCTTGCGCTGAGACTGGCGTAAGTGTCTGGCATGTTAGCTATTTCTGTACATTAGAAGTGAGGAAGGCACACTGTGCGTCTGCAGCTGTTGTGGAGGGAGCAGCAGTTTTCTTGTGTGCCCTGCCAACCAAGGGCTGGTACTATACAACAGGGGTAAGCAACATGTGGCACTCCAGCTGCTGTGGCTCTTTGCATCCCAGCGGCATACCCTGCCACAGTATTGGCCTGTCCTAGCAGCTAATCTGTGGCTGGGCATGCTGGGATGATTAGTTCTACAGCAGCTGGAGTGCCGCACGTTGCCTACTATTGCTCTTCAACATATTTTCTAACCATTCACCCTGGCATGGGGAGATGCTGGACAGGAAGGCCCAGGTAGGGGGAGCGGGAGGCATGCTGCAGTTAATGATGTCATAAAATAATTAAGGAGTCTCCCAGTTGACAACAGCCAGAAAGCCACATATTACATGACCCTGATTTATATACCCTGATTTATATACTGTAAGTGAATATTATTAAAGAGGAAACTTTCTCTACCTACCTATTTGCTTCTGCGATCACAAGAAAAATCAACAACAGCTACAACAGTGCCCCCCAGTGGTCAAATTATCTGGAGGATCGAAGAAAACCTGCATTATCCTATATAATAAAAGGCTAACACTGCTCCTCACCTCTATGGGGGGATTCAAGTGTTATGCATGCTGCCAGCCACTAGATGGCGCCCAACAGAGCTGACTGTTATGTTGTTCCATCATGCTGACGGGCTGGTAACTAGTCAGGATATAAATATTAAGCCAATAACTTCTGTGATACCCGGGAAGCCAATAACTTCTGTGATACCCGGAAAACCAATGACTTCTGTGATAACTGGGAAGCCAATAACTTCTGTGATACCCAGGAAACCAACAACTTCTGTGATACCCGGTAAGCCAACAACTTCTGTGATACTTAGGAAGCCAATAACTTCTGTGATACCGGGAAGCCAATAACTTCTGTGATACCAGGGAAGCCAATAACTTCTGTGATACCAGGGTAGCCAATAACTGCTGTGATACCAGGGAAGCCAATAACTTCTGTGATACCAGGGAAGCCAATAACTTATATGATACCAGGGAAGCCAATAACTTCTGTGATACCAGGGAAGCCATTAACTTCTGTGATACGCAGGAAGCCAATAACTTCTGTGATACCAAGGAAGCCAATAACTTCTGTGATACGCAGGAAGCCAATAACTTCTGTGATACCAGGGAAGCCAATAACTTCTGTGATACCAGGGAAGCCAATAACTTCTGTGATACCAGGGAAGCCAATAACTTCTGTGATACGCAGGAAGCCAATAACTTCTGTGATACCAGGGAAGCCAATAACTTCTGTGATACCAGGGAAGCCAATAACTTCTGTGATACCCGGGAAGCCAATAACTTCTGTGATACCAGGGAAGCCAATAACTTCTGTTATACCGGGAAGCCAATAACTTCTGTGATACCAGGGAAGCCAATAACTTCTGTGATACCAGGGAAGCCAATAACTTCTGTGATACCAGGGAAGCCAATAACTTCTGTGATACGCAGGTAGCCAATAACTTCTGTGATACGCAGGAAGACAATAACTTCTGTGATACCAGGGAAGCCAATAACTTCTGTGATACGCAGGAAGCCAATAACTTCTGTGATACCAGGGAAGCCAATAACTTCTGTGATACGCAGGAAGCCAATAACTTCTGTGATACGCAGGAAGCCAATAACTTCTGTGATACGCAGGAAGCCAATAACTTCTGTGATACCAGGGAAGCCAATAACTTCTGTGATACCCGGGAAGCCAATAACTTCTGTGATACGCAGGAAGCCAATAACTTCTGTGGTACCAGGGAAGCCAATAACTTCTGTGATACTAGGGAAGCCAATAACTTCTGTGATACGCAGGTAGCCAATAACTTCTGTGATACGCAGGTAGCCAATAACTTCTGTGATACGCAGGAAGACAATAACTTCTGTGATACCAGGGAGGCCAATAACTTCTGTGATACGCAGGAAGCCAATAACTTCTGTGATACGCAGGAAGCCAATAACTTCTGTGATACCAGGGAAGCCAATAACTTATGTGATCAACGGAAAACCAATAACTTCTGTAATACACTGGTAGCCTTATTTTACATGGCAATTGAATTTTGTGCACCAACATCAGTGGCGTATCTAACTATCTATAATGGGTGCAGGCTGTTCGTGCACACTGGCATCTGGGTCCAGGGGGGCCCACGCTGCACATCTTGCACCTATTTTATCAATCCTTACCCCTCTGGAGGCTCGTGTTGGCAGCAGCAGTGCTACACAAATTACATGGACAATGGCCGCCACTCCATTTTCCCGGAGACCAGTGCAGACGCACTAAAATCGAGCACTGTGCTAGGGTTTACTTAGTGACCCTAGATCTCAGAGTCTGCTGTCCTGCCAGCTATAGGGGGCCCGGATGGAGACTGCACATGGACCCCGTCCTCTATGCACCTCTGGCCAACATACTGGGGCTGATTTAGAGTTAGAAGCAATGCAAATTCAAGAAGTGACCTTGTATCGGGACAAACCATGTTGCAATGCAAGGGGCGCTAATACGGTTATTAATTTCCATGCAGTGTAAATACTGGCGGTCTGTTTAGCCCTCGCATGCTGGACAGCTTTAGTTTTACTTTGCAAGTTAGATTTAAGTATAGACACGCCCCTAGGAGGAAAAAATGTATTGCGCTATCCTCCTTCTCCTTTGTTTTTGGGTTCCTCAATTACATTCTTCGGCCGATCCACTCCTGAGAGGATATTGGATCAGGAAGTGTGGGGTCATTACCTAGGAACAGAGCCAGGATTGAGAACTTGCTTAGAGGAAAGTTAATCTTTCCATATACTCTCCATGTAACCCTTCTTAGCGCCTGATGAAGTTTACTATTGTTTCTATAGACACGCCCAACCCAAACCTAAATGTCTCTGCACATCTTACAGTGCCTCTTCCTGCACGAGATCCATTGTATAGATAGACAGTGTCTAGATAGGCAGGTAGACAGTGCTCAAGGTCAACAGGTACAAGAGGTCGACAAGTTCAAAAGGTCGACATGACAATGGAAATAGCAACCTTGCCCAAAGCGTGACGAGTGAAGTGAGTCCCCCAGGGTACACGTGCAATTATTGTGGTCACATATGATGAAACAGAAAATGACACCCCAAAAAGTAAAACATTTCTGTCAACTTTTTTTGTCAACCATTTCCATGTTGACCTTTGCACCCCTGTTGACCTAATGTCCTGCCCCTTTCAGACTAATTACCGTAGATCTTCTATAGCACACCCCTCCTGCAGTGCAGCATGGTTTTTACCCCGCTGCAAAGTTACTGGCTCGTTTTGGCTTGGCTCCTAACTTAGAATGAGCCCCTCTGTATTCATATAAACACGACTTCCTAAAAATAAACAATGCTGAAGTTCCTGCAAAGTGCGCCGCATAGTCACTAAAACATACACCAGAGGAAATGTTTATAAATCATATTTAAATGAGTTTAGGCTGACAGATTTCTCTCAGAATACATGGAGTGATCCAATTTGTTTGTAAGTAATGCAAACAACGGCGCCATCTGCTATGTAAACAAGACACGCATTGTAGCAATAATGCAAGTTAATTGGCCCAGTTTCCCGTTCTGTAGAGAAAAATCACTAGTGAAATTGGACTTGCTAATAGAACAGAAAAAACTCACATTCTTAATAACTATGGGGGTAATTCTGAGTTGATCGCAGCAGGAATTCTGTTAGCAACTGGGCAAAACCATGTGCAGTGCAGGGGGGGCAGATATAACAATTGCAGAGAGAGTTAGATTTGAGTGGGTTATTTTGTTTCTGTGCAGGGTAAATACTGGCTGCTTTATTTTTACACTGCAATTTAGATTTCAGTTTGAACTCACCACACCCAAATCTTACTCTCTCTGCACATGTTATATCTGCCCCCCTGCAGTGCACATGGTTTTGCCCAACTGTTAACAAATTTGATGCTGCGATCAGCTCAGAATTAGGCCCTTAAGAACATAGCTTAGCGGGGTTGCAAAAGTTTACATAGCCAGATGGACTTGGTGCATTTGGTTGTATAGACTCAATCATGCGCCTCCTGGTAATTATTAGTTATTATCGCTGCTTACTGCGGCAATGGGAAATTAAGGATCACCGGAATTTGCCGAGTTTCACATCCAGGGACAGGGGCTTCTGTAGTAAATACTTTCTAAAACTAAATAACTATTTGCGAGATGAGTAATTCGCCCTTTGGTTAGCAAGAAATTGGGCGTTTTTTTTTTCTTTTGCAGAAACTTTGTTCCTTTCTATACTTAAATATTCTATCCCCGCTTCTCAGGAATATTTACCTGCCAGTGTACAAAACTAAAGGCCAGTACTGACGGGAGAGATGTGTGCTGAGCGACCTAATACAGACCGCTCAGCACACATCTTTCCCCCCACTCAGCACAGCGTGATGTGCTGAGCGAGGAGGGGGGGCGGACGGGGGGGCTGCTCACTTCACACAGCGCTGAAGTGAGCGACCCGCTAGATTGAGCCTGCATGCAGGAGCAATCTAATACCGGCGATAGCGATATGCGCGCGGGGGGGGGGGGGGCAGCAACGGGGGGAGGCGTTCGCGCGCGGGGGGGGCAGCAACGTTCCGTTTCTTAGACGGAGGTTGCCGGGGCGGAGGCGGCAAAACGGGAGCGGCGACTTAAAAATGGGGGTGGGGGGGGCATGGGCGTGATCACGGTGGCTGCGTGACATCACACGCAGCCATCGAGATTGGAAACATGGCGGCTAGCCTCCTGCAGCGATTGCAATTTCTGCTTGATAAAGGGGGGGGGGGGGGCGGAGGGGCGGCGGTCAGCCCTGCAATGGGTGGCAGCCAGCTTGTGATCTCATGGATTGCAAATTCTGCTACTTAGCAGAATTTGCAATCCAACCTGAATCAGGCCCTCTGACTGCTGGCAAATCAATCGCATCCCGTTTCCGTGCAGGGTAAATACTGTCTGCTTAATTTCTACACTGCAATTTAGATTTCAGTTTAAACACCCCACCCAAATCTAACTCTCTCTGCACATGTTACATCTGCCCCACCTGCACTGCACATGGTTTTGCCCAATTGCTAACTTTTTTGGTTTGCTAACAACTCTGAATTACCCCCTATATGCTACAAGCGCTATACGCTGCACTTATGGTACCGCTGAATTCACAGATTTTCGGTCGCAGACTCATAGGTCTTGCGTTCACAAATTTGCGAAACTGGGGAGATAAGGCCGCGATACGGGCGAATTCTAATGCCCGCTGCCGACATATACGCACCGTCTCAACAGCAACTTGCCCCTCCTAAATGCTGGGGTTGAGTTAACTGGATAAACTCTGAGGGGTAGATTTACCTTAGAAGCGTTTTGCCAAAGCTTTGGCCGATAGTTGTAAAACGGCAATAGTAACAAATGCTGAACCAGACGCCTGTCTCAGGGAATTCCATCCTATGTGTGTGGTACAAAAGATCTACAGTTATTAGGTAGACAGCTAACTGGTCGACAGGGTTAAAAGGTTGACAGGTAAAAGGTAGGCAGCATAAAAGGTCGTCAGGGACAAAAGGTCAACAGAGTCCAAAGGTCAACATGGAAATAACGGTCAACACAAGTATTTTATGTTTTCTTGGTGTCATTTTGTATGTTTCATCATCTGTGACCCTGATTAGTGGAAACGTGGACCCTCGCGGGCGTGGTTAATGGCAAACCAAGCAAAAGTTGAAAAAAATGTGAAACCCCCCAAAAAGTGTGTGGACCATTGTCATTTGACCTTTTCAACCTGTTGACATTTGTACCTGTGAACCTGTTGACCCTGTCGACCTATTGCCTGTCTATGTACACTGTCTATCCATAGTCCGGATATCAGTTATTATATAGATATGTATTTTATACAGTATTTTATTAAGTACACCTTATAAATGCTGCAAGGATTCTGTACAACACCATCTCACGCAAAAGGGGAAGAGAACGGAATACATGCGATATCCTGGCGGATGGGATGCCGACGGTCATGTGACCGACACCGGCTGCCAAAAATCCTGAGTATGTTTAAGTATGTTTACCCTCCCCCCTTAACCCCCAACCCTAACCTTCCCTTCCCGCAGCCTAACCTTAAGCCCCACCCCGCAGCCTAACCCTAACCCTCCCCAGGGGTGCCTAGTCCTATCCCCCCTTACCGCAGCCTAACCTTCTCTTCCCCGCAGCCTAACCTTCCCTTCCCCGTAGCCTAACCCTCCCTTCCCCGTAGCCTAACCTTCCCTTCCCCATAGCCTAACCCTCTCTTCCCCGCAGCCTAACCCTCCCTTCCCCGTAGCCTAACCCTCCCTTCCCCGTAGCCTAACCTTCCCTTCCCCGTAGCCTAACCCTCTCTTCCCCGCAGCCTAACCCTCCCTTCCCCGTAGCCTAACCCTCCCTTCCCCGTAGCCTAACCCTCCCTTCCCTGTAGTGTAAACCAACCTCCCCACGCGGCTTACCACTGAGGACTACCAGCAGAGGCCAATCAGGATTCCATTGTTCAGGATCCCGGCATCGGCATTTCAATCCATGTTGGGAAGCCAGGGACGGCATTCTGAGCAGTATTGGGATTCCGGCGTTGGGACTCCGACTGCCGGGATCCCGTACGGATCCCAAGAGAACAATTTTTCACAGTTTCATATAGGTTTTCCTTTTGCCTAATCGCCTGTCTTCTTTCTCGGCAAACAAAAAGGCCACTGACATTCTTATCCACCTCAATCATGTGAGGTTTTCCTTTTTGTGTAAAAAAATAAAATAAAAGCTCTGTACTTAAACCTAAATAATCTCCTGAAGCCTGATGGCCACGTAACATTTCATCTAACAAATGTTATATAATTAGTTCTATATGTCCCTATTTCCTGCAGACTAGATGGGCCAAGTGGTTCTTATCTGCCGTCACACTATGCAAATCACAGGACACAGTGAGAAAGCAAAAATATTATAGCGCCGTATTTATCTATCCCGTTAGACTAACTAAAGGTTATCTGATCTGTAGGAATAATGGGCCTAATTCAGATCCGATCGCTAGGCTGCGTTTTCATACAGCGGGCAATCAGGTCTAAACTGCGCGTGCGTATGCACCGCAATGCGCAGGTGCGTCGCACGGGTACAAAGCGGATCGCCGCTCAGCGATGGGTTTGTGCGAAGGATCCATTCACACGGGCGTTTGCAAGAAGATTGACAGGAAGAGGGCGTTTGTGGGTGTCAACTGACCGTTTTCTGGGAGTGTTTGGGAAAACGCAGGCGTGTCCAAGCGTTTGCAGGGAGGGTTCCTGATGTTAATTCCGGTCCCGGACAGGCTGATGTGATCGCAGCAGCTGAGTAAGTCCGGGGCTGCGCAGAGACTGCACAAAATCTGTTTGTACTGCTCTGCTACACATGTGATCGCACACTTGCAAAGCGAAAATACACTCCCCTGTGGATTGCGACTATGCGAACGCAGGACTGCAAAAAAAAAACCTAGCGAGCGATCAGGTCTAAATTAGCCCCAATATTGGGGGTCATTCCGAGTTGTTCGCTCGTTATTTTTTTTTCGCAACGGAGCGAATAGTCGCTAATGCGCATGCGCAATGTCCGCAGTGCGACTGCGCCAAGTAAATTTGCTATGCAGTTAGGTATTTTACTCACGGCATTACGAGGTTTTTTCTTTGTTCTGGTGATCGGAATGTGATTGACAGGAAGTGGGTGTTTCTGGGCGGAAACTGGCCGTTTTATGGGTGTGTGCGAAAAAACGCTACCGTTTCTGGGAAAAACAAGGGAGTGTCTGGGTGTGTTTGTGACGTCAAACCAGGAACGAAACTGACTGAACTGATCGCAGATGCCGAGTAAGTGTGGAGCTACTCAGAAACTGCTAAGAAGTGTCTATTCGCAATTTTGCTAATCTTTCGTTCGCAATTTTGATAAGCTAAGATTCACTCCCAGTAGGCGGCGGCTTAGCGTGTGCAAAGCTGCTAAAAGCAGCTTGCGAGCGAACAACTCGGAATGACCACCTACATGTCACTATGGGGTACATGTACTAAACCCACAGTTACCGACATTCTGGCTGCTCTCTGCGGGAGAGGCAGCCAGGTCGGCTCAGAGGGCGGGCAGGGGAGGCTGTCACGAAGAGGAGGGAGTGGGCCGGAGGCGGGATGGGGCGGAGCAAGGGCGGGTGGGGCGGAGCAAGGGCGGGTCACGATGACGCCTCCTTTAAGCCACCCCCCCGCTCTGTAATGCAGCGATCGCCGGCATTGCACTGCAGGGGGCGTGGCTATGATGACGACTGCTCGGACCGCGGATGGGCAGGGGGGACCCCGCGAATCGGGAGACTTGCCTGCTCTTCCGTGGGGCCGGGAGGGTCACCCGATTTTCGAGAGCCTCCCGGCCATTCCGGGAGAGTAGGCAAGTATGACTAAACCATGATAAAAGTGGAGAAGTGAGCCAGTGGAGAAGTTGCCCATGGCAATTAATCAGCTGCTCTGTATATTTTGATAGTATGCAAATTATAAATGTTACGTCAATGCTGATTGGTTGCCACGGGCAACTTCTCCACTGGCTTCTCCACTTTTATCACTGCTTAGTACATATCCCCCTATGTCTCTCATTGATGGGATTTAAGACTAACGTAATATAAAATGCAGAACACATCAGGTTTTGCATTTAATATTCTTGCCCTATCAAAGCCAGTGAGCCGAACCACTGACACACAGTGGCCTTTCCGTAAATATACCCCCGGGGCTTTAACAGGCTCCAGACAGATCTACTTATTTCCAGTGACCTTGCAAACAATCAAATCTGATCTTTGCCCTGCACTTTGTAGATAAATATATCCAACTATATAAAGTCCTTGGTGAAAAACACAGAAAGAAGTTACGATATAAAGCAAATCAATAACTGTAATGTAGCTGTCTGTGGTGGTTACCGGCAATGTGAAAGCAGGAATAAGCAATTAGAGGTGTGAGAGGAATTACATTCAGCTGCATGAATTCACACTGTACAGTATATAAACCATGGGTTCTCAAACTTGGTTCTCAGGAGGAGGACCCCAAACAGAACATGTTTTCCAGGTCTCTGGGTTATTGGCACATCTGATATAGGATAACCAGTCCGTTGGAAGTCTAGCCCCTCTGTCTGCAGTGCCTCATCCATTGATAAGAAATACTTGCTTATACCCCTTTCAGACCAAAAGCTGGGGTGCATCCCGGGTTACGGAACATGGGTTCAAACCGTGTCATAGCGGCTTGAAACCTGTTCACGCCGCAGGGTGGACCCAGGTTATTTACGGTGGGTCTCCTCTGCCGGTGTTTGGAGATGACATCATCTTTAAGCTTGGTGAGTCGGCTCTCCATAGGGTTTGAACAGGACCTGGGCCGGATGACTGGGGTTACCCGTTCACACTGCCCTTTAACCCGAGTCCTTCCCAGGACCAACCCTGCAAGCTGCCCAGGTTGAATTTACTGGACACAGGGTTTTTTTTTTTGTGACCCTTTAACACCGAGCCGCGTCCCGGTTCGATTCGGCGTTGTGAAAGGGGTATAAAGGGCTGTTCCTGGCTCCTTCTTGATTGGATTGGAGTTCCCCATTGTGGCTATAGCTCCTTTACAGACCCGGTAGCAGTGTCAGCATAGAATACAGTAAAATAATGCTGTGCCCATTGCAATAATACTTTGGGGCACATAAACTGGGGGGTAACTGAAGAGAGGGAGAGGGGGTCTTTGTGTAATGAACACGCCGGTACTCACCTTCAGGTTAATTCCTTTGCGAAATCATTGGAAAAATGGACACAGAGCAATATCTCTCAGGGCTTTAGGGTTACAGTCAACACTTTTTTTCTGGGCAATGTCACTTACATGTTATACATATATGTTCACATTCTAACCCTACTACAGGGTCATAACTAGGGTTGTGCGACTGGTCCCACAGCCCTGGATGTATGGCCACTGTCAGTGGCACCAAGAGGGGGGGTAGATGAGGATCTGGTCGGGGGAGGGGGGGTATAGGGTTAGGCTATGGCCCCAGAGGATTTAGGTTTAGGCTGCGAGGAGGGGGGGAGGTTGGGGATAGGCACTACCGCCAAGGGTTAGGGTGAGGCTGCGGAAGGCGGGAAGGGGAGAGGTTTAGGGTTAGGCAGCCAGGATTACAATCTTCGGGATGCCGCGTTTGGTATTCTGACCAACGGCAAATCAAACCCATCTCACTAGAGGGTACTAATTACCCAGGCCCTGTTGTGTGCTGGGCTGCAGTGTGGCCGTGGAGGAGCTTGAAGTACTATTTTTTCTGTATTTTTTTTCTAAGGGTGCATGACCATGCCTCCTGTGATTAGGCCACACCCCCTGAAAAGTACCTGGGTCCAGCTAGGCTCTCTACTGCCCTGGCTACTGTCCCAGGCTTCTGGGGTGACTAGAAGGGCACCCCACTGCTTGGAGAAGCATCCAGCGTGTCTTTAGGACTTGCCTAGTGCACATATCCATACTCTAGGCAACTCGCTTCTGTGTCACTGGTGGCAAAGCTCCTCACTTCAGTGATGTCGTTACATCACATGACGTCACGTGTGTGTGTGTGTGTGTGTGTGTGTGTGTGTGTGTGTGTGTGTGTGTGTGTGTGTGTGGTGTGGTGCCTTGCTACATGTGTGTGTGTGTGGTGTGGTGCCTTGCTACATGTGTGTGTGTGTGGTGTGGTGCCTTGCTACGTGTGTGTGTGTGTGTGTGTGTGTGTGTGTGTGTGTGTGTGTGGTGCCTTACTACGTGTGTGTGTATGTGTGTGTGTGTGTGTGTGTGGTGTGGTGCCTTGCTACCAAGAATGGTGTCACGCCATGTCTTTTAAGTGCAGCTGAAACACAGCTGGGAGGGAAGCTATTTAATATTTCAGTGTTTTTCCTGCTGACAGAAAAACTCTACGTGCAAAGTTCTACATAGGATCCAAGCAGTGTTGCAGCAGCAGAGCTGTTTAATCGCTCTGTGTGACAGGTGCTAGGTAATGACCATGAAGGGCCCTTTGGGCCCCTTCCAGCACACATGTTTCCGCCATGCTTTATAAGGCCTTGCTTGTCATCAATGGCCAGGTTTTTGAAATCTTGAAGAAGGAAATATAAATAGACAAATTCCGTATACATAGTAATAATGAATCCCGTTTATTATTTGAGTGTAATAAAAATTTTGTGTGTGTGTGTGTGTGTGTGTGTGTGTGTGTGTGTGTGTGTCCCATTATTTTTGTCACATTCAATAATACGGCTCCTGTGACATCTCATATATTCAAACTTTAGAGTGCTTTGCGTGTCTGTGTATTTTTCATATACTTTATACAGTAAAAACTCTGGCACAAACGTTAGTATGACAGGAAAGCCTCTGCCTCACCTGCCTCACGCCACCGCACGTCACTGCTGTATGTATGTATGGGTTTAGTAATGCATCAGAGCTGGGCCCCTGGCAGGGTAGCGGCTTTATCCCCCTCCTCCTATAGCCATTACCAGTGCTCAGTGGCGTCACATTTACGTGCCTGCAATGGGCTAAAACCAGGTTCCGCCCGCGAAGCCCCGCCCCTCTATTTAAGCCCCGCCCATTCCAGTGAAACCCCGCCCCTTTATCCTCGCTGCCGCACCGGGTGTCACAGAGGTGAGTGACGCCTCTGCCAGTGCTGACTGTCCATCCTCCAGCATATTATCCCTATAGCACTGCGGCATTTTAGTCTATTTTTAGTAATTTATTAAAAGTCATAGAGCGCACGCATATGTATTATTCATATTAGTCCATGGGGTAGATTTATCAAAGTTTGGAGAGAGATAAAGTGGAGAGAGACAAAGGGGCATATGTACTAAGCATTGGAGAGAGATAAAGTACCAGCCAATGAGCTCCTAGCTGTCATGCTTCAGGCTGTGTTTGAAAAATGATAGAAAGGAGTTGATTGGCTGGTACTTTATATCACTCCACTTGATCTCTCTCCACATAGGCCCTCATTCCGACTTACTTCTTTTTGCAGCCGTGCAAACGCATAGTCGCCGCCCACAGGGGAGTGTATTTTTCGCTTTGCAAGTGTGCAAACGCGTGTGCAGCTGAGCAGGCCGAAATTTATTTTTTGCCGTTTCTGAGTAGGTCTGGACTTACTCAGCCCTTGCGATCACTTCAGTCTTTTTGGTGCCGGAATTGACGACAGACACCCGCCCTGCAAACGCTTGGACACGCCTGCGTTTTTCCAAACACTCCCTGAAAATGGTCAGTTGACACCCACAAACACCTTCTTCCTGTCAATCTCCTTGCGATCGGCTGTGCGAATGGATTCTTCGTTAAATCCATCGCTCAGCAACGATCCGCTTTGTACCCGTGCGACTCGCCTGCGCTTTGCGGTGCATACGCATACGCAGTAGTGACCTGATCACAGCACTGCGAAAAACAGCAGCAAGCGATCAACTTGGAATGACCCCCATAGGCCCTCACATGGCATTTACAATATATATTCCCTGCCGCACATACGCACACATTAGGTTTATTTTTGTCAGATGCCAAACTTTACATTGTTATCCATCTTGTGCATATATAAAATTATCAAATACACTGCGATTACTACAAGCCCATATTATACCAATAGTACCCATGAGATTGTGTGTCCAGATTATGCCAGCAGTGACTATATAGACTAGCAGGTACCTAGATCATACCATCTTTGGCTATATAGTTATATATAAGCACTAGCAAACCTCGGAATGTAGCAGCGATGCCCTCATTGCTGTCTCCATCTCTGAAAACAAGAATATGCCCCACCAGGGTTTTTTTCTGGGTACTCAGAAACCCCCCCCTGCGTGCACCACTGATAGGGTACATTTTAGTAACAGCGTCCACCTGAAGCTGAGGTTTGAGTGTCTCGGTTTCCTCTATGCCCAGGCACCACTGAGTCTAGGGTTGCTATAATAGCCTTTTAATCAGGGAACCATATGAATGACGCAGGTTCTGTGCCCGGCTGGCTTCACGTTTGCATTTCGCCTGGTTTTAATCAACCACAGAACCTGTGACCTCCATGTGTGTCCCTGACTAAAGGGATACTATAACAATATTGAAAAAAGAGGATAAATCTGTATAACCTGGCCAGAGGCGTATCTAGGGTAGGGCGAGTGGGGCACGTGCCCTGGGCGCCTTGGCAGGCACAGGAGAGGGGGGCGCCGGCGGCGACCAGGGCATCATGCCCCACTCGCCCCCGTCAACCCTAAATGTGAGGGGAGGAGAGCGCAGCGTCTCTCCCTCCCCTCACCGCCGCTGCCAGCACTAGCAGCGGCGGCGGCACAGTGGGGCATGTATCTGGCACCAAATGGGGCATGTAACTGGCACTGAGTGGGGCCTGGCACTGTGGGGCATGTAACTGGCACTGCGGGGCATGTATCTGGCACTGTGGGGCATGTATCTGGCACTGTGGGGCAATGTAACTGGCACAGTGGGGCAATGCAACTGGCACTGTGGGGCAATGTAACTGGCACTGTGGGGCATGTATCTGGCACTGAGTGGGGCATGTAACTGGCACTGTGGGGCATGTATCCGGCACTGTGGGGCATTGTATGTGGGGCAATGTAACTGGCACCGTGGGCTATTTCAGTGGCCACACCCCTTTCTGGAGCGTGTCCACACCCCTTCGTGGCCACGCCCATTTTTATTATTATTAATTTTTATTATTATTTTTTTTTTGGGGGGGGGGGGGCACGCGCCATGTTCCATCTTGCCCTGGGCTCCCAAAACCCTAGCTACGCCTCTGAACCTGGCTCTGTCCCTGGGAATAAGGGCATGCCAGCAGCTGCTGGGCAAACAGTAAAGGCAGGCATGAACCTACTGCTAATATAATATGGTGCACACAGGGGTATGAGGCAGCCTGGTCTCCCTGTCACCACCACACAGTGTCTGCTGCATACAGGATAGGTGACTGCTGGGTGAGCGGCACTGGGCACCACCACCTGCAGCAGGGAGAGTGGGAGTGGTCATGCGATGGCAGCCAATCAGAGCCGCGTATGAGAGTGAGGCTTGGCACGCAGGCCATGTGCTCGGAGTGGTCGCCATGGCGACAGGTACACACACGCTCTAGGAACTGGCACCGGGCCCTGGGGGGTGGGGACTGGGTAAAGCCCGGGGGAGAGGCCACTCTCACTCACTCAGGAGCCTGTATCAGTGAGGAGGATGCACAGGGCAGCCCGAGGGAAGCAGGTGAGGGAGCAGAGGGCGCTGGGGCTGCTGATGACCTGGAGGGTAAGGGGGGGAGTTATGGGGTGGTGAACTGGGGGGCACTGGTGGTGTCACAGGTAAAGTGTGAGTGAGTGTGTGTGTACATTTCAATCGTTTAATTAAATTTGTGAGTATAAAATAAGTAAATGAGTGAGAATGTGCAACAGTGTGAAGGGTTAAATCTCCTCTGTCATTGTGCATTGTGTAAATATTGTTTCTTTTTCTTTTGCCTTGGATTTAGCTTGCATTGCATAAAATGAATATAGCTCCACCCATAGTTTGTTGGGAACTGTGTGAAATCACCACCCCTAGATGAAGTACTAGGCTGTATCCTACTTCCCCCCATGTAGCCTGTTTTACCCCTCCTATGCAGTAAAGTTAAACCAATAAAGTATTTACTTTTGCCTACCCCTCCCTGGACATTCCAATCCCTCCCTAGACAATGATGCCTTATATACCATTGTTATGAACAATAAACGCAGAGTGATTCTTAATTACATGGTGTCGTGTATAATCTGTAATTTTAAGGATTGCTCTCACTGACGTCAGTGGCCATCAAATCGAGGGGTACAAAAAGAGGCTGATATCCTTTCAAGTGGGGGCTCAGTCCTGGATTCAGTTGATCGCCCCCGAATCGGTAAGATAGAGAATTCATTGTCTGTCTTTTCCGTAAGGGATTGCGTTCAAACACTGAATTTGAACTCGCTCCGTGTTCCGGGAACACGTGACAAGGTAATATTTAAGTCCGGGACTTAATATTACGTAGTTTTATGTAAAGCCATAAAACAGGTATCAGGGATACCATATAATCTTTAATGTCTGGGACTTAAAGATACGTCTGAGAAAAGCGCAATTCTCCAAAGACGTTAGTATCTGGGATACTTAAAAAAAATAGACCTGGGGTCTATACGTAACGTAGAAAATACCCCGATTTGATCGCCTATATTCTTGTATGCTTGTAGTGTGATAAGTTCTTATGTTTGGTCCAGACGGCTGGTAAGTTTTCGTCTGCCAGATATCTTTACTCAAAACACTTTTCTTGCTTCCTGTTTAAAACGCTGTATTTTTTCTGACATCTTGTACGAAGGTAAGCGTACCCGTCAAAAGATTTCATGTTCTCATTATACAGATAATATTGTGATATTGTCAATGACTAATTAACTGGTGTTAACTAATGCATGCATAGAAAGTTTTTGTAAATTGCATAGAAAGTCTTTTTGTTGTGAAGTTGTATAGAAGGTTTTTTTTTAAACTGCATTTTTGTTGTGATATTGCATAGACAGTTGTTATAAGTTGTTGTAGAAATTGCGTAGAAAGCTGGTGTAGATTGTATTCTTTACTATGGGAGGGGGTCAGAGTAAGACAGTCATTTACCCCCCACCTTTACCAGGAGAAACATGTAAGGAATATGTTGCCCGTAACTCCACCACAGATTATTATTTAGTTAACCCTTGGGTGGATAACTTAGCAGGATGGACAGAGAAAGTTGGCAGCCCCAGTCCATTCCCCCGTGACGGTATTAATTATCCCTTTTATATGGACATGGTCAAAGGTCTTTGTCTGGAAGACAAGGAAGCCTGGCCATGGTACGATCATGACCCACAATGGGACATGACATATATGCGTGCTGGAGGAGAGCAATGGCTCACGATAGCACCTCATTGGTATGACAAGAATATCAAGCAGAAACAGCGTAGAATAAAATCTGTAACTTCCAGACTGCATAAAGCTGAGGAATTTAGAAGCAACAAGTTTCTGAAAAATTCTTCTCCCCCGCCTTACAATCCCCTATACCCCTCCTTAAAAGACACAGATCTGTTAGCTGCAGTTGCTTTGTCACGAATTCCGATGCAAAGGGGAGGGGGAGGAGGGGAAGGGGAAGGAGAAGGAAGCTCAGTTGCTTTGTCACGAATGCCGATGCAAAGGGGAGGGGGAGGAGGGGAAGGGGAAGGAGAAGGAGGCTCAGGAGGAATAGCCCCCCCTGACAGTACCCTCCACATAGACGTAACCACCCCCGCCCCTAGTGCCCCTACTCCTAACAAACAAATCACCTCCCGCCGTAACGCTGACTCAACTGTTATCATTCACCACCCTCTTACCCCCTCCATAACGCGATCCGGCACTGGTTTCCTTGAAAACAGTGCTGATGCCAGCAGTGTCGCCACCCAGCACCTGCCCTTTATGACAGTAGGGGATCAGTTGTTAAAGAAACCCATTGAAATAGAGGATTTAGACAGAATTGTTAAGAACTGTCCCAAACCCACTGTTGCACCTGACGGCTGCATAGCTTACTTGAAAAAGGCTTGCACAGGACGCAGCTATACTCAAGAAGATATGAAGCTGATCATAGATGGGGTTATAGACCATTACAACGGGTGGGATTGGAAAAAGATTCCCACCATAAACACTCCTACCACCCTTAACGATGCCGTTCGCTACCCTCTCAATACTGGGGACGGTGTAACGGAGATGTGGAAGGAAATTGAGACCCATATGAAAGAGATTTTTAAAACCCGAGCTTCTCTTCCTATTGCCGTAGCATGTAAACAAAAGCCCACTGAAACTGTCACTGAGTTTTGGAAGAGGTTTAAAAAGTGTTGGTCTGAAGATGCAGGTCTTACTCTTGTAGATACAGACCATTTACTAATTTCTACCTTTGTAAATAACTTGTTGCCATCTGTTATGGTCCCTGTTAAGCAAGGTGTTTCTTCCTGGACCTCTGATAATATTAAGGAATTTGAAAAGCACTTATATGAAAAGGAAGCTGCAGGATGCTTTGATGTTAAAAAACCCTTGCAGAATGCCCCAACTCATAATTACCAAAATCACAGAAACCGGGGAGATAGACGCCAGCAGCACTTTACTGGCCCACCCCGCAATCCAGCCCGATATCAAAACCCACAAGCCAGGCCACCCCACCCCCCTGACTCTGCCAGCAGGAAACAAACCTCCTGCTTCAACTGTGGAAGGGACGATCACTGGGCAAGGGATTGCCCTTGTCCCCCACAAAACCACCGACAGCCCCAAGCTCCGGCTCCCTCCCGGGATCATCCCCGACAGTCACACAACAACCCCTTTCAGGATCATGTCCGATTCCGAGTTGACTGGCAGGACCCCTCCCACTGACGGGGCCCGGAGGAGGGTATCCCAGCCTTTGCCCAACTCACCAGACACTGGAAGGACCCACCGCTACTAACCTTGATTATAGGAAAGAGAGCAATCCCTTTCCTGGTAGATAGCGGGGCAACTACTAGTGTTTTGTGTGTCGACCTGTACGATGGTCATTTGGAAAAGACTGCTCCTTCAATGGGAATCAATGGGATACCCACAGATGCTTACCTGACAGATGCCCTTAGTGTCAGAACCACGGGAGGCACGTATATGGGTAAACACAATTTCACTGTAATACCTGAATGTCCAATTAATCTTCTGGGAAGGGATCTTCTTAGCAAACTCGAAATCTCCATTCTCCCTTCACCCACTAGCAGTGGCCTGGAGGTCGAGTCCCCACACCTACCGGTGTGGGAGGCAACAGACATTACACCTGATTTTGACAAAGTGAACCCTGCTCTATGGTCGGAGGGTCCCTATGACACTGGCCTCATTCCTTGCACACCATATAGAGCAACCCTGAAACCTGACACACAACCTGTCTATCAAAAGCAATACCCCTTGTCACAAGAGAAGGTTGAAGGTCTTAGACCAATGATACAACAGTTTCTCCAACAAGGCATTCTCAGACACATAATCTCACCTTACTGCACACCAGTCAACCCTGTTGCTAAGTCAGATGGTAGTGTAAGGTTTGTACAAGACCTCAGGGCAATTAACCAACTCATTGTGCCCATAGCACCCATTGTACCTGACATTAACTCACTCATTTCAGCTATCCCTGCAGATGCTGCAATTTTTTCTGTGATTGATTTAAAAAATGCATTTTTTAGCATTCCAGTGGATGCACAGACACAGTTACTTTTTGCATTTTCTTTTGAGGGCAAGCAACTCACCTGGTGTCGTTTACCCCAGGGCTATATTGACGCACCCGTTGTCTATAGCATTGTACTCCAGGCCACATTGGGGCCCTGGCAACCTCACCATGGTTCAGTCCTGCTACAGTATGCAGATGATCTGCTGCTCTGTAGTCAAACTGAGGAGGCCTGCCGGGAGGATGGTATATCACTGTTAAACTGGCTCTGTGAATGTGGACACAAGGTGTCCAAAACAAAAATGCAATGGTGTAAGAAGCATGTGGATTACTTAGGTTTTGTGCTCACTCAGGGGGAAAGGAAAGTCAGTCCACAGCGCATTCAGTCTGTATTGGGCCTGGTCACCCCAACTACCCAGAGAGAACTGCTGTCTTTTCTGGGTATGGTAAATTACTGCAGACAGTGGATATCTGATTGTTCCTATTATGATAACATTTTGAGACAAGCCACACTGAAAGACAAACCTAATATTGTACAATGGTCACAAGAAATGTTAACTGCATATGAAAGCTTAAAGTGTATGTTAATGAAAAGTCCGGCACTTGGCCTCCCCAACTATGTACTACCTTTTCATTTGTTTGCAAGGGACAATTGTAAAACCATGGCGGGGGTGCTCACACAGTTTCATGGAGGAAAGTTGCGCCCAGTGGCATTTTTTTCCAAAGTAATGCCTGTCACTGTGCAAGGTATGCCTGCTTGCCTCAGGGCACTTGCAGCCTGTGCAATGGTAACTGAAATGGCCACCACACTCACCCTAGGCCACACAACAATACTTCACACCACTCATGATGTTCTAACCATTTTAAAAGGGTTACACACACAACACATGTCAGCTCAGCGCCTTAGTGGATATGAGGTTCTCCTTTTGAACAACCCCTCCCTCACCATTAAGTATGCCACCAACTCTTCAGGTCCTGCACCCATTCTCAACGCTCTCCTGGGGCTCAAAGGTCCTGAAGACCACCCTCCTGAACCCCATGACTGCTCAGCCTCCATTGAGTCAGAAACATCCCCCAGACTGGACATGTCCCCTGTCCCTGTCCCCGACGCGGATGTCATTTTTGTAGATGGTTCCTGTAGCAGACCCAATGACACCACGTACCAAGCGGGTTATGCTATTGTCACTCTCCCTGACATTATTCTGGAAGCACAGCCCATTCCTTACCAGTCAGCACAGGCTGCAGAGCTCATTGCTCTCACAAGGGCTTGTCACCTTTACCGGAATAAACCAGTCACCATCTACACTGACTCCAAATACGGGTACGGCGTCGTGCATGACCATGGGGTCATTTGGCAACGCCGTGGTTTCCTTGGAGCTGATGGAAAAGGCATATCACATGCCCAACTCATCTCTGACCTTCTGCATGCCATAACCTTACCCTCTGACATTGCAATCCTCCATTGCAGGGCACACACCGGGGGGAAGGATGCAGTCTCCCTTGGAAATGCCCTTGCTGACTCTGCTGCCAAACATGCAGCCTCACAGCCCATCACTCAGGCCCACATGACCATCATGACCCCCCCAGCTCTCGACAACCATTACCTGATCACCCAGTTACAGGCCTCAGCCTCCAATGCCGACCTAGCTGACTGGACTTACCCAGTTTTGCAGAAGAATCCTAAAACAGGATTAATCTGCAAAGAGGGGAAACCCTGTATACCCCAGTCCAGTGCACCCTTGTTTATTGCTCACTACCATGGCATAGGACACCACAGTAAGGCAACAACTACCTTACTTTTACGTAATGATTTCTATGTCACGGATGCCAAGTCATTAGTAGATCAGTATGTCAGTAGATGCATCACTTGCCTGCGAAACAACCCCAACAACCCTGACAAGGCAAAACATCAGCATCTTGAATATCCCACCACACCCTTTACACACCTGCAAATTGACTTCACCCATATCCCAGGTACTGGTAAACAGGAGTATGCCCTGGTCATTGTAGACATGTTCTCTCGATGGCCAGAGGTATTCCCCACTAAATCTGAGGATGCAAAGACAGTTGCTAGGATCCTAACTCAGGAAATCATCCCCAGATGGGGGTGCCCATTGCAAATCAATAGTGATAAAGGCTCCGCCTTTACAGCAAAAATTACACAGGCCTTGGTAAAGGCCCTGCAGGTGGAATGGAAGTTCCACATCCCGTATCACCCGCAGAGTTCAGGGGTCGTAGAACGCATGAATAGGACCCTCAAAGACAAGCTTAGGAAGGCCACAGGGGGTACCTTCCATAAATGGAAGAAGGTCCTTCCTATTATCCTAGCAGAGATCAGAATGACACCACAAAAGACTTTGGGTTACTCCCCCTTTGAAATATTAATGGGTAGGCCCTTCCCTACACCTTGGGCTAAGAAACCATTAGTAATACAGGAGGGAGATCTAGAACTTATCAGAGAAGAGTATGTCAGGTCCCTGATAATAAAACTGAATGAAATTGAACATGAGGTTGTTTGTAAAAACCCTTTGAATCCACAGGAACCTACACACCCCTTTAAAGTCGGAGACAGAGTCGTGGTGAAGGTGCTCCCCAGGAACAAGAGCCCAGGAGACTTTACCTACGGTCCAGAGACAGAGGTCGTAGCAGTAACCAGAACAGCAGTCCTGACAGAGGAAAGCCCCACCTGGATCCATGCATCCCGAGTGAAAAAGGTTCCTAGACCAGACCTAGAGAGGGAAGCAAGTGATTCCAGCGAGGTACAAACGGGGGCAGACAGCCCTGACCTCCCACCTAGCGAAGACAGAAGAACAGAGGAGGATGAGGAACCTGTCCCCTACCTCTATCCTGGGGACTATGTTGATAATCCTAATGGTCCTCACTTGCCAAGCTACAGCTGAAGTAGACATTACACAAAAATCCGGCACCTACACATTTTGGTATAACTCCTCCAATACTGAGGTTGCCGCCTATAAAATAGATTTCTGTACCATTGCTCCCTGTCTTAACAAACATTATGCCTGGCAGTGTGATCAGTATGGTACACGTAATACCCCCACTGAAGCCTATATTTGTGTTACTAGTAAATATTGGGGAAATAAATGTGCGTATTGGGGATCAGTGGGATGGAATTCTGGCCATAGTTATGGATACCAGCCCAAAGAGGCTCTCTCAAGAAAAGACAAATATGGTGAGTCCCTGCTTACCCGTCTTACCCTTCATAGACAAAACAGATGTGATAGTAAATTCATATTAAGCATAAAACATCCCCAGTCTACTGATGCAGGCACCTATGTCCTAGGTGAATCCTTTTTTTTAAACCCATCCCTTACACCATTCTTGTTACAGGATATGTTTAACAATGAAAAGTATGCCCAGCTCAAGCCCCCTAAACCACGCCCCAACCTCTTGAAACCTCATATAACCACCTTCAAGGATATGATGGCCGTTAACAATCCCACCTTTAAAGACACCCTAGCTATTGAAACTGGTTTCTCTGACATCAATTTCTGGTTAGAATGGATGAAGTATAGTGCTAGCAAACATAATAAAAGTAACTGTTATGTCTGTGGCAAATCTAGGCCCCACCTAGGTACAGTGCCCCTTAATATACCCCTAGAACAGGAAAATTGTTTTTTCAGCCTTTTTAATGACACCAAAACAAATGACAGTCAGTGCGAAATGTGGAAAAGGGAATATCCCATATTGTCAAAAAATCCCAACCCAGGAAGCACCATAACCATATATCCTGGAAACTATACCTGTTATACATCTAACACCACCACAGGGAGAAATTTAAAAACCTTCCCACCAGGGTATTGTGCAAATAAAAGAACAACTGTTTTAGTCAACCAAACTAGATCATTAGGTGACATTTATTATATATGTGGGGATATGAAGCTTAGAACTAAATTAGACACACCATGGTATGGTGAGTGTGCCCTGGCCAAAGTCATAATGCCACTCCTAATGATCACCGATGACCCCACTCCTCCCTCTAATACTCCTGCTAATCGAAAGAAAAGAGCACTCCCAGGAGGTAGCTTTGACCCCCACGTATACATTGATGCTATAGGGGTCCCAAGAGGTGTTCCAAATGAGTTCAAAGCTAGAGATGAAGTGGCTGCGGGTTTTGAATCATTGTTCCCTATAGTAACTGTAAATAAAAACGTAGCCTGGATTAATTATATATATTATAACCAACAAAGATTTGTTAATGATACCAAAGATGCTCTTAAAGGTATAGCTGAACAGCTAGAAGCCACTTCCCAAATGACATTTCAAAACAGAATGGCCCTTGACATGATTCTAGCAGAAAAAGGCGGTACATGTGTTTACATTAGTAAGGTGGAAGGCTGTTGTACATATATTCCTGACAACACTGGTCCCAATGGTAAGGTTACTTTAGCCATAAACAAATTAGAAACCTTATCCATAGAACTTAAGAAAAATTCAGGTGTTGATAACCCATGGAGCCAATATTTTGGGTGGATTGAAAATTGGAAACAGGCTCTTGTGCAAATAAGTATATTCATAATAATAACTTTAATCTTTATAGGTCTCATAGTTTATTGTGTGATTCCCTGTGGAAAGAAACTCACATCTAAAGGTATTGACACAGTCTTGATGTATTATGATGTTACCACTAGCCCCATCACCTCCTCTGATAGCAAAGGCCCCGATGATTATGTTCAATATCTAAAAAATTGGAGAAACAAAAAGGGGGCTCTACAGAAGAATCATGTCGTATAACAATCATGATTCTAAGAGGGGATTGAAGGGTTAAATCTCCTCTGTCATTGTGCATTGTGTAAATATTGTTTCTTTTTCTTTTGCCTTGGATTTAGCTTGCATTGCATAAAATGAATATAGCTCCACCCATAGTTTGTTGGGAACTGTGTGAAATCACCACCCCTAGATGAAGTACTAGGCTGTATCCTACTTCCCCCCATGTAGCCTGTTTTACCCCTCCTATGCAGTAAAGTTAAACCAATAAAGTATTTACTTTTGCCTACCCCTCCCTGGACATTCCAATCCCTCCCTAGACAATGATGCCTTATATACCATTGTTATGAACAATAAACGCAGAGTGATTCTTAATTACATGGTGTCGTGTATAATCTGTAATTTTAAGGATTGCTCTCACTGACGTCAGTGGCCATCAAATCGAGGGGTACAAAAAGAGGCTGATATCCTTTCAAGGTGATAGTGAGGGGGCTGGGGGGATTCTAAGCATTATGTGTACAAAATGAGGAATGGTCAAAGTATAAACATGATGGTCAGGGAGCTCCTAGTAAGGGTTCAAAAAGTTACAAGTGGGTACACACACACACACACACACACACACACACACACACACACCACACACACACACACACACACACACACACGTGAGGCAGAGCCTTTCCTGTCATACTAACGTTTCATCCAGAGTTTTGAACATATAAAGTATATGAAAAATATAAAGAATATATCAGAAATATCTTCTTTGTATTATTCTAATCATTTTTATAGTCAAAACTCTAGAGTAAAAAGTATATGGCAGGTGAGGCAGTGCCCCCTTGCCTATCCTTGTGTATAATGCCCACATGTATATACCGCTGCACCTGTGTATAATGCCCACATGTATATACCGCTCCCCCTGTGTGTAATGCCCACATATATATACTGCTGCACCTGTGTGTAATGCCCACATATATATACTGCTGCACCTGTGTGTAATGCCCACATATATATACTGCTGCACCTGTGTGTAATGCCCACATATATATACTGCTGCACCTGTGTGTAATGCCCACATATATATACTGCTGCACCTGTGTGTAATGCCCACATATATATACTGCTGCACCTGTGTATAATGTCTACATGTATATACCGCTGCACCTGTGTATAATGCCCACATGTATATACCGCTCCCCCTGTGTGTAATGCCCACATATATATACTGCTGCACCTGTGTGTAATGCCCACATATATATACTGCTGCACCTGTGTGTAATGCCCACATATATATACTGCTGCACCTGTGTGTAATGCCCACATATATATACTGCTGCACCTGTGTGTAATGCCCACATATATATACTGCTGCACCTGTGTGTAATGCCCACATATATATACTGCTGCACCTGTGTATAATGTCTACATGTATATACCGCTGCACCTGTGTATAATGCCCACATGTATATACCGCTGCACCTGTGTGTAATGCCCACATGTATATACCGCTGCACCTGTGTATAATGCCCACGTGTATATACCGCTGCACCTGTGTATAATGCCCACGTGTATATACCGCTGCACCTGTGTATAATGCCCACGTGTATATACCGCTGCACCTGTGTATAATGCCCACGTGTATATACCGCTGCACCTGTGTATAATGCCCACGTGTATATACCGCTGCACCTGTGTATAATGCCCACGTGTATATACCGCTGCACCTGTGTATAATGCCCACGTGTATATACCGCTGCACCTGTGTATAATGCCCACGTGTATATACCGCTGCACCTGTGTATAATGCCCACGTGTATATACCGCTGCACCTGTGTATAATGCCCACGTGTATATACCGCTGCACCTGTGTATAATGCCCACGTGTATATACCGCTGCACCTGTGTATAATGCCCACGTGTATATACCGCTGCACCTGTGTATAATGCCCACGTGTATATACCGCTGCACCTGTGTATAATGCCCACGTGTATATACCGCTGCACCTGTGTATAATGCCCACGTGTATATACCGCTGCACCTGTGTATAATGCCCACGTGTATATACCGCTGCACCTGTGTATAATGCCCACGTGTATATACCGCTGCACCTGTGTATAATGCCCACGTGTATATACCGCTGCACCTGTGTATAATGCCCACGTGTATATACCGCTGCACCTGTGTGTAATGCCCACGTGTATATACCGCTGCACCTGTGTATAATGCTCACGTGTATATACCGCTGCACCTGTGTATAATGCTCACGTGTATATACCGCTGCACCTGTGTATAATGCCCACGTGTATATACCGCTGCACCTGTGTATAATGTCCACGTGTATATACCGCTGCACCTGTGTATAATGCCCACGTGTATATACCGCTGCACCTGTGTATAATGCCCACGTGTATATACTGCTGCACCTGTGTGTAATGCCCACATGTATATACCGCTGCACCTGTGTATAATGCTCACGTGTATATACCGCTGCACCTGTGTATAATGCCCACATGTATATACTGCTGCACCTGTGTTTAATGCCCACATGTATATACTGCTGCACCCCTGTATAATGCCCACGTGTATATACTGCTGCACCTGTGTATAATGCCCACATGTATATACCGCTGCACCTGTGTGTAATGCCCACATGTATATACCGCTGCACCTGTGTATAATGCTCACGTGTATATACCGCTGCACCTGTGTATAATGCCCACGTGTATATACCGCTGCACCTGTGTATAATGTCCACGTGTATATACTGCTGCACCTGTGTATAATGCCCACGTGTATATACCGCTGCACCTGTGTATAATGCCCACGTGTATATACCGCTGCACCTGTGTATAATGCCCACATGTATATACCGCTGCACCTGTGTATAATGCCCACATGTATATACTGCTGCACCTGTGTATAATGCCCACATGTATATACCGCTGCACCTGTGTATAATGTTCACAAATATATACTGTAGCACCGGTGTATAATGTCCACATGAACCCTTTGGCTCATATATTGTGTGTAAATCTGGCTTCAGTACAAGTCAGTGCCTCCCGGCCTGATACATACACACAGTAGGTTTTAGTAGATGGCACGTCATCTACTGTATCTGTGGTGCCGGGATATATATAATGATTGCTAGCTATTACTAATCCCCGGGGACCGTCCCATCCAGAACTTTAGGTGTAGACAGTTCTTGTTTTGACATGTATTTCTGAGCACCTGTACTGGTAATACATTGTATGAACGCCTCATACCTGTTGGCAGGGAGCATATAAATCATTTAACACTTACTAATGAGTTATTTTTGGCGCTGGGAAGGGCATACAGTGCACTTTACATGACACGGATCGTTCACCTGCCCCGCAGAAAATGTCCCGGAAACTTATGTTAGAAAGTTGGCAGCTGAGAATGGCAGTGTGTGGTTGTGGGTAAATAACACGTTGTAGAGGGATTATGTTGGCATTAGTGAGACATACACTTAGATTGTTCAGGTTAACAGGAGGTGAAGACAGGCATTTGGAAAGTCTCATGATATGGGGAAGGGGGGGTGACAAGTCTCCAACAATATAGCACCCAGCTAAACAAGCTGTAATGGCGCATGTAGCGTATTCACTGTAAATACAAAATGCTTCTCGTTTCTTAATTGTTGTGACAATTTCTACGTTCTCATCCTGCTTAGAAAGTGCTTTAGACTGCGCACATGGAAATAACTTGTCCTACTTACCGTCTATAAATGTCACACTTAGTATCGTGCTGCCAGGCGGTCGCCTCTCGGTAATTTCCCATTCTAAAGCAAATCCATAAATTTACTTCTGCTCATGGAAATGTCCCTGACAGCAATTTTGGATAAAGATACCGGAAAGTAATTCAAAATATCAGACGGCCATCCTCACGGGTGTAATTGGGTTTTTAATGATCTTTTATTCCCTGTAAACTTCCCTGGTTGTCTAAATAAATTCAATAAGAAAGGACCTTTAATACCTTGCAGAGTCATATGGCGTACACCTACTGTATGGGGGGGATGCTACGCATGAAAGTGTGTGACATCGGCCTCGAGGATGTAAGATTGATGGGGTGCATGGTATAATGTTACCCTACAACGGTATACTGTAATAAGGTCGAGTAGCAGGAGTAAAGTTATTAATAAAAAGTTAGAAGTGAAACTGTTTTGTTCCTTCTTGTTTTTAACTGCTATGGAGCGTATTTATTAAGAATAGAGGGGCAGATGTATTAACCTGGAGAAGGCATAAGTAAGTGATAAACCAGTGATATGTGCAACGTGATAAAGGCACCAGCCAATCAGATCCTAACTGTTAATTTACATATTGGAGCTGATTGGCTGGTGCCTTTATCACCTTGCACATATCACTGGTTTATCACTTCCTTATGCCTTCTCCAGGTTAATACATCTGCCCCAGACTCGTTAAATTTGTGGTGACTTTCACAACCACACAACACTCCCGGGGGTTATACGCATTTTGATCTCCTCTCCACTTGCGACTAAAGAAAGGTAACTTTGTCCTAATGGGGCGTTGTCACCTGGGGAAAGTTCAGTGAGGACGCGTTGCCGGAATTGCGTGCTGCTCAGTGTTGCGGCATGAGTATAAATATGTGTGTTTTCAGGCGTATCGTATCGTTCAGCGCCATGTATATGGCGGTGCTTGTGCTCACTTACGATAGGAAACAAAGCGTACAGATATGGACGTATGGACTGCAATGATGCATATACACTGATGCTGTTAAATATACACGTTCATTTCCCTGTATGCAATAGGGAGCAGCTGCGCCCAATTTGCGCCGTCAGATGCATATTGCGTAATGGCGAATCAAAAGCCGATCTGGAAGATTACATCGCTGGAAATTCACACCTCTGTAGAGACCGCTTCCAGGACAAAATTCCATTCATAGAAATGTATTTGTGACCGTGGGGCAGATGTATTAACCTGGAGAAGGCATAAGAAAGTGATAAACCAGTGATATGTGCAAGGTGATCAATGCATCAGCCAATCAGCTCCAATATGCAGATTGACAGGAGCAGATTGGCTGGTGCGTTTATCACCTTGCACTTATCTCTGGTTTATCACCTCCTTATGCCTTCTCCAGGTTAATACATCTGCCCCCATATCTCTAATCCCAAGCAAAACACTCATTGTTATAAAACCCCTAAACTTAATAAAAAAACACACCAAGCGCAGTGGTGTACCCGTAATGGTTGCAGTGTGAGGCCACAGGCCCATGCGTAAAGGAGGGGGCCCGTACAGCACAACCTGCATCCAACGGGCACTCTCATGTGGTGGCGTGCCGCAGCGACGGCAAAGACGCAAGTGGACACATCTGTATTTCCGGAAAAATGGCGCATGCACAGAATGCTCTGGTGTGGGGCTAGAGTATTCTGCACATATATGATATAAATGAAACTGTACCCTGATAAAACAATCAACGTCCCAAACAGCCAATTCTTGGTTGGTCAGTCCGATTATTGCACAATGCCTATACAGCATCCAGGGCAAATTATCGTTGGGATTGGCTCAGTTGATGTGGACTACGGGTGTGGTATGGAGGGTCGACAAGAGTTAGGGCGACAGTGTCTAGGTTGACCACTATTGGTCGACAGTAAGTAGGTTGACATGGGTTCTAGGTCGACATTACTAGGTCGACGTGACAGAAGATCGACATGAGTTTTTTCAC
Organism: Pseudophryne corroboree; assembly: GCF_028390025.1. Taxonomy (NCBI): domain Eukaryota; kingdom Metazoa; phylum Chordata; class Amphibia; order Anura; family Myobatrachidae; genus Pseudophryne; species Pseudophryne corroboree. The sequence continues at coordinate 809,614,372 of NC_086449.1, read as the reverse complement.
TTTTTTGGTGTCGTTTTCTTCGTAAAGTGACCGGGTACCCTAATTAGTGCACGGTGTCCCCTCGCTCGCCATGCTTTGGGCAAAGTTTCCGTTCCCAATTGTAGTCCACGTGGATCGTAAAGTATGAAAAAGTAAAAAAAAAAAGTGAAAAACTCCTGTCGAACTAGAAACCATGTCGGCCTACTTACTGTCGACCAGTAGTGGTCGACCTAGAGACCGGATACCTTGGACTACTGCACCACATATGATAGTACTGATAAGCCGATATCGTGGACATTTTGCCGTGCATACTGTACCTGATCGGCCTGACGTAATCGCAAAATTGGCCAATTATCAGACGGCGCATGCTCTGCGTCTGCATGGCGCGTGCGCGAAAGCCGCAATGCGATTGCAGGCCCAGCAAAGTGCGATTACATAGCATTGCCGTTTTCGGGCGTGCATCTGACGTTCGCTGTGATTGCAGCGACTTAAAACATGGCGCCCGGTGCAACTACATTCGCATTATTCCGAGTAGCCCCGGGTCCACTGCAACTGTAGATGATGCTCAGTTTTTGCGTATGCATCGCAGATATGCAACGGCATATGCAAATTTGCTAATGCATCGGTGGTCGTCTTTTTCCTTCCGGGGCGGCTCTTCACATGCGTTTTCTAGCAGAAACAGGATTGAGAAAATCGCACTTTCTGTCGTAATAGCGATCCAAGCTGAATGAGGCCCAGAGTTCATCTAAAAACATCACCCCAAAGATCTTTAGGGACATTACACTCTGGTGAGAGAGCTGAAATACGGCTGGGGGAAGTGGATTTCTCCCAGATAAAACCAGCGTGACCCGGAGGATACTTAGTGCTTGGCGTGTTGGAGAAACTGGATCTCATGCAGCCGTGGCAGCATTTGCTGTGCGTGCCTGCCAGGTCTTTTGTGTATGCAATCTGTAAATACATGTACATCTTAGTAATTAGTATAATTGCTTAGTTACTGGTAAGTACCTGAGAGCATAGTAGCAGCACATAACGCTGGGTGGAATCACCTAATACCTCAATGTAACGCTGAGTTTCTGAGCAAGATCTTACACGTGGAAGTCCAGATCTCAGGATCAGTGGGGCCTCAGGGCTGAGGTTCTGCTAGTTGGTCGGACACAAGTACAGGATCTGCTCTTTGGGGGTAATTCCAAGTTGATCGCAGCAGGAAATTTTTTAGCAGTTGGGCAAAACCATGTGCACTGCAGGGGAGGCAGATATAACATGTGCAGAGAGAGTTAGATTTGGGTGGGTTATTTTATTTCTGTGCAGGGTAAATACTGGCTGCTTTATTTTTACACTGCAATTTAGATTGCAGATTGAACACACCCCACCCAAATCTAACTCTCTCTGCACATGTTAAATCTGCCTTCCCTGCAGTGCACATGGTTTTGCCCAACTGCTAAAAAAATTCCTGCTGCGATCAACTTGGAATTACACCATTTGTACAGTAGTAAAAAACTTGTGAATGTTTCCTAATTTAAGTGAATCAACCAAGTGCAGTTCAACCTGTGTATCATTAAACTTCTACTAGCGTGTTACCGCTATGCTTACTTCCGGGCTGTGCCAGAATGAACGGGAGACTCCCAAATTTAGAGAAGAGTCTAGAAACCTCTATATCAGGCATTCCCAACCGCAGACCTCAAGGCACACCAACAGTGCAGGTTTTAGTGATATCCAGGCTTCAGCACAGATGGTTAAATCAAAATAACAGAGGTACTAATTAAGTCACCTGTGTTCAAGCCTGGATATCACTAAAACCAGGACTGTTAGTGTGCCTTGAGGACCATGGTTGGGAAACACTGCTCTATATCCAACCCTCAACCATTATGTATTAGGCATCGGGCACTTTGATGAAGAAATTTGCAGCAAATCGTATAATCGTTGCCTCTCCCCCACCATAGCCTGATGACACAAACCATGGGAGAAGCACCTTACCTACTGCTTATGCTGGGTACACACAAGACCAATGTCGGCCCAGATTCCCCATACACACTGGAACGATGTTCATGAAGGACGGAAGGATCATGTTCCATCCTTCATCACCATACTACAGAACACTAGCGTTATCTTCAGGTTTGATATGCAGCACATAAAATCTGACGACGTCGCTAGCGGCCGCGGGCACCCGCATATCGGGCATACACACTGTCCAATATGCACCGATGTCCAATCCGGCGAATCGACCAACATATAGCTCATATCGGAGCATATTGGGCAGTGTGCATGCCCTATATGCGGTAGCCCACAGTCGCTAGTGACGTGGTGCTACGCATCAAATCTGACAATATCGCTAGCGACAACATGTATGCTAATCAGGGACCATACCACATCCTTCCAAACTTCCTGGGTATTTATCATATGTCTTAACATACTATATACCAAGAGCAAACTATTGGGGCAGATGTATTAACCTGGAGAAGTGATAAGGCAGTGATAAGTGCAAGGTGATAACGCACCAGTCACCTCCTTGCGCTTATCACTGCTTTATCACGGCTTCATCCCTTCTCCAGGTTAGTACATCTGCCCCATTGTTTGTCTGAAGCTACAGAGGACTGTGCTGCCGTTCCAGCTATTGTTTTTGTCTTTATCACCGTTACAGAGAAGACATAAGCAGCTGTCGACACATCATGTCTGACGACACAGGAAACCAGGACGTTCCGTCTGAGCACACGGAGAACAGCGAGTCAGAATCGGTACGTCGTCTCAGTTTGAGCATTTTTGTATTTGTTACATTTTTACTTGCGGGAGATGTTACAAATCCTCATATAACATATATTATAATACGTGGATTTTTAATAAAGAACGTTATTTTGGCAGTGTCTACAATTCCTCTCATAATCATGTAGACATAGAGGATATATAATAATTAGAATTTATAGTCACATAAGGTGCACTTTGTGCAACAATGATGTGTCTTCCATTTTGTGAATTCACCAGCTGCATTTTTGTGAATGGGGGTTCAGCTCATAAAATGGCTGCATACGTTGCATAGCCTCAGTACCTCAGAGGCCACAGGTTCTTCAGCAGTCTATGAATATTGCTTTAGGAATCATGGGGGACCTAGTTTTGCAGTATCGCATAGCATTTTCCTGCTGACAGGAGGCCGGCTTACGCGTTTCATTATACATACTTCATCAGGGGTCTCTATGTACAGCACCTGCTATATTGCTGCATGGGCACAAACATCCTACAGGCCCCCCCCCCCCCCCCCATACACAGGTCCGATTTGGCCTGTTTTCATCTGACTCCAACGGATCAGGCCGACGGATCATATGAAAACTGGCCAAATCGTCTGTGTTTTGACACGAGGTCGGATCCGATGCGCGTTCCCGTGCTGCACGTCCGACCACCGACTTGGGGCGGGCTCCGGCAGCGGGGAACGGGATCACATGCGACATGTCACATGCAAAAGGGCCGCATGCGATATATCGCATGCAATCAGCTCCCAGTCGGCTAAAGGGGCATCGGCTGCCATTTCTCCCGTAGGAGAAGTCGCACCTGTGTATGGGGGCTTTTAGATGGGGCCAAAATATTTATCAAAGTAAAAAAAATGTCCTGTCCTTTCCCACACTGCTCCCTCTCATCGGAGACCATTATGCTTCTGATGGAATACATACGAGATGCCGGTGGTCACATGACTGACTGTGGCATCCTGACACTGAATATGCCGACATCGTTGGGGGTAAGTATTTTTTATCCCTTCCCCTGTCCCCTACCCTAATCCAAACCCTTGGTGGGTGGTGGCTAGGGCTGACCCTCCCGGGGTGTGTGCTGCTGCTACTGTCTGCTATGTTACCTATATTAAGCACCAATGGATGTTTCCATTTAGTACTGGCTGCTAATTGTATCACCTTTTGTGTACTTTTAACACACATCTATTCAGTGTATTTGCAGTTCTTATGTATTAATGTTTGGGGTTTTTTTTTTTAAAGAAAAATATTTTAAATTAAGTTTGGAGTCCCAAAATCGGAAAAATCCTCCTTTTGACCTCATTGCCTCATTTGGAGGCACAAGAGAGGGGTTCCGTCTAAATTCCCGAGATGTAAAAAAAAATAGTCCTAAAATAACGCAGTGCCTCTGGCACAAACAAAGGTCCTGTCTGGTGGAGAGAATCCCCAGCAATGGAATTGTATCTCCCAGGGAAATATACACTTTCCCAGCTCGTCACAGAGACCTGGGGCCCAGCCGACATCATCTGCCTTCTCCTCATGAATGTATAATGTGGTCAGAGGGCCGGGATGAGACTGGAGCAGCTTCATCCTGGTTTCATTCCTGTTGATTGTAAGAGCAGAATGTTAATACACATCCAGAGCACGGTAATATAAATATCCCCACAGCACAGGGGCGAGAGGTGCTATCCACTTCTCCTGCCTGGTGGGAGCAGAGTGTCACATCTCCGAGGCGCTGGGAGGCAGCGCAATGACTACAGATGTGTGAGTCACTGAGAGAAGCCACTTAGGAGCATACACGCTGGCCACAATAGTGCAAGGTGTCGACAGATGATACAAACTTAGGTGAGGTTATATAAAAGATATTCGTCAGAAAAGGGCACTTAGTTGGTCCATCGTGGCGTCCAGGATCCGCACCTCAATAACGCCAATTCTCATTGCTGGCTAAATGCGAAATAGGGCGTCTGCAGTTGTGATAAGGGGGGTCATTCAGGGTGCGGATGCAAAGCGGCGGTTGTACGCCTATCGATCAATGTTTTTGCACATGCGCAGCGAGTACGGTCGTAGCAAAATTTTAGTTGCAAAGTGAGTGACAGGACGTCCGCGTTTGGGGGTGGTAACAGGGAGTGGTCATGCGAACACAGGCCTGTCATGGCCGTTCGGGCTGCGTTCTACGGCCATGCATATACTAGCAGCTGCAATCACACTTGTTACTGGAGAGGACTATGCGTCATGGAAGAGCAGCTCAGCCTGCGCGTCTTCAGAGGCACTCAGGGTGTACGTGGCGACCCGATGTGCGACGATGTTACCGATGGTTCTGCAGTCGTGCGGCTCCGTATGCAGAGATGCAATCGCAACGGGCGTCCTTTTGCACGGGTTAGGAAGAACAACCGCACCTGAGTGACCCCCAATATCTGGTGCTAGTCTGCAGTTATTAGAGTAGGTCAGGCATGTCCAAACTGCGGCCCACCAGCTGTTATGAAAAGACATATCCCAGCATGCCCTGACAGAGTTTTTCTGTCAGAGAATGCTAAAGCTGTGTCAGGGCATGCTGGGATGTGTAGTTTCTCAACAGCTGGAGGGCTGCAGTTTGGACATGCCTGGACTAGGTCAACACCATGTGGTCAACAGGGTCAATAGGTCGACAGGTAAAAGGTAGACTGTGTAAAAGGTTGACAGTCAAACGGTCGACATGAAAATGGTTGACACAAGTTTTTTTTTTTTTTGGTGTTAATTTCTTTCATCATCTGTGACCCCAATTAGTGGTAACGTAGATGCTTGCCACACTTCAGGCAGGTTACTATTCCCAATCGTAGTCCACGTGGATGGTAAACCAAGCAATAGTTTAAAAACTTGTGTCGACCGTTTAAATCAGTCTGCCTTTTGCCTTTTGACCCCATTGACTATAAGGTGTTGACCTATTGACTGTCTCTAGACAGTGTCCATCCATAGTCTGGAACCCATTTGTTGCATAGGGGCTGGTGCTGTCAGTGTGCAGTGTACGCCCACTTGTGGAACGTATTTTGTATGTTTTCACGCTGCGCGTGGCCCTGAGCACCAGTAACTGCAGAGTCCTGCACCGTCCAGCCGCATCTCCACTTGCATTGGAATGACGTGGTGTGGGCATGGCGTCAGTACTGCGGGCAGTGCTGAGTTTGGCAGGAGTGTAAATACGCATGTCTTCAAGCAGCTATTATACAGTGGTGAGGAAGCTTGGCGTATACAGATAGTGGGTGGCCCAGCCGCAGAGACGCGTACAGCGCTACATACGGAAAAATTTACTCATTTAGTTCTATTAAAAGCAAATGCCCTTTAACATTTCTGGCTTAAACATGCCAGCGTGCTTAGTAAATAAACCCCTTTGAGTCTATTCAAAATACAGTTTAGATGGGGGAGTTGCAGCTTCCAGTGACATTACAGCACTGCGTGCACTGATACGGACAGCTGGGCTCCCTGTTATGGGCACCTTCCATTCCCACGGTGGTGTGGTCTGGGTCTAGCCGAGCTTAGATAGCGATTCCCCATGGATTGGTTACCAGCATACTGGGGGCAGCCACTGAGCCGCCTCAAGTCCTCGAGTGGCAGCAGGTACCCTTAAGCATTGCTTCCAGGGACTCTGCAGTCTACCTGTGCCGGGGTATAGAACAAAGGACAGCCATTTGCCTGTCCGTAGAATATAATCCACCTTAGCCGATCAGGTCTGAACTGCGCCGGCGTGGCAGTGCGCCAGCGCATGTCAGACAGCCAACGTTGGTCTCAGCCCTGCGATCGCCCCTGCCTGAATTGGCTGCCGTTTTAGGGGCGCGGTCCGGGCAACGTGGGCATGCCTGGACCGTACGGGGGGTGGGGGTGGGGGCGGGCCGTGGGGGCTGCACTGGTAGGGATCTACTCTTCAAGTACAAAAGCATTGCCGCCGTGCCATGCTTTTGTACTTGTGCGGCCGGGTAGGGCCTGACATGCTGGGCGTCCCCCCACATGTCAGGGAAGTTGAACGTAGATGTGCTAAATTTAGCACATGTACCATCAGGTCTGAATTAGGCCCCATATCACATCCCACAATGAATCCAAAGTGTTTCTCCTGCTGGTGGGAACTTTAATAGTGTTCACTCTAGGAGTGAAAAGGGGCAGGGCGCCGGACTCCGGGGGCACATGCCCGAAATGGGGGGGGGCATGCAAATTAGGGGGCGTGGCCACGTCTCCGTCATTTTAAGGGGCGGTGCGGCCCACAGATGCTTCTATAGAGAGCGTCTGTGGCCGGCGACGTCACTGTTGGGGGCGTGCCCAGCACCTCCGTCGGTGCTGGGCTTCCCCCAGCCCTCTCCCAATGCGTGAATGGATGCCGCGCGCATGCGCACGGCATCTATACACGCCGGGAGGGCAGGGAGCGGGCGGCTGTTCTAGCAGGGAGCGGGCGGCTGTTCTAGCAGGGCGCCGCAAAAGGGGCAGGGCGGGTTTTGCCTGGTAAAAAACGGGCAGGGCGCGGCGCCCTGCTAAAACAGCCTAGAGTGAACACTACTTAAGCGCAACATGTCCAACCGCTAGTGACGAAAGTCCAATAAAGTCTTCTGCTACAGTAGCTGCAAAAGCAACTTTCCCTGCTGCCTCCAGGGCACTGGTTGCCCCATCCAACCATCTAGAAGTAACAAAATCCACCTGGCGACATTAAAGAAAATGTTAAACCCCCAACAAATAAGAACCCACCAGGACAGTTATAGTAACGGCACATAGGAGATGACTAGGTGAGAAGGAAGTCCTATGGGCTTAACCTCAATGGTCAGCATGCCTTGAACCCTGCTCAAGTCACAGCCATCTAACCAGTGGCCCCCAAACTCTCTCGGAATGCAACGCCCTAGGCTTTCTGTCACAGCACTCCTAGGCCAATGGTTTCTGTACATTGCCATGTATATGTCCACCAAACTCTCCTGAACATGCCATGACTTCCTCGTGTACCCCTACCAATACCCACCAATCCCTTCATGCCCTCAGACCTCATACCCATACAACATTCTGTGGGCTGAACTGATATTCAGAAGAACGCAGCCAATTCATTTACTAGGTGACATATGGAAATACAATTGTACTATTTGTGAAATGAGCTGTCTGCTACCGCTACCTCCTATTTCTCCTCATCTAGTTGTTTTAAACATACTTGCTAACTTTTGGGACAATTTACTAAGCTTTGGAGAGAGATGAAGTACCAGCCAATCAGCTCCTAACTGTCATGTTACAGGATGTGTGTTGAAAAATGATAGTTAGGATCTGATTGATTGATTGGTAGTTTATCTCCATCCATTTTATCTTTCTCCAAGGCTTAGTAAATAGACCCCTCTATGGATAGTGGTAAGCACAGAGTCGGACCATGGCGTAGTGCCCCAACTTGCAGTACCACATCCCGGGTGGCAGCCATGATGACGCCATCTGCAGTGAATCACATGATCACACCCCCACGTTGGCTGGGATCTGGGAAGGATCCCTGCTCTCGCGGGGGTTAGAGAGGACTCGCAGACAATAGGAGATTGTGATTATAACTACATCCACAGTAAAGTTGACCAATGATTTTCTCTTCTGGTTTCAGATGAAAATGTCCATGTGTTAGAAGAAGTTATTGTATAGCACAATGCAGAATATTACACGTCATGTTTATGTCCTTCTCGTTGTGTAGGATGAAGACCCTTATGAGTCGGAGACGGTTTCCCCCTATGAGTTATACTCAGGTAATTTGGATATACTAAATACATATGCAGTACATATATGAATGATCCCATGTTGTATGTACTCCCATGTACTTTATACTGTGAGAGAAAGTTATTAAAACTGGTGCAACGGGAAAAAAGTAGTTGCAACCAATGCAATGTGTGCATGCAATGTGTGCTATAAGTTTTTATCTATGGGCAACACCACATTATCCCTCGATGTGTGTCCTTCCTTTTCTACCGTCACTGCCCTAATATGATTATGTACAGCACGTATCAATGTTTTGTCATGTCCATACGCAATGGTCTGGCTCCTTGTGATTGAGCTTAGAGATCTTTTTCCATCTGGGAGGTTATTTACTAAATGCCAAAGTATAGTATACCACAGCCAACCAATCGGGAAATAGCTTTTATCTGTCTAGTGCAAGTTAGACCTTGTAAAACAGCATTTAATTGGTTGCTATGGGTTACTGACAACACATTGCTGATACACTGAAGATCTCCTATATCTGCATTCCTATTTAGATTATGTAGCGTTATAGACACCGTGGTTCATGCAGCAGGTTTATCCAGCGCAGGATAATCCGACCGCACATCCACCCACTTGTATACACTGCTTCATGTGTCCTATAAGAGCAGGGAAATTGTCTCTTGGATTGTATGTTCCTATCTTCTGTTCCTGTCATTCGGTGTAAATGGTTTGCGCCATAATCTCTTCAGTGCTTGAACCGTGGTGAGCGAAACGAGCCCGCGAGGGTACAAATTTGGCTCAGATATGGTGAAACATACAAAATGACACAGAAAAATATATTGTGTCGACCGTTTGACTCTGTCGACCTGTTGACTGATTTTACTGTAGATCTATTGAACCGCACCCTAAAGTAAGACCGTACCCCCTCCTCATCTATTGCCTTCACATGCATCTCAGGGAAGCACTGAATTCCCTGCGTGCAGCAGTGATATAAGCACATCTCTCTGTATAAACCTGTGGCCTTCACCGAGCTGTAAGAAACGCATGATGAATTGTGCGCACTGTGCTCCAGCTGTAATCGTTATGGGTTACAGTCGCTGAAAGCCGTCTTGGAAGAGACATTTCTTTTATTAAAGTGTTTTAGTATGAAGGCTAGTGATTCACTACATTTGCCCTTATCAGCGGGGATCTGTCACCTTCATATCAGTTTGAACCAGTGTTTAAAAACAGTTTAACTTGGCTTCCTTTAGGGGCGATTCCGTTCTCCCGTTTTTACACATAATAAGGCTTGCAAAGATTCCAGGAATACGGAATTTCTGCAGTGGGGTACATTGGTTTCCACAGGGAAACATCAGGGTGTAGAGATGGAATCTTGATCCAGGCACCAACAACCTCCCAGGATGCATTGGGGCCTCCTCTATAACCCCGCTTCCAGGCACTGTGAGCTCAGTTTCGAGTTGGTGCCCTGCAGATCAGGTTACTTAACAGGGGGGGCTGCATTGGGCAGCCCTGAAAAAGCTTTTAGATGACTTCAAGAGCTGCAGCACTTACATGTCAGGGTGACATTCTCTGCTGCGGCTCTGTCACCTCCCCAGCAGCGTCGCATATTCCCGCTGGCTCTGTTCCCAGGTACTTGCGGCGGAGACGCTCCGGCTCTAGGCACACGATCGCAGCGCTCTCCTGGTTCGCGTGGCTGCTACAGAAGGGAGGAGGTAAGAGGGTCCCCCAGACGGGACCCGCCATTAAATCGCGTTCCGACCGCAGTCTAAGGAGACGGAATGCGATGCTGGCGTGGACACTGTAACCGAGCAGGGACCCCACTATATAGGAGTACAGGTCTGATATATAAATATCCTCTTTAATAAGACTCCATAGTACCAGGTGGTGAGGACCAGCATAGGGGAGAAGGCGCTTGACCTGTAGCCCCTCCCCCAGCTCCAGGCGCCATCTACTGCTGGTGTTCCCGCCCTGGAGCTGCCTTACACTCTCCCTCACTCCCTGACTGAGACGCTGGGCGCCATCTTGTAAGAATAGCTGCGACTGGTCTCCGGGACTGCAGGGCAAGGTCTCCTCTGTAAATCCGTCTGTACATCAGCGCCGTGATTTTATAGACACTTAAGTATTCTACCTGTCAATATTAAGACAGCGTTAGTTAAGAACAAATGTACCTGTGACAGAATATATTGTACGAGTATTCTCATATATACATCCGGTCTCATAAACTCAAATAAATGGTCACTGTTGACACAATACAAACACTCCCTTATTCTTATAGGGTGTCCGCTATCCCCTAAGTATTTGGCATAGGTACGATGCCTTTTAAAATTAGATAGGAATGGGGGGATAGGGGTATCGGCGACCAACGGTGTCTGAATAAATATAAATATCTATGAAGAAATGGCATAAAAAGATACGTAATAATGGGATAAAATTTTTAACAATTAATTTATTTCCACATATAATAACAACATAAAAGGATACAGCTATAAAATGAGATGGACTAAAATAGAGGGAAGGGAATAGCAAGACACTGAATATTGCGGTATCCGTTCAGATGGTCGACCATGTTATGGTCGACAGTCATTAGGTCGACCACTATTGGTCGACATTGACATGGTCGACATGGACGACACATGAAAAGGTCGACATGAGTTTTTTAACTTTTTTTTCTTTTGGGGAACTTTTCCATACTTTACGATCCACGTGGACTACGATTGGAACGGTAATCTGTGCCGAGCGAAGCGGTAGCAGAGCGAAGGCACCATGCCCGAGGGGACGCGGTGCACTAATTGGGGTTCCCAGTCACATTACGCAAAAAACGACATAAAAAAAAAGTTAAAAACCCATGTTGACCTTTTCATGTGTCGACCATTTTCATGTGTCGACCATGTGCCCATGTCGACCATGTCAATGTCGACCAATAGTGGTCGACCTAATGATTGTCGACCATAACATGGTCGACCATTCATACCGGAACCGAATATTAATAGAGGGCTAAAACCATAGATTTAAATAAATAAATAAAAAATGAATAAAAAATGAGAGATTCCTGCTTATCTTAGTATGGAGAGTCACATGAGGTACATCCAACGCATTTCGTCTGTCTGACTTCATCAAGCGGCTGCTAAGAGTGCTTTGCTCCCAAATACTAATCCTTCTGCACAGAAGGCAAAAGGTACCACTTTTCGCTCCTTTCAACCTCAAGGGAAAGCAAAAGGTCAGACATACCCGAGACAATCTCGTGCTCCCAAGACCACTAAGCCCAAGGTCAAACAATCCTGGGCTACCCGTCGGCCTGCTTCTAAACACGACAAGCCTGCTGCATGACGGGGCAGCCCTCCCCCTGGGGGACCCCAGGGTGGGAGGCCGACTTCTGCGATTCACTCAGGTCTGGTTGTAGACCACTTCAGACGCATTTGTGCGAGAAGTTGTCTCTCACAGGTACGCAGTCTCAAGAGATGTCCCCCTCACCAGTTCTGCGCAGCGGTTATCCCTTCAGATCCGTTAAAGGCTCAAGCTCTACAACTGGTTGTGCATTCCCTCCTGGATACAGGAGTGGTGGTGCCGGTACCTCTATCCAAGAGAGGCAGAGGATACTACTCGACCCTGCTTTTAGTCCTGAAACCCAATGGGGCTTTCCGGCCTATACTCAACCTCAAATCACTGAACAAGTTTGTGAGATTGTCCAAGTTCCGTATGGAAACACTGCGCTCAATTGTACTGGCCATGGAACCCGGAGACAATATGGTATCCCTGGATATACAAGATGCTTACCTGCATAAGCCTATTTCCATATCACAACAGCAGTATCTGCGTTTTGCTATTGGCAACCATCACTATCAATTCCAGGCTCTGCCGTTTGTACTGGCCACGGCTCCTCGGATCTTCACCAAGGTTATGGCCGTGATTACGGCTCATCTCCGTCGCCAAGGGAATCGGGATCCTGCCGTATCTGGACGACTTGCTGATTCTGGCAAACTCCCACGATGTTCTCCTCAGTCATCTACAACTGACGGTAAACATCCTGCAAGCCCACGGGTGGCTTATCAACTGGAAGAAGTCCTCGCTGGTCCCTGCTCGGAGCATGGTGAACCTGGGGGCACTGCTGGACACATACAGCCAACGGCTGTTTCTGTCTCCAAAGAAGGTCCTGAAACTTCAGGACATGATCAGATACTTCCTCTCTCACCCAAGAGTGTTGATACACTCGGCGATGCAAGTACTAGGCCTCATGGTGTCGGCTTTCGACACTGTAGAGTACACTCAATTTCATTCCCGCCCTCTGCAGAGGTTAATCCTACCTCATCAGATCAGGTCTCACATGATCTCCTTAACTGCGGAGGTTCGTCTGTCAGTGACCTGGTGGCTACAGGACCAGCGGTTAAGCAGGAGCCGTCCCTTCTGGATCCCCAACTGGGTCTTACTGACTACGGATGCCAGTCTGAGGGGTTGGGGCGCCGTGTTGGAGCAACACACTTTCCAGGGTCGGTGGACCAAAGAGGAATCACTCCCGATAAACATTCTGGAATTGCGGGCAGTGTTCAATGCTTTGTCTCTCGCCCTGCCTCTGTTACAGAATAGGCCTGTTCAAGTACGGTCAGACAACGCCACCACGGTGGCATACATAATCCATCAAGGAGGCACTCGAAGCCGCATGGCATTGATGGAAGTATCAAAAATCCTTTGTTGGGCGGAATGCCATCTGCCAGCAATAACGGCAGTGTTCATTCCGGGAGTCCTCAACTTGGAAGTGGATTTCCTCAGTCGTCAGGAAGTGCATGCCTGAGAGTGGAGTCTTCATCAGGAAGTCTTTCAACTCCTAGTGGACAAGTCGGGCCTACCAGATGTAGACCTGATGGCTTCTCGACACAATCACAAAGTTCCGGTCTTCGGATCAAGGACCATGGATCCTCAAGCAGCGTTCGTGGACTCACTGGCAATTCCACGGAACTTTCGGCTGCCCTACGTGTTCCCTCCAGTGTCTCTCCTGCCCAGGGTGTTATGGAAGTACAAACAAGAAGGAGGGATACTACTTCTGGTCGCTCCAGCTTGGCCCAGATGGCATTGGTTCTCAGACCTGGTTCTATCGATAGAGCATCCTCTTCTTCTTCCTCAAAGCCCAGACTTCCTCGTTCAGGGCCCTTGTGTCTACCCGGACCTGGCCAGACTGGCTTTGACGGCGTGGCTCTTGAAGCATCACTCCTGAAGGCCAAGGGATTCTCTGAGGCAGTTATCCAAACTATGCTGAAGGGTCTGGAATCCTTACTTCACCTGTTGTGCTGCTAAGAATTATGACGCATACAAATTCAGAACTTCCAGGCTTTTCTGCAACAAGGCCTGGACTTAGGCCTTCGGGCTTTCGTCTGGCCCCCCTTAAAGGTTCATATCTCTGCCTTGTCTGTGTTTGTTGTAGAGAAAAATTGCGTCTATTCCTGACGTTCATACTTTCACTCAGGGTGTTTTTTATTTTTATTTTTTATTTTTTATTGAGACATCATGGATGATATATATAAAAATAATGTTGGCATTTTAGCAATCGCAATAAAACACTTTACATTTGAGCATTATGCCATTAATTCACATAGTATCATAATAAAGTAATAAAAGATAATACACAGTATACAATCATTCTTAGGAGTCACTCGTGTTATTATAAATAATACAAATAGCCTTGAGGGGAGCCGTCATCAACTCCCAGTTCTCAAACCAAGGATATAGGTTGGTCTAGTGCTGCTAATCTAGTCTGATACCACGTGGTGTTATTTAAACTATTATGAATTTGCAACCGCGTGGTGAGGGGTAGACTGGAAATATAAGATTCCCATAAAGTGAAAAATCGACCCACTCATTTACCCTTATCCACAATAGCTTCTACCCAGTCCATCCGGAATAGGTGGTGCAATTTAGTTAAAAATAAAGGTGTCTGCGGAGGCGTGGTGTCTATCCAACCCTGAAGTATCGTCTTTTTCCCCGCTGCACTGAGGGCTACCAGTAAATTTTTACATTCTGATGGCATTCGGAGAGTAGGATCGATAATACCCAAAATCGCCCATTCAGGGGTAAATGGCACAAAAGTTATCAGTTGAGCCTCTGCGTATCTTCTAATGAGATGCCAAAAGTATTGCGCAATGGGACATGCCCATAAGCAGTGATAGGTATCAGCTTCACTTTGGTGGCATTTTGGGCACGAGTGTGTCTCAGACGTTCCCATATGGAAACGCCGCAATGGGGATAAGTAAGTGTTATGATATATACAGGTTGAGTATCCCTTATCCAAAACGCTTGGGACCAGAGGTATTTTGGATATCGGATTTTTCCGTATTTTGGAATAATTGCATACCATAATGAGATATCATGGCGATGGGACCTAAATCTAAGCACAGAATGCATTTATGTTACATATACACCTTATACACACAGCCTGAAGGTCATTTTAGCCAATATTTTTAATAACTTTGTGCATGAAACAAAGTGTGTGTACACTCACACAATTCATTTATGTTTCGTATACACCTTTTACACACAGCCTGAAGGTCATTTAATACAATATGTATGTATTAAACAAAGTTTGTGTACATTGAGCCACAGAAAACAAAGATTTCACTATCTCACTCTCACTCAAAAAAGTCCGTATTTCGGAATATTTCGTATTTCGGAATATTTGGATATGGGATACTCAACCTGTATTTAGAAATAATTCTGTGTACATACTCGCAGGCAGGACCTTCCGGGAATATAATAAGGCTTTTTCCATCACGGGTATAGTCAGACCAGGAAAGTGAGTCAACCATTTGGACAATGCCGCCTGTTATAGTAGCATGATCCAATATTGTTCTTAAGAATGTATAATGTATAGATATGGCTTTATGACTAGGTACCGGGTGTAGTAAAAGTCTGTCAAGGGAGTTTGGCCAATCTCCTTCCGCAAAATGTGTAAGACTATGTCTGACAAAAAATTGTGTTTGCAAAAATGGCAGGGGAAACGGGGTAACCACAGCATGTTTTGTAGATACCTCAGAAAAGGGTAACAGGCGGCGGTCCTCCGCGGATACCAATGATCGAACCGATGTTATACCAGCCTCTCTCCACATAGTAAAGGGGTGAGCAGCCATGCCGTCTAAGAACTCAGGGTTTTTGGTTAAAGGTAGATGTAGGGAGTAATATTGGTTTAATTTCGCGTTGTGGCGCAAGATGTGCCATATTCTCCTGGTAGACCACAAAAGCGGGTTTGTTTTAATATGGTCTGGAATTTCCTGATCATGTTGGTAGAGGAAACACGTTAAGTCTATGTTCGTTAAAAAGCTCTGTTCCAAGGACGTATTTGTGTAAACAGAACTCTTTTGTAGCCAGTCCCTTAAGTGTCTTAAGAGCACGGCCTGATTATACACTACCACATCAGGAAAATGAATCCCTTCATTGGATTTGGGTTGGACAAGCTTACGTAAAGCTATACGTGCACGGCCTCCCTTCCATATAAAAGTTCTGATAAGTTTATTAATCAATTGCGTATCCGTTTTTGTCAGCAATACAGGGAGCGTTTGCAGTGGGTATAATAGGTGCGGTATAGCCACCATTTTAAGTAGATTGGCCCTGCCCAAGTATGACAGCGGCAAACGTTCCCAACCCTTAATATCATCAGTTTGGATATGTATGGCTTTGCTCACATTAAGCTTGTACAGTTCTGATATATATCGTGGCACCATAACTCCTAAGTATGAGATGTATGTTGATACCCAGTGCAGTGGGAAATGTGATGTACAGTGCGGACAGGTGGTATTGCCATATAACAGTAACGCTTTAAATTTGTCCATGTTGATACTAAAGCCCGAAATGTGGCCAAACAATTGGATTTTTTCCAAAATAAGATGAAGGGAATGCTCGGGGTCAGAAATATAAAGAAGGGTATCGTCGGCAAAGGCTGATAACTTCATTTCCTGCCCGCCCACTCTTATCCCCCGAAAGGCCGGCCAATCCTGCAAGGTTCGAAGCAGTAGATCAAGAGCTAAATTGAATAATAGTGGTGATAGAGTGCAGCCTTGACGGGTGCCCCTCTCCAAAAAGAACCGTTGACCCCTAATCCCGTTTATCAGGAGGGAGGCAGATGGTTTATTGTATATATAATGAATGTAGTTAATAACACTCAGGGTGTTTTATGGATTCAGCCTCCCTATGTCCCTCCTGTGGCTCCATGGGATCTGTCTGTTGTCCTGAATGCCCTGCAAGAGTCTCCATTTGAACCTGTTGAATCAGTGGACCTTAAATGGCTCAAGGTCAAGGTCCTGTTCCTACTGGCTATTGCCTCTGCTAGTAGGATGTCAGACCTAGGCGCTCCATCCTGTCGTCCACCCATTCTGATATTTCACTGTGACCGAGCGGTTCTTAGAATTCGCCCTGGTTATTTACCTAAGGTGGTGTCATCTTTCCACCTTAACCAAGAGATTGTGGTTCCGGCCTTTATCTCTTCTGATTTGTCCTCCAAAGAGCGGTCTTTGGATGTGGTAAGGGATCTCCGTATTTATGTGGAGAGGAATGCCTCTATCAGGAGTGCAGATTACCTTTTTGTACTTTTTGGTTTTCACAAACTTGGCTGGCCAGCGAATAAGCAAGTCTTGGCCAGATGGATTAGAATGATGATTGCACAAGCCTATGCGCAGGCTGGACTTCCAGCTCCTGCTGCTATCAAAGCCCATTTTACTCGGTCTGTTGAACCTTCTTGGGCGTCCCGCTGGGGCGTGTCCGCTGAACAATTGTGTAAGGCGGCTACGTGATCCTCAGTGAACACGTTCATTAGGTTCTATGCCTTCGATACTTCCGCCTCCCAGGATGCTTCCTTTGGCCGCTGGGTTCTCATACCCGCTACGGCGCGTCCCCTCCCATGAGGAACTGCTTTAGGACATCCTCCACGTATTCCCTGTGGAACACAGTGTACCCCGCCGTAGAAAAGGAGATTTATGGTAGACTTATCATGGTTAAATCTCTTTCTGCAAAGTACTGTACATTGGTTCCACAAGGGCCCACCCTGACGCACCTAGCTTCTATGGGTTTGTATGGCATTAGCCTCTAGACCCTTCTCCTGTCGTGAGAACATGGGGGCAGATGTATTAACCTGGAGAAGGTATAAGGAAGTGATAAACCAGTGATATGTGCAAGGTGATAAAGGCACCAGCCAATCAGATCCTAACTGTTAATTTACATATTGGAGCTGATTGGCTGGTGCCTTTATCACCTTGCACATATCACTGGTTTATCACTTTCTTATGCCTTCTCCAGGTTAATACATCTGCCCCATGGTTCTATGTGACTAACATCTACCTTCTCTTTTACCTGCTCCTGCATTGGACTGGTTAATGAAACAGCTCACAGTGCCTGGAGGCGGGGTTATAGAGGAGGCCCCAATGCATCCTGGGACAGTCTAAAGCTTTAGCCTGTTGGTGCCTGGATCAAAATCCATCTATACACCCCCAATGTTTCCCTGTGGAACCAATGTACCTCGCAGAAATAGATTCAACCATGGTAAGTCTACCATAAATCTCCTTTTTATCTTAACCCCATTCAGTTCTCACTTGTTTTCTGGTACAGTTTTATTCAGTTTATTGCTCTTGTAAGTTTATCATGCATGCAATAAGTTATTACTGGCAGGCTGGCGAGAAGATCCAGGGCCTTTAGGATCAAGCAGAAATGTGCTTGAATCATACACCGGTACACAGGTTTGGTATGTGAACCCTGTCTGTGTCGGTCATGGTGACCGCCGGCATCCCGACAGCCGGGATCACCTATCGAATGAGAATGCCGACAGAGGAGGTCAACCACTTTCTCTGTTACGCTGATCCCCGAATAGCCCTCATGCACGTCGACACACACTATATACTTGCGTTCAACTCTGCAGCCGTCCCCAAACTGTACAGAATTTTAGGAGAAAAATGGGAACGTTTACATGTATGTAGATCATGAAGTGTTCACAGTTTGGACCTTAACATATATACTATTATTTACATAGAGACATACTATTTTGATTTCATTATTATTACCAGTTATTTATATAGCGCACACATATTCCGCAGTGCTTTACAGAGACTATTTGTCCATTCACATCAGTCCCTGCCCCAGTGGAGCTTACACTCTATATTCCCTATCACATGCACACACACACACATTCACACTAGGGTTTATTTTGTTGGCATCCAATTAACCTACCAGTATATTTTTGGATTGTGGGAGGAAACCGGAGTACCCGGAGGAAACCCACGCAAGTACGGGGAGAATATACAAACTCCACAGTGAGGGCCATGGTGGGAATCAAACCCATGACCTCAGTGTTGTGAGGCAGTAATGCTAACCATTACACCATCCGTGCTGCCCTTTTCATGTATAGTTTTATGTATTTAACCCTTTCCAGCTTGGGCGATGCTCTCATAAATAAGGACTTGAATACGGATGTAAATGCTGTAGACCTTCGTTATGTGGTAGTCCCTGTGGCCACCGTGTACTGATCCATTTAAGAACATTTCATAATCCCTTTCATCCCGTAATAAAACACTTTGTATTTTCTGTTACGGTTTGCCAAAAAGTTTCTGTGCTGCGCTGGCAGAGAAAGCCCCGCAGTCTAGTTCCCAGCGGTGGCGACATTTCCAGCCACCTGCATGTTACACTAATCACACGGCGGCGGAGGTGTCCTTGCCACACACTCCTTCCTCCTCGCTGCTTTACACCGCGCCCGGCTTTGTAGCAAAAATATAATGACTGTAAACTGCGGCTTCGCTCAATGTTATTGTCATCAGTAACTTCAACAAAGAGCCCACGTGGAGACATCAAACCTTTACGTTGAAAGATTCCATCCACTTCCAAATGTATCATTGAATGATCAATCCCTTAAAACCGCATGATAGCAGAGGCAATTATCCATCGTGCGACCTGGAGGGATGGGCTGTATAAAGGGAAGGCTCAGACTGCAGTTACAATCCGGGAACAGGAAACTGTGCTGTAGCCATTAAAAGAGAGCAGGGTGTGTAAGCGGGGTGTTCGCTTCCACAGCAAGCAGAAGTTAGGATATAAAAGACAGAGAGAAAATATTCTTGCTACATTTTCACGTACAGCTTTAAGCGGGGGTTATTCAGTATCGCCCATCAGTCCTTAATAAAAGCTGCGCAAATTGAGTATGCCCCCATTGTGACAATTACTCCAAGGGTTACAACGATTGGTGACTGATTAACCCCTTAAGTGGCATGCCCGGAAAATCTCCAGGGCCTGATCCACTGAAGAGACTGGATATCCCAAAATTTCTGGGGCATGTCCAGCGCTGCTCCCCCACCTCCCTCCCCCTCCTCCACTCGCGGGGTGGAGTTCTGTGAAATGATGCAGTTGTGTCATGACATCACAACGCGACCGCATCATTCTGCAAAACTCCGCCCCCCCTCCCCCAAGCGGAGTATGAGGGAGGAGGGGGAGAGGTATTCAGTGCTGGCAGGCACTACCAGTGATACTTACCCTTGGCAACACGCATTACCCCTGGTAACGAGCATTACTCTTGGCAACGAGCATGGATCCCAGAGCATGAAACCCCTGACAACGGACATGACACCCAGCACGTGAAACCCCTGGCAACGAGCATGACACCCAGCATGTAAAACCCCCTGGCAACGAGCAAGACACCCAGCACGTGAAACCCCTGACAATGAGCATGACACCCAGCACGTAAAACCCCCTGGCATCGAGCAAGACACCCCTGGCAACGAGCAGGTCATTTAATTTAAAAACCCACCCTGGGAGGTGTGACATAGTAAAAATAAAGTTACCACTGAAGGGGTTAAAGGGGATGGAAGCACCCAGCCACAATGCAAGATGTGACACAACAGGCTAAGGTGGGGGGGGGGGGGGGGGGAATCAGCATCAGATGTCCCTATATTTGGGGACAGTGACTGCATTGAATGTAATGGCCCCATGAATGGGTAATTTTGTTCTCTGAATCACCTAGTGAATGACCGTCTGCTGCCTTTTTGGGGGCAGAGAGGGGGCGACAGCAGCATCCGTTTCCCAAAATGGAGACGTGCTGCCGCCGTTTTGGGGGCAGTGGTGAGGATAGAATCTCTATTGGAAGACTGAGCCCCTTTGTAGGAACTGCGGCAGGAGGTATCCACTTAGATCAGACACCTCCTGCTGCATTACCATATTAGTGCTGTAAAAGTTGACAATATATTTAAAACTAGTGCAATCGTTAATGTAACCGGACGCAACCCTGCATCGATTAGCGTACGGCACCTCCGATGCTATGAATACGCAAGCTCAAACCTGTGAGTATATGGACGCAACTCCGATGAGAAGTGCAACACTTTACCTTAAATAAACACGTTACAAGTGTACTGCACTCCAACCCGCAAACATTTAATAAAGAGAAAAGGGGAAAACAGAATGCAGTAACAATTGATCATACAATAAACACAGGTATACAGAGAAATGCAAGTATAATATAATACACCAATAAGGACTTAGGGTAACAGACCAAATTCATACGCATGCACCCCTGGATCCAGGCCACAGTCGTCAGCAGATAACCGCGATGATTCGAGATAGGCGATCTAATGCTTACTGTGGCCTGTCAGGACTTCTAACCCCAACGTGCAGTGGGGGATGCACTGCTACAATTGGCCAGTAAAGTACACTGGCCCTCATTCCGAGTTGATCGGTCGCAAGGCGAATTTAGCAGAGTTACACACGCTAAGCCGCCGCCTACTGGGAGTGAATCTTAGCTTCTTAAAATTGCGACCGATGTATTCGCAATATTGCGATTACTAACTACTTAGCAGTTTCAGAGTAGCTCCAGACTTACTCGGCATCTGCGATCAGTTCAGTGCTTGTCGTTCCTGGTTGACGTCACAAACACACCCAGCGTTCGCCCAGGCACTCCCACCGTTTCTCCGGCCACTCCTGCGTTTTTTCCGGAAACGGTAGCGTTTTCAGCCACACGCCCCTGAAACGCCGTGTTTCCGCCCAGTAACACCCATTTCCTGTCAATCACATTACGATCGCCGGAGCGAAGAAAAAGCCGTGAGTAAAAATACTTTCTTCATAGTAAAGTTACTTGGCGCAGTCGCAGTGCGAACATTGCGCATGCGTACTAAGCGGATTTTCACTGCGATGCGATGAAAAATACCGAGCGAACAACTCGGAATGAGGGCCCCTGTTTCAAATCATGATAGCCCATTGGTCCCCTTCACAGGTATTGTCTTCAGGAGTGCGATATTGGCTAATGAACTGACGATCATTTTTTGATACCAGACATAGGGAGATAATATGTCCCTGTGTGTCTATAAGCGTTATTGCGCAATTTTCACTGTTACACATGTGTTACAATATATATATATATATAAACGGTGTGTTGGGTAATGGTGTCTATGTGTATATTATCTATAAGTAAGAAATATTTGCTATGTGTTACAGTATGATATTTATTAACAAATACGTCTTCTACCGTAATGTGCACAGTAACTCGCCGATGCGGTAATTCGCGCCCTACCGTATTACCTATAGCATGCGTAAATGATGCATGCGTCATAGACGCGTCCATTAGTAAATGCCGTTGTGTATTCTAAATATCGAAATATGCAATTTGACTTTGACAGAGTGATTGCTGCTGCTTCTGTGTGAGCAGCAGCGATGCCTCTTCCAACCACATCACAATCAGGCCCAAAATGTGCCCCAGAAGTGGGATCGCTGATCTGGCCCTAACCACAAGAAATGCCCGGCTGGGCATAGGGCAGCATGTGCCAGCATTACTCCCGGAGATAACCGGCAGAGACAAAATGAAACTATTAAGTCTGAATCATACA
This sequence comes from Pseudophryne corroboree, assembly GCF_028390025.1. Classification (NCBI taxonomy): domain Eukaryota; kingdom Metazoa; phylum Chordata; class Amphibia; order Anura; family Myobatrachidae; genus Pseudophryne; species Pseudophryne corroboree. The sequence goes on along the minus strand of NC_086449.1, from coordinate 809,592,198 downwards.
CACATTTGTCACTTTCCTCATTGATCTGGTAGAAATCGGCTTTATCTATGTGATCCGACTACTAATATCTCTGTGACGAAGCAAATGGAACACAGGCGATGGTATTTGCTCCAATGGGAGGGATTCCATTTCATTCAGCCAATCATAAGCAGCCACTGATCTTCATCATGGTCAGTTTGCATTAGAGATGGATCATCAGCAATTGGTCAACCGGCAAACAGCGTATGCCGTGTGGCCAGCCTTTACTATTCATGGCATCGCTTACGCGTCCGTCCACCCACTTACACGCCCGTACTCCCACTTAAACGCCCGTGCTCCCACTTAAACGCCCGTGCTCCCACTTAAACGCCAGTACTCCCACTTAAACGCCCGTCCTCCGTAGCCCAAGAGGCTAGCGCAGATATATCTTGATCAGCAAGGATAAAGATGGATAGGTACATTATCTCTCTCCACTCTATCTCTCGCCAAGGCTTAGTACATAGACCTCTAAGCCCGTATTGCGGACAGTCAGGAGGTGTTTCTTATCGACCAGTTCTAGTGCTGATAAATAACAAATGGGTATTTCTACTTGGTACTAAGGGGTCTATTTACTAAGCCTTAGATGGAGATAAAGTGGGCACAGATAAAGTACCAGCCAATCAGTGTCTCACTGCCATGTCACCGGCTGGTTTTGAAAAACGACAGGAGCCGATCGGCTGGTACTTTATCTCCGTCCATGGCTTAGTAAATCAGTGGCGCACCCAGGGGGGGGTTTACTGGGTCACCTCAGTCCCCACCCCCGTGATTGGCTCCACCCAGTTCTGGAAACCCCCCCATGCAAATCCTGCGTTTGCCACTGGTATATAGACCCCTAAGTATATAACATAAGCTGCTTGTTGTCGTCTTTCAGTGAAAACCAAAAAGTATGTATTTTTTTTTAATACCAGTTGTTTTTTTTTTTATATCGTCTTTATCATGTTTTGGAAAAGTAGCTCCTTTCATTTTTTTTTTTTATTTAATCTTTTTTTTTCTTTTCTATCACTTTGAACATAAATTTGCAGCCCACGGGTATGTATACGTGTAATAGGAGGCGAGAGACAGCACCGGAGATTGATGGATGTACTGGCCTTATTTATTGTTTATAGCGCAGTGATTAATGGTCTTCTCTGGTCTGTAATGTAGTACTCATTTGCCTCCACGTTAAAGGATTGGGTGATTTATTTGTCTCAGCGTAGGTGTTGCATTTCAATAGCTTGACAGTGATAACATTATATCCACATGGACTATTAATTAGGTACGAGTATAACAGAGCTGTGTACTCCAGCAGAATTGACGAGCTGAATGCAAGATTTAGGGAGGGGGGAACGGGGGGGGGGGGGGGGGGGGGTTAAAATACTCATACGGGCCCTGGGCAGATTAAATGGGTATTTACATTATTTACGGCAGAACGGGAGTGAGCAAACACCTGTTCTATACCGTGCACATCTAGAAACTATTTAACATTATGCTGAGATAATTAAACTGGATTATCACAAAAGAAGAGGAAATGACTATGATTTTCTTATAATTACCCTTAGTTTTTTTTTTTTCTTTGCGGCTAGCATTTTGTGGGCGTTAGGAATAAAAGTCTGTAAGATCACAAAACAACTGAAAATCGCTTAAAATGGTAATTAACTGCGGCAGAGAAAAACTACTGATTTCCTGATGTGCATACGTATAATTTTTATTTTCCTTGCATTTTTCTGACGAGGGCTCTGCCGGCTGCAGAATCTAGGCCCCGTCACCTGCAACATCAAACCGACTGTTCCAAATCGGCTTCGTCTTGTAGCATGACAAAAAAATACACTAATTTTCTCTTATTGATCTGTACCCTTGATGCAAGTACTCCGGCTTCCTCAGCTAGTGTATACGTACATTAAATATAGACCGACGCAGTCACGGTATGTAATGTTCTGACTGCGTTCTCACGGCAGTATATAATTTTCCGGCTGTGTATTTATCACAACAATTATCTGCCTAGCTGAAAGGAAAACATATTGCAACCGTCGAAATAATGATTTTTAATCAGGAGTAATTTAGAAAATAAATATACTTAACATTTAGGCGCCATTGGATTTTTCAATCATTTTTATTTTAAATTAGACAGATTTTCTGTCTAGTCACAAATCACATTTTTCTATGGCTTGAGGCTGTACAGGAATTTTTTGCAATACAGAGATTATCGTTGTCCAACATTGAATATTATTATGTAATGTTGTTACTTGGCGTTACTGTATCCCACACTGCGTGCTGTTTTTACGGCTAAAGGTGGGTACACACTGGTAGATATATCTGCCGATCAATTGATCGGCAGATATATCTATGGATGGATGGGGCAGTGTGCTGTGCATACACACGTTGCCCGATCTGTTGGGGACTGACGTCATGAACTGGGCGGGCGTGTACACACGCCTGCCCAGTTCAGCTGTCAATCACCGCCGGCTGCCGCAGCAAGCGTACAGGCGGTCGGCCGACCACCCGTACACACACAGCGACGCGGCAAAATATCTGTAGATATATTGGCCGTCGGCTGTGCTGCGGGGCCGACGCGATAAGTCTGTGAACGACGGAGTTCACAGACGTATCGCCCGTACACACTGGCCGACGGACCCACGATATATCGGCCGTTCAAGAGAACGGCCGATATATCGGCCAGTGTGTACCCACCTTTAGGGTGCACCGTGGATGTTGCATTAAAGTCTAGGTTTGGATCTGTATGCTAGACTTTTACATTTTGGACACCCTTCCCTCTGCGCCCCTCTACACACTTAAATTAATGTAAAATAAAGCGAAAGACTCCACTTATATTAAAGTAGAGACTCCCAGTCAATCCACAGTCTTCGCAAAAGGTAATTTGCACATAAATCATAAAAATAAATCCAGATGATACATGCAAAAGAGAATGAAAAGACAATCTAGTGCAATATGTTCACCAAAAATGTCTTCCATATTGTATAATAAATATTAATCCAGCAAGATCTTAAAACAAAGGTAATTTAATAGAACAATTTGGCAATAAAAATGTCCATATTCATATGGAGAAGTGATTGTCATTCACTGCTGTTACAATCCAAAACTTATGAGGGTGGCTTCCTACTAGAATCCAGATTTAAGAAGTGCACATAGGAAACTGTATAGATGTTCCACGTCTCCAGGGAAGAATCAGCTCCAGTAATGGGCATCTCGTTCTTTCCTCGTCTGGTTGGTCTGCCACTTAACCCCCTTTCTTACTCAACGCGTTTCGATCAGTATGCTGATCTTTGTCAAGGCAAGATCTTGCTGGGGGGGGGGGGGAGCAGATGAAACATGTGCAGAGAGAGTTAGATTTGGGTGGGTTATATTTGTTTCTGTGCAGGGTAAATACTGGCTGCTTTATTTTTACACTGCAATTTAGATTTCCGTTTGAACACCCCCCACCCAAATCTAACTCTCTGCACATGTTATACCTACCCCCCCCCCCCCCTTGCAGTGCACTTGGGGGGTTATTCCGACCCGTTCGCATGCAGCGGTTCTTCGCTGCGGTGCGAACGGGTCGGTACTGCGCATGTGCGCCGTGCACATTGCACATGCTCGTCGGGAACAAGGAAAGCATTCGCAGTGGCGACCGCAAGAAGATTGACAGGAGGAAGGCGTGTCGGGGCGTTGACTGACCGTTTTCCGGGAGTGGTCCAGCGAACACAGGCTTGTCCAGGCGTTTTGAGGGCGGATGTCTGCCTTCAAATCCGGGACCTGCATCGCTGGATCCGTCGCAAATGGTAAGTAGGTACAGGGCTGGTTTTGTTTTGTTATAAACTTTTTTAGCATAGCAGGGCTGCACAAGCGATCGCAGCCCTGCTATGCTAAAATACACTCCCCTATGGGCGCCGTCTAGTTGATCGCACGAGCAGCAAAAAGTTGCTACGTGCGATCAACTCGGAATGACCCCTTATGTGCACTGCAGGGGGGGGGGGGGGGGGGGGCAGATGTAACATGTGCAGAGAGAGTTACATTTGGGTGGGTTATTTTGTTTCTGTGCAGGGTAAATACTGGCTGCTTTATTTCTCTAACGTCCTAGTGGATGCTGGGGACTCCGTAAGGACCATGGGGAATAGACGGGCTCCGCAGGAGACTGGGCACTCTAAGAAAGATTTAGTACTACTGGTGTGCACTGGCTCCTCCCTCTATGCCCCTCCTCCAGACCTCAGTTAGAATCTGTGCCCGGCCAGAGCTGGGTGCTTTTAGTGGGCTCTCCTGAGCTTGCTAATAAGAAAGTATTTTAGTTAGGTTTTTTATTTTCAGAGAGCTTCTGCTGGCAACAGACTCTCTGCTACGAGGGACTGAGGGGAGAGAAGCAAACCTACTAACTGCGGCTAGGTTGCGCTTCTTAGGCTACTGGACACCATTAGCTCCAGAGGGTTCGAACACAGGATCTTAACCTTGGTCGTCCGTTCCCGGGGCCGCGCCGCCGTCCCCCTCGCAGAGCCAGAAGACAGAAGCCGGCAGAAGCAAGAAGACATCGAAATCGGCGGCAGAAGACTCCTGTCTTCACATGAGGTAGCGCACAGCACTGCAGCTGTGCGCCATTGCTCCCACACTAACCCACACACTCCGGTCACTGTAGGGTGCAGGGGGGGGGGGGGGGCGCCCTGGGCAGCAATTAAGTACCTCCTGGCAAAAGCAGCATATATACAGTTGGACACTGTTATATGCATGAGCCCCCGCCATTAATTTTACACAAAATTGCGGGAGAAGCCCGCCGCTGAGGGGGCGGGGCCTTCTTCCTCAGCACTCACCAGCGCCATTTTCTCTCCACAGCTCCACTGAGAGGAAGCTCCCCAGGCTCTCCCTTGCACGATAGAGAGGGTGAAAAAGAGATGGGGGGGCACATAAATTTGGCGTAAAAACAATATATACAGCAGCTACTGGGTTAACACTAAGTTACTGTGTGATTCCTGGGTCATATAGCGCTGGGGTGTGTGCTGGCATACTCTCTCTCTGTCTCTCCAAAGGGCCTTGTGGGGGAACTGTCTTCAAATAGAGCATCCCCTGTGTGTGTGGTGTGTCGGTACGTGTGTGTCGACATGTCTGAGGTAAAAGGCTGAGAGGGTGTCTCCGTCGACAACGCCAACACCTGTTTGGATATGTGTAAGTGCTGAGGTGAATTGCACAAAAGAATAGAGAACGGACAGGAAATCTACCCATGTCTGTCCCTGTGTCACAGAGACCTTCAGAGTCTCACAATGCTCACTATCCAAAATAATAAACACTGATATCGACACGGAGTTTGACTCCAGTGTCGACTACGATAATGCAAAGTTGCAGCCAAGATGGATGAAAGGTATTCAATATATGATTATTGTAATAAAAGATGATTTGCATATCACTGATGACTACTTTGTCCCTGACACAAGGGTACACATGTTAAGGGGAAGAAAGCTGTGGTAAATTTCCCTCCTCTCATGAGGAAAAAGAGCGGGAATCTCCAGACAAGAGACTGCAGCTTCCCACAAAGAATTCTCAGGCAGTATCCTTTCCCCACTAGGGCCAGGATGTGTTGGGAATCTTCCCCTAGGGTGTCCTGTTTGCACAGAAGGTAGCACTAGCTATTCTCAGGGATTCTGCAGATAGCGTGCACATTCTAGTATACTACTCAGACCGGCGATTGTGTCGGCACGGGTTTATAGCGCTGTGGCAGCGTGGACAGGTACCTTATCAGCAGAGATTGAGACCCTAGTAGGCATATATATATATATATATATATATATATATATATATATATATATATATATATATGTGGAAGGGGGGAATAGGGGTACCAGCGACTTGCAGTATCTAATATATAAAAATAACTATGAAGAATATAGCGGGATACGGTTTCCAAAAAAAGTAACAAAATATTTATTTATACAATTTGAGATATAATAATGGGATAAAAAAGTAGGTAAAAAGATAGATAATAAAAACAATAAAAAATACTAAAAAATATAGATAAAATAATACAGTTAAGCTAGAACCCTAAATCACGTAAAATCAGTAAAAGCAATTTTATACTGAAAAGTATTTTAGGATAAGAAAATGATGCTTACCTTGATGAAGTCTGAGGACGAAACGCGTTGGATATACCTCCACTGACTCTCCATTTTTAAAGATAAGCATCATTTTCTTATCCTAAAATACTTTTATCAGTATAAAATTGCTTTTACTGATTTTACGTGATTTAGGGTTCTAGCTTAACTGTATTATTTTATCTATATTTTTTAGTATTTTTTATTGTTTTTATTATCTAGCTTTTTACCTACTTTTTTATCCCATTATTATATCTCAAATTGTATAAATAAATATTTTGTTACTTTTTTTGGAAACCGTATCCCGCTATATTCTTCATAGTTATTTTTATATATTAGATACTGCAAGTCGCTGGTACCCCTATTCCCCCCTTCCACACCTTAACTCTAAAGGCAGCTTATCACTGCTGAGTACTTAGGGGTTAGCCGACACCTTACATTTTTAAAGGAGTGTCTTTAACCACTGTATTATCTTTTAATAAATATCTGTTCACACACACCTGTGGCGCCGTACCCCCACTACCTATATATATATATATATATATATATATATATATATATATTAAAGATGCTGTCTTAAGTGATAGATATATATAAAACATGCCCAAAGAGACATGAGTATACTGGGTCCTAGAGTCAAAGCTATGTCGATTTCTGCTTGACGTGTCCTGTAGAATATGCAATGGACAGATGATGCCGACTTAAGAGGCATGTGGAAGGCTGAGGATTGTGTGGAGAAGGGTTCTCGGACCTGGTCTACACAGATATAGCTGGTAATTCTGATATTTTGTCTTATATTCCTGCACAGCCTAGGAAAGCACGACATTATCAAATGCAGCCTTTCGAAGTCCGAGGTGCGTCCTTTCTTGCCAGAGGCGGGGGCACAGGAAAGAAGCTGCACAACACAGCTAGTTCCCAGGAACAGAAGTCCTCCCCGGCCTCTACAAAAATCCACCGCAGAGCTAGGCCCGGTGGGGGCACGCCTTCGTCCGTTCAGCCACAAGTGGATTCACTCCCTGTTAGAGTCCTGGGCAATAGATATTGTGTCTCAGGGATACAAGCTGGACTTTGAGAAGATGCCCCCTCACCGACAGCCCAGCCGGCTTCCCCCCACAAGAGGGAAACAGTGTTAACTGCAATTCATAAATTGTATCTTCAACAGGTGGTGGTCAAGGTTCCCCTGCTTCAACAAGGAGGGGGTTATTATTCGACCATGTTGTAGTCCCGAAACCAGACGGTGCGGTCGGACCCATATTGAATTTAAAATCCCTGAACATATTCCTGAAAGGGTTCAAGTTCAAGATGGAATCGCTAAGAGCGGTTATTGCAAGCCTGAAAGGGGGAGATTTTATGGTGACTCGGGACATAAAGGATGCATACCTTCATGTCCCCATTTATCCACCTCATCAGGCGTACCTCAGAATTGCGGTACGGGATGGTCATTACCAATTTCAGACGTTGCCGTTTGGTCTCTCCACGGCCTTGAGAATATTCACCAAGGTAATGGCGGAAATGATGGTGCTCCTGCGGAAGCAAGGTGTCACTATTATCACGTACTTGGACGATCTCCTCATAAAAGCGAGATCAAGAGAGCAGTTGCTGAACAGCGTCTCACTTTCTCTGGAAGTGAAACGGCAACACGGCTGGATTCTATATATTCCAAAATCGCAGTTGGTTCTTACAGCTCATCTGCCTCTCCTAGGCATGATCCTAGACACAGACCAGAAAAGGGTTTATCTCCCGATAGAGAGAGCTCAGAAGCTCGTGACACTGGTCAGGAATCTATTAAAACCAAAACAGGTGTCAGTGCATCACTGCACTCGAGTCCTGGGAAGGAGGGTGGCATCATTCGAGGCCATTCCCTTTGGCAGGTTCCATAGGAGGACCTTCCAATGGGACTTACTGGACAAGTGGTCCGGATCACATCTTCGGATGCATCGGTTAATCACCCTATCCCCCAGAGCCAGGGTGTCTCTCCTGTGGTGACTGCAGAGTGCTCACCTTCTCGAAGGTCGCAGATTCGGCATTCAGGACTGGGTCCTGGTGACCACGGATGCAAGCCTCCGAGGGTGGGGGGCAGTCACACAGGGAAGAAATTTACAAGGGCTGTGGTCAAGGCAGGAGACTTGCCTTCACATCAATATCCTGGAACTAAGGGCCATATACAACGCCCTAAGTCAAGCGGAGACCCTGCTACGCGACCAACCGGTTCTGATCCAGTCAGACCGCAGTGGCTCATGTAAACCGCCAAGGCGGCACAAGGAGCGGGTGGCGATGGTAGAAGCCACCAGAATTCTTCGCTGGGCGGAGAATCACGTAAGCGCACTGTCAGCAGTGTTCATTCCGGGAGTGGACAACTGGGAAGCAGACTTCCTCAGCAGGCACGACCTCCACCCGGGAGAGTGGGGACTTCATCAGGAAGTCTTCACGCAGATTGCAAATCGATGGGAACTGCCACAGGTGGACATGATGGCGTAACGCCTCAACAAAAAGCTAAAAAGGGATTGCGCCAGGTCAAGGGACCCTCGGGCGATAGCCGTGGATGCACTAGTAACACCGTGGGTGTTCCAGTCGGTCTATGTGTTTCCTCCTCTTCTTCTCATACCAAGGGTGCTGAGAATTGTAAGAAAAAGAGGAGTGAGAACAATACTCATTGTTCCGGATTGGCCAAGAAGGACTTGGTACCCGGAACTGCAAGAAATGCTCACAGAGGACCCATGGCCTCTGCCTCTCAGACAGGACCTGTTGCAACAAGGGCCCTGTTTGTTTCAAGACTTACCGCGGCTGCGTTTGACGGCATGGCAGTTGAACACCGGATCCTAGCGGAAAAAGGCATTCCGGATGAAGTTATTCCTTCGCTGATAAAGGCTAGGAAGGACGTGACAGCAAAGCATTATCACCGTATATGGCGAAAATATGTTGCTTGGTGTGAGGCCAGGAAGGCCACTACAGAGGAATTCCAGTTGGGTCGATTCCTGCACTTCCTACAGTCAGGTGTGACTATGGGCCTAAAATTAGGGTCCATAAAGGTCCAGATTTTGGCCCTATCCATTTTCTTTCAAATAGAACTGGCTTCACTGCCTGAGGTTCAGACGTTTGTTAAGGGAGTGCTGTATATTCAGCCCCCTTTTGTGCCACCGGTGGCACCTTGGGATCTTAACGTGGTGTTGGGTTTCCTGAAATCCCACTGGTTTGATCCACTTAAGACTGTGGAGCTAAAGTATCTCACGTGGAAAGTGGTCATGCTGTTGGCCTTAGCTTCGGCTAGGCGTGTGTCAGAATTGGCGGCTTTGTCAGGTAAAAGCCCCTATCTGGTTTTCCATATGGACAGGGCAGAATTGCGGACTCGTCCGCAATTTCTTCCAAAGGTGGTGTCATCTTTTCATTTGAACCAACCTATTGTGGTGCCTGCGGCTACTTGTGACTTGGAGGATTCCAAGCTGTTTGACGTAGTCCGGGCTTTGAAGATTTAGGTAACCAGAACGGCCGGAGTCAGGAAGACTGACTCGCTGTTTATCCTGTATGCACCCAACAAGCTGGGTGCTCCTGCTTCAAAGCAAACTATTGCTCGCTGGATCTGTAACCCGATTCAGCAGGCTCATTCTGCGGCTGGATTGCCGCATCCAAAATCAGTGAAAGCCCATTCCACAAGGAAGGTGGGCTCTTCTTGGGCGGCTGCCCGAGGGGTCTCGGCAGTACAGCTTTGCCGAGCTGCTACTTGGTCGGGTTCAAACACCTTTGCAAATTCTACAAGTTTGATACCCTGGTTGAGGAGGACCTTGTGTTTGCCCATTCGGTGCTGCAGAGTCATCCGCACTCTCCCGCCCGTTTGGGAGCTTTGGTATAATCCCCATGGTCCTTACGGAGTCCCCAGCATCCACTAGGACGTTAGAGAAAATAAGATTTTACTCACCGGTAAATCTATTTCTCGTAGTCCGTAGTGGATGCTGGGCGCCCGTCCCAAGTGCGGACTTTCTGCAATACGTGTATATAGTTATTGCTTAATAAAGGGTTATGTTATGTTGGCATCCATTGGTTGATGCTCTGTTTGTTCATACTGTTAACTGGGTAAGTTTATCACAAGTTATACGGTGTGATTGGTGTGGCTGGTATGAGTCTTACCCTGGGTTCCAAAATCCTTTCCTTGTAATGTCAGCTCTTCCGGGCACAGTTTCCTTAACTGAGGTCTGGAGGAGGGGCATAGAGGGAGGAGCCAGTGCACACCAGTAGTACTAAATCTTTCTTAGAGTGCCCAGTCTCCTGCGGAGCCCGTCTATTCCCCATGGTCCTTACGGAGTCCCCAGCATCCACTACGGACTACGAGAAATAGATTTACCGGTGAGTAAAATCTTATTTTTTACACTGCAATTAAGATTTCAGTTTGAACACACCCCACCCAAATCTAACTCTCTCTGCACATGTTACATCTGCCCCACCTGCATTGCACATGGTTTTGCCCATTAGCTAACAAATTTGCTGCTGCGATGAACTCTGAATTAGGCTCTCTACCCTTTCTATCTGCCCCACATGCAGCGCAACATGGTTTCATCAAGGGGCAAATTGTTTTTGTTTGTTTTTGATTTGCTCCTAATTCTGAATCAGTTCGTAGAAACGGACTCTCAGGTTCTTCCCAGTGGGATCTATAGTTTGGTGTTTCCTTCGGTTCAAGGCAGCTTTTGTTGCGGGTCTAGACCCTGAAGCTCAGAGTCAAACTACCAGCGGGGCAGACGGGGCGGTTACCCCAGGGCCCCCAAATATAGCACTTCTACTCTGTTGGGACACAAAATATAAACCCCACAGTCGGCTCAGAGTCCCTTCACTTCAGCGTCACGGACGTCAACCAGTAATGATGACACAATACCCCTTTCACACAAAGCTTCTGACCCCGGGATATTTCTGGAGCAACCCGGGACCTGGCTTGGGGTGAGAGGGTCAACCCGGTCTGTGTGTTCCGGGAATCCGACCATGATCGCGCCCAGGGTTCATCCAGGGAGCAACCCGGGTAGGCTGGAGTGTGAGCGGTGCGGCTCAGGTTTTCCAAACCAGGTGAGACGCTTAAAAGATCCGGTTGACTGTTTGGGGGCGCTAACAGCCTCCCTGAGACATCACACAATCAGCTGCTGTAGCCAATCTGACAGCGCTGTGCCAGGCACCCCGCACACAACCCGATGGACTGACACCGCCGCCAGATGCCCAGCGCAAGCAGCCGCCACATGAGTAATCAGGGGCACCTATTCAGTTGTGCTGAGTGACCGTAGCAGCATCTGCAGCTTGACCACGGTGGCTAGCATGTGACTCTGAGCCGCTGGCCATCTCACCCCAGGTCACCCCGCCGCTGGGCCATCTGCCTCCCTACCTATGTCCTGCAAAGCCAGCGATAATGTCAGCACACCCTGCAGAGCCTGGACAACCTGATGGGGGGGGAGAAGAAGAGGACGCAGGTGGAGGGCTGACACAGGTGCAGTGAGAACAGGGAAGACCTGGGAATATCCCGGGAGCAAAGTGCAATGTGAAAGGGGTCTGAGCAGTTGTGACATGGGTTGAAACCATGTTCAATATGGTGGTCGGTAGGGGGGCACCACCCTAGTTGTCCCACAAACCTTATTCCGCCCTTCTGAAGGTGATTCGGTAGAATGGGGCTGTAGGGTAACCCCTGGCACTCGGTTACTATGTCCCTCTGTAAGTAATGTGGAAGCTGCATTACTTTGTACATAGATCACGATTATAGTAGGAAAATGAGAGAGGAGACACAGACATATAAGCAGATGCTATAAGCTCCATTTTTATCCACACAACGCGGCTGTTTCTAAATCCGTAGGTTTTAATGCGGAATATAAAAGGCATCTAATTAAAAACTCCCAGAAACCGGAAAAAAGCAAAATACACGCAAAATGCATTTAATTAAAAAGGCTGTTCTGTTAATTAGAAGCGGGCTTGTATTATTACTACAGATTTGCTAGATGTGCTGCCTTGAATAACTTCCGTAAAATCATCACACTCGCTGCGTGCGTCCGTGAAAACGATCGGCAGCCCCTCAGTATTCTAGCGGTTGGTGCACTACATGTCCCAGGAGAGGTGCGAGGGAATTTTCTGTGTACTCGGGCCGGAGGGACCAATCTCTTTACTCATCACCGCACGGAGGACACAAAATTTAATATAGGTGACGTGACGGAGGGGTCTGTTAGAGGTTCAGTCTTTACAAGAAAAAGCATGATAATTTGGGGTTTATGTCCCCCGAATTTTCCTGCCATCCTCATAGTAACTGTAATGTTGTCTATGATAGTCTCTCCGGGGTCCCGTCACACACCCCACAAAATTTCTATTATGTTCACCAAATCTCCCCAACCATCCCTTCCAGGCTAAACCTTCTGTAGTGCTACTAATCCATCCCAAATTACATTTCCTGTCCGGCAAATATCTTTGTCATCCCAGATTTAAATGCTTTGTCTTCAGTCACCTGCAGCTCAACGTAATTCTTAGCCAAACTTTGCAACTTTTTAATCGGAGGCTTCACTGCAAACCGCATTATCCGGCCCCTGGTCCCACTTCATTCTGGATCCAGAAGGCTGGTCAACTCTGGGAGTCTGAGCACACCCCAAAATTGGTAGGCATCCAGGACATCCTGGAAGAGTTGTACATTTTAAACACTAAATGAACATAATTTATATTGCTATGCAAACACATCTTGCCATATACAATCTTGTTTCATTCACAAATCCATATATAAGTAATAACCCATACGGTAGCAGTCACCGGGTTTAAACATTTATGGGGAGATTCCATTATGCAAGAGGTTCCGATGCAACGGATAACACGCGTTGTATTGGCGTCCGTGGCTCCAATGCAACTTCCCCACTATTAGAATCTTTCCTTTTTAGTATTGAAGATATAACCTTAAAGTACAGTGTGAGTAAAAGCTTAATAACAATTGTTACCAGATATCATTCTTGAGAAAATTAGCTACAGTGACACGACTCTCTTTTTGGAGTGTATTCAATTGCTAGTGAAGGGTGTGAATTGCTGTTCCTACGGCGTTCAAGTGCCTGCAACAGCACCCCATTGCAAACCCTTTGCCTGACCAACTAAATGCCGCTGCCGTAAAGTGCGGAGGGTGATGCGCAGATTCAGGCCAGGCGAAGGACTCGCCGGCAGTTGAATTGCCCCCTTTATGTCTTATGTTTTCAGCTATGAGAGCTTTTGGTGTTCTATAAGCAGTCTCTTGGTGTGGGCTGTCTTGTGGAATGATGATAAGTAGTGGTGAAAGTTTACACCGATGGCAGTGTAAGAATGTAGTGTGAGCGGAGTTTACACATTCACAGCAAGATGGCTGTAGGAAGCGGAGGGACCCTTTTCGCACAACAAAAGTCCTTGCAATATAAAGGAGCGACCCTCTGGGAACTACCGCCATATGAAGATGGCGCTAGTTCCCGCAGTAAAAACTCTGGAAAACATTCAGTATTCCGAGGTTGATGATTATCCAGCGGCGGTTGTGTAATGGGCCCCTTTAGCATACTGAATAGGCCCCTATAACTCATGAGTATTTGTAGCTGCTCAGATGATGACTAAGGGAGATATGTACTAAGCAGTGATAAAAGTGGAGAAGTTGCCCTTGGCAACCAATCAGATGCTCTGTATACTTTTTTTTATAGTATGCAAATTATAAATGTTAGGTCAATGCTGATTGGTTGCCATGGGCAACTTCTCCACTGGCTCACTTCTCCACTTTTATCACTGCTTAGTACATGTCCCCCTTAATGAAGAACTATAAAGGCCCCATACACTACAACGATATGTCTGAGGCTGAAGTCGGATGTAATTTCCCTTGATCTCCCCCGGGACATTCCCAGGAGTGATTCCATTACGATTTGGTACTTTTGTGCTATTTTTGCATAAGATATATCGCATGCGATCGATGAAGCCGCTATACATCGCATGCAATATATCGTACGGCATACAATTGTACCGTGAGATATATCTGATGGGCTGGATAGAGGGCTACGGGGGCTGGGAGTGTCCTGAGAATGGCAGTCACACGTCCATGTGATACATCGCATGCACAAATAACACACTTTTTTCAACCGATTCCATCCAATTCCGATATATCATTAGTGCAGCACCAACGACCTAGGGGATTCTATCTGACAGCCACGGGGACGCGCATCAGATTGGATACGATCTAAAACACATACGATTGTACACAATTTCATACAATATATCAGTCGGATATATCGGAATTGTATGAAATCGTGTAAAATCATACTAGTGTATGGGGCCCTTAAATAAAACGATATAGCAGCATCAGGCAATACATATAACATTTATGTTCTATGTTGTATCTTCCACTATCTGTTGCTGTGCAGCTGTATTCCTGATGCCTGACATTGGACTTACATTATGTGCCATCACTTTGTTCCTCATGTCTCAGCCTTGTCACTGATTCTCATCTACTAGCTGCAATACCTTGAATGGGGCCTATCCCACCAACCAATCGTCAGGAGGTATTCCCCTGCCGCATGCACTGGAGGCACCCCTATAGCAATAAAAGGGTGTTTTTACGCTACCAAACTAATCAAGGGCATGGAGACGCTGGAATACGAGGAAAGGCTTGCAAGGCTAGGCATGTTTACATTGGAAAAGAGGAGACTAAGAGGGGACATGATCAACATCTACAAATATATAAGGGGTCAATACACAGAGCTTGGGAGGGACCGGTTTTTTATAAGATCAGCACACAGGACACGTGGTCAGTCGGTTAGGTTAGATGAGAGGAGTTTCCGCACATTGAGGCGAAAAGGTTTTTACACAGTAAGGACAATACGTCTTTGGAATTCCCTGCCTGAGAGAGTAGTAACAGCGGACTCAGTCAACACCTTTAAGAATGGGTTAGATAAATTCCTATTGGATAAAGATATTCAGGGTTATGGAGCGTAGGCACGCATTATAGTTACTATAACTAGTCCTAACATAAAAATAACTAGTCCTATAATAAGACTGCATAGGAGACCACAAATAGGTTGATGGACATTTGTCTTTTTTCAACCTTAGTTACTATGTTACTGGGGATGTGGCGAGGCCTATAAGGGGCGTGGCCACGTCCAGCATGGTATGGCCACGCCCTCAGTGTGACGCAGAATCACCAGTGTTGGGGTTATAGAATATTACTTGGCCTTTTGGCTGAATGAGGAAATGGCAGGAACCCGAGCAGATGTATTATAAAGAACCCTGCGATATATTGATTTTCTGCAAACAATGGTCCCATTGACTGATTTCCTGTAAACGCTGTGTCATTTGGTAACAGAATCCTTACGGAATGCTCAGTTATTTGCTACTGGTCCACGCTCTGCGTGTGAGTGTTTGCTTTGCTGAATCACCGGCGCGTCCGTTGGAAGGAACAAGTAAAACATATCAGCTGTCATTATCGCCTCTTATCTCAAATCCTTATCTAATAATTAGCCTGCCATGCGAGAAGCCGTCATACTCAATTTCACACTTAAACAGGCAGTGATACCTGCCGCGCCGCTTGTACTTCTCACAGCTAGGTAGCAGATGGCGGTAACCGCACCATGATGCTTCGCTTTAGTGTATTACAGGATAGATATATATATATATATATATATATATATATATATATATATATACACACACACACATACACAGTGGGGCCCGTTTATAGTAGGACATGTGGGCTTTTTATGTACACGGGAAAACGCGTGTAAGAAAGAAAATGTAATTACTTGAATATGTTCGGCCAGGCTGAGATCTCAGGAGCATCCAGCCCAAACCAGTAGCATTTGCGGCGGGTTCCTAGACAGTTAAAAGATAGACAGTCATTAGTTAGACACTATATGGTCGACAGTCAAATGTCAAACACAAAAAAAAATTGTTTTGTTTTTCTGTGTGTTTTTTTTTTTTTTTACAACTTTTGCCTCATTTTACTATCCATGTCACAAACTATGACCTTTTAGTAAAGTTGTGGCGAGCGAAGCGAGACACCGATGCCCGAAGCGTGGCGAGCGGACAAATTGAATCAAATTTGGGTTAAAATTTTTTAAAAACACCCCAAAAAATGTTTGTGTGTGTCTGACTTATGACCCTGTCTGACTTATGACCCTGTCTGACTTATGACCCTGTCTGACTTATGACCCTGTCTGACTTCTCACCCTGTCTGACTTATCACCCTGTCTGACTTATCACCCTGTCTGACTTATGACCCTGTCTGACTTATGACCCTGTCTGACTTTTCACCCTGTCTGACTTATGACCCTGTCTGACTTATCACCCTGTCTGACTTATGACCCTGTCTGACTTATCACCCTGTCTAACTTATGACCCTGTCTGACTTTTCACCCTGTCTGACTTATGACCCTGTCTGACTTATCACCCTGTCTGACTTATGACCCTGTCTGACTTTTGACTGTCGACCATATAGTGTCTAACTAATGACTGTCTATCTTTTAACTGTCTATGAGCTATACCACACCCTTTGCGGCAGGCGTGTCTCGAGCGTTGCAGCTATGGCGTGGCTTTTGGAAGTTCTTCATTAAGAATGTGTACCCGTTCCATCTATACTGTCTATTGATACTAGTTCTCCTGTTACTTCAGTGACGATATTTTGAATATTTCCAATCACAAATCTGTTGCCTTCCGTCAACTGATCCAGTCATGTGTAGGGGTCCGATGGCAATGCCGCCCAGCAATCATGATTCAATTGCGATCGCATTGCAGAGACCTCAAATAGACGATGACCTCTGCCTACACAGCATGGCTGTGTAGGCAGGGGCACCGACGCATAAAATGGGTATGTGGAAGGGTCTGAGGGAATAAAAGGGGCACGGAGGGGTCTGATAGTATATAAGGGGGATATGGGGGTCTATGGTATATAAAGGGCGATGTTGAGAGGTTGGATGGTATAAAAGGGGTGTGTGTACTTTAGCCACCATGAACTTACTTCAGCTCAGTACCTTCCCGGGAGATATGGGGACCCCAAAACCATGTATTGGTGCCCAAGATTTCTGTTGCCGCACCTGCACAAATAAAGTACTTATGAAATAAAATTAAGATAAATAAAAATATTGTTGTTGTCCCCTTTATAAGTCCAGCGCTCTTCTTTCTGCAGTCTAAAACTGATGCAGCGTTACACATAATATTAAGCAGTAAGGGGGCTATTCAGAAATTGACGCAGCTAAGCGAAAATCGCAAATGGGCGATTTTCGCTCAACTGCGCATGCGCTGCGGCTGCAACGTGCGTGCGCAACCCTTCGCTATGTGATCACATCCCAGAAGGAGTGATTGACAGGCGGCGGTCGTCCGGGGGCGGCGACGCAACAATGAGGGGGAGGAGAGCAGGGAACGCAGGCGTGTCATAGCCATTTTCGGGGCAGGTCCGTGGCGTCGCCTGCGTTTCCTGCGAGTCAAAACATGGCGTCGGTGCCCCTGCCTACACAGCCATGCTGTGTAGGCAGAGGTCATCGTCTATTTGAGGTCTCTGCAATGCGATCGCAATTGAATCATGATTGCTGGGCGGCATTGCCCTGTGCTAGGAAGTGGGCGTGATGCCAGGAGGGGGGCTTGTTCTTCCGGGAATCCATGGGACTGTTAAAAAATTCAGAAGTCCCCTTGCGTGACGTGGGAACATGAGTAGGCTAGTATGAGGCATGCACTGCAGCGAATGGATGGTTAGAGGGGAGCAAAGGGCCCGCCTAGTGCGTTTTCACGATCCCCGGATAACACGGACAAGCCCTCATTGCGGTATGGCCCCGCCCCCTGTTTGGCTCGCTGGGCATGTTGGGCGGCAGTATATTCTATCTTCCTAGTTCATACCTGGCCGTTTTAGGGATTAGTGGGCCTTTAAATAATGAATTTCCTTTAATTACAGCCACTAGGCCAAGCGAAGCCGGTATCTCTAATTCATGACGGCAGCAGCGGCTGACACTGAATACCCTGTGACAGCACTCTGCATGTTTCCCCTAGTGCCTGAGACAAATTTATCCAGCATGTCAGCCAGTTTTGCCGTTTCCTGTTACAGCTACTAAAAAGGAGCTTTGAAATATCACAAAGTGACACATTAATGGCTCCGGAGTCCAGACTCTTCACAATTCCAAGAGACGCAAAGTAATGTCCTGCCGTTTAAAAATGGAAACGGGATAATGTAAATGTTCTGTGACAAAGTATCGTCTACTTTATACGGTAGCGGGAAGTCAGCATATTGATGGGCAGAGGTACAGGCGGAGAGCCAGCAGAGGTACAGGACGGTACAAGTGTACTTAAATGGGGTCAATACAATGATCTCCCGCTGAGTAAATTAATGGAAGTACTTTGCATAGTGTTGCTAATATCCATTACTTGTCTGTTCTTTTTTTTTAATGGATTGTATGATCAGATTTTACGAGGGCGGCCTTTACAAACGCAATGTGTCTGTATTATAATCCCTGTGCTGCTAGGCACATCTCGAAGACGTGATTTCCATAACTCTCAGACGTTATTTGGAGCACAGTAATCTGCAGAAATCACCAGCGGTGTTTGTACACAGCAGTATTGAGTATATATACTAATGCCGCAGCAGCTGTAATTCATACAGAGACGCCCATCGACGCTGTCTCTAATCCACAGCCTGCGCAGAAATACGCAGCAACGGAAGTACCATCAGTCGTCTGAGCAACTCAGAATGTCCCTGCACTTAGGCTGTCGGAACCAGTGAAACTGCCTACACAGACGCAGTCGCCGACTGCAAAGCACCCACAAAATGCTCACAACACGCCCGCATTTCACTAGCCACTCCCCTGGTACCTCTCATAAACGCTCGCTGACTGTCAATCACTCTGCGTCCAAATTCACACTACGACCGCTTTCGGTAAATCAACATGCACATTGCAAAAAACATCGCCCAACTGCGCAAACATCAGCATTGCGTCCAGTTAAGTCCATCTGTGGAACAGGCCCTTAGCCCCCAGTAAGCACCGCTACCACTCCTGTCCGTTATTCCTCCGATGTGATGCTTATTATCACATACATTTATGTTCTACATAACCCCTAACAGCAAGCGGTGTTGATGTAGATGGAGAGATGAACGCAGAGTCCGTTTGCAGAGCATCTTGTGTGTTTGCGCCCTACGCTTGCGCCGGAGGGGGCGAAGCAGATCATTACGCAAACTCCATGAATGCGTCCCCACTTATGACTAAGTGTATGTGACTTGGCTGTGATTGGTGCTAGGCAAAGTTCAGTGGGCGTGTCCACTGAATTACGGGGCTCTGCAGGATTGTTCGTACATGTAAATATACCAGTATGTACAGATGGATATTTTGCACCATGAACGTAACTAGTATAAGAGCACACTCGTAGTGATGTATACAGTATACTGGGTATAATGGGCCTAATTCAGAGTTGATAGCAGCAGCAACTTTGTTAGCAGTTGGTCAGAACCATGGTGGTCATTCCGAGATGTTTGCTCGTTGCCAATTTTCGCAACGGAGCGATTAAGGCAAAAATGCGCATGCGGTTAGTATTTTACCACAAAACTTAGTAGATTTACTCACGGTCGAACGAAGATTTTTCATCGTTGAAGTGATCGGAGTGTGATTGACAGGAAGTGGGTGTTTCTGGGCGGAAACTGGCCGTTTTCTGGGAGTGTGCGGAAAAACGCAGGCGTTCCAGCATAAAACGCAGGAGTGTCTGAAGAAACGGGGGAGTGGCTGGCCGAACGCAGGGCGTGTTTGTGACGTCAAACCAGGAACGAAACGGGCTGAGCTGATCGCAGTGTAGGAGTAGGTCTGGAGCTACTCAGAAACTGCTAAGAAATTATTTATTCGCAATTCTGCTATGCTAAGATACACTCCCAGAGGGCGGCGGCTTAGCGTGTGCAATGCTGCTAAAAGCAGCTAGCGAGCGAACAACTCGGAATGAGGGCTCATGTGCACTGCAGGGGGGCAGATGTAACATGTGCAGAGAGAGTTAGATTTGGGTGGGGTGTGTTCAAACTAAAATCTAAATTGCAGTGTAAAAATAAAGCAGCCAGTATTTACCCTGCACAGAAACAAAATAACCCACCCAAATCTAACTCTCTCTGCACATGTTATATCTGGACCCCCTGCAGTGCACATGGTTTTGCCCAATTGCTAACAAACTTGCTGCTGCGATCAACTCAGAATTACCCCCAATATGCTGGTCATTTGGTCTGTGTAATATATAAATATATATATATATATATATATATATATATATATTATATTTTTTTTTGTTTGTTTTTTTCTCTCCAGCTGAACATTTCTATTACCCCCATCCCCGGACCACCCAGGTTGTGTATGAAAATCATTGTGGAAGAAAACTACCACGGCTCAGAGAGCCACGGGATCTGTATGGTGTGTCCTCGGCCAGCTTCTTCCAACTGCCACGTTGGCCATACGAGTGCCAGGTGCTCCGGGAAAGAATTCAGCACATTGGTGAGCGCCTGCTACCTTGTCTTTTATACGGTGCAGCTTACATAGGGGTTAGTACATGCTGTACATTATATTAATATTAGGAGGTTTGTACCATGTAACACAGGTCATGGTACTGTAGGGGGTAAAGTAACTAAGCAATGGCTTCACTTGTAGGTTTTGAAACAGCAATAAGGGGTCTTACTTAGATGCTCGATGTTTATGCAATATTGCGTGTTCGGATGCAGCAGCAGATCACACAATGCCTCCGGCTGCTATAGCATATTATCGTACTGCTGTACACGCTGCGTCCATCTATAGATCAGGCCCCATAGATAGCGCAGAACACGCTGCGTCCATCTGTAGATCAGGCCCCATAGTAAGCGCAGAACACGCTGCGTCCATGTATAGATCAGGCCCCATAGTAAGCGCAGAACACGCTGCGTCCATCTATAGATCAGGCCCCATAGATAGCGCAGAACACGCTGCGTCCATCTATAGATCAGGCCCCATAGATAGCGCAGAACACGCTGCGTCCATTTATAGATCAGGCCCCATAGTAAGCGCAGAACACGCTGCGTCCATCTATAGATCAGGCCCCATAGTAAGCGCAGAACACGCTGCGTCCATCTATAGATCAGGCCCCATAGTAAGCGCAGAACACGCTGCGTCCATCTATAGATCAGGCCCCATAGTAAGCGCAGAACACGCTGCGTCCATCTATAGATCAGGCCCCATAGTGAGCGCAGAACACGCTGCATCCATCTATAGATCAGGCCCCATAGTAAGCGCAGAACACGCTGCGTCCATCTATAGATCAGGCCCCATAGTAAGCGCAGAACACGCTGCGTCCATCTATAGATCAGGCCCCATAGTAAGCGCAGAACACGCTGCGTCCATCTATAGATCAGGCCCCATAGTAAGCGTAGAACACGCTGCGTCCGTCTATAGATCAGGCCCCATAGTAAACGCAGAACACGCTGCGTCCGTCTATAGATCAGGCTCCATAGTAAGCGCAGAACACGCTGCGTCCATCTATAGATCAGGCCCCATAGTAAGCGGAGAACACGCTGCGTCCATCTATAGATCAGGCCCCATAGTAAGCGCAGAACACGCTGCGTCCGTCTATAGATCAGGCCCCATAGTAAGCGCAGAACACGCTGCATCCGTCTATAGATCAGGCCCCATAGTAAGCGCAGAACACGCTGCGTCCGTCTATAGATCAGGCCCCATAGTAAGCGCAGAACACGCTGCGTCCGTCTATAGATCAGGCCCCATAGTAAGCGCAGAACACGCCCGGTTTTGCATATTACTTTTTGCTCTTTTAAATGACGTTGGTGAACCCTCAGACATTGGGTTTCTGCTTGGTGAATATGCCCCATTGACCTGTAATATCTTAGTAATATGAAGCAGCATATAACATGTCTTCTAATGCTACATTTCTACTTACACTGCCACATTACATTAGTTTAGAGACCTACAAATCCCCCAGCGCCGGGCTGTCAGACACTACATTCTAATTAAAAGTGCTACTTACTTGTAGGTAAAATGCAGACGTCTTGGTTACACACATTATACTGCATGATAGGCATTTTGTGCAGCAGAAGTGTTGTTAGAAATGACAATAAATACACTACAGTGTAAATGCTTCCACAATAAGCCTGGCTGGCAGTCTCCGTAGCGGAATACATATGTATTCCCGGTGGACGGGATGCCGGCTGTCACAATTCCGGCAGCAGGGAGAGCGCAAAGAGTACTCTTGCGGGCCCGCCACAGGTTCTGTTCCCACTCTGTGGGTGTCGTGGGTACCCGCTAGTGGGACTAGCCCCTGTGCGCCGGCATTCTGGCTGTCGTCATTGTCGGCTGTTGGGATTCTGGCGTCGGTACCCTGACCGCCGGGATCCCCACAGCCGCCAAATGAACTGCATCCTTCCGTAGTGTGAAGATGCGTCTTTGTGCTGTGTGTATGTGATTGCTACATGGTTTGTTCCGGATAAAAAGTGACTTTTTTTTTTTTTGCTTAGGTCCCACCTTATAATTAGGCCTTAGCCTGGTGTACGTGGGCAAATTTGATGCCACTGTTAGCTGACTCTGATTGTACCTGATGGGGTCACCACTGGCCAAATATAATATTACAGTTTAAAATAATATTAAGTAAAAAAAAAAAAAGACCCCCCAAAAAAGGGGTAAATTCCTAATACGAAGCCTTCGCTCATACATGTGATGGTATATACTGTAGTGATGTGCAACAGCCGCACTGCACTGATTGAGCCTTAGAAGATCTGGATACTTGAGCATGGAAGGTTGAAGCTTTTCCCATTCACACGTCTTACAAAGTGTAGCTTGGGTCCTGCTGCCTGGGCTCTGATTGAGAAGCTCTGTCAGTCCTACACGGGGGCCGTAAGTCAACACCTCTATATTGTCCCATTTGTCTTATTCATCTTCATGTGTGTTTAGAGTGGAACCCCCCTGTACCAGAGCCAATGTACAGATCTACAGGCTTAGAGCAGGAACTGGCTGGCACCGAGCATTTAGAGAGCAAGGTGATCTACCAAGTCAAGGAAGGTAGGTACACTCGCCGTCCGTTCTTATTCCTCCATGCATAGCTCTGTCATGCATCGCTGTTCACAGGCTCACTGTTCATTGTACAATTCCTTCCATCTAACAGGCCTCTTGCTCTGTCTCATGGCTTTCATATTCTTTGTTGCTACTTGCTGCTTTCCAGCTTGTCTTAACCTTCATTTCCTTTTTGCTGTTCAGTTCTCCACATCTTTTCTCACCGCCCCAGGGCAGTTGGTGTGTCCTTGTTTTCCCTCTCTGTTCTCAGCTGTACCTGATGTCTCCTATTCCCTGTACTACCTGACTTTCCTCTACATACTCCCTTCTCCTACCACTCACTCTTACATCTCCTGTTCCACCACTTTCTCTCCAACCGCAAAACACGTCCACTTCCCCCACGTGCCACCACCTCTTCTCCCATACCCTCCAGTCTTACCTTAGGTAAACCATTGCTTATGGTATGTTCTACACCTTCAGCCCTCCTACTGCTACACCTTCCAAGTCATTCTCCCTCAACCTTATCTCCTGTTCACACTATATTTAGGCTTATATCTAATTTGTATTCATGTTGCGATCATCTACTGCCACTTTTAACTCCCCCCTATGCCACCATCCCCTTCAAAATTGTCACCACCCATCAAGATATCTCCTCCAGCCACATCCCACCCACTTAACTTGTGTCCAACAATCTCCACAATCTGTTCTTCCCCCTCATATCTGGTGATCTAAGCTCTTATGTCATCTTCTTCCCTTCCTACCACCAACAAACTAGTGTAAAGTAGACCCCTGCATGCTTCTCTTGTAGGACCTCCCTGTCACTTTTCACTTAACCAGCCTCTCCTCTTGCTCAACCATCACTCCTTTATATTTTTTATGGCTCTGTTCTTTTCTGGTTCCTTCCTTTCTTTCTAACCGCTCATTCTCTGCATCTTCTACCAGCAACTCCTCCATTCCTCTACTGCTACCCATTGGGGACCCACAAGGCTTCGTCCTTGGCCCTTTGCTTTTTTTGCTGTATATTTCCTTTCTTGGTGAAATAATTAACTGCAATGATAATCAAATTTACCTCTTCACCCCTAGGTTATCCCTCCCTTTCTCTTCTTTCCCCCCTTTCTTGTGTGCCAAGCTGCCCCTCCGCCATCTCCCCATGGATGTCCGAGCGCTATCTAAAGCTCATGATCCCTCATTCTTGATTCTCTGACCACATCTTTCACTGTGCCCAAAACAACACTCTCCTCTGTTTCTCATGGCCACTTCCAGTCTCTGTGACTCTGCTGCTATCACATTCTATTACCTAGAGGCAACTTTCTTATCCATGATGCTAATAAAACTCTAACCTTTTTTATATCCCGTCTTAACTTTCACATTTATTATATCCCATCTTATTATATATCTCATCTTACCATCTCAACCTCCTCTTGTCTGGCTCCCCACTGTCATTTCAATGCTTCTGTCACTCTACGTCCTCCTCCCTGATCTCTCAATTCCTACATTATACTGTATATAAAAACATAGAATTTGATGGCAGATAAGACCTTCTTGGCCCAACTATTCCTATGCCTATCCCAAGCATTTTTAAATTGCTCTACTGTCTTAGTGTCTACCACCTCTGAGGGGAGGCTATTCCACTTATCCATTACACTTTCTGTGTAGTCATTTTTCTCCTTGTACAATACAGAATTAAATTCAAACTCCTCATCCTCACTGGCCACGCTCTAATCCACCCCCCCTCCAACAACTTCAACCTTCCCCACCTCTTCATGCCCTCTCTGCTCTGCCAATAAACAGCTCCTTGACACCCCCACCCCACCACCACTGATAGCCATATCATACTATGTATGCGTAAAGGATTCTCATGTTCTTCTTGTCTGTGGAACCTAATTTCATGCCATGTCCACCATCAGTCTATCAGTATTTACTCTTGCTTCCCACAATCCCACTCAGTATCACCCACCCCACCACTCCTCAAGCTCAGTCTTTCTTCTCCCCATTCTTTCTGTCTTTCCTCCTATCTTCTGTCCACTGTTACCTCCTCTTTTTTCCTGGATTGGGTTCTATGCTTTAGGCATGTTCGGTACCTTGCCTATTAAAAACACGTATTATGCTTAATTTAAATGGCCTGCATTTGACCTCTTCTGTATGTTACTTGTTGGACCCCCAAGATTTATGTAGAATGATCTATTTCCCATTTCCTCCACTGTGAGGTTCTCTGGAATTTTGTGGAACACCCTATAAATAAATGATGATACTGAAATACTAAATTCCTGTGGAAGGTTTTGTTTTTCAAATAAATAATCATGGACTCTATTTTCATCCTGTTGATTGAGATGAAATGTTTGATCATTGCAGTGTAGTATAGCACAAATAAACAGCTAATTTATCCACGCATACAGCAGTATACTGTAATGTTCCAATCTCCGTAAGGCTAATTTTTCATAATTAGTCCAGTAATTAACAAGATGAAAGTGCTGCACCAGCAGACCGCAGGAAGATAAAACTTTACTTCAACTTTTGTAAATTGTACCCAGAAGTATCTCCCAGGGGTCCAACGGAGCAGCCGGAGAAGGAGAAAATATTCAGAATTTGGTGGGTTTTCTCCAAAGCTCACATCCTCCTATTGTTTCTCTTCATTACTCCAAGACTCCCACTGTTTCTGAACTACGGCTCTTAGCCAGGGGCTCTGAGACTCCTGAGGTCCAGCTCCGTAACCTGTCCACGTCTGGTTGCGGCTACACTTACCTGGCGCAGGACCCGTACTACACAAGCACAAGTGGTTTTATCTGTTTCCCCTGCTCTGACAATCACAGATTAGCAAGTCGTTTTGTCCAGGCCTCCTGTACAGGATCATTTGGGGCCTGATTCTGAGCTGCGACAGCCTGCTTACTAGTTTACGGTAATGTGAGTGTCAGCCCGTCTTTGTGAGTATCAGTTTGCCTGCATGCCACTTGCAGCCACCCCATGCTGGGTCCAATAGATCTGTCTGCAGTCTGTGGGCATAATTCAGACCTGATTGCAGCAGCAAAATTGTTCTCTAATGGGCAAAACCATGTGCACTGCAGGGTGGGGGTGGGGGGCAGATGTAACATGTGCAGAGATAGTTAGATTTGGGTGGGGTGTGTTCAAACGGAACTCTAAATTGCAGTATAAGAATAAAGCAGCCAGTATTTACCCTGCACAGAAACAATATAACCCACCCAAATCTTTCTGCACATGTTACATCTGCCCCTCCTGCAGAGCACATGGTTTTGTCAGAATCAGGTCTGAATGAGTCTCTATATTTGCAGCTTTGGCGCATGCACTGTCTTCAGAACATTGCGAGAGGTGCGCCCATTTCTGCACTGGCGTTCGGCTCAGATTCAGAGCCTTAGCCTCACTATATTATATATACCAGTATTATAGATGTAAAAACAGTTTAATGTGCACGCCTGCAGTATCTGGATGGGGCTCACTTACCATCCTCCTTTACTCTGGACGATTATTTATATAATACTCAGGCTGAGGTTATCTCTGTAACCCCCATATAATAATAATATGGGAAGTAGGGAAGCAGACACGGCTCCTCTTAAATGCCTCGGGTTCTGCCTATTAACGTCCATATTTAGATATTTCCTGTAATGGAAATAAAGCTCCTCGTACGCCCAAAAGATAAAACTCAGAAGGTCAGTTCAATCATCGCCGAGGGCATGTTCTGAATGTTAACAATCCAATTAAAATAGACTTCCTGCTAGAGTTCTGTATAGTGGAAGAAAGGTACAGATGTGTCCCCAGTCGTCACTGCTGCAGTCGTACCAAACAGCCCCTCTCGACGCGCCAGATCCTGTGAGAGTCCTCTGCGGGCGTTGGGGGGCCATTATTGCGTCTTATGGCTGTATTCAATAAGAGTCGGAAACTGCCATCTTGTCGAAAAGACAGCATTTTCCGACTGGAATAGGTCGGAAGGGGTTCCGACCTATTCAGTAGGGGCACATTTTTTCCGACAAGTCGGGAAACCCGACTTGTCGGAATGCTGTCGGAAAGCAGTTGGATAGGCGGAATACCCGCCAATCCACCTGCTGCTGTTGGAAACGGGGCCAAATCCGACAGGTTTTGGCCTCCTTTCCGACAAACTCAATCTGACTTGAAATCAAGTTGGATTGAGGTGAGGAGACGCGGAGCGGTGCGGCGGGCTACGGGGATGAGAGTAGTACCTGTAGTGCCTCCCCCCGCCGCCGCACACATCACTCCCGCTGCCAGCTCCGGCCGCCGCTGGAAGCTCCCCTGCCGGCCGCCTCACGCTGCTCCGCCCGTCGGCCGCCTCATAATGCTCCCCCCGCCGGCCTGTCGGAATGGACCCGACTCTTATTGAATATACCCCTAAGTCGCAATGTGATGTAACTAGAACACACCAGGAGACTGTGCGGATTAATTTGATATGCGACACTTGTATATCTAAGTGCGGGATCCGATCGGGATCCTGCATTCAGAATACCAACGCCAGAATCGCGACACTACCCGGAATGCCAACACTGGCATCCCGAATAGGGTCACCACCCCGGAGCAGCAATCCCGACTGCCGTTATCCCGAACTAGCATCCGCCGGGCTGCTGGAGAGGTAAGCCTCGGGAAAGGCGGGGGAGGTTAGGTTTAGTCTGTGGGGGGAGGGTAAGGCTGTGGCTCGGAGGGGTTAGGTTTAAGCTGCGGGGAGGGGGTTGGGTTTAGGTTGCTGGGTGGGGGGGGGAGGGCTTGGTTTAGGCTACTAAAAGGAAGGGCTATGGTTAGAGGGCCAGTGGGGGAGGGTAAGTATACTTACCTTCTCCTCTTGGGATTCTGATCATCGGGATGCTGCGATTGGTTTTCTGACCGCCCGCATTTGAATCCCAACCGCCGGCATTTGAATCCCAACCCCTGTGTGTGCGACTGAGTTTCTGACTCTGCATACGAAGTGCTACCCTGCAGCAGCCGTGTCTCTTTTCCATGCAAAATTCTGTTGTGCTTCATATACAGATTGAGTCTCACACAGCTATCCAAGTGTCGCATATCAAATGAATCGGCGCGCAGTCTCCTGGTGTGTTCTAGCCACATGGCATCGACGCATTTCCAGCAAACACAACGCTTAACACTAGCAGAGGGACCTGGCAGCTCACTTGCGTCAGCCATCTGGCACATTGCGGATAGATGTATGAGGACACATCTGTAGGTTTTACTTTTTACAAGCTGTAGATTGCAAGCTCTTTGACCCGCAGATTTATATTGAAAAATAGGCTCATTTTCCAACAGTGCCCCAACTAAGCATACTTTTCCAGGGCAATAGCAATTTATTCCCTATTAAGCGCCACTTAGGAAATGCCTTTTCAGTTTTCCTTTATGTCATGGCAAGTATTTTCCGATAATTGTTTTTTCTTCAATTTATCCTGATATCATAAAGCAACTTCATAAAAACCCATTTGGTAATTTCCACTTAATTTCGTCCCCTTAATATGTAGATGAGACACGGAAAACTTATATCTCCATAGAGATGTAATGGTTTCATTCGCTACCTAAACTGATTGAATCCTGTGCGGTTTCTTATTACCCGAAGACGTGTCTGACTCACAGCATGTGCAATTGTTTTGCTGTCACTCTATTTTTGCCTTCCCTTCCGTCCTGGTTTCTATTTTTAATCTAATCAGTTTTGTGGGTTTTTTGGGGGGGAGAAAAAAAATAATAATTGCTCCATAAAACGCTTTGGAAATGTCACGGATTGTGCGATTCATTGGCTCGCTCTCAGAACTGTGCCTTAATTGCTAATATTTTCAACATCTCCAGTTTTCTCTGCCACATTAGGAAATATTCCTCCCCCACACTGAAAGCCCTCCTATCACGCTGAGTCTGGCGTGTGGCATTTTACTTTTGTGCTACAAAGAAATGAATACACATAATTTTACTTGCTCCGAGCAAGACAGGGACCAAGATACGAGTACAGAAAGAGTTGAGCTTCTAAAGTTAATTGCTTCTCTAGGCTGCACATGTTTATGTGTATGGCAAATATGTGGGCAGACTCTTTGAACCTTCGTGTCTTTGGAGATCATTAACAAAGCACCAAAGACCGCCACTGCACCAGGTTCTGCATCGTTGGATGCACAACAGCTGCATACTGTCCGTGATTGACAGACTGCTGCCGTTTGGGGGCGTGGAAAGCCGCCGTGTCCCAAAACGGAGGCTTGACGCCTCTGTTTTGGTGAAGTGTCGAGGCCAGAATCTCCGTGGAAAGACAGAGATTTCCTGGCCTCTTTATAGGAACTGCAGCCCGGGCGATGGTGTCGCAGGTGATGCAGCGTCCTAAGACGCAACATGGATCACTAATGCAAGCAGGAAGCTCTCTACTTATACTCTACTTAGCCTACTGTTGCATTACTATGCTAGAATTACTACTTTTTCCCATGATTACTGTAATCCTCAAATGAGGCTAAACGGCGTAGAATTTTAAGATGAAAACAAAAGTTTATTTGAATGATAGAAATGAACAGATGTGGTAGGAGGTTGGACTTTTATGTGCTGTTTTCACTGTAACACGTTGCATCTGTGGAGACTGGTCAAGCTCTCTCCGCACCCTGGGCCACACCCTCATTGTGTTTCGAGGTTTCTTAACACCTTGAGGTGCGGTGCGCAGACGATCCAAGTGCACTGGTGGAAAGCCAAAACTGTAGAAATAACCTCCTCTGTGTCACATATTCATCCAGTCAGATGTCTACGCTAACCTTAGTAGCTGCAGAATCTCTCTGAATGTGGGTCACCTGAGAATGTCAGCCATTTTGTGCTATGCCACTAGACCACACTGATTGCAGATAGCCTATGACCAGGACACTTTCTGTTTCGTGTCTATGGTAATTTTGTCTGTCTCAGTAGAGATCCACTCTTTAACACATTGCTCTCACATCTTTTTGCTCTTAAACTTTTTTTTTATCCCTTTTAATTTTCTTTCTTAATTTCCTCTCTGTTTTCTTCATCATTTCATTAATGTTCTGTCTAGCTAATCCAGCCCAATTGCCTAATTCAAGTCCCTCTAATCTCGGTCTCCTTTTTTATAATTACTCGCCTCTCCTGGGAATTATCTTCAAGCCATAGCTTATACAAATTATGCTTTGATATTGCCCCCTCTCATCTGGTTTTTGTCTGTTCGTCCGTTTTCTTGTCTTCCCATACATGCGCGCGTCATGTACCCAGTAATATCTTAATCCAATCTCTTCACCTCATTTTCAGTTTTCTTTATCTGGTGCCTTTTAGGTTTTATTTCTCTCTTTACGTTTTTTTAAGACAAGGACATTCTCTGTCACCTTCGTGGTCTCGCATACATTAAAATCTAGTCCAGTCTCCCCCTGGTTTCTCTTACGTCCTAGAGGATGCTGGGGACTCCGTAAGGACCATGGGGTATAGACGGCTCCGCAGGAGACATGGGCACTGTAAAGACTTTAGAATGGGTGTGCACTGGCTCCTCCCTCTATGCCCCTCCTCCAGACCTCAGTTAGTTCCTGTGCCCAGTGGAGACTGGATGCACTGCAGGGGAGTTCTCTACTGAGTTTCTCTGAAAAGATTTTTGTTAGGTTTTTTATTTTCAGGGAGCACTGCTGGCAACAGGCTCCCTGCATCGTGGGACTGAGGGGAGAGAAGCAGACCTACTTAAATGATAGGCTCTGCTTCTTAGGCTACTGGACACCATTAGCTCCAGAGGGTCGGAACGCAGGTCTCGCCCTCGCCGTTCAACCCGGAGCAGCGCCGCCGTCCTCCTCACAGAGCCGGAAGATAGAAGCCGGGTGAGTATAAGAAGAAAGAAGACTTCAAAGGTGGCAGAAGACTTCAGATCTTCACTGAGGTAACGCTGCGCTCCATTGCTCCCACACACACACACACAGGCACAGCATGGGTGCAGGGCGCAGGGGGGGTGCCCTGGGCAGCAATAAACACCTCAAGATAATCTGGCAGCAAGTTTAGATACTGCAGGGGCAGTATGTTATAAAACCCCTGCCAGTATAAAGATATGAGCGGGACCGAAGCCCGCCGTTGAGGGGGCGGAGCTTGATCCTCCAGCACTAACCAGCGCTATTTTCTCCACAGCATGCTGCAGAGAAGCTGCTCCCGGACTCTCCCCTGCTGAACACAGTAACAGGGGGCAAAAACAAGGGGGGGGCACATTATTTGGTGCAAATATTATATGTTATAAGCGCTATTTAGACTGGGACTTTTGTTTTCAGTATATTGTGGCGCCGGGTGTGTGCTGGCATACTCTCTCTCTGTCTCTCCAAAGGGACTTATTGTGGGTCAGTCCACATATTTCAGTTATCCCAGTGTGTGTGGGGGTGTCAGTACGTGTGTGTCGACATGTCTGAAGCGGAAGGCTTGTTTAGGGAGGATGCAGAGCAGATGGTGATCGTGTCTCTGTCAGCACAGCCGACACCGGATTGGGTGGACATGTGGAATGTTTTAAATGCTAATGTGAATTTATTACATAAGAAATTGGACGAAGCAGTGTCCAGGGACAGAGCAGGGAGTCAATCCATGGCTTTTACTGTGTTACAAGACCCATCAGGGTCACATAAACGTCCCCTTTCCCAGATAGCATGCTGATACCGACACAGATTCCGACTCCAGTGTCGACTATGATGATGCACAGTTGCACCCAAGAGTGGCCAAGAGTATTCAATGTATGAGTATTGCAATAAAAGATGTTTTGCATATCACGGAGGATCCCTCTGTCCCTGACACGAGGGTCTGCATGTTTAAGGAAAAGAAACCTGAGGTAACCTTTCCCCCATCTCATGAGCTGAACGCGTTATTTGAAAAGGCTTTGGAAACTCCTGACAAGAGACTGCAGGTTCCCAAGAGAAATATTATGGCGTATCCTTTCCCTGCAAAGGAAAGGTTACGGTGGAAATCCTCGCCCACGGTGCACAAGGCCTTGACGCGCTTGTCCAAGAAGGTTGCACTACCGTCCCCGGACACGGCAACCCTCAAGGATCCTGTGGATCGCAGATAGGAGACTACCTTAAAATCAATTTATGCGACTACGGGTGCCCTGCTCAGACCGGCAGTGGCGTCGGCATGGGTGGGTACCGCTATTGCAGCGTGGGCAGATAACTTGTCATCTGACATAGACACCCTAGATAAAGATAGTATTTTGTTGACCTTGGGTCACATTAAGGACGCAGCCTTATATATGATAGAGGCTGCGAGAGATATTGGGCTGTTGGGTTCAAGAGCCAATGCCATGGCAGTTTCTGCTAGAAGGTCCCTGTGGACCCGTCAATGGACAGGTGATGCGGATTCAAAGATACATATGGAGGCTTTGCCTTACAAAGGTGAAGTGTTATTTGGGGACGGCCTCGCAGATCTGGTTTCCACGGCTACCGCGGGTAAGTCTTCTTTTTTGCCTTACGTTCCCCCATTGCAAAAGAAAACACCTCAATACCAGATGCAGTCCTTTCGGCGCATAAGTTCAAAAAGGGTCGGGGCTCTTCCTTCCTCGCCAGAGGTAGAGGTAGAGGGAAAAGAACTCCAGCTATGACTAGTTCCCAGGAACAAAAGTCCTCCCCGGCCTCTACAAAATCCACCGCATGACGCTGGTGGGGGCACGTCTTCGGCTCTTCAGCCAAGTCTGGGTTCAGTCGGACTTGGATCCTTGGGTGGTCGATATAGTATCCCAAGGCTACAAACTGGAGTTTGAAGATGTGCCTCCACGACGATATTTCTAATCGGCCTTGCCAGCTTCTCCGCCAGAGAGGGAAATAGTTTCAGCTGCCATACAAAAGCTGTGTCAACAGCAGGTGATTATCAAGGTTCCCCTAGTGCAACAGGGGAAAGGGTTTTATTCAACCCTATTTGTGGTCCCGAAGCCGGATGGCTCGGTCACACCAATTCTGAATCTAAAATCCCTGAACCTATATTGGAAAAGGTTCAAATTCAAGATGGAATCTCTCTGGGCAGTGGTCTCCAGCCTGGAAGGGGGGGATTTTATGGTGTCACTAGACATAAAGGATGCATACCTTCATGTCCCCATATATCCGCCTCATCAGGCGTACCTGAGATTCGCTGTACAGGATTGTCATACCAGTTTCAGACGTTGCCGTTTGGGCTTTCCACGGCCCCGAGAATTTTCACCAATGTAATGGCGGAAATGATGGTGCTCCTGCGCAAGCAAGGAGTCACAATTATCCCATACCTGGACGATCTCCTGATAAAGGCAAGATCAAGAGATCAGTTGTTAAAAAGCGTGGCTCTCTCCCTGAGAGTACTACAACATCACGGCTGGATTCTAAATCTACCAAAGTCGCAGTTGGTTCTGTCAACTCGGCTGTCATTTTTGGGCATGGTTCTGGACACGAAAAAAAAAAAAGGGGTTTTTCTCCCAGTGGAAAAAGCCCAGGAACTCCAGAACATGGTCAAGGACCTGCTAAAACCAAAAAGAGTGTCCGTTCATCAATGCACTCGAGTATTGGGAAAGATGGTGGCGGCCTACGAGGCCATTCCGTTCAGCAGGTTCCATGCGAAAACTTTTCAGTGGGACCTTCTGGACAAGTGGTCAGGGTCCCATCTACAAATGCATCTGAGGATAAGCCTGTCCCCCAGGGCCAGGGCATCTCTCTTGTGGTGGCTCCAGATCAATGTGCTGGAGTTAAGGGCCATATACAATGGCCTACTACAAGCGGGGAATCTTCTTCCCAACCTACCCGTTCTGATTCAGTCAGACAACGTCACAGCCATGGCGCATGTAAACCGCCAGGGCGGGACAAGGTGCAGAGCAGCAATGGCAGAAGCCACCAGGATTCTTCGCTGGGCGGAAAATCATGTAAGTGCTCTGTCAGCAGTCTTCATTCCGGGAGTAGACAACTGGGAAGCAGACTTCCTCAGCAGACACGTTCTCCATCCAGGAGAGTGGGGGCTTCATCAAGAGGTCTTTGCAGAGGTAACAAGTCGTTGGGGACTTCCTCAAATAGACACGATGGCGTCATGCCTCAACAAGAAGCTTCGGACGTATTGTTCCAGGTCGAGAGACCCTCAGGCAGGGGCGGTGGACGCCCTAGTGACACCGTGGGTGTTTCAGTCGGTCTATGGGTTTCCCCCACTTCCACTTATCTCAAAAGTATTGAGAATCATAAGAAGAACAAGAGTGCAGACAATTCTCATTGTCCCAGATTGGCTTCGAAGGGCCTGGTATTCAGATCTTCAGGAAATGCTCAGAAGATCTGTGGCCTCTTCCTCCCAGGGAGGACCTGTTGCAACAGGGGTCCTGTGTGTTCCAAGACTTACCGCGGTTGCGTTTGACGGCAGGGCGGTTCAACACCAAATCCTAGCTAGGAATGGTATTCCTGGGGAAGTCATCCCTACTCTGATCAAGGCTAGGAAGGAAATAACGGCGAAGCATTATCACCGTATCTGGAGAAAATATGTATCTTGGTGTGAAGCCAAGAATGCTCCTACGGAAGATTTTCAGCTGGGTCGTTTTCTCCACTTCCTGCAGACAGGAGTGGATATGGGCCTCAAGTTAGGCTCCATCAAGGTACAGATTTCGGCCTTATCTGTTTTCTTTCAGAAGGAATTGGCTTCCCTCCCAGAAGTCCAGACTTTTGTAAAGGGAGTGCTGCACATCCAGCCACCTTTTGTGCCCCCAGTGGCACTATGGGACCTTAACGTGGTGTTACAGTTCCTTAAATCGCACTGGTTTGAACCTCTTCAAACGGTTGACTTAAAATTTCTCACTTGGAAAGTAGTCATGTTGTTGGCCTTGGCATCTGCAAGGCGGGTGTCCGAATTGGCGGCTTTGTCTCACAAGAGCCCCTATCTGATTTTCCATGTGGATCGGGCGGAGTTAAGAACTCGCCCTCAGTTTCTACCTAAGGTGGTTTCGTCGTTTCATATGAACCAACCTATTGTGGTGCCTGTGGCTACGGGTGACTTGGAGGATTCCAAGTCCCTTGAGGTAGTCAGGGCCTTAAAAATGTATGTAGCCAGGACGGCTAGGGTTAGGAGAAAACAGAGGCACTGTTTGTCCTGTATGCAGCCAACGAGGTTGGCGCTCCTGCTTCAAAGCAGACTATTGCTCGCTGGATCTGTAATACGATTCAGCAGGCTCATGCTATGGCTGGATTGCCATTACCAAATTCGGTAAAGGCCCTTTCCACTAGGAAGGTGGGCTCTTCTTGGGCAGCTGCCTGAGGTGTCTCGGCATTACAGCTTTGCCGAGCAGCTACTTGGTCGGGTTCAAACACCTTTGCAAAATTCTTACAAGTTTGATACCCTGGCTGATGAGGACCTCATGTATGCTCAATCGGTGCTGCAGAGTCATCCGCACTCTCACGCCCGGTCTGGAGCTTTGATATAATCCCCATGGTTCTTACGGAGTCCCCAGCAACCTCTAGGACGTAAGAGAAAATAAGATTTTAAACCTACCGGTAAATCTTTTTCTCCTAGTCCGTAGAGGATGCTGGGTGCCCGTCCCAGTGCGGACAAATTCTGCAAGACTTGTATATAGTTGTTGCTTACATAAGGGTTATGTTACAGTTGAGATCAGTCTTTGGCTGATGCTGTTTGGTTCATACTGTTAACTGGTTTGGTTCATTCCATGTTGTACGGTATGTATAGTGTGGGCTGGTATGTATCTTGCCCTTAGATTAACAAAAATCCTTTCCTCGTACTGTCAGTCTCCTCTGGGCACAGTCCTAACTGAGGTCTGGAGGAGGGGCATAGAGGGAGGAGCTAGTGCACACCCATTCTAAAGTCTTTACAGTGCCCATGTCTCCTGCGGAGCCATCTATACCCCATGGTCCTTACGGAGTCCCCAGCATCCTCTACGGACTAGGAGAAAAAAATTTACCGGTAGGTTTAAAATCTTATTTTCTCTATCATATACCCAAACCCTTTGCTTTCTGTTTTGTCTATTCTTTAACTCTCACATGGCCCTCCCTGTGTCACACTTCTGTATCGTCTGAGTTTCTCTCACATTTCTGTAGGCTCCATATTTCAGTGTCCTCCTTCCCTCACTCACATTTCTTCTTTCTCTGAATTTCTCCTACACATTCGCTCACATTTAGTGTCCACATTCATTCACTCTCATGTCTGTGTCCTACACATTTCTCTAGCATTTTGTTGTCATCCTTTATTCCTTTGGTCTCTCAATTGTCTGTGGCCTACGCCTTTCTCTCACAGGTTTGTGCCCTACCCATTTTTCTTGCATGTCTGTGTCTCCCACATTTGGTATCCCCCTTCACTCACTCAAATGTCTCTACCCTTCACCTTTTTCTCACTTATTTCCTAATTTCTTCCACATTGCTCTGTTCACATTGCTCACTTTTTCCACATTTTTATGACCTACGCATTTCTCTTACAGTTTTTGTCCTTTTTCTCACACTTCTGTGTTCTCCTAAGTTCTCCAACACTTCTGTGACCTCCTCATTTCTCTCACACTTCTGTGACCTCTGTATTTCTCACACTTCTGTGACCTCTGTATTTCTCTCACACCTCTATGTTCTCCTCATTTCTCTCACACCTCTGTGGCCTCTGCATTTCTCTCACACCTATGTGTTCTCATTTCTCTCACACTTCTGTGGCCTCTGCATTTCTCTCACACCTATGTGTTCTCATTTCTCTCACACTTCTGTGGCCTCTGTATTTCTCTCACACTTCTGTGTTCTCATTTCTCTCACACTTCTGTGGCCTCTGCATTTCTCTCACACTTATGTGGCCTCTATATTTCTCTCACACTTCTGTGGCCTCTATATTTCTCTCACACTTCTGTGGCCTCTATATTTCTCTCACACTTCTGTGACCTCCTCATTTCTCTCACACTTCTGTGACCTCCTCATTTCTCTCACACTTCTGTGGCCTCTATATTTCTCTCACACTTCTGTGACCTCTGTATTTCTCTCACACTTCTGTGTTCTCCACATTTCTCTCACACCTCTGTGGCCTCTGCATTTCTCTCACACCTATGTGTTCTCATTTCTCTCACACTTCTGTGGCCTCTGTATTTCTCTCACACTTCTGTGTTCTCATTTCTCTCACACTTCTATGGCCTCTGTATTTCTCTCACAGTTCTGTGACCTCCGCATTTCTCTCACACTTCTGTGGCCTCTATATTTCTCTCACACTTCTGTGGCCTCTATATTTCTCTCACACTTCTGTGGCCTCTATATTTCTCTCACACTTCTGTGACCTCTGCATTTCTCTCACACTTCTGTGACCTCTGTATTTCTCTCACACTTCTGTGACCTCTGTATTTCTCTCACACTTCTGTGACCTCTGTATTTCTCTCACACACCTGTGACCTCTGTATTTCTCTCACACTTCGGTGTTCTCCATATTTCCCTCTCACTTCTGTGACCTCCGCGTTTCTCTAACATTTCTGTGTTCTGCACATTTCTTTTTAATTTTTTTGTGTTCTGCGCATTTGTGCCCGACTCCTCTGTATTTCTCTCACACTTTGGTGACCTCTGTATTTCTCTCACACTTTGGTGTTCTCCGTATTTCCTTCTCACTTCTGTGACCTCTGTATTTCTCTCACACTTTGGTGTTCTCCGTATTTCCCTCTCACTTCTGTGACCTCTGTATTTCTCTCACACTTTGGTGACCTCTGTATTTCTCTCACACTTCGGTGACCTCCGCATTTCTCTCACACTTTGGTGTTCTCCGTATTTCCCTCTCACTTCTGTGACCTCTGTATTTCTCTCACACTTCTGTGACCTCCGCATTTCTCTAACATTTCTGTGACCTCTGTATTTCTCTCACACTTCTGTGACCTCTGTATTTCTCTCACACTTCTGTGACCTCTGTATTTCTCTCACACTTCTGTGACCTCTGTATTTCTCTCTCACTTCTGTGACCTCTGTATTTCTCTCACACTTCTGTGACCTCTGTATTTCTCTCACACTTCGGTGTTCTCTGTATTTCCCTCTCACTTCTGTGACCTCCGCGTTTCTCTAACATTTCTGTGTTCTACACATTTCATTTTCATTTTTTTGTGTTCTGCGCATTTGTGCCCCACTCATTTCTCTCACATTTTTATGTTCTCCACAGTATTCTGTACTTCTCTTGCTGTTCCAGTGACTGTATTGACTGTAATTTTCTCTCTCAGGGTGGAAGGAATCTTACTTTATGTGTTCCCGTGTCGGTGGGAATCGCAGCCCTCTCAAGTCTGACTCCTCGCACAGTTGTGAAGATCCTAACATCACATTAGAGTTTGAATCTCGATTTGAGAGCGGGAATCTGCAGAAAGTGGTCCAGGTGTAAGTAACATCTCCTGACATAAGGATTCCTTCCATTACA
Source organism: Pseudophryne corroboree (assembly GCF_028390025.1). NCBI lineage: Eukaryota > Metazoa > Chordata > Amphibia > Anura > Myobatrachidae > Pseudophryne > Pseudophryne corroboree. The sequence goes on along the minus strand of NC_086449.1, from coordinate 809,553,896 downwards.
CCTGCAATTGCGTCACAGAATATCGCGACTCAGCGACTGTCCCGTTGCTATTTATCAGTCGGGGTCTATTCATGAAGCAGTGAAAAGTGTAGAGAAGTGAGCCAGTGGAGAAGTTGCTCATGGCAACCAATTAGCTACATTTCATATTATAAATGTTACCTCAACACTGATTGGTTGCCATGGGCAACTTCTCCACTAGCTCACTTCTCCGCACTTTTCACTGCTTTATGAATATACCCCTGAATGCTAATAGGTGCAGTGAATTAATAAAACGAAGATACATGTAATAACATTAATTCCTATTTTATCATGCAGTTATGTAGACAAATTATTATTTATATAAAAATTATATGATTTGAAGACGTTTTTTGCAATGAGGTGACATTAATTTAAATGAATGCTTCAGTTTTTCTGTCTTCCTCTGTGATTTTCAGCCATGTCACTCTATCATCAGGCTGAGTTGTTTCATTTTGTATCCATAGGGTATGACACAAAGCTGTTGTCATAGCACCATACAGTAGCATTTAGTACATAGATCACAAATGCTGATACCTACAACAACAAATAACGCTGTCTAACAATGCAAAACATGGCTGAAAAGCATGGCTAAACAGTAATGTACATCACTCAGTAAACATTTTTGTACAAACATATAACATACAGTCAGGTCCATAAATATTGGGGCATCGACACAATTCTCATATTTTGGGCTCTATACACCGCCACAATGGATTTGAAATGAAACAAACAAGATGTGCTTTAACTGCAGACTTTCCGCTTTAATTTGAGGGTATTTACATCCAAATCAGGTGAAGGGTGTAGGAATTACAACGGTTTCTATATGTGCCTCCCACTTTTTAAGGGACCAAAAGTAATGGGACAAACTAAACAATCCTAAATCAAACTTTCACTTTTTAATACTTTGTTGCAAATCCTTTGCAGTCAATTACAGCCTAAATTCTGGAACTCACAGACATCACCAGACGCTGGGTTTCATCCCTGGTGATGCTCTGCCAGGCCTCTACTGCAAATGTCTTCAGTTCCTGCTTGTTCTTGGGGCATTTTCCCTTCAATTTTGTCTTCATCAAGTGAAATGCATGCTCAATCGGATTCAGGTCAGGTGATTGACTTGGCCGTTGCATAACATTCCACTTATTTGCTTCAAAAAACGCTTTGGTTGCTTTTGCAGTATGCTTCGGGTCATTGTCCATCTGCACTGTGAAGCGCCATCCAATGAGTTCTGAAGCATTTGACTGAATATGAGCAGATAAATAATATTGCCCGAAACACTTCAGAATTCATCCTGCTGCTTTTGTCAGCAGTCACATTATCAATAAATACAAGGGAACCAGTTCCATTGGCAGCCATACATGCCCATACTGTTCTCTTCCCATCACTCTGGTACAAGTTGATCTTTGTCTCATCTGTCCATAGGATTTTGTTCCGGAACTGTAAAGTCTTTTTTAGATGTTGTTTGGCAAACTCTGATCTGGTCTTCCTGTTTTTGTGGCTCACCAATGGTTTACATCTTGTGGTGAACCCTCTATATTCACTCTTGTGAAGTCTTCTCTTGATTGTTGACTTTGACACATATACACCTACCTCTGGAGCAGTGGAGGAACTAGCGAGCGGTGGGCCCAGGTGCGACAAAATGCTTTGGCCCCCCACACACACACACACATCCCATCCAAGTCCACCCCCTCACCCCTGGAGAGGATCTGGTGAGGGGGACCTGCTCAGGGCCAGAGAAATGGATACTTAGCAACAGTGCCGTAACTAGACATTTTAGCACTGTGTGCAAGAAACAGCATCGGAGCCCCACCCCTGCATGCAAAACAGGGGCAGTGTGCGCCGTAGGCGCGCGCAAAAATACATAGTGGCGTGGCTTCGTGGGGAAGGGGTGTGGCCACAAAATAATACCAATTCATAAAACGATGCACAGTAGTCTCCATTCTTCAAATTACGCCGCACAGTAGCACCACTACACCAGGTAGAGACCCTTTTACACCTTACAACGGACAGATTCCTCTTTTTACACATAACGGCAGACAGCGTCCCCTTTTTACACATAACGGCAGACAGCGTGCCCTTGTTACACATAGCGGCAGACAGCGTACACTTTTTAAACATAACGGCAGACAGCGTGCCCTTGTTAAACATAGCGGCAGACAGCGTCCCCTTTTTACACATTACGGCAGACAGCGTACACTTTTTACACATAACGGCAGACAGCGTGCCCTTTTTACACATAACGGCAGACAGCGTGCCCTTGTTACACATTACGGCAGACAGCGTCCCCCTTTTTACACATTACGGCAGACAGCGTCCCCCTTTTTACACATTACGGCAGGCAGATTCCCCCTTTTTACACATAGCGGCAGGCAGATTCCCCATTTTTACACATAGCGGCAGGCAGTCCCCCCTTTTTACACATAGCGGCAGGCAGATTCCCCATTTTTACACATTACGTCAGGCAGTCCCCTCTTTTTACACATTGCGGCAGGCAGATTCCCCATTTTTACACATTACGTCAGGCAGTCCCCCCTTTTTACACATTACGGCAGGCAGATTCCCCATTTTTACACATTGCGGCAGGCAGATTCCCCAGTTTTACACATTGCGGCAGGCAGATTCCCCCTTTTTACACATTGCGGCAGGCAGATTCCCCCTTTTTACACATAGCGGCAGGCAGTCCCCCATTTTTACACATAGCGGCAGGCAGTCCCCCATTTTTTACACATAACGGCAGGCAGTCCCCCATTTTTACACATAGCGGCAGGCAGTCCCAAGAAAGAAAGAAAGAAAGAAGAATTATACTTACCCTCTCCGCTGGCTCAGGCTCCTCGGTGCAGCTTCTGGTCACGATTCCCGGGCAGTAGAGAAGGAGGAGGACGGAGGTGGAGGAGGGAGCCGCAGCAGCGCTTTGTTACTGGTGGAGGCGCTGCTGCTGCTGCCCCTCTGCTTCACTATAGGCTGTTCTCGGAAGACAGCCTATAGTGAAGCAGAGGGGCAGCAGCAGCAGCGCCTCCACCAGTAACAAAGCGCTGCTGCGGCTCCCTCCTTCACCTCCGTCCTCCTCCTTCCCCCGTCCGTGCCGCTGCTCCTCTCCTCTCCGGGCGGCTGTGCGCTGCGGGCAGCGGTTGCCCGCAGCGCACAGCGGCATGTAATGAGTCAGTTTGACTCATTACATGCTTGGGCCCCTGGACAGAGGCGGGCCCCAGTGCAACGCACTGCTTGCACTGCCGGTAGTTCCGCCTCTGCTCTGGAGAGTGTTCTTGATCTGGGCAACTGTTGTGAAGGGGTTTTTCTTCACCAGGGAAATAATTCTTCTGTCATCCACCACAGTTGTTTTCTGTGGACTTCCGGGTCTTTTGGTGTTGCTGAGCTCTCCGGTGCATTCTTTCTTTTTAAGATTGTTCCAAACAGTTGATTTGGCCACACCTAATGTTTTTGCTATCTTTCTGATGGGTTTGTTTTGATTTTTCAGCCTAATGATGGCTTGCTTCACTGATAGTGGCAGCTCTTTGGATCTCATATTGAGAGTCGACAGCAACAGATTCCAAATACAAATGTCACACCTGGAATCTACTCCAGACCTTTTACCTGCTTAATTGATGATGAAATAACGAGGGAATCGCTCACTCCTGTCCATGAAATAGCTTTTGAGTCAAATGTCCCATTACTTTTGGTCCCTTAAAAAGTGGGAGGCACATATAGAAACCGTTGTAGGTCCCACACCGTTCACCTGATTTGGATGTAAATACCCTCAAATTAAAGTGGAATATCTGCAGTTAAAGCACATCTTGTTTGTTTCATTTCAAATCCATTGTGGTGGTGTATAGAGCCCAAAATATGAGTATTGTGTGGATGTCCCTATATTTATGGACCTGACTGCATACAACAATACAAACAATAACATAACAAGTTAAGATGTGATGATGCAGAGACCTTCTGTCAAGTAAAAGAAATTCAGTAACGGATTGCACTCACATATTAAAAGCAAAAACAAGGATATCAACACTCTACAGTCCGGCTTTACAGCGATACTGGATCGGCCACTCCAAGTGCAAGATGATGGTAATAAGGACCAGGTAATGTCCCAAATGCCGCTGATGGGAGTACACACGCAACCACTTAACGCGTTTCAGACCCTAAATGTCCTTCGTCGGAAGCATTGATGAAGATTTTGGTCTGCAGGTACCTTGGTTGCAATCGATCTGATGACCGCAGCACTGTGAGGCAGCAATACCAACCACAGGGCATGATTCAGCCGCAGTAGTAGTAGCAAGTTTCACGCAGTATTCCGATCATTGGAAAACCGTACATGCACATATCCTGTAATACGCATGTGCAGCACGGCTCCTACATCATCGGACGTAGTATGATTGCATACGTCAGTCGACTGACAGTCTGCAGCCGTTTGGGGATGTGGAGGGGCTGGCCATGGGCTCCTTGCCCCTGTTTTGGTGGAGTGTCGAGGTCAGGGTCTCTGTCTTCTGATGGATATTTCCTGACCTCAGCAACAGAGCTATGGTGGCCGGTCTGCGTAACCTGAGCGTTACTCAGCTGTCTGATGGCGTCGCAGGTGATCTGACGCGGCCTCCTTGGTACCTATATTGCAGGAGCAGCAGCAAGTGCACATTAAGCATAATCATACTCACTGTAACAGCTCGCGTTCGTTAAACATGGTAAAAATGGATTCTTCTCAAGCTTGAGAAATGACTTTTGCACGTTACTAGCCTTTGTACTTTGTTTACCAGCTGATTATTGAGAAGAACAGAGCTGTTTTTCCTTCGTCACCTGTTTCTACCTTTTAAAATGTCATACAATGATGCCTGATGGGGTAATTCGCTGAGCTGCTCTGCCTCCTAGTGGTGAGTTCTGGCAGCAATAAGGAACTTCTAATAAGCTTCTCTCCAGGAGACCTTTGCACAAATACGTTTGTAAAATAAAATGATGGGTGTACCACAGCAGTAATGCGCAACAAATAAACCAAAGCAGCCTTGCTTCTACACAAAAAAGGAAAAACACATGAATTCCCTAAAATTCAGATAAAGTTACAATAGTGTAGCTTGCACTGGCGCTCAGTTTTAAAGATGTATCCCTTAATTTCAATAGGGGATATGTGAACCAACAGGGAATTTATAACAAATAATTTGTTACAAAAAGAGTGTGTTTATTTAAACGCATAAAATCACTGACATTTACAACATCCGGTAATGCTGGAACGCACGGGACGTCACTTCCGGTTGCGGCTGGAACGCAAACCGCGATACTTCCGGGATAGATCATCCGGCAACCGCGGACTTTGTACTAACAGGTGGAAATATTTGTAATTATCAACAGGGGTATAAATACACCCCTAGGAAGAGGTAGTCTCCATCCAAAACTTGAGAAAGGTCATAGCTACATGACCGAAACGCGTTGTTCTTGGACGGAGGAACCGGGTGGCAAGGACCAGTGAAGTAAGCAAAAGGACTGATACGCTGAATAAACCCTCTGCGGTGGTGCCTAGGCTATTTTCAGCCTTGGACCCATGTTGCTTCTTTAAGCTAGCCCACCGCAATCCCACAATATGGTGAGAGATTTACATCTATTGCACAGTCACTTTAAACTGGTCCAGATTCACCTATGCACTTTATGTATGTAAATGTCAGTGATTTTATGTGTTTAAATAAACACACTCTTTTTGTAACAAATTATTTGTTATAAATTCCCTGTTGGTTCACATATCCCCTATTGAAATTAAGGGATACATCTTTAAAACTGAGCGCCAGTGCAAGCTACACTATTGTAACAAATACGTTTGTGTCAGATGAGTGCAAGCGTCCCGTGGAGAGGAGCGCACCGCTGCCGCGGAGCCTTTGTGTTGCCAGAATACAGAACTGCGACTAGCCAATCACAGGCGGTTTTCCCTCTGCGAGCAACTGTTAATTGCGCAGACATGTGTCCGAGCCAGTCAGGTCCGTTGCAGAAATCTATTACCCACATTAGCATTTTTATTTTCTCAACAGGGAATTCTTTTTCTCTCTCCTCCAGTCAGTGGAGCTGCTGTCTGCTTTCTAGTGAATACTTTGCCGTAAACTCACTTAGTTGCTGTGCATAGTAATGGAATAACCCGCAGCCTTCACTCTGCTAGCTGACAGACCTCGTGCATGCTACAGAGAGCGCACGCAATTCCAGATGTCCCTATTATGTGTAATACCTGCTGGCAATTACGCTGACCGCCATACTGTATACCGGGAGAATCACATGAGATTGTGTTGCCTGGTGACTGTAGCTACAGAGAAATGTCTGACCATGAGAACAGTGAAGTGAATCAAGTTTAAGTTCTGTTAAAGTATTTTATTTTTGCATTTGACCCAGTGTTCCACTGCCAGATAGCAAGATCTGTGTAGCGTGCAATATATCTTTGTAAATTTGCACCTTGAAAAAATGATGTCTGAATTCTACATTGTTGTTTACATAGAAAGCTGTCTAGTATCTTTAGGCTACATTCATAGCCAGATTAAGGGTGGGGCGCAGGTGATACTGTACCCCGGGCCCCCCTCTGTCAGGGTGCCCCCCGGCCGGAGCACACTGACATCACTAGCTCTCCCTCTTGTGTAGCAGCAGGCAGCTAGAATGCGAGAAGGATAGTATGCAGTGCAGGCACAGAAGTATCAGGTTTCATGAGCTATCGATGGAGCTTAACGACCAGAGTAGAATGAGGAGGGGGCACTGAGCTGTAAGTGACCCAGGGATCCCAGCATCTCCTCCTCTTCTGTGTTGAAATACCTTTCTTATTAATTAAATAGTTCAACACAGGTGACGACAATAATCTATTAAGAGGGAAGTCCAGGAGCAGAGTATTTTTCCCTCCTGGAATGGGTCATGTTGGGAGGTACAGGTACACACAATCTAATATACATAACTCTTCCCCAGGCCCCCTTGTCTTAAGTGCCCCCCCCAGGCTTAATCCGGCCAAGGCTACATGCAAAAGGAGGCAGTATTTACCCTGCATGCAAACTAAATAAATACATGTATTTGCCCCCCCTTCCATGGCAACATGGCTTGATGGAGTGCCCAGGTGCAAAGGTGATCCTTTTTTTTTACTTTTGCTTTTCTCCCAACTTATTATCAGCTCCTTATTGAATTATACTGTAATGCATTTATCATGACTTTCTTCTATATATAATATTAGTAGCTCGAGGAAGAAAAATGCAGCATGCTCGACTCCACACAAAAATGTCCTTTGGTCAAAGAAGAACGCAGTAATATGAAATGTGGGTTTTCTATTGATATGCTGCTAGAGAAACCCATTGGAAGTAATGATCAAATGTCTTTTATTGATTTAGTAAGATGTCACTTATATAGTTACCGACTTTCTGGCTGAATTTAGTATGGCGATGTTGTCTTTCAGTGATCTGATGAGCTTTTCACGTGTGTGTCCTCTTCTAGAGGTGACTACGACTATCAGCTGACCCTGCGCACTGACCTGTACACAAGCCGACACACCCAGTGGTTCTATTTCAGGGTGAAGAACACAAGGGCAGGAGTACCTTACCGTTTCACCATCATCAACTTCATGAAGCGAACAAGCCTCTACAACCACGGCATGCGTCCCCTCATGTACTCCGAGACTGAAGCCAACACCCGTGAGATCGGCTGGCATAGAATCGGGGACGAGATCAAGTACTACAAGAATAACTTTGGCCAAGATGGACAATCCTATTACTCTCTCTCTTGGACCTTTAGTTTCCCACACAATGGAGACGTTTGCTACTTTGCACACTGTTACCCTTATACGTATTCCAACCTCCAGGATTACCTGTCCGGAATAGCCAACGATCCAGAGCGTTCCAGGTACTGCAAGATCCGGGTCCTGTGTCATTCATTGGCCGGGAACATGGTTTACGTACTGACCATCACCAACCCCTCCCCAGCCACTAAGGAGCCAAAGAAGAAGAAGGCTGTGATTTTGACGGCCAGAGTTCACCCGGGCGAGACCAACAGTTCCTGGGTGATGAAAGGCTTCCTAGATTACATTCTGAGTTCTGAGCTGGACGCTCAAATGCTAAGAGACACCTTTGTCTTCAAAGTGGTGCCCATGTTAAACCCAGATGGAGTGATTGTGGGCAACTATCGATGCTCTCTCACTGGCCGAGATCTGAACCGCAACTACAAGTCTAGGCTGAAGGACTCCTTTCCATCTATATGGTACACCCGTAATCTGATCAAACGGTAAGGTGCTGACTTCATTGGGAGATAACAATTGGGAGAGAAACGGGTACATTTGGGTGTTGTTGGCATAGAGGTGTTATTGGAAGCCAAAAGATCTGATAGGTTCACAGCCGACAGTGGTGTCAAAGGAGGAGAGAAAGGGACCAATGACAGAGGGATACTAAAGGCAAGGGAAAGAGGAGGGGGAGGTGGAGTTTGGTGTAGGGGCAGAGAAGGAGCAGGTTGGATAAGTAGGAAGTGCACAAGGAAAGGGCTGACCTTTTGAAGCTCAGTGGAGTGGTGGGTTTTTTGCCATGAGGTTGAGGACTATAAGAATAGAGACGTGGCCCTAGGATATGGCCTTAAGGAAGTCATCAGTGACCTTGGTGAGGGCAGTGTCAGCAGAATGAAGAGACGGCTGCATTGGAGTGGGTCTAGGAGGAACTGGGAGAAAGGTGGTGAGTAGGTAGATTCTACGGCATACAACCCACTCAGGAAGCTTAGAGGCGTAGAAAGAGGAAAGAGATAGGGTGGTAATTAGGAAGAAAGGAGGGGTCAAAGGAGGTTTTCTTCAGAGGAGAATGATAGATGAGCCAAGTGGGTAATGTGGGAGGAGGTAATAGGGGATGGGATAGAGAGAAGAAAGGAGGAGAGATGGGCATGCTCTTCAATACCTGAAACAGGGATTGATGTACATTAGAGCGACTCGCAGCGCAGGGCTAATTTATCACATAAATTGTGACCTAAATATATTTTAAAAATTAATATTTTTTCCCTGTTCTGATCCTGTGCTGTAGTCGCAGTGACTACAGACACTGTCCTTGTTACATAGGCTTCCCTATACTTTCATCAGAGATACCCAGCGACCACTATCACCGGCCAGGTGGCTTTGGTAGATGGGGAGAAGCTCTTTTCTCCTTATAATAGTCCTGTTAGGAGTTGCCAAACTCAGAAATATCTTCAGTAAGTCTCCAGAGGGATAGAGATGTTCTCATCAGCGTGCCGATGCTAGGGAGAACTAGTATAATAATTTTGCCCACTCCATAGCATGTAATCCTAAGGAGCTTTTTTGTTAATACTTATAAAAAGCCCCAAAAAGTTACATTTCTCATCATTGCATCTCGCAGCAATTTGGTAGGCCTATTTGGTCAATTTATCATACCCCAGATGCCGGGACACTGGCTCCTATAGAAGCCCTTCCCGGCAAAGTCTAGTGGCCTCCAGTGTCGGACTGGGGCATGTAGTGGTGTGGCCAGTCTGCAGAGGGGGTGTGGCCTGCCACCTCATTGGTTTGACTAACCATTAGAGAGTGCAACGTCTGGGCCCCTTCATAAATATATACAGTAAATTCAGCTGCTGCATGCATGATAATGTACCAGATTAATAACAGCAATGCACTGTAGAAAATACACCATAGTCCAGTATAAGGTTACATATGTATAATGTATAATTCAAGTGCACAGTCTGGAACCTGATCCTTAGATCAGGAGGTGGGCCCCCAGGCATTGGGGCCCACCGGTGGTTTCCCCTGTACCCCTGTGGGCCAGTCCAAGCCTGGTGGTCTCCATAGGATACAATGGGCTGATGCCATCTGGCATTACCTAAAGGGCCAAGCGCAGCCTTCTTGAACTTGGTAAATTAGACTTTTTATGCAATCATTATATAAGGCTATGGGGACTGTATTTGTGGATGGAGAGAGGGCAACCGAGCAGACATCCTCCGAATACAGGCCCCTAACTGTCACGCCATAAAAAATTAAGACCTAAACTTTGACAGTACAATGTCAGGAGAGGGGCACAGTGCTGTGCATGGCTAAGACTTAAATTGGGCTGACAGATATAAATGTCCCCCTGGTGCCCATCACAATTATAACATCACTTTTGCTGACACGTTAACCTTGTGCGTCTGGGTAAGTATTAACTCAAAGCACACATGCTGAGCGAGGGCTGGGAATTCATCCTGGGGATTACCTAGACTTATTCCTGCAACGTTTTTTCCGTAACAGAGCTACATGATTGCCGCGCTAATAGAGATTTGGCAGGAGTTAAGTTCTGAGACAGCAAGAAGAACTGACCACTTTTTAATTATCAGTGAGATACCTATTGCACAAAGGGCCTAATTCAAGGTTGATTGCAAAACAACATTTCTCTTACGTCCTAGAGGATGCTGGGGACTCCGTAAGGACCATGGGGGTATAGACGGGCTCCGCAGGAGACATGAGCACCTATAAAGAACTTTTAGTATGGGTGTGCACTGGCTCCTCCCTCTATGCCCCTCCTCCAGACCTCAGTTAGATCTTGTGCCCAGAGGAGATAGGGTGCATTACAGGGAGCTCTCCTGAGTTTCTCTGTTTAAAGAATTTTGTTAGGTTTTTTATTTTCAGGGAGCACTGCTGGCAACAGGCTCCCTGCATCGTGGGACTGAGGAGAGAGAAGCAGACCTACTTAACTGATAGGCTCTACTTCTTACGCTACTGAACACCATTAGCTTCAGAGGGAGTCGGAACGCAGGTCTCACCCTGCCGTTCGTCCCAGAGCCGCGCCGCCGTCCTCCTCGCAGAGCCGGAAGATAGAAGCCGGGTGAGTATGAGAAGAAAGAAGACTTCAGATCTTCACAGAGGTAAGCGCTCCCGGGACACACACACACAGCAGGCACAGATGGGTGCAGGGCGCAGGGGGAGCGCCCTGGGCAGCAATAAACCTCAGAACTGGCATATTGGGAGATATTAGGCTGCAGAGGCAGTAAATATGTGAACCCCCGCCATTTTTTGTAATTTCTAGCGGAACCGAAGCCCACCGCTGGAGGGGGCGGGGCTTGTTCCTCAGCACTAACCAGCGCCATTTTCTCCACAGAAGCTGCAGAGACGCTGGCTCCCCGGACTCTCCCCTGCTGAATTCAGGACAGAGGGCTTAAAAAGAGGAGGGGGGGCACAATTCTTGGCGCAGTGAGTTATATTATATCAAAAAGCGCTGTCTGGTATTTCTCCAGTGTCGGTGAGTGCTGGGTGTGTGCTGGAATACTCTCTCTCTGTCTCTCCAAAGGGCCTTATTAGGGAATTGTCCCCTTATAGCTATATCCCGGTGTGTGTGGGGTTTCGGTACGTGCGTGTCGGCATGTTTGAAGCGGAAGGCTCTTCCAAGGAGGAGGTGGAGCAGATGTGTGGTGAGTCCCCGTCGGTGGTGCCGACTCAAGAGTGGATGGATATGTGGCTTATGTTAAATGCAAGTGTGGCATCACTACATAAGAGACTGGACAAAGCAGAGTCCAGGGAGACAACAGGGGGTCAATCCACGGATTGGACCGACTCACAGGGCCCTTCAGGGTCTCAGAAACGTCCCTTGTCACAAATAGTAGACACAGATACCGACACGGAGTCTGACTCCAGTGTCGACTACGATGAAGCTAGATTGCACCCTAGGGTAACAAAAAGTATTCAGTGTATGATTATCGCAATAAAAGATGTTTTGCATATCACTGATGAATCCTCTGTTCCCGACACGAGGGTACACATGTTTAAGGGGAAGAAGCAAGTAGTAACCTTTCCCCCATCTCATGAACTTAACGAGTTATTTGAAAAAGCTTGGGAAACTCCGGATAAGAAACTGCAGATTCCCAAAAGGATTCTTATGGCATACCCTTTCCCTACACAGGACAGGGTACGTTGGGAATCCTCTCCCACAGTGGACAAGGCTTTTACACGCCTGTCCAAAAAGGTGGCGCTGCCGTCTCCGGACACGGCAGCCCTCAAAGATCCTGCGGACCGCAGGCAGGAGACTACTTTAAAGTCTATGTATACACATACTGGTGCTTTGCTCAGGCCGGCAATTGCGTTGGCATGGGTATGTAGCGCAGTTGCAGCTTGGACAGATACCTTGTCAGCTGACCTTGATACCCTGGACAGGGATACCATTTTATTAAGTTTAGCCCATATTAAGGACGCAGTCTTCTATATGAGAGATGCTCAGAGAGACATTGGACTGCTGGGTTCAAGAGCCAATGCCATGGCTATTTCTGCGAGACGAGCCTTATGGACCCGCCAATGGACAGGTGATGCGGACTCGAAAAAGCATATGGAGGTTTTACCTTACAAGGGTGACGTGTTGTTTGGGGAGGGGCTCGCGGATCTGGTTTCCACAGCTACCTTTTTAAATCTACCTTTTTACCTTTTGTTCCCCAACAGCAAAAGAAAACTCCACAGTATCAGATGCAGTCCTTTCGGTCGCATAAGCCCAGAAGAGGTCGGGGCTCCTCCTTCCTTGCCAGAGGTAAGGGCAGAGGAAAAAGAACACCTGCTTCGGCTGGTGCCCAGGAACAGAAGTCCTCCCCGGCTTCTACAAAATCCGCCGCATGACGCTGGGGCTCCCCTAAGGGAGTCCGCACCGGTGGGGGCGCGCCTTCGATTATTCAGCCAGGTCTGGGTTCGGTCAGACATGGATCCTTGGGCGATGGAAATTGTTTCCCAAGGCTACAAGCTGGATTTCGAAGAGGTGCCCCCTCGCCGATTTTTCAAGTCGGCCTTACCAGCTTCTCCCCAATGGAGGGAAGTACTGTTAGCTGCAATTCAAACTCTGTACCAACAGCAAGTGATTGTCAGGGTTCCTGGCCCAACAGGGAAAAGGGTATTATTCAACCCTGTTTGTGGTCCCGAAGCCGGATGGTTCGGTCAGACCCATTTTAAATCTAAAATCCCTGAACCTGTACATGAAAAAAATTAAAATTCAAGATGGAATCGCTCCGAGCTGTAATATCCAGCCTAGAAGGGGGGGCTTTTATGGTGTCGCTAGACATAAAGGATGCTGACCTTCATGTCCCCATACATCCCTCTCATCAGGAGTACATGAGATTCGCTGTACAGGACTGTCATTACCAGTTTCAGATGTTGCCGTTTGGGCTTTGCACGGCCCCGAGGATTTTCACCAAGGTGATGGCGGAAATGATGGTGCTCCTACGCAAACAAGGAGTCACAATATCCCATACTTGGACGATCTCCTGATAAAGTCGAGATCAAGAGATCAATTGCTGAAGAACGTGGCGCTCTCCCTGAGAGTTCTCCAACAGCACGGTTGGATTCTAAATCTGCCAAAGTCTCAATTGGTTCCAACGACTCGACAGACCATGGTCAGAGACCTGCTAAAGCCAAAAAGAGTGTCAGTTCATCAATGCACTCGAGTTCTGGGGAAAATGGTAGCAGCCTACGAGGCCATCCCCTTCGGCAGGTTTCATGCAAGGACTTTTCAGTGGGACCTTCTGGACAAGTGGTCCGGGTCCCATCTACAAATACATCAGACGATAACACTGTCCCCCAGGGCCAGAGTATCTCTCCTGTGGTGGCTGCACAGTGCTCACCTTCTAGAGGGTCACAGGTTCGGCATTCAGGACTGGGTTCTGGTGACCACGGACGCGAGCCTCCGAGGGTGGGGAGCAGTCACACAAGGAAGAAACTTTCAGGGACTGTGGTCAAGCCAGGAGGCTTGTCTGCACATCAACGTCCTGGAATTAAGAGCCATTTACAACGGCCTACGACAAGCGGAGGCTCTTCTTCGCAACCTACCGGTTCTGATTCAATCAGACAATGTCACAGCAGTGGCTCATGTGAACCGCCAAGGCGGGATAAGGAGCAGAGTTGCGATGGCGGAGGCCACCAGGATTCTTCGCTGGGCGGAAAATCACGTAAGCGCTCTGTCAGCTGTCTTTATTCCGGGAGTGGACAACTGGGAAGCAGACTTCCTCAGCAGACACGATCTCCATCCAGGAGAGTGGGGACTTCATCAAGAAGTCTTTGCAGAGATAACAGGTCTCTGGGGAATTCCTCAAGTAGACATGATGGCGTCACGCCTCAACAAAAAGCTTTGGATTTACTGTGCCAGGTCCAGGGACCCTCAGACAGTAGTGGTAGACGCCGTGGTGACACCGTGGGTGTTTCAGTCGGTCTATGTGTTTCCTCCTCTTCCTCTCATCGCAAAAGTTTTGAGGATCATAAGACAAAAAAGAGTACAGATAATACTCATTGTTCCAGACTGGCCTCAAAGGGCCTGGTACTCAGATCTTCAGGAAATGATCACAGAAGATCCTTGGCCCCTTCCTCTCAGGGAGGACCTGTTGCAGCAGGGGCCCTGCGTGTTCCAAGACTTACCGCGGTTATGTTTGACGGCATGGCGGTTGAACGCCGAATCCTAGCTGGGAAAGGTTTTCCGGAGGAGGTCATACCTACTCTGATAAAGGCTAGGAAGGAGGTGACGGCGAAACATTATCACCGTATCTGGCGGAAGTATGTCTCTTGGTGTGAAACCAAGAATGCTCTTACGGAAGATTTCCATCTGGGCCGTTTTCTCCACTTCCTACAGACAGGAGTGGATATGGGCCTGAAGTTAGGCTCTATTAAAGTACGGATTTCGGCCCTATCTATATTCTTTCAGAAGGAATTGGCTTCTCTACCAGAAGTCCAGACTTTTGTAAAGGGAGTGCTGCACATCCAGCCTCCTTTTGTGCCCCCAGTGGCACCCTAACGTGGTGTTAAAGTTCCTTAAATCTCACTGGTTTGAGCCCCTTCAAACAGTTGAATTGAAATTTCTCACCTGGAAGGTGGTCATGTTATTGGCCTTGGCATCTGCAAGGCGTGTGTCAGAATTGGCGGCCTTGTCTCACAAGAGCCCCTACTTGATTTTTCATTTGGATAGAGCGGAATTCAGGACTCGTCCTCAATTTCTGCCTAAGGTGGTGTCTTCATTTCATATGAACCAACCTATCGTGGTGCCTGTGGCTACGAGTGACTTGGAGGATTCCAAGTCCCTTGATGTAGCCAGGGCCTTAAAAATGTACGTAGCCAGGACTACTCGGATTAGGAAAACAGAGGCACTGTTTGTCCTGTATGCAGCCAACAAGGTTGGCGCTCCTGCTTCTAAGCAGACTATTGCTCGCTGGATCTGTACCACAATTCAGTAGGCTCATTCTACGGCTGGATTGCCGTTACCAAATTCGGGCGGCTGCCCGAGGTGTCTCGGCATTACAGCTTTGCCGAGCAGCTACTTGGTCGGGTTCAAACACTTTTTACTAAATTCTACAAGTTTGATACCCTGGCTGACGAGGACCTCGCATTTGCTCAGTCGGTGCTGCAGAGTCATCCGCACTCTCCTGCCCGGTCTGGAGCTTTGGGATAAACCCCATGGTCCTTACGGAGTCCCCAGCATCCTCTAGGATGTAAGAGAAAATAAGATTTTAAACCTACCGGTAAATCTTTTTCTCCTAGTCTGTAGAGGATGCTGGGCGCCCGTCCCAGTGCGGACTACCTCTGCAGGACTTGTATATAGTTGTTGCTTACATAAGGGTTATGTTACAGTTGGAATCGGTCTTTGACTGATACTGTTTTTTGTTCATACTGTTAACTGGTTGTGTATATTCCAGGTTATATGGTATGTAAGGTGTGGGCTGGTATGAATCTTGCCCTTAGGTTAATCCTTTCCTCATATTGTCCTTCTCCTCTGGGCACAGTTCTCTAACTGAGGTCTGGAGGAGGGGCATAGTGGGAGGAGCCAGTGCACACCCATACTAAAAGTTCTTTATAGGTGCCCATGTCTCCTGCGGAGCCCGTCTATACCCCCATGGTCCTTACGGAGTCCCCAGCATCCTCTACGGATTAGGAGAAAAAGATTTACCGGTAGGTTAAAAATCTTATTTTTCCTCTAATGGACAAAACCATGTGCAGTGCAGGGGGGGCAGATGTAACATGTGCAGAGAGAGTTAGATTTGGGTGGGGTGTGTTCAATCTGCAATCTAAATTGCAGTGTAAAAAGGAAGCAGCCAGTATTTACCCTGCACAGAAACAATATAACCCACCCAAATCTAACTCTCTCTGCACATGTTACATCTGTCCCACCTGCAGTGCACATGGTTTTTCCCATTAGAGGAAAATGTTGCTTTGCAATCAGCCTTGAATTAGGCCCTAAGCTAAGTGATTATTTATACAATTTGCTTAGAAGCCCAAGGTCATTAGTACGCCCAATGTTTAAAGTATACTGACCAACTTTTTTGGATCTCCTTCCTGAAGAGTTCCAGAAGAGGGCAAACCCCTGGCTTGGGGGGACACGGCACCTCATTGCATCGTCGTGTCCCCACCCCTTGCTGTTCTATGCCGCGAGTCACAGTTTTACAGTGGGGGGTGGTGGAGATAGGTGGGTGCGATTAAATGCGATTCGTTCTCTCTAATCTCCGCGCCACCCACTATAGTTAGAAAGTGGGCGGCACCGGGCTGGCCAAGTCATAATGTAACTTGCACCAGACCAATAGAATCACTGACTAGTGATGGTCGCTAGTAGCCATCCAATGACAAGAACGGACCAGGACCCAGACCCCTCTCTTCACGACACCATGACGTCACATGTTCTGGAGATCGGGGTGGCGGTAGAGGCCCACAAAATTGGGAAGTCTCCTGAATGTTTCATATCTGGCTGAGAGTCCTGTAACGCCACTACTTCTGTTCTCCCTTAAGTAGAATTGATCGGTCTCATGATCTCGCTGACACCGCTGGTTACACAGCACTGTATTCTCCGAGCTTGTCCTGGGAGATCATCTAAGATTCTTAGGTCTTACTAGCGCACCAGCCGACAAGTACATCAGTACCCGCAGCAGCGCAGTTATACAGGCGCACTGATATACTCTCTCCCTAACTTACTTCTTCACAGGCAACTTTATGTCTTGCCGTGCCTTCAGATGCTAGACAATGGAAGTCACATTTCTCAGTACTTTATGCACATAATAAAAGATAATAATCATTATTATTATTATTATAATAATACCCGCTGGCACCAAAGAGACTCGTTCTCTGCCCATGTTCCTTCCACTTGAGCGGCTTAAATCTTTCCATACGGGGCTGATTACCTTTAATGGTTTGTCTGCCGCTGTCAGTCACTCGGAAGTCCGCCAGGCATTTATAAAAGCAAAGCTTGTTTCATCTGATAATGTCTAAGTAAGAAAGTTTTCTGTCTCTAGACTGTGTGCACATTGCACCCTCTAGTGGTCAGCTTCATTATTGCCGCTACTTGGCCAATTCAAACTTTTTTCTCTTTCAAGGCAGATTTCATTTAAATTTGAATAATACTTTAAAAAGAAAATGGCTGTAAAAATGAATTATTTACCCTAACCCTCTATTGCTCTGTGTCGATCGGCACCCTTGATGGGTCTCCAAAAATGAGAAGCCAATTTTGTATAGACGGATGTATGGAGATCCAGCAACAGTGATTCCAGCCTTTAATTGCGACAGTCTGGGTAAACAAAGGATTGTTTGCTGGCATTAGCAGAACGGCTGCACTGGACAGTGGGCAGACTTGTTCAGCCCCACAGATAGGCAACAGTGCATCAATTTAAGGCTAATCTGAATCGGGCCAGTTGTACGGACAGGCCTACTGCTTCTGTAGCCCACCATTGCTATCTGCTGCAAACAGGGTGAAATGCTTCCAGTTCAGGACAGTTAGTATCTGGACATGGGTCACGTGGGCTGAGAAATCATGTTTCCATGACACTATCTTACCTCCCAACATTGCTAGGTATGAAGGTGAGACCTCTTGCGCGTTGCGACAGGGCCGTCTTCACAGTATGGTCTGCCCTGGGCAAAGCAATGCAGCAGGGCCCTTAACCAGTCATTCATGAGAATAAATAAAAAATTAATCTTAACTTACCCTTCCTGTGGTTCCGTGCCATCTCTCCAACATGCTTCCTTACAGTGAAAGATTGTCAGCACTCTGATTGGTGGATAGCTCCGGCCATTCACCATTAAGCATGCTGAGAGCCATTCACTGTCTGGCTGCAGGCTGGGAGGAAGGTAGAGGAATGCGGCACTCTGATGGGGCCCCGACTGCCCCTGCTTGAATGCCCCTAGAATCTTGGGGCCCTGGGAAGCTGCCCAGTGAGCCCATATGTTAACATGGCCCTTCGTGTGGGGAAGGGGGTGGAGCCTCATGGTGAAGGGGTGGAGCCTCGTGGCAAACCCCCATTTTTGAGGAATGCCCAACACTCTTCAAAATGCTGGGCTGCCCCAGGGTTCTCCCTTCAGTGTGAATAGATGCAGCATGGGTCTCCTCTGTTCTGCTCGCACGTTGCTCTGTTATGCATTAGCAAAACGGCAGAGCAGCGGTGACAGTGCTCCCGGCGGGTGGGACAGAGGGAACGTCCCAAAGAAACGGGCGTGCACTATGCAGATGGTAGGGTGAGGATATAGAGACAACAGAACGAAAGCATGGATCCTTCTCGCTTCGTCACCACTCTCCAGGCTGGCTTAGGCAGCGTTATGGAGACGTCCATCGTATTTGACCACTCAGCGTATAGTCCCTAAAACAAAGAAAATGATAGTGATGGTAATAGTGGAAGTAAAATAAATAGCTGCAGCTTATTTCCTATGTGTCATTAACTTGCAATGTTCTGAAAGCAAATGAACGCTTGTGACACCCGGGGAAAGGAGCGTCGGCCCAATCCACCCCATGTGACCGCGCTATGTGGCCTCATTCCAGCTTAAGGTCCTTTCGAAGTAGCAGTATGTATTTGTAATCGAGTTAGCATTACAAACATTAAGTAGAATACGTCCGAGAGATTTTCCTGGCCAGAATATTTTTATCGCTTGGTAACTGGCACCATTTGTCATGTGATATTGGGGAAGTGATCAGCGTCCGTATTGAAATTTCAGTTATTCCATTGTAATAGGCTAAGTGGCTCCATTACCAGGACTGTCTGAGCACTTCTCATTTCCGTACCATCTCTGAAGTCATTAAAACCCATCGTAAAAAGTCTGCCTGTCCTCTGACTGGCATACACGCATTGTACACACCGTTCCAGGGACCCATCAGCTTTACTTAGCGGCAGCCGCATCTGACGTGACTGAGGCACCTGTTACAGCCTCTGTAAAGTGAGCTGAGTGATAGTCATGAGAATGCCGCCGACACGTCAGAAGGAATTGGTGCCATTACTAATTCCGGGCACACAGCTGCTCTCAGCTGGCATATACCCATGCAGTACAAAAGCAGTATCCTTGTGCAGACTGGGAGGGGGAGATTCAATTAAGTGAGCGTTTCCTCACACATTATATAATTATGGCTAAAGTACCTAGGCTAATTCAATTAGACTGAATGAGAATCACGCCTGGAATAGGGATTAACAACAGTCATTGTTGCTCGTACCCACTAAAGATGGTGTATCGCACCCTAGCCTCCCGCTGTACCACACCACCGCTAGCTGCACAGACATGCCAGGCGACAATGGGCCTACTTCAGTAAGGATTGCAAATTCTGCTAAGTAGCAGAATTTGCAATCCTTTGGATCGCATGCAAGGCCGCCCAGCATTGTCACCATTGCTCCGGTGTGAGGACAGCTTCAAAATGTAGTACAGAAGTAGCTGTGGTTCTTATAACCCCCGTGCTGGTCTCCTGTGCTGGTGTGGCCTAAGGTCACGCATGCGCATGGCCATAAAGCATTCACTTTGGAGGCGGCGGAGGAATCTGCTCGTTTTCCTCTTCGCAACCCCGGATCTTCTTCCCATGGGAAGCAGCGGAGCTTCGGGAATCAATGCCATCTGAAGATGGCGTTTATTCCTGCAAGCCAACTACGAAAACATAGGCCTCAGTGCCCAAGTGCGGAACCCAGTTGGAGAGGAGGAACGTGCAGGACAACAAGGGTCAGATAGGATTCCTCTACACATGCTCTACTCTCCGGCGGGGAACTTATCGTTCGTTATAGGACCGCAGTGATCCGCGTATCCTTGGTAACGCAATACTAGAGTGCGAGACGTTGGTAAAGATCTTAAGTACTCGGCCAGGTAGAAACGCCTTTACCTGTATAATGTGGATCCTTCTCCTTCTCGCAGGGTGATGGAAGAACGGGAGATACAGCTGTACTGCGACCTGCATGGGCACAGCAAGAAGCAGAACGTCTTTATGTACGGATGTAAGGGCAGAGGTGGGCAGAACGGTGAGAGCCGATTGTGTGAGCGCATTTTCCCGTTTATGCTGAGCAAGAACTCTCCCGACCAGGTAACTTCCCACCTATCACACAGCGTTCCTCCTCTGAGTCACCTGCCCCATTACACCTCAGGGACCGGGGTTCTCCGCATACCACTAGCTTTCATTTATTGGCTTCTGTTGGCATTTGTTCAACAAAATCTTTACGCAGTGTAACGCAGACGCATACCCGGACAAAACGCATCGCCACTGTGTCCGAATCAAGCCTTAAATATACCGGCCAAAGCAAAGTAAGCCCTTTTTATGCGGGTGACCGCTCTTTAACGGCAATGGGAACAAGGCTTTCCACACCCCAGTGTTATTTATTATCATTGCTTCTAAATACCACAGAAAACTGTTGCATCAAAACGCAGAGCGCTAAGTTCCGTCATATCCAAGGGCAGCGAAACATAAACATTACTACACAGTATGTAAGAAAAATATTGGTGGAAAAAAATCAGAGGGAATCTAGAAAGTAACGTGTATAAGTCAGTAAATGGAAGTTGCCTGACACCTGGAAACCCCTGGCATGAATAACACTAGCCCTCCCAAACTGACTGTAACATGTGTAATTATGCCCATTCTTTATGTGTTCGTGCTTTCTGGTGTGTTATGTGTATATGGATTATAATTATACAGCTGCAGAATCTACCGCTGTGTCTATTAGTGTACGGAAATGTAGGTCTTGATTTCCAGCAATTATTACGTGTCTATCATTATTAATTACATATATTAGTATGTGCGCTAAACAGACCTTTCTCTCCTGAACATTTATGTAGTAGTACAAGAATTCTATTGGGGAATTTTTAATACCATACATAAAAATGTTGCCGATTGGTTGTAAAACTCAGAGCAGATGGAGGCGGACGCTGCATACAGAGGCGTGGCTGCGTCCATCTTTGAATCGGCCCATGAACGCAAAACAATAGAAATACTGGGGCTGGTTCGGACAAGCACATTTTGGATGATTATTATGGTGCTTTAGGACTTGCGTTGCTTACTACTGATGCTCTGTTCAGTTCTCCTTCTCAGCCTGCAAGTTCAGAGTGCAGAAGAACAAGGAAGGGACCGGACGCGTGGTCATGTGGAAAATGGGCATCCGGAACAGCTATACGTTGGAGGCCACGTTCTGTGGATCAACGCTGGGTAATGGTGCCGCTCCGTTAGTATATTGTCCAGTCCACTGTGCGGTGTAATATGTAGAACTGTGTTGTAGGGTTGCCAGTGGTCAGTAAAAAATTGTCTCATTTATATCTGTTGGTAAAAAAGAATAGAGGTCAGTAAAAAAAAAAAAAAAAACGACAAACTCTGAATGTCACATAGCACATTCATCAGACCAGTGCTTTGTATAGGAGTTAGTTAGGAGGCTGCTATTATACATTTCTGATACAGTTTAGAATGGCAACAATTATGTGTCCGTAAAAATATTGCTTGTGGAAATTGTGTATAGGCGCTCAGTGTGTGTGTGACGCACAGGAGCATTTCAATGTGTGTACAACACAAGCCTGTTCATTACGGTATGAAGGTGGAGGGAATTTTCCTTTGGACAGGAGACTTCCTTCTGTGTCTAAGCCTGGAGGCTGCCATTGGCTGACTGATCAGGAGTGTGGACATAGTAAATATGTATGTCAGTTTTTGGGAATTTTGCATAGTATGTACTGATATTAACTGACCAAGTTGCACACCACATCAGTGCACCAAATCATTGGATGTACTATCCTGGTGTTTGGGGTCCAGAAATTCAGACAGCATCCAATGTGTTGCTGTTTGCAGACCCCTAAACTGTATCCATCACTGGTCCCAGCCCTCTAGGGCATACCTCCCAACATCTTGAGCTGTGGATGCGGGACTCTCTTGCGCGATGAAGCTGTGCACGTCCAAAGGGGGTGTGGCTTATGGGAAAGGGTGTGGCTTAACAGGGGTGCAGCGACCGTGAGCCACTCCCCATTTTCGGCACTGAGGGGGCATGTTCAGCACTCTGTGAGCTGCTGCCCATGCCCCCAGTCCTTCCGTCTCTCGTGAATAGATGCTGTGCACGCAGCGTCTATTCACCTCTGCTCTACTCTGCCCTAAGGAGAGCAGCTAGTGACAGGAGCCTTCCAACTGTCACTCCCCACCACGGGACACTGCGGCCCACCGGTGGGACAGTCCCCCAAAAAACGGGACTGTCCCGCAAAAATTGGGACAGTTGTTAGGTATGCTATACAGTAGGGGGATGCCCCAAACAGTTCTATTACAATTCTAAATTTATTAAATATACAGCAAATGGTAATCAAGTTGAATAAATGCTGTATTTTTATATAACATATCATCATTAGCTCAGTATAATCTGTAATAAGGTACACATATTAGGTATCCCGATAAACATTATAGGTTGTAAAAGAGGTTCTGCTATACAGGTTGAGTCACACATATACAAAAATTCAGAAATACGTAATATTCCAAAATATGGAATTTTTGAATGCGACTGAGACAGTAACACCTTTGCTTTCTGAGGGTTGTATGTACACATTATGGTATGTAAATATTCCAAAACATGAAAAAATCTGATATCCAAAATACCTCTGTAAATATATCTCCTATAAAATAGCCCAGATCTGTGACTCTGTGCCTGTGTGGATAACGCTGGGCGTGGCTAGGAGCTCTCATTGGGTTAGCAGCAGGTCTATCACACCCAGTCCACAGCTGATTGGGCGAGAAACGCCCTCCCACACAGGTTACATCCAATGGGAGGCTCTGCCCTTTGCCTGCTGTGTTTTCACAGAGCAGGATTAGCAATGGGACTGATGGAGCTGCAGCTCCAGCCCCACATCCCAAAATAGTCCCCCTGCATCTGCAGCAACACACCCTCCAACAATTTACACATAAACATTGATGCAAATTCGAAAAGGGGGCGTGGCCACGGGACCTGCGCCGTGGCCACGCCCCTTTTCCTATACTTTCAATGGAAGTTTGGAGAGCCAAAAATCGGTACAGACCATAAAAAAAAGGTCCTGTACCTGCCAAAAAGGTGCAGCTAGAGGGTATGTCACTGCATCTGCAGCAAGTCTCTGTGCTGTAGATAGGGAAAAAACATCCTTTTACTGCAGCGTCCTATGGGGGTCTTTCTGACCTGATCGCTCGCTGCAGATCATCGCAATGCAGCGATCAGGTCAGAACTGAACATGCGCCGCAGTGCGTGCGCCGGCACATGGCTGACAGCCGACGGCTGTCGTTGCCTAGTGATCACCTCTGCCTGATTGACAGGCAGAAGCGGTCTCTGGGTGGGAGGGGGCGGCACGGCGGCGTATGCCCGCGGCTCTGTGACATCACACGCAGCCGCTGCAACCTGGCCAGCAATGAGTAACTCCCAGCCAGCCGCAGGAGCTGCGCTGGCTGGGAGTTACTCTTCAAATACAAAAGCACGGCTACGATCAGGTCGGAATGACCCCCTATGTCCTGCTGCCAGTCCACCTGCCCCCTCTGGCATCAACAATCCCCACTCCCTAGCCTCGGCGCTGGTGGAACAAAAGCTGCTGCGGCCACCGGCATAGATGTGTATGAAAGTGGCGCAGCGGAAGCCTTTCATAGACCTACCTGCGCAGCATACTCTATGAGCGACGGAGCCTCCTCTGCGCGTGATATCACAGAAGTGCCTCCCCACCACAGCCACGCCCAGATCCCCAGAGGCCCTGACTCCGCAACACAGTACCTGGCCTGCCGGCCTGGAAGCCCCGAGAAGGCTAATGTAACGGATAGAGGGTGATATCGCGGAGGGTAATGTATAGACGCTGAATCAATGTAAAAGGTGACAGTGCTGTGCAGTGCAGTGGGTGTGTAGTGTCACTGACACTGCACAGCACTCTCTCCTTTTACATTGATTCAGCGAGTCAGTCAGTTCTGTCAGCCGGTCACTATTGTTAGCACCAGTGTCCCAACGCACCGCATTACAGGGAAGTAGAAGCACTAAATAAACTACAGCTCCCAGCAGCCCTTAGCACCGAAGCATTCAGGCGCTAAGGGCTGCTGGGAGCTGTAGTTTATTGAGTGCATCTTCTTCCCTGTAATGCGGCGCGTTTGGAAACCGGCGCTAATAATAGTGACTGGCTGCTGTGCGAGTCTCCGGGAGAGCCACTGCCAAAGGGAGGACAACAGCTTAGCTGCTGACAGGAGGAGAAGCATTACCCGCCTCTCCCCCACTCGCAGTACCTCTGGGCCCCATCCGCGGCACCCGCACACAACCCCTCCACCACCCACGGTGGCTGCGGCCCCCACTCGCGGCACCCGCCCCTCCTCCACCAACGCACCAGCCCCTCTCCCACCCTCAACCACCCCTCCCGGCACCCCCGGCCCCCCCTCCCCATCCGTGTCTCCCCCGCACCCGCCACTCCCCCAACCACAGCACCTACTAGGTGATTCATCAGGACCTGCGTGCACTGTTCACGCCATAGCAAGTGGCTACGACCCCTTAACCATCGTACGCCCTTTGTCCATGCAATATTTAACCACTCACACAATTATGATTGGAGGTAATACTCCATATAATACAACAATTGCACGCCACAAAAGCGTGCAAGGGTTAAGGGGGCGTAGCCCCTAACGACGGTGTGAAGAGAACCCGTAGGGCGCAATGAATCACCTAGTATATATATAGTTAGCTTACTGTGTAAAACTCTGGGAATCAGTGCTTTTTTTTTTCCTAATTTTGCTTTTGCCTTAATATGCTACCGCTATAAACTATTATACCAGGTGAGTGTATGAAATAAGCAGGTTATTACTGGTTAAAGGTACATACCAGGATATTGGAAAATATTATTGATCATTTGATCCGGAACACGGTACCTGGAAGGGGTTAATATAAGGCGCTTTTCAGCTATTTTCTTTCTGTAATTTCCAGGTAAAAGACGCGGGACCCATTTCAGCACGAAGGACCTGGAGTCGCTGGGTTACCACTTCTGCAGTTCACTGCTGGATTATTGTGACCCGGAACAGACAAAAGTAAATAGGAAGCCCCCGTAGGACACAGAGTCCAGTCACTGGCGCTATACGGAGGGAATGGCCTTCATGCTGTCTCTGTGATATTGGTTTATGAGTGAGATTACTTCAGTGACACAACCTGACATGAGTAGGGACATTCACAGCTGTTTATACACCATGAGATTCCTGCTCCGGTCCAGTCCAGGGGAGTGAAGGTCACAGCCTCCACTTTCCAGAGGTTATCGTCTTCTAATTACTAGTAAGCGCACTGACTCGCGGGAAATCCAGGTATATTGCAGGTGTATCTCACAGCTAATCATATATAAAGTTATAATATATGGCGGGCTCAGAATTCTGGGCGTCATTTATCATCCTCAGAGCAAGCGTTGTATAATAGCTATGATGATATAGCACCTGCATACACATGGCACCAGAGTTATTTTAAAAGACAAACGAGCATCCCTCTGCCCCAGTGGAGCTTGCAATCTAATTTCCCAGCAGCAAACACACACCGCAATTGAGAGACCGTATCACCTGCGCAGTATGTGTGTGTTGTATCCGAGATCAAGGGCCGGAGCATCTGTAGAAAAGCAATTGTGACTACAGGGAAGACATTCAAACTCCAGGTAGATCTCTCCTTGTGTAGGATCCGTACACCGATCGGTGAGGCAGTGACGCTAGCCACTGTGCCACCATTCCGCACAGCCATATTTAATTTTACTCTGCACCAGTTGTGTTTGACATGTTGAAATGGGAAGGTGATACTGTAAGAAGTGACAGCTGTTGATGTAAATGATTTTTCTATAACGTCCTAGTGGATGCTGGGTACTCCGTAAGGACCATGGGGAATAGACGGGCTCCGCAGGAGACAGGGCACTTTAACAAAGAATTTGGATTCTGGTGTGCTCTGGCTCCTCCCTCTATGTCCCTCCTCCAGACCTCAGTTTGAATCTGTGCCCGGACGAGCTGGGTGCTGTTTAGTGAGCTCTCCTGAGCTTGCTATAAGAAAGTATTTTGTTAGGTTTTTTATTTTCAGGGAGATCTGCTGGCAACAGACTCCCTGCATCGTGGGACTGAGGGGAGAGAAGCAGCCCTACTCTCTGAAGCTAGGTCCTGCTTCTTAGGCTACTGGACACCATTAGCTCCAGAGGGATCGTACATAGGATCTCACCCTTTGTCGTCCGATCCCGGAGCCGCGCCGCCGTCCCCCTCACAGAGCCGGAAGACAGAAGCCGGGTGAAAGAAGCAAGAAGACTTCAAAATCGGCGGCAGAAGACTCCAGTCTTCACTGAGGTAGCGCACAGCACTGCAGCTGTGCGCCATTGCTCCCACACTACACCCACATACTCCGGTCACTGTAGGGTGCAGGGAGCAGGGGGGGGCGCCCTGGGCAGCAATTAGGACCTCTTGGCAAAAGCGGAGCATATATACAGTTGGGCACTGTATATATGTATGAGCCCCCGCCATAATATTACACAGAAACGCGGGACATAAGCCCGCCGCTGAGGGGGCGGGGCTTCTTCCTCAGCACTTACCAGCGCCATTTTTTCTCCACAGCTCCGCTGAGAAGAAGCTCCCCAGGCTCTACCCTGCAGATACACGGTAGAAGAGGGTAAAAAGAGAGGGGGGGCACATAAATTAGGTGCAAAAACATAATATACAGCAGCTACTGGGTTAACACTAAGTTACTGTGTGATTCCTGGGTTATATAGCGCTGGGGTGTGTGCTGGCATACTCTCTCTCTGTCTCTCCAAAGGGCCTTGTGGGGGAACTGTCTTCAAAAAAGAGCATCCCCTGTGTGTGTGGTGTGTCGGTACGCTTGTGTTGACATGTTTGACGAGGAAGGCTATGTGGAAGCAGAGCGGGAGCAAATGAATGTGGTGTCTCCGCCGACGGTGCCGACACCTGATTGGATGGATATGTGGAAGGTTTTAAATGATAATGTTAAATCCTTGCATAAAAGGTTGGATAAAGCTGAAGCCTTAGGACAGTCGAGGTCTCAGCCCGTGCCTGATCCTATGTCGCAGAGGCCGTCAGGGTCTCAGAAGCGCCCACTATCCCAAATTGTTGACACAGATACCGACATGGATTCTGACTCCAGTGTCGATTACGAGGATGCAAAGTTACAGCCTAAATTGGCTAAAGCCATCCGTTATATGATTATAGCAATGAAGGATGTGTTGTACATCACAGAGGAAACCCCAGTCCCTGACAAGAGGGTTCATATGTATGGGGTAAAAAGGCAGGAGGTGACCTTTCCCCCTTCACATGAGCTAAATGAGTTATGTGAAAAGGCTTGGGAAGCTCCAGATAAAAAACTGCAGATTTCCAAACGGATGCTTATGGCGTATCCTTTCCCGCCAACGGACAGGTTACGCTGGGAATCCTCCCCTAGGGTGGACAAAGCTTTAACACGCTTATCCAAGAGGGTAGCCCTGCCGTCACAGGATACGACTACCCTCAAAGATGCTGCGGATAGAAAGCAAGAGGGTACCCTGAAGTCCATTTATACACATTCAGGTACCTTACTAAGGCCGGCAATTGCGTCGGCCTGGGTGTGTAGTGCTGTAGCAGCATGGACGGATACCTTATCTGAGGAACTGGATACCTTAGACAAGGATACTATATTAATGACCCTGGGGCATATAAAAGACGCTATCCTATATATGAGAGATGCTCAAAGAGACATTAGCCTACTGGGCTCTAGAATAAATGCTATGTCGATTTCTGCCAGAAGGGTCCTGTGGACTCGGCAATGGACAGGCGATGCCGACTCAAAAAGGCACATGGAGATTTTACCTTACAAGGGTAAGGAATTGTTTGGGGAGGGTCTCTCGGACCTGGTCTCCACAGCTACTGCTGGAAAGTCAAATTTTTTGCCATATGTTCCCTCACAACCTAAGAAAGCACCGTATTACCAAAGGCAGTCCTTTCATTCACAAAAAGGCAAGAAAGTCCGAGGTGCGTCCTTTCTTGCCAGAGGCAGGGGCAGAGGAAAGAAGCTGCACAACACAGCTAGTTCCCAGGAACAGAAGTCCTCCCCGGCTTCCACTAAATCCACCGCATGACGCTGGGGCTCCACAGGCGGAGCTAGGCCCGGTGGGGGCGCGTCTCCGAAATTTCAGCCACAAGTGGATTCACTCCCAGGTCGATCCCTGGGCAATAGAGATTGTGTCTCAGGGATACAAGCTGGAATTCGAAGAGATGCCCCCTCACCGTTACCTCAAATCGGCCCTGCCAGCTTCAGCCTTAGAGAGGGAAATAGTGTTAGCTGCAATTCACAAGTTGTATCTTCAGCAGGTGGTGGTCAAGGTTCCCCTTCTTCAACAAGGAAAGGGTTATTATTCGACCATGTTTGTAGTACCGAAACCGGACGGTTCGGTCAGACCCATATTGAATTTAAAATCCCTGAACATATACCTGAAAAGGTTCAAGTTCAAGATGGAATCGCTGAGAGCGGTCGTCGCAAGCCTGGAAGGGGGGGATTTTATGGTGTCTCTGGACATAAAGGATGCGTACCTTCATGTCCCCATTTATCCACCTCATCAGGCGTACCTCAGATTTGTGGTACAGGATTGTCATTACCAATTCCAGACGTTGCCGTTTGGTCTTTCCACGGCACCGAGAATATTTACCACGGTAATGGCGGAAATGATGGTGCTCCTGCGAAAGCAAGGGGTCACAATTATTCCATACTTGGACGATCTCCTCATAAAGGCGAGGTCCAGAGACCAGTTGCTGATCAGCGTAGCACGCTCTCAGGAAGTGTTACAACAGCACGGCTGGATTCTAAATATTCCAAAGTCGCAGTTGATTCCTACGACTCGTCTGCCCTTCCTGGGCATGATTCTGGACACAGACCAGAAGAGGGTTTATCTCCCGATGGAGAAGGCTCAGGAGCTCATGACACTGGTCAGAGACCTATTAAAACCACAACAGGTGTTGGTGCATCACTGCACGCGAGTCCTGGGAAAGATGGTGGCATCATACGAGGCCATTCCCTTCGGCAGGTTCCATGCGAGGACCTTTCAATGGGACTTACTGGACAAGTGGTCCGGATCACATCTTCAGATGCATCGGCTGATCACCCTATCCCCCAGGGCCAGGGTGTCTCTCCTGTGGTGGCTGCAGAGTGCTCACCTTCTAGAGGGCCGCAGATTCGGCATTCAGGACTGGGTCCTGGTGACCACGGATGCAAGCCTCCGAGGGTGGGGGGCAGTCACACAGGGAAGAAATTTCCAAGGTCTGTGGTCAAGTCAGGAGACTTGCCTTCACATCAACATCCTGGAATTAAGGGCCATATACAACGCCCTACGTCAAGCGGAGACCCTGCTTCGCGACCAATCGGTTCTGATTCAGTCAGACAACATCACCGCAGTGGCTCATGTAAACCGCCAAGGCGGCACAAGGAGCAGGGTGGCGATGGCGGAAGCCACCAAAATTCTTCGCTGGGCGGAGAATCACGTAAAAGCACTGTCAGCAGTGTTCATTCCGGGAGTGGACAACTGGGAAGCAGACTTCCTCAGCAGGCACGACCTCCACCCGGGAGAGTGGGGACTTCATCAAGAAGTCTTCACGCAGATTGCAAGTCGGTGGGAACTGCCACAGGTGGACATGATGGCATCCCGCCTCAACAAAAAGCTATAGAGGTATTGCGCCAGGTCAAGAGACCCTCAGGCGATAGCTGTAGTTTGACGGCATGGCGGTTGAACGCCGGATCCTAGCAGAAAACGGCATTCCGGATGAGGTTATTCCTACGCTGATAAAGGCTAGGAAGGACGTGACGGCTAAACATTATCACCGTATATGGCGAAAATATGTTGCTTGGTGTGAGGCCAGGAATGCCCCCACGGAGGAATTCCAGCTGGGCCGTTTTCCTTCACTTCCTACAGTCGGGAGTGACTTTGGGCCTAAAATTGGGTTCCATTAAGGTCCAGATTTTGGCCCTGTCTATTTTCTTTCAAAATGAACTGGCTTCTCTGCCTGAAGTTCAGACGTTTGTAAAGGGAGTGCTGCATATTCCGCCCCCTTTTGTGCCTCCAGTGGCACCTTGGGATCTTAACGTGGTGGTGAGTTTCCTGAAGTCACACTGGTTTGAGACACTTAAAACCGTGGAGTTAAAATATCTCACGTGGAAGGTGGTCATGCTATTAGCCTTGGCTTCGGCTAGGCGTGTGTCAGAATTAGCGGCTTTGTCACATAAAAGCCCCTATCTGGTTTTCCATATGGACAGGGCAGAATTGCGGACCCGTCCACAATTTCTGCCAAAAGTGGTGTCATCTTTTCATATGAACCAACCTATTGTGGTGCCTGTGGCTACTCGTGACTTGGAGGATTCAGAGTTACTTGATGTGGTCAGGGCTTTGAAGGTTTATGTGGCCAGAACGGCTAGAGTCAGGAAAACTGAGTCGCTGTTTATCCTGTAGCCGTCCAACAAGCTGGGTGCTCCTGCTTCAAAGCAAACTATTGCTCGCTGGCTCTGTAACACGATTCAGCAGGCTCATTCTGCGGCTGGATTGCCGCTGCCAAAATCAGTAAAAGCCCACTCCACAAGGAAGGTGGGCTCTTCTTGGGCGGCTGCCCGAGGGGTCTCAGCATTACAGCTTTGCCGAGCAGCTACTTGGTCAGGTTCGAACACTTTTTTTCAAAGTTCTACAAGTTTGATACCCTGGCTGAGAAGGACCTTGAGTTTGCTCATTCGGTGCTGCAGAGTCATCCGCACTCTCCCGTCCGTTTGGGAGCTTTGGTATAATCCCCATGGTCCTTACGGAGTCCCCAGCATCCACTAGGACGTTAGAGAAAATAAGATTTTACTTACCGGTAAATCTATTTCTCGTAGTCCGTAGTGGATGCTGGGCGCCCGTCCCAAGTGCGGACTTCTTCTGCAATACTTGTATATAGTTATTGCCTAAATAAGGGTTATGTTATAGTTGCATCAGGGTTGGTCTGATGCTCTGTTGTTGTTCATACTGTTAACTGGGTAAGTTATCACAAGTTATACGGTGTGATTGGTGTGGCTGGTATGAGTCTTGCCCTGGATTCCCAAAATCCTTTCCTAGTACTGTCAGCTCTTCCGGGCACAGTTTCTCTAACTGAGGTCTGGAGGAGGGACATAGAGGGAGGAGCCAGAGCACACCAGTATCCAAATTCTTTCTTAAAGTGCCCTGTCTCCTGCGGAGCCCGTCTATTCCCCATGGTCCTTACGGAGTCCCGAGCATCCACTACGGACTACGAGAAATAGATTTACCGGTAAGTAAAATCTTATTATTTCAGTATTGCGTGTGTCTGAAAGAACTGGAGGAAATGGTTCAGCAGCGAGTGCGCTACATCAACCCACTGAGTCTGCAATCGGAATCCTTTTACAAAGATGTCCTCTCAGACCTGGATTCCAGGTTAGTCCTCGGACACTGCCAGTCACAAATTTTATATTTTGTCCAAAGAACTATTCAGGTTAGATAAAAAGCAGACTCTGCAACCGTTTCTATCGCATGCTGGGCGTCGCCCAGCGCAGTGCAAAGCCACCTAGCAGGTAACCCTCCGCCCCACTGCTGCGACCACAATTTACATTGCGGTCGCAGTAACTGTGGACGCACTGTGGGCATGTTTATAATCGGATCGGCTGCGCGTGACGTCACGCAGACGCCTCGAAAACGGTCCTGCCACGCCTGCATGCATTGACCGGGCCACTACCCCCGCATGGCGAAACGCCCATAATAAGATAGAACAAAAAAAGAGGATTCCTGCGCACTTTTCTAAAGGTATCTCAGAGTATAGGTCTTAACTATAGTCACTTGGTTAGTATACAGTTCCAATAGGAAAAACATGTTCAGTATATCCGGTCAGGCGATCAATATTCACAGTCACTTCTTTCACTGTAAAATTATTCTGGTTCCTTCAGTACAGATGAGGCATCCACACGGTCCCCGTTCCACTTTTGTTGTTATCAACCGCTTTTGGGTGAATTTATGCAAAATACAAATGGTGGACAGACCATAGTGTATACCATCAACTTTTTATTAATTAAAAAAATAATAAAGTGCCAAAAACATGGGTACCAAATATGACCTTCTAGGGAAGGCACAAGATAGAACATATAGGGGTTTTGTGTAACAAAAGCTCCTCCTACTGAGCTGTACCTCCTTCCGGTCCCAGGCAACACTGGCAATCCAACACCAACGCGTTTCAACCTCAATTCAGGTCTTTTTCAAGGTGTCGATAATAAGATGATCTTGTCCTTTGAGTCCCACTGCATGCTCTTGTATTTAGTGACTCAGGTGATCAGAGTAGAATGTGAGTATGGTTTAGAGCTGTATCCTCACCGACTGTTCTTCTCTGGGTTTCAGCACTGGGGGGTCGGACAGCTCCGATTCCAATGGTCCTCCTGCCCATCTGATGGAGCTGGCGTGTCGGGTAAGTCTGGTACAGACGATTGCAGATCTAACTGATTACATATAATGTACCAACATATAAATGTGTAATGTCTGACTCGTACAAGACAATCATTAAGTCACATATGGGGCCCGATTCAGACCTGAATGCTGTTGTGCGAATTCGCACAGCGGCCGATTATCTAATGACTGCGCTTGTGTATGCATCGCAGTGCCGAGGCGCGACGCCAAACAGCGTCAGAATGGTGCGAAACTTTTGATCGCTAGGCGAACGCAGGGTGATTGACAGGAAGAGGACGTTTGGGGGTGGTAACTGGCTGTTTTCTGGGAGTGTCAGGAAAAACGCAGGCGTTCTCAAGCGTTTTATGGGAGGTGGTGTGACGTCAGCTCCGGCCCCGATCAGCCTGTTTCTATCGCACTGTAGGAGTAGGTCCTGGGCTGCGCGCACACTGCACAGTATGGAAAAATAATTAGATGGTGAGTGAGTTGTGAACGGATTTGCAGATGTCCGCTGCCTGGCAAAGCTATCGCACAGCGTACACATGCATTCGCACACTTGCACGTGGGCGGGTTTTCACTCTCTATGGGCGGCGCTTATCTGAGCGCAGCCCTCTGCAAATTTGCAGCACAGCGTTCAGGTCTGACTTAGGCCCTTAGTCAGTACAGAGGAGTCGCTGACTGCTTTCCATGTCTCTCCAGGCTGCCCAATGCCTAGGTCATGGAATCTACGGTGACAAATAAATGACATTATTCAATAGAATATAGCCCATTGATTGGCTAGAAGATGGTGATAGCACCGAGGCTCCATCAGTATCATCCAGGGCTGAATTGCACTGCTGCTTTCTTCTCACGGTGACAGTGTCTCATGCGGAATACAGTTCCCTTATCAAATTATCCATCTCTATCCCCCCACACACAGGTAAAATCCCGGAAGAAGCTGCTGAAATCAAAGAGAGAAAGGAATTCACATAGAAAGGAGTCGGAGAGGAACCTACTGCAGGATCCGCTGGTAAGAACGGCAAACTGCGGCAAGATTCTGTCACCGTGTAACAATATCCTACCAGACTTGTACGTTGTTCCGGAGCAACAGTCATGCAACGGCCCCTGTATTCTCTGCAGCAGTGATGTACTTACATTGGTCATTCCTCAGAGCTTTCTCCTCTCCGTCTTCTTTGTCCTTCTGTCATTGTCATGTCTCTGACGTCATGTGCATTTGTGGTCCTTCGTAGGATACGCAGGTGGGGTAGCATCTTTAGATGGCATTTACAGCAGGCCAAACCACAGCTTTCTCCTAACGACGGGAGTTCAGCGAGGCAGAAATGTGAGTGGCTTGTAACAGGCCTGCTTCTGCACACTCATCCAATAAACAGATTTTGGTTAGCCTATTATATTGAAGGGGCAGATGGAGTGTATTTTAGGGAGCAGAAAAATATTTACACTACCCCTGAGTGATAATCAGGGACGTCTTTTGCAGTATCTAGGCACAAATTCAATGAGAGAGCAAAATAAATTGCAAAATGTACTGTTAGAACACTTGAAATAAACAAATCCCAATTTCTCTTACGTTCTAGGGGATACTGGGAGCCATTTAGTAGCATGGGGTATAGACGGGTCCACTAGGAGCCATGGGCACTTTAAGAAATTGATAGTTTGCGCTGGCTCCTCCCTCTATGCCCCTCCCACCAGACTCAGTTTAGAAAATATGGGTGTAGTATGGTATGCCGGCGGTCGGGCTCCCGGCGACCAGCATACCGGCGCCGGGACCCGACCGCCGGCATACCGACAGTGTTTCGAGCACAAATGAGCCCCTTGCGGGCACGGTGGCTACGCGCGCCACCCTATTTTATTCTCCCTCCAGGGGGGTCGTGGACCCCCACGAGGGAGAATAAGTGTCGGTATGCCGGCTGTCGGGATTCCGGCGCCGGTATACTGTGCGCCGGGATCCCGACAGCCGGCATACTGAAGACCACCCGAAAATATGCCTGGAGGAACCGGTCACGACTAATGTAAGCTCCTCAAGAGTTTTCTGCATTTAATTTCTAAATTTGTTATTTTCAGGCAGGGCTGGATGGCACCAGCCTGCCTGCTTCGTGGGGACATAGGATGGGGGGAGAACGGCCCAACCTCCCAAAGGGTTAATGGTCTAGTAACCCGCTGACAGGACACTGAGCTCTTTAGGGAACTATTCGCAAGCCCCACCACGGCGAGTGTACACCCCTAACAGAGCCAGAAGTTAGAAGAGTGGTGAGTACTAAGCCGACGTCCTGGTTAGCGGGTTGCCGGCTATTTTGGCGGCATGAGGGTACGGAGACGTACGGCTTCTAACCAGGGCGGACTGCATCTCCCGCCTGTGTACAGACACAGATGCTGCACAGCGGACAGAGTACCCAGACTGGCAACAAAGCCATAAAAGGAGCCTGTCTCCATTTTATGCACTCAGACACATACAGCAAATATAAAAAAGAGCGGGAAGACCGCGCACCATTGAAGGGGCAAGGCTTCACTAAGAGCGGATCCAGCAGCTCACCAGCGCCATTTAACCTCTGCAGCTGACACAGCCGCTGACTGACAGGGACACGCAGCTCCTCCGGAGAGACTCCAGATTACCTCAGCGGTACCAGGGGGTCATAGCAGGGGGGAAGCGGTTATCAGTGTACTAAGGGCCTAATTCAGACCTGGTTTTCTCGCTGCGCTGCGATCAGGTCATAACTGCGCGCGCGTATACACCGCAATGTTGCACGGGTACAAAGCGGATCATTGCTGTGCGATAGATTCTACGAAGAATCCATTTGCACAGCCAATCGCAAGGAGATTGACAGGAAGAGGGCGTTTGTGGGTGGCAACTGACCGTTTTCTGGGAGTGTTTGGAAAAACGCAGGAGTGTCCAAGCGTTTGCAGGGCGGGTGTCTGATGTAAGCAGGGCCGTTTCTAGCCAATTTGGTACCCAGTGCGAGATTTAAAAATGTGCCCCCCCCTCCCCCATTCACATAAGAAAAAATGCCCCCCCCCCCATAGATATAAAGAGTAAAAGCATGCGCGCGTGCTCCTGGCAAGAGGGCGTGGCCTCATTAAAATGGGTGTGACTTTAAGATGGGCGTAGCCTCATCTGATCTCATCATCACGGCCACCACAGGATAAAAAAAAAAAAGTCCTCATTTTACACATTACAGCAGGCACGCGACCCCATTTTACACAGCACGGCAGGCAAGTGTCCCCATTTTACACAGCACGGTAGGCAAGTGTCCCCGTTTTACACATTGCGGCAGGCACGTGCCCCCATTTTACACAGTACGGCAGGCAAGTGTCCCCATTTTACACAGTACGGCAGGCAAGTGTCCCCATTTTACACAGTACGGCAGGCAAGTGTCCCCATTTTACACAGTACGGCAGACAGGTGTCCCCATTTTGCACATTGCGGCAGGCACGTGCCCCCATTTTACACAGTACGGCAGGCAAGTGTCCCCATTTTACACAGTACAACAGGCAAGTGTCCCCATTTTACACATTGCGGCAGGCACGTGCCCCCATGTTACACAGTACAACAGGCAAGTGTCCCCATTTTACACATTGCGGCAGGCAAGAGTCCCCATTTTACACATTACGGCCGACTGCGTCCCCATTTTACACATTCCGGCAGGCAAGAGTCCCCATTTTACATATTACGGCAGGCAAGTGTCCCCATTTTACACATTCCGGCAGACAGGTGTCCCCATTTTACACAGTACGGCAGGTGGTGGTGGTGGGGAGGGAGGGAGGGAGAGAGAGGGAGAGGGGCTGACTTACATTTGAAGCGGTTCTTCCCGCTCTTCAGCCGCCTCTCCCTCGTCTGCGCGGCTCCCCCTTCTCCCTCCTCCCGAAGTGCCCAGCTCGGGGGGTGGGGTTTCGCGGAATGACGCGATTGCGTCGTGACGTCACGACGCAAACGCGTCATTCCGAGAAACCCCGCCCCCCGAGCTGGGCACTCGGGAGGAGAGGGGAGGGGGGATTCAAAGTGCTGAAGAAGTGCCCGCAAGAAACGGCACTGGATGTAAATTCCGAGACCTGACAGGCTGAAGTGATCACTGCGGCTGAGTAAGTTCTGGGCAACTCAGAAACTGCACAAAACTTTTTTGTACCGCCCGGCTGCTCATGCGATCGCACACTTGCAAAGCAAAAATACACTCCCCTATGGGCGGCGACTATATGCTCGCAGCAGTGCAAGAAAACCCCTAGCGAGCGAGCAGGTCTGAATTAGGCCCACAGTCCCTAATCTAGGTACTTAGTCTGCGACCCGGCTAAGCTTGGCATTAGCGATAAGGGCGCCGTGTGCTGGATCCAGACTCTCTCTGTCTCTCCCTGGAAGGGCTCTTTGTGGGTTAATTGTGCATTGAACCTTTTCCTGTGTGTGTGGGCTGTCACTATACAGTATGTCAGACAAAGAGTGTGTTTCATGCAAGGTACAGTGTTCCTCTTCCCTAGTGTGTACTCAGTGTAATGTCCCTTCCCAGGCTAGTGGGGCAGAACCAGCATGGCTGGACTCCATTAGGGGAATGATTTCCTCCATTTCTACTAAGTTATCTCGAAATGAGAAAGAGACGCAATACTTAAGGCAGTCTATGGATGAGTTAATGAAAAATGACTCTGTCCCCAAGCCAGCGTCTCAGTCACTCGCCATCTGTCCACAAAAATGTACTTTGGCCCATATCCTGCAGTCTGACTTGGATGATGAGGGGTCAGACATGGAGGAGGGTGAGGTGGACTCAGAGGTGGGGGATGGTACTCTGTCACAGGGAATAGATGCTCTCATAGAGGCTATCAGAGAGGTTCTGCATCTCCCTGATAAAGTGACAGAGGAAAGTGAGGAATCTTATTTTAATATAAAAAAGAAATCCTCAGCCACTTTTTCCTGCGTCAAAGGAACTAAATACCCTGTTTGAAGAACCGTGGGTTGATCCTGATAAAAAATTTCAAATCCCTTAACGGTTGTTATCATCTTTCCCTTTTCCTCCTGACAATAGGAAGAAATGGGAAAATCCATCAATAGTGGATGCATCGGTATCCAGGCTCTCACGAAAAATTGTATTGCCTGTCCCGGGTGCAGCCTCCCTAAAAGATGCGGCTGACCGCAAAATTGAGAATACACTCAAATCTTTGTATACAGCTGCTGGGGTGGCCCAAAGACCCACTACAGCATGTGGGTGGATTACAAAAGCCATTGCTAAATGGTCGGGTAATCTGATTGAGGGGTTAAACACCTTACCTCGAGGAGGTTGTCTTGTTCCTACAACATATACAGGACTCTGCGAACTTTATGGTGGAAGCCATAAAAGAAATAGGCTTGCTTAATGCACGTTCTGCGGCTATGGCAGTGTCTGCACACAGGGGTCTATGGCTACGCCAGTGGACTGCGGATGCGGACTCCAGGAAAGCCGTGGAGGGGCCTACCTTTCACAGGGGAGGCCTTATTTGGAGATGAACTTGACAAATGGATCTCCAAAGCTACGGTGGGTAAGTCTACATATCTTCCTTCTGCAGCTCCCCCAACTAGGAAGGCCTACTCAGGACCCAGTAGGCAGTCCTTTCGGACTGCCAAATTTAGGGGCAAGGCCAGAGGTTCTTCTACCGCCGTCAGAGGCGGTAGAGGTAAACCACACAAACTAGCATCTACCGGTTCACAGGAACAGAGCTCCGGAACTGCTTCCTCAAAGCCTTATGCGTCACGCATAAGGTGGACAGCGATGCCTGGGAGCCCGGTTAAAATTCTTCAGTCACATCTGGACGGGATTTGTCAGGATCCCTGGGTCACAGCTCTTATATCCCAGGACTACAGACTGGAGTTCCAGAAGCTTCCACCTCAGATTCTTCAAATCATGCTTACGAGTTTCACAGGAGGCAACTATAACCTTACAGGATGCCATTCAAAAACTGGTACAGACTCAAGTCATTGTTCCAGTTCCACCTCAACTGCGTAACAAGGGGTACTATTCCAATTTGTTTGTAGTACCGAAACCAGACGGTTCGGTAAGACCGATTCTGAACCTCAAGTCGATGAACCCATACTTACGAGTGTTCAAATTCAAGATGGAGTCTCTGAGAGCGGTGATCTCAGGTCTGGAGGAGGGGGAATTCCTAGTGTCTCTGGACATCAAGGATGCGTACCTTCACATTCCGATCTGACCACCTCATCAGGCTTATCTACTGTTTGCACTGCAGGACTGACACTACCAGTTCCAGGCCCTGCCATTTGGTCTCTCCACGGCACCGAGAGTGTTCAACAAGGTGATGGCAGAGATGATGTTTCTATTCCGCAAACTGGGAGTGAACATAATTCCGTACCTGGACGATCTTTTGATAAAGGCGTCGTCCAAGGAGCGGTTGTTGGACAGCATTGCCCTCTCAATCAGACTACTCCTGGATCACGGGTGGATTCTGAACCTTCCGAAATCTCACCTAGAGCCAACACAAAGGCTTCCTTTCCTGGGAATGATACTGGACACAGAGTCTCAGAAGGTGTTCCTTCCTTTGGAAAAGGCATTGGTAATCCAGTCAGTGGTCCGGGCTGTCCTGAAGCCAACCCGGATATCGTGCATCTGTGCATTCGCCTTCTGAGGAAAATGGTGGCCTCTTACGA
Source organism: Pseudophryne corroboree (assembly GCF_028390025.1). Classification (NCBI taxonomy): domain Eukaryota; kingdom Metazoa; phylum Chordata; class Amphibia; order Anura; family Myobatrachidae; genus Pseudophryne; species Pseudophryne corroboree. The sequence goes on along the minus strand of NC_086449.1, from coordinate 809,514,762 downwards.
GGCGCTTCTGTATGGAAGGTTTCATGCAAGACCCTTCCAGCTCGATCTCTTGGACAAATGGTCCGGATCACATCTTCACATGCACCAGAGGATCCGTCTGTCGCCAAAAGCCAGGATCTCTCTTCTATGGTGGCTTCAGACTTCTCACCTAATCGAGGGTCGATGGTTCGGGATTCAGATTGGATTCTGCTAACCACAGACGCAAGCCTGTGGTTGGTGAGCAGTCACCCAGGGGGTGCAGTTTCAGGGAAAATGGTCAAGTCAGGAAGTCGTCCTTCCAATCAACAACCTGGAACGCAGGGCTATATACAACGCCCTTCTGCAGGCCTCATCTCTTCTTCAAGATCGGGCCATTCAGGTCCAGTCGGACAATGTACGGCAGTGACGTACATAAACCGACAAGGGCGGAACGAAAAGCAGAGCAGCAATGTCAGAGGTGTCAAGAATTCTCCTCTGGGTGGAAAAACACTCTGCGGCATTGTCGGCGGTCTTAATTCCGGGAGTAGACAACTGGGAAGCAGACTTCAGCAGACACGACCTGCACCCGGGGGAGTGGGGCCTTCATCCGGAGGTGTTCAGGTGGTTGATACGTCGGTGGGGATATCCACAAGTCGACATGCTGGCCTCTCGTCTCAACAAGAAGCTCAATCGGTATTGTTCCAGGTCGAGAGACCCATAGGCAGTGGCTGTAGACGCTCTGACGACTCCATGGGTCTATCAGATGGTGTACGTGTTTCTTCTTCTTCCTCTGATCCAAAGAATTCTGAAAAGAATAAAAAGGGAAAAGGTTCAAGCAATACTCATTGCTCCGGACGGGCCTGGTATGCGGATCTTCTGGAGATGCTCCTCTAAGATCCGTGGCCTCTACCTCTTCGCGAGGATCTTCTGCAACAGGGCCCGTTCGTCTATCAAGACTTACCGCGGCTATGTTTAACGGCATGGAAGTTGAACGGCTGATTCTAGCTAGGAGAGGGATCCTTGACGAGGTCATCCTGACTGTGATCCAAGCCAGGAAGGTGGTAACGTCTAAACATTACCACCGTATTTGGAAGACATACGTCTCTTGGTGAGAGAGCAGAAAATATTCTGCGGTCGAATTTCATCTGGGACGTTTCCTGCTTTTTCTGCAGTCAGGTGTGGATGTGGGCTCCATAAAAGTCCAGATTTCGGCTTTATCCATTTTCTTTCAGAAACAATTGGCTTCTCTCCCTGAGGTCCAAACGTTCTTGAAAGCTGTTCTGCACATCCAACCTCCCTTTGTGCCTCCCACAGCACCTTGGGATCTCAATTTGGTGTTGGAGTGCCTCCAATCGGACTGGTTTGAACTGTTACAGGAGGTAGACGTCAAGTATCTAACGTGGAAGACCGTCACACTGTTGGCCTTGGCTTCAGCAAGACGTGTGTCGGAGCTGGGGGCATTGTCTCACAAAAGCCCCTACTTAATTTTCCATGAGGACAGAGCTGAACTCAGAACTCATCAGCAATTTCTTCCTAAAGTGGTGTCTGCATTTCACATCAACCAACCTATTGTGGTTCCGGTTGTTACCGACACCTCTGCTTCTTCAAAGTCTTTCGATGTTGTGAGGGCTTTGAAGCTGTATGTAAAACGAACAGCTCGTCACAGAAAATCAGACTCGCTGTTTGTTCTTTATGATCCCAATAAGATTGGGTGTCCTGCTTTAAAGCAGTCAATTGCACGTTGGATCAGGCTCACTATCCAGCATGCTTATTCCACGGCAGGATTGCCGATTCCAAAATCTGTACAGGCCCACTCTACTAGGTCGATGGGTTCTTCCTGGGTGGCTGCCTGGGGTGTCTCGGCTTTACAGCTTTGCCGAGCAGCTATTTGGTCAGGCTCGAACACGTTTGCAAAGTTTTACAAGTTCGATACTTTGGCCTCTGAGGACTTTCAGTTTGGTCAATCAGTTCTGCAGGAATCTCAGCACTCTCCCACCCGGTTTGGGGGCTTTGGTACTTCCCCATGGTACTAAATGGCTTCCCAGTATCCCCTAGGACGTAAAAGAAAATAAGATTTTAATTACCTACCGGTAAATCCTTTTCTTGTAATCCGTAGAGGATACTGGGCGCCCGCCCAGCGCTTCGTTTTCCTGCACAGTTACTTGGTTAAGTAATGTGGTTTGGTTCAGCTGTTGCTGTTCCTGGTTTCAAGTTTGGTTAGCATGGCTTTCCTCTTGTTCGTGTGTGCTGGTCCGGAATCTCACCACTATCCTTTTATATCCTTCTCTCAAAGTATGTCCGTCTCCTCGGGCACAGTTTCCTAGACTGAATCTGGTAGGAGGGGCATAGAGGGAGGAGCCAGCGCACACTATCAATTTCTTAAAGTGCCCATGGCTCCTAGTGGACCCATCACCTCATGGTACTAAATGGCTTCCCAGTATCCGCTACGGGCTACGAGAAAAGGATTTACCGGTAGGTAATTAAAATCCTATTTTCCGCTAATTGTAAAGACTAAAAGGTTATTTCACCTTTTTGAAAGTTTTTGTTTCTTTTTTACGTAACCCTACACCCCATCGCCCCATTACCTGTCCACAATCTTTAAAGCAAATGCACCATGCCTAGGTTGCCTTTGTATATCAGGCTATGTTATATTTGCATCTTGAGTACCTAGTTTAATCAAACCGCTCTCCACTTAAAGTAGCTGATAATATGACCTGCAAGTTGAGAGGGCCGCTGAGGCATTGGGCGGGCCCAGGTACTGCATGGAGCATAGCCTATGGAGGGGACGTGGCTTCACCACATAGTTATTGTTAGTTCCAGTGGTAGAAAGGATCATCAATGGGTTCACCTTCAGTGGTGCCATTGGTTCTTTACACCGATGGCATGAAACCATTGGATGGAAAGCATCTATGGTTTGGGACATGGCGAACCAATTAGGGAAGAGGATGGGGCTGAGCGTTGTGGCTGGGAGGAGGAGCTAATCAGCAGGCCAATCTGTATTATGGAACAGCACAGGGAGATTGGGGGGGGGGGGGGAGGGGGGCAGACTCCGTTTCTCCTGAGCCAGGAACAAAAATATTGGATACCATAATATATACAGGGACATGGAACGTTGTCACGTACTGTAATTTATTCCTTTTAAAATGAATGCAATCCATTATGTCATTTTCATATGATTGGAATATGATAAGGTTTGGACAAGTTATTTTCCAGATCTCGCCTCGCACTACACATGGCTGGCGCTTCATTTTATTGCAGGTGGTGTAAGTGGTTCTTATTGCACGAGTGTGTTTGCTTATTCCAATGGATTTAATTTCTAATGTGAGTTCAGGAGCTCATGCTTCAGTCCCTTCAGCGCACCAGAGGGGTAACGCGTCAGCCAATTCCCGGGCGTCTTATTGCGGAAAAGGTCACAGAATATCTGAAACTTCTTCCTTTGTAATTAAACGCCACTTGATTACAGTGTAATTATTTGTTTAATTATGGCGCCTTCGGTTTGGCATTTTAATGGAAAACATCTCCGTTGATTACACGGAACTATTTTGTAATTACTATTTTTTTTTTTGTTTACCATTACTCTCTGGAACCATTCGCAGCGCTACATAGCGAGAGAATAATATCGACTGCGTTCGTCTCTGTTCCTGTAAATAATTTATGTCCCCATACAAGCCACCAAGAGGCTAATTGTGTGACTTTAATGCTTGGAAAAGAAGAACGCGTTGTCCCATCTACATAAGAGATGCCATTAATGAGCCGATGACGATGTTTGTTTTGTCCAGGATGAAGATGAAAGCACAGGAGAGAAAGCGGGAGCACCCATTGTGGACCAGCAGCTAACTGCAATGGCCGTAAGCATCGCGCTTCAATATTATGATGTCATTTATTAGTGTCTAGGGCACGGGTATGCAATAAACCAGCCCTCCAGCTGAACTACACATCCCAGCATGCCTTGCAACCATTTTAGCATGGCCAAATAGCAAATTGTGGCAGGGTATGCTGGGATGTGTAGTTGTTTAGCATCTGGAGGGACGCTTATTTGCCCACCCCTTGTCTGGGGTGGGTCTATGTCTGAGTGGAACCCATTGTTTGAGGTAATTCTGGATCCTAAAATGTAAAAACCTCAGTGATTTATCTTCTCTTTATTATACTGGTCTGAATCGCTAGTAAATGATCTGGGTTGTGTACGCAGCCCCTGACGCATGTGCAGTTTATTAAGAGACACCAGATGCAACCGCATTTGGAATTTTGAGCAACTCTGAATGATCCTCGTAGTCTTACATTCTTAGTATCGGGAACAAGGGGCCTAATTCAGACCTGATCGTAGCAGCAAATTTGTTAGCAGTTGGGCAAAACCATGTGCACTGCAGGTGGGGCAGATGTAACATGTGCAGAGAGAGTTAGATTTGGGTGGGTTATTTTGTTTCTGTGCAGGGTAAATACTGTCTGCTTTATTTTTACACTGCAATTTAGATTTCAGTTTGAACACACCCCACCCAAATCTAACTCTCTCTGCACATGTTACATCTGCCCCACCTGCAGTGCACATGGTTTTACCCAACTGCTAACAAAGTTGCTGCTACGATCAGGTCTGAATTAGGCCCATAGTTTGTTCTGCTGGAGCTTCTCTATGGTCTGTGAACGTCACACCAGGAGCTGAATGCATAACGCAGCAGAGTATCATTACGTAGTGCATTCTAACCTTATGTAACATTGTCTTTCACTGGAGATCAGTCACATTTCAACCCCGGATGTCATGTTTCACATACTGCGTTCTGTGTGCAGTGATATGCAGCGGTTGGAATAAGGGGCTTTTGGGTTTACAAATGATGTCACTGCATCCAATGAACATTTTCAGATGCAGAACTTCATTAGGAGGATCAGCATTCGGACGTTGGCATCACGGTGCGCCAGTTACCTGTATATAGTAGATACGCACTCAATACGGAACGCGAAACACTTTGCTTTCCACTGCGGCGGTGAGATGCTCCCGCCACCTGTACAGTGAGGGGCACGCTGTTACACCTCTGCATATTAGAAACATGCCCAGGTCTAAGAGATGGAGTAATATGACGCGTCAAACTGCGTATAGGTTACGCCAAGAGTCTGGCCTCTTATTAATGGGAAATCACTCCATTTACTATCATGGTTCAGGTACAGCTCGTTTGTGGGGTGTAATAACGATGGGCAGTAGGACTTGTCAGGATTGGCTTCATCATATCTGGCATCTTTCTATGTTTGAAACTTTGTTTTACAATTGGCAAAGTGGACTGGAAATATGTCTCCTCCAAAGAGATACTGGAAAGTACAAAACGCATCCCATTATAGAGACTGGTCAGGCTTGGTAGCGGGGTCAGGCACGGGGGTGGCTATGACCCCTTTGCAAAGCTGCGGGCACAGGGAGGCATGGTAGCACAATCTTGGATGCATTGGTATGCATGCCTGGCAGGATGGACTGACCTCTATCACTGCCTTACTGCCACTGCAATTACCAGTATGAGAGTCATTCCGAGTTGAACGCTCGCTAGCAGTTTTTAGCAGCCGTGCAAACACATAGTCGCCGCCCACGGGGGAGTGTATTTTCGCTTTGCAGGAGTGCGAACGCCTGTGCAGCAGAGCGCCTGCAAACACATTTTGTGTAAAACAAGACCAACCCTGTAATTACTTATCCTGTGCCATAATTGCTGCGACGAGTGACACGGTAATGGCATCAGATACCCGCCCTGCATACGCCCGACCACGTCTGCGTTTTTCCAAACACTCCCAGAAAACTGTCAGTTGACACCCAGAAACTCCCTCTTCCTGTAAATCTCCTTGCGTTCGGCTGTGCAATTGGAATCATCACTAGAACCAGTGCAAAATCACAAAGGACTTTGTACCCGTACGACACGCGTGCGCATTGCGGTGCATATGCATGTGCAGATTAGCCGTTTTTTTCACTGATCGCTACGCAGCGAACAACGGCAGCTAGCGATCAACTCGGAAGGACCCCCATAATCCAGTCCACACCAGAGCTGTATTAAGTCCTGTTATTAAGTGGTGTTTGGCACAATCCCCTCCACACACCTAGGAAACCCCTGAAATATGCTCACATCCTCTCCAACCTTTTAAGACCTATCTCACTCTGCCAGAAGAAACCTTCCCTTGGTGCTGCCCTACACCATAGCGCATCTGCTTTGTACTTGGCAAGTAACGTACATATCCCAAAGAAGTAAAATTACTAAGGGCTACACATGCTCCGCCTTGACTTGCATATATGTAACATTAGTGCATTAAAAAGTATCGAATAAGCCATATTAGAATGTAAGTTTGGGTGTTTGGGACCGCCATTGCCCCCATGGCTGCTCCTAGGTTTAAATGCACTGTTTTTAACTGTTGAATAAGTCCCAAACAAACTTCCCCAGCTTAAGTAGAACCGAGTTTCCTTGTGTATAACCCATATGCATGCCCCGGGTAGTACGTCGGGGTATAACACTGACCCTACACCTGCCTGTTTTAAGCAGGTGAGCAGGACATTTCTACAGAAGAACAGCGCAGGATCCCTGGAGGATTTGAGGGATCCCATATCAGATGTAAGTAATGGGGTGTCATTTATACACACTGTGCTCCATCCGGCCCTAAAAAAAAAAGTGGAGAGAGATAAAGTATCAACAAGCTTTTGTCATTTTACAGGCTGTGTTTGAGAAATGACAGGAGCTCCCATGACCGCCGCTGCATTCCACAGGCCGTGCATACAAGGGGGGAAACAAGTCTTCCTCCCAAGTCTATCAGCCCTGAGATGCATAGTGCTGCTCTCTAAGCCAGGGCTGTGGGCGCTGGGAAAAAATAATCAGGGTATATTTGACGCCCCAGTTGTGCTTGTATAACGGTAGAACACAGCACATTATACAATATTAATAAACAAAGTAAAACCACAAAACACCTGCAGTATGTTCCTTCTACAGACGTTAAATAGTAACTTTTCAAATTGGTAACTTATACAAAGCAGTGCGGATACTAATGCGCTCTGGCCCACCAGCACATGTGACGCCATGATGACATCACACAGAGGGAGGCGGGGACCAGGAAGCTTGGCGGCTCTCCGGGGTGCTGAATGTGGGTGCTCAATATCCTATCTTATCAGGCCCAATTCACTATGGGGGTTATTCAGAGATGAAGGCAGATGGGTGCATATTCAGCCAAATCTGCGTTTATCTCTGCACATGCTGGGTGCCGCCCCCTGATGCGTCCGTAATTACAATGCGGATACATCGGATTTAAGGTTGACCCCTGGTTGCACTGTCAGGCGGTCAGTGACCATCTTTTTTATCCGAGCGGCTGCGCGTGATGTCACGCAGCCGCCCTGAAAACGGTCCCATCCCGCCCCCGTTTTTCTGGTGACCCCTCCGCAATGCTGCAACGCCGTCGCCTGTCAATCACATTGCGGATGCATCCTTCGGGGATGCGACCACAATGTGTATGCCCGCGCAGCTGCTGTGGGGCCGGTGCACAGGCGCAGTTTGCCACACTACGGACAACTTTAATGTTTAGAATATTTCCATTTAAAAAAAAAAAGTCTTGTGTGTTTTTAGTTCTGTGCCTGTTTCTGTCTTACAGTTTCATGGGCCTGATTCCGGGTCCTGCGTGGTTCCTCCTTAGCCATGGCGAGATTGGCATGCTGCAGCGTTGGGGTGGGGGGGTGGCGGTGACCGGGATAGTGTGATGCCCCAGTTTTTGGAGGAATGCCTAGCCCAGGGCCTGCAGAGTCGGATGTAGACTTCCCGGACCTGGCAGATGGTTCCGACGGCCAGACAATGGTGATCTGATGCTGTGTCTTTGGACGCACCACTCGGCATGGCAGACGCTGGCAGGAGGCGTCTCTTCCCTGCAGACCCCTTATATAGCGTTACCATATTAGTTGTACACTTCCCGTACATATCGGAATCCAGACCCATGTTTGTTATTATATTATCTTCTTATGATAATGGACAAATATATCTGACTTGTATCTTTCATTTATTGCAACACTAGTCCTGTGGAAAGGATGATGCATTGAAGGTACAGTACAATCACACACCTACTGTCCCCCGATTACACCCCTTCCTCTTATACTCCTACTAGCACTATCCCTGCCACCACTACTCCTTTGTTCCCTCGTCTCCATCCTCCGCTGCAACCTGTGTCTGCCCCCTTGTTGGGTTCAGGATTACTGAACGGAGAATTACTTCCTCTCTGTACCCCTCACCCCGCCTCTAGTTGTGTTGTTGTGTGATTGTTATATTCATCCTGTCTACGGACATATTATTGTGTTTGTTTAATCCCTGCGTATACTATGGCGTCATATACAGTATAGATAATAATAATACAATAATATAATGTAATCTCTGTGCATTATACTTTTTGAATTGCATAGCTGTAAAATGACGATCACCTATTGTTTTATAAATAGACTGCTTAAAACGTTTCTTTAGTTCTTAAAATGTCTGTAATTCAACCATTTTTACTACGATTTCATAGATGGTGGAATTTCTATTAAAAGTTTGAGCGTTAGGAGAGAGGGCGAAGCATTGGTCAGAGCACAGGTGCTGAATGGGCTGTCGGTGCGACTCTTCTTGTCCCTATTTTCATTATACAAACCCTCACACGTCTGTAGGGGATGTGGTCAGCATCCGGTCAGTCTGGATGCCGGCGTTCAGATGACCAACGTCGGCATCCTGACAACACTCAGAATCCAGGCGTCGGAACCCTGACCGCTGACATCCCAAGGTAAGTATTGGGGTGCCGGTTAGGGGAGGGGAATTAGGGTTAGGCCATAGCAGCTACCCCCTGTGATTAGCCGTAGCTGCCAAACCCCTCCCACCTCCCCCAAGCGGGTTAGGAGTGGGGGCAGAGGAGGGGTAATTTAATTACCCCACCCCCTGTCGGCATTCTAAAAATCGGGATGTCACAGTCGGTCATGTGACCTCCCGCATCCCGACCGCTGGCATTTACTATTACAAGGGCCGGCCTGCAATTAGAAAAGTAATCTGCGCCTAATTGTATGATATATTCTCTGTAAAGCGCTGCAGAATATGCGCTATATAAATAACTGATAATAATAATAATAATAAATACCCCCTAAACGCCTTCTTTTCTTTCCTATATTACACACCTAAATCCAGGGGTGCACTATCAGTGGCCGGCGGCCGGGATCCCAGGGGGGGCCAGGATCCTGACCGCCGGCATACCGACAGCTGGGCGAGCGCTAATGAGCCCCTTGCGGGCACGGTGGCGTGCTACGCTATTTATTCTTCCTCCAGGCAGGTCGAGGAACCCCAAAAGGGAGAATATGTGTCGGCATGCCGGCTGGCGGGATCCCGGCGTCGGTATGCTGGTCGCCGGGATCCCAGCCGGCAGCATACTGAAGACCACCCAAATCCAGGGGTAGGTCCTCTTGGCTCTTCTGATTCCCAGTATAAATCTACCAGTGGAGAAGAGGAAAAGCCCCAATGACAATGCTTAGCGCTCCACTAGAAGACTCTGGCTGTAACTAAGCACACAGAGTGGCTTTGCTCTGATTGGTCAGAAAGTGAATATGCTTCTCTGATTGGTTCAGTATTGCGTGTGAGGTTTAGGCGCTATGAGCTGCACTGATACAGTGCAATGATATGTTACATGTACATTGTATGCTTCTGTCCCATGTTGGGATTCCGGGGAGACAGCTGCCATTCACTGCCAAGCACACACCTGCCACATGTGCACATGGGTTCTTGGAGGAGAGGAGGGGACTAATGCTGGGTACACACTGGCAGATATATTGGCCAATCAGTTGGTTGTCCAATATATCTTTTGCTGATCTGCAGGTGTGTACAAGCAATATATCTGTGAAAGACGTCTTTCACAGATATATTGCATCTGCTGTACAACACAGCAGATGACCAGTAATATCTGCAGATATATTAGTGCATCTTTCAGTGTGTATGAACAATCCCCATCTGCGTATATAGCTGCAGATAGATTTAACAGCAGATACATCTTTAATATATTGGTGCATCTTTCTGTGTATATGAAGAACCACCATCTGCAGATATATCTGCAGATCGATTGAACTGCAGATATATCTGCCAGTGTGTACCCAGCTATAGGTATATGATGTACACCCTCCTGGTCTTGTTGGTGCCCTTCCTTCACAACCTAAAATCAGGTTGTGCATTTTACATTTCCCTTCCTACAGCACAAAATTGTTATCCAGGTGTAGCCAGCTTTGTTTCTAACACAGGGGTCTATTTAGAAAGTAAGGTATATACAGCGCTAACAGAAAACTGGATATGGGAAAATAATCACAATTTATTAAAAAACATTGTTGCAACAATTAAATTCATATATAAAAGAAGGACATTATTTTGTCATTAAAAAATAAATAAATGAAGAAATATATATATAAAGGGCAGGCACAGCAATTTTTGTTTGATAAATTACCACACGAGGAGACCGAATAGATGTACTGGTATGAGTCCTTGGAGTGGTGGCCACAGTCCTAGGGAGCAGTTTGCAGTGCTAGCAGGTAAGGTCCAAATGTAAGAGGCAGATCTTTCAGATGTTTGATCCGGACTGAGATGCGTCCTGTTGGAATGGTGGATCTTTCTGCGCCTCGTGGACATCCGCTATTTTTCCCAATTAGCTGGTGGACTTCTAGGCTGATTTCCAAGTTCCAAGAGTGGTTCCAGTAATATACGGCTCCTCAGAACCAACGCATTTCGCTGTATTCACAGCTTTTTCAAGGTGTATGTGCCCTCTGTGTGGATGCCCTTTTTAAAGGCTGTGCTAATTGCCCATTGAAAACAGCTGAGATCGATTTTAGATATCTCAATAAATCAAAAAACAAAACCATATCCAGTTCAGACTATTTGTAATTGGTGGAGACAAATGCATATTCATAAACCCAACAAAATTGATTAGTATAAAAGAAGATATATAGTAAGAATACAGGGACACTTCCTGTTTATTTGTGGGCAGATCACATGACCGCATGTATGCGTGGCCATGCATTGGTTTAATCATAACATATGACCTAATCACGTGACCAGGTCACGCGACTCGCTCCGGTCACGTGACTTGCTCCGGTCACGTGACCGGCACCATGTCCGGACATACGGCAACTCGTGTCACTTCCTATTAGACATCAGGTCACATGTTGAATGCATACATGTGACCGGCATCCTAGACCGGAAATGCATCATTCCCTTACTTTGAAGCCTCTAAAGGGTCACGTGACCGGGTACAGAGATAGCTATATTGCCCTTAGTGAACGTTTTACCTTCATTCCCAATACAAATCCGTTATTATACTTATGAAACTTTACTATAGGCAGTATAAATACTTTGGATAGATAGTTGTGGGTATATGAGGAAGGAATAAAGATCCCATAACAGCAATAATTATCAGTATTCCAATGGATAATTCGATGCTGTATTATGTATATATATTAATAAACATAAATAAACACATAAAGTATAAACTTCTTTCAATTTGTTTTGATCATAGACTGCGATCAGATATAGACATTGTTCCAAGTATATATCCAAGAGGTTATCAAATTGTTTATTTAAAGAAAATAAACATATACTTGGAAGGAGCCTTTTTCTCCTCCTCTCTTTGCTGACATCTTGTGGTGGGTTTCCATAGTGGCATTTTCTAAGGAGATGTCTAGTGATTTCCACAACCACCATCAAAGATGTAATCTAGGAGGTTGATTTCCTCCGAGTATATGGAAAATGCATAAATATATTGTATACATAAATCTTTTGTGTTATGTGTATATTTTTCTTTTCATATTATTTTGAGTATTTTAATATATTTCGCCAACACAACAATATATATACCCATATATCTATATATCTATGTCAAATTGTCTATTATAAAGATCGAAATAGATATATGTGTATGGAGAGACTTTTCTTCTTTCCTTAATTAATGGTATCTTGTTTTGAGATTTCATGTTGATCTTTGAACAGAACCACCTAGTCAGCTCCATATTAGTTATTGAAGACATGAGTGGGTCAACCATTAATTAAGGAAAGAAGAAAAGTCTCTCCATACACATATATCTATTTCGATCTTTATAATAGACAATTTGACATAGATATATAGATATATGGGTATATATATTGTTGTGTTGGCGAAATATATTAAAATACTCAAAATAATATGAAAAGAAAAATATACACATAACACAAAAGATTTATGTATACAATATATTTATGCATTTTCCATATACTCGGAGGAAATCAACCTCCTAGATTACATCTTTGATGGTGGTTGTGGAAATCACTAGACATCTCCTTAGAAAATGCCACTATGGAAACCCACCACAAGATGTCAGCAAAGAGAGGAGGAGGAAAAGGCTCCTTCCAAGTATATGTTTATTTTCTTTAAATAAACAATTTGATAACCTCTTGGATATATACTTGGAACAATGTCTATATCTGATCGCAGTCTATGATCAAAACAAATTGAAAGAAGTTTATACTTTATGTGTTTATTTATGTTTATTAATATATATACATAATACAGCATCGAATTATCCATTGGAATACTGATAATTATTGCTGTTATGGGATCTTTATTCCTTCCTCATATACCCACAACTATCTATCCAAAGTATTTATACTGCCTATAGTAAAGTTTCATAAGTATAATAACGGATTTGTATTGGGAATGAAGGTAAAACGTTCACTAAGGGCAATATAGCTATCTCTGTACCCGGTCACGTGACCCTTTAGAGGCTTCAAAGTAAGGGAATGATGCATTTCCGGTCTAGGATGCCGGTCACATGTATGCATTCAACATGTGACCTGATGTCTAATAGGAAGTGACACGAGTTGCCGTATGTCCGGACATGGTGCCGGTCACGTGACCGGAGCAAGTCACGTGACCGGAGCGAGTCGCGTGACCTGGTCACGTGATTAGGTCATATGTTATGATTAAACCAATGCATGGCCACGCATACATGCGGTCATGTGATCTGCCCACAAATAAACAGGAAGTGTCCCTGTATTCTTACTATATATCTTCTTTTATACTAATCAATTTTGTTGGGTTTATGAATATGCATTTGTCTCCACCAATTACAAATAGTCTGAACTGGATATGGTTTTGTTTTTTGATTTATTGAGATATCTAAAATCGATCTCAGCTGTTTTCAATGGGCAATTAGCACAGCCTTTAAAAAGGGCATCCACACAGAGGGCACATACACCTTGAAAAAGCTGTGAATACAGCGAAACGCGTTGGTTCTGAGGAGCCGTATATTACTGGAACCACTCTTGGAACTTGGAAATCAGCCTAGAAGTCCACCAGCTAATTGGGAAAAATAGCGGATGTCCACGAGGCGCAGAAAGATCCACCATTCCAACAGGACGCATCTCAGTCCGGATCAAACATCTGAAAGATCTGCCTCTTACATTTGGACCTTACCTGCTAGCACTGCAAACTGCTCCCTAGGACTGTGGCCACCACTCCAAGGACTCATACCAGTACATCTATTCGGTCTCCTCGTGTGGTAATTTATCAAACAAAAATTGCTGTGCCTGCCCTTTATATATATATTTCTTCATTTATTTATTTTTTAATGACAAAATAATGTCCTTCTTTTATATATGAATTTAATTGTTGCAACAATGTTTTTTAATAAATTGTGATTATTTTCCCATATCCAGTTTTCTGTTAGCGCTGTATATACCTTACTTTCTATCATTCACTCAGGGACCAACTATCCCTTTAAAACAGCAGCTGTAAAGGATAAGCATACCCTCTTAACAGCGCCGGACAAATTACCTTGGTAATTTATTTTTTGCACAGGGGTCTATTTACTAAGCCTTGGAGAGAGATAAAGTGTAGAGAGATAGAGTACCAGCCAATCAGCATCTAACTGCCATGTTACAGGCTGTGGTTTAAAAATGACAGGATCTGGTTGGTTGGTAGTTTATCTCTCTCCACTTTATCTCTCTCCAAATCTTAGTAAGTAGACTCCACAGTTCCTTAGGGTCTATTGTTGCATACATAACTCTTCCTCTGCGTGTAAATGTTACTAGCTGCACTCTTTAGCAGAGTCTATTGGTGCTTATCTTGCCTGACATCTCTTTATCCGTGGTGGATTCAGTCCTGTCTCAGATTTCAGCACCCTAGCACAAAAAGCCAGCAGCATATCGTCTGTGTGAGTTATAAGCAACTTTGAATGCGGTCACGTTCTCCTCATGCGTTAAGGCTGCATGTACGCATCTTCAAGCGCTTAAGAGCAAATGACCCATAAACATCCAAGTTTATTCTCTGCGACCCCTAGCTGGGCGTTACTGGGCATGTAAGCAACGTTGGGCGTATAGCCAGAGTTGCGTTCTATCCTGAGTTGTGTGCATGCGCCGTACACACGCCAAATCGCGTCTCCCGCACCTAGAGCGGGGTAGGTGTGACTGCCAGTGATATTGGGGACTTGAGCGGTTCTGATCACATAGATGCACAGGATACAGGCCGCATTAGCGTTCCATTCTCATTCCGTTCACAGCAGGCATTTATCTATATTTATATTTCTCTGACGTCCTAGTGGATGCTGGGAACTCCGTAAGGACCATGGGGAATAGACGGGCTCCGCAGGAGACTGGGCACTCTTAAAGAAAGATTAGGTACTATCTGGTGTGCACTGGCTCCTCCCTCTATGCCCCTCCTCCAGACCTCAGTTAGAATTTGTGTCCGGCCAGAGCTGGGTGCTCCTAGTGGGCTCTCCTGAGCTTGCTAGAAAAGAAAGTATTTGTTAGGTTTTTTATTTTCAGTGAGATCTGCTGGCAACAGACTCACTGCTACGTGGGACTGAGGGGAGAGAAGCAAACCTACCTGCTTGCAGATAGCTTGTGCTTCTTAGGCTACTTGACACCATTAGCTCCAGAGGGTTCGAACACAGGCCCAGTCCTCGGTCGTCCGTTCCCGGAGCCGCGCCGCCGTCCCCCTTGCAGAGCCAGAAGACAGAAGAAGCGATGAAATCGGCGGCAGAAGACTCCTGTCTTCATTAAGGTAGCGCACAGCACTGCAGCTGTGCGCCATTGCTCCCACAGCACACCACACACTCCGGTCACTGTAGGGTGCAGGGCGCTGGGGGGGGGGGCGCCCTGGGCAGCAATTATAATACCTTTTGGCATAAAATACACATAATACAGTCAGTTAACTGTATATGTGTAAAAAAAAAAACGCCATTAAGTTACAGAAAACGCGGGACAGAAGCCCGCCGCTGAGGGGGCAAGGCCTTCTTCCTCAGCACACCAGCGCCATTTTCCCTTCACAGCTCCGCTGGAAGCACGCTCCCCAGGCTCTCCCCTGCAGTATCCAGGTACAAGACGGGTTAAAAAGAGAGGGGGGGCATATAAATTTAGGCGCAAATCGATACAGACAAGCAGCTATTGGGAAAATCACTTATTAGCAGTGTAAATCCCTGTGTTATATAGCGCTGTGGTGTGTGCTGGCATACTCTCTCTCTGTCTCCCCAAAGGACTTTGTGGGGTCCTGTCCTCAGTCTGAGCATTCCCTGTGTGTGTGCGGTGTGTCGGTACGGCTGTGTCGACATGTTTGATGAGGAGGGTTACGTGGAGGCGGAGCAGAGGCAGATAAGTGTGGTGTCGCCCCCGACGGGGCCGACACCTGATTGGATGGATATGTGGAAGGTCTTAACCGACAGTGTCAACTCCTTACATAAAAGGTTCGATGACGCAACAGCCTTGGGACAGCCGGGGTCTCAGCCCGCGCCTGCCCAGTTGACTCAGAAGCCGTCAGGGGCTCATAAACGCCCGCTAGCTCTGATGGTAGACACAGATGTCGACACGGAGTCTGACTCCAGTGTAGATGAGGATGAGACAAATGTACAGTCTACAAAAGCCATCCGATGCATGATTACTGCAATGAAAGATGTATTGCACATTTCTGATATTAACCCGGTTACCACCAAGAGGGGTATTATGTTTGGGGAGAAAAAGCAGCCAGTGACTTTTCCCCCATCTGATGAATTAAATGATTTGTGTGAAGAAGCGTGGAGTTCCCCTGATAAGAAACTAGTGATTTCTAAGAGGTTACTGATGGCGTACCCTTTCCCGCCAACGGATAGGTTACGTTGGGAAACATCCCCTAGGGTGGACAAGGCGCTAACACGCTTATCTAAAAGGGTGGCACTGCCGTCTCAGGATACGGCCGCCCTAAAGGATCCTGCGGATAGAAAGCAGGAAGCTATCCTGAAGTCTGTGTATACACACTCTGGTACTCTACTGAGACCTGCTATTGCTTCAGCCTGGATGTGTAGTGCTGCAGCAGCATGGACTGATACCCTGTCAGACAACATTGATTCCCTCAACAGGGATACTGTTTTGCTAACCATCGAACATATAAAAGACGTCGTCTTATATATGCGGGATGCACAGACGGACATTTGCCTGCTGGCATCTAGAATTAATGCAATGTCCATTTCTGCCAGGAGAGTATTATGGACTCGGCAGTGGACAGGTGATGCTGATTCTAAAAAACACATGGAGGTTTTGCCTTATAAGGGTGAGGAATTGTTTGGGGACGGTCTCTCGGACCTCGTATCCACAGCAACTGCTGGGAAGTCGACTTTTTTACCTCAGGTTCCCTCACAGCCTAAGAAAGCACTGTATTATCAAATGCAGTCCTTTCGGCCTCAGAAAGGCAAGCGGGTCAGAGGAGCATCTTTTCTGGCCAGAGGCAAGGGTAGAGGAAAGAAGCTGCACCAGGCAGCCAGTTCCCAGGAACAAAAATCCTCCCCTGCTTCCACTAAGTCCACCGCATGACGTTGGGGCTCCACAGGCGGAGCCAGGTGCGGTGGGGGCGCGTCTCCGAAACTTCAGCAACCAGTGGGTTCGCTCACAAGTGGATCTCTGGGCTGTACAAATTGTATCTCAGGGATACAAGCTGGAGTTCGAGGCGACTCCCCCTCGCCGTTACCTCAAATCAGCCTTGCCAGCTGCTCCCAAGGAAAGGGAGGTAGTACTGGCGGCAATTCACAAGCTGTACCTCCAGCAGGTGATAATCAAGGTCCCCCTCCTTCAACAAGGCAGGGGTTACTATTCCACAATGTTTGTGGTACCGAAACCGGACAGTTCGGTGAGACCCATCCTGAATTTAAAATCCTTGAACACTTATATAAAGAAGTTCAAGTTCAAAATGGAATCGCTCAGGGCGGTTATTGCAAGCCTGGAAGAGGGGGATTTTATGGTGTCGCTGGACATCAAGGATGCTTACTTGCATGTCCCCATTTACCCACCTCACCAGGAATACCTCAGGTTTGTGGTACAAGACTGTCATTACCAATTCCAGACGTTGCCGTTTGGTCTCTCCACGGCACAGAGAATATTTACCAAGGTAATGGCCGAAATGATGATACTCCTTCGGAAGAAGGGCGTTATAATTATCCCGTACTTGGACGATCTCCTCATAAAGGCGAGGTCCAGAGAGCAGTTGTTGGTCAGCGTAGCACTCTCTCAAGAAGTGTTGCAACAGCACGGCTGGATTCTGAATATCCCAAAGTCGCAGCTGATTCCTGCGACGCGTCTGCTTTTCCTGGGCATGATTCTGGACACAGAACAGAAGAAGGTGTTTCTCCCGGTGGAGAAGGCCCAGGAATTGTCATCTCTGGTCAGGGACCTCCTGAAACCAAAACAGGTGTCGGTGCATCACTGCACGCGAGTCCTGGGAAAGATGGTGGCTTCTTACGAAGCAATTCCCTTCGGCAGGTTCCATGCAAGGATCTTTCAGTGGGATCTGTTGGTAAATGGTCCGGATCGCATCTTCAGATGCATCAGTTGATCACCCTGTCCCCAAGGGCCAGGGTGTCTCTGCTGTGGTGGCTGCAGAGTGCTCATCTTCTCGAGGGCCGCAGGTTCGGCATACAGGACTGGATCCTGGTGACCACGGATGCAAGCCTCCGAGGATGGGGGGCAGTCACTCAGGGAAGAAACTTCCAAGGACAGTGGTCAAGTCTGGAGACTTCACTACACATAAATATACTGGAACTAAGGGCCATTTACAACGCCCTGAGTCAAACAGAGCCCCTGCTTCAAAACCACCCAGTACTGATTCAGTCAGACAACATCACGGCGGTCGCCCATGTAAACCGCCAGGGCGGCACGAGAAGCAGGATGGCAATGGCAGAAGCCACAAGGATTCTTCGATGGGCGGAGAATCACGTGCTAGCACTGTCAGCAGTGTTCATTCCGGGAGTGGACAACTGGGAAGCAGACTTCCTCAGCAGGCACGACCTCCACCCGGGAGAGTGGGGACTTCATCAAGAAGTCTTCACACAGATTGTAAATCACTGGGAACTGCCACAGGTGGACATGATGGCGTCCCACCTCAACAAAAAGCTAAAAAAATATTGCGCCAGGTCAAGGGACCCTCAGGCGATAGCTGTGGACGCACAAGTGACACCGTGGGTGTACCAGTCGGTTTATGTGTTCCCTCCTCTTCCTCTCATACACAAGGTGCTGAGGATAGTAAGAAAGAGAGGAGTAAAAACTATACTCATCGTTCCGGATTGGCCAAGAAGAACTTGGTACCCAGAACTACAAGAAATGATCTCAGAGGACCCATGGCCTCTGCCTCTCAGACAGGACCTGTTACAGCAGGGGCCCTGTCTGTTCCAAGACTTACCGCGGCTGCGTTTGACGGCATGGCGGTTGAACGCCGGATCCTAACGTAAAAGGGCATTCCAGATGAAGTGATTCCTACGCTGATAAAAGCTAGGAAGGATGTGACTGTAAAGCATTATCACCGCATATGGCGGAAATATGTCGCTTGGTGTGAGGCCAGGAAGGCCCCAACAGAGGAATTCCAGCTGGGTCGATTTCTGCACTTCCTACAGTCAGAGGTGTCTATGGGCCTAAAATTGGGGTCCATAAAGGTCCAGATTTCGGCCCTATCTATTTTCTTTCAAAAAGAACTGGCTTCACTGCCTGAAGTTCAGACGTTTGTTAAGGGAGTGCTGCATATTCAGCCCCCTTTTGTGCCTCCAGTGGCACCTTGGGATCTTAGCGTTGTGTTGGATTTCCTGAAATCACACTGGTTTGAGCCACTTAAGACCGTGGAGCTAAAGTATCTCACGTGGAAGGTGGTCATGCTGTTGGCCTTAGCTTCGGCTAGGCGTGTGTCAGAATTGGCGGCTTTGTCATGTAAAAGCCCATATCTGATCTTCCATATGGACAGGGCAGAATTGAGGACTCGTCCCCACTTTCTCCCAAAGGTGGTATCAGCGTTTCATTTGAACCAACCTATTGTGGTGCCTGCGGCTACTCGGGACTTGGAGGATTCCAAGTTGCTGGACGTAGTCCGGGCTTTGAAAATTTATGTTTCCAGGACGGCTGGAGTCAGAAAAACTGACTCGCTATTTATCCTGCATGCACACAACAAGCTGGGTGCTCCTGCTTCAAAGCAAACTATTGCTCGCTGGATCTGTTGCACGATTCAGCTGGCACATTCTGCGGCTGGACTGCCGCATCCTAAATCAGTAAAAGCCCATTCCACAAGGAAGGTGGGCTCTTCTTGGGCGGCTGCCCGAGGGGTCTCGGCTTTACAGCTTTGCCGAGCTGCTACTTGGTCGGGTTCAAACACATTTGCTAAATTCTACAAGTTTGATACCCTGGCTGAGGAGGACCTTGAGTTTGCTCATTCGGTGCTGCAGAGTCATCCGCACTCTCCCGCCCGTTTGGGAGCTTTGGTATAATCCCCATGGTCCTTACGGAGTTCCCAGCATCCACTAGGACGTCAGAGAAAATAAGAATTTACTCACCGGTAATTCTATTTCTCGTAGTCCGTAGTGGATGCTGGGCGCCCGTCCCAAGTGCGGACTCTCTGCAATACGTGTATATAGTTATTGCTTAACTAAGGGTTATTGTTATGAGCCATCCCTTTAGTGAGGCTCAGTTGTTGTTCATACTGTTAACTGGGTAAGGTTATCACAAGTTGTACGGTGTGATTGGTGTGGCTGGTATGAGACTTACCCTGGATTCCAAATCCTTTCCTTGTTGTGTCAGCTCTTCCGGGCACAGTTTCCTTAACTGAGGTCTGGAGGAGGGGCATAGAGGGAGGAGCCAGTGCACACCAGATAGTACCTAATCTTTCTTTTAGAGTGCCCAGTCTCCTGCGCAGCCCGTCTATTCCCCATGGTCCTTACGGAGTTCCCAGCATCCACTACGGACTATGAGAAATAGAATTACCGGTGAGTAAATTCTTATTATCTTTCACAAGGCCGAAACTAGGATTTTCATCACCCGGGGCAAGACAGTAATTTGTCAAAAACCCTACTCCTCTAACTCCTCAGCGCCCCCTCAAATCCTGCACCCGGGGCGCATGCCTCCTTAGGCCCCCCCTAGTAACGGCCCTGTAACTTTCAATGCAATTTGTATTTTAACTTTGTATTTTTTTTCATCCTGTAAATATAAATAGGTAGTGGCACACAGCCCTTTGTGTTCTCTGTATGCTGCCAGCCACGGATATACGCCCTCCTGTAGTTCGTATTAAACACTCACTAGTAAACCTATATGATAAGCCCATCACATGACCCCGGAACACTCAGTGGCATATCAAACATGTAATAGAACGCTAAGCATGACCACACAAATTATATGAATGTTTTTCCTTCCGGATGAAGCTCTGTTCTCAGGAGAAGCCGCGAAACCTTCCGCAGGTGTCCAGGAGAAACAAAATGACCCTTTCTAAACCGCAGAGGCAGCCGCTCTTCCAAGATTTAGGTGCTAAAAAGGTATGTAATAATAAGTTTATTTATTTAATTGCCTGTCATTGGAACCACTGTTGCACAGCTTGTATGTTGAATTGTAGAATAATATATTTTTTTCTTTTTATGAATTCTGAAATCTTAACAGAAACTTACTAAGAACCAGATCGCACCTTCTCTGTCTCCTGCACCTGCCTCCACCTCCCTTCCTTTCCCATCAGCATCCTTGAGTGCTCTTTCCTCCTCTCTTTCCCTACACCTCTTCCCCAGCTGATTCAGAGTTGGCCGGTTCTCTCTCTGCGTGAAATGGAGTTACCTGGGGGTCTATACAAATGCACTCAAGATACTCGCTTGGGGGTCATACGTATGGGGTAGGGAACCCTGCTCCTGACAAATAGTAATGAGGGATGTTGTCGATGGGGAGACACTGGTTGGCCCCGATTTCCGCTTGTAGCAGCACAGATGTTAGAGTAGCTGTCCGTCCGCATGGAATACAGTTGAAAATGTCCCACCCAAAATGGTTGCTGCCTCTGAGGAGACACTTCTGAAGGTTGCTAGAGGAGGCGGCGGCCATTTTGGGAGGGACATTTAATAGACAGTAAAGGAGGCACTGGTAGGTGCGAACAGCGCAAAAATGCTGGAGCGAGGGCGGTGGCATCATGAAACCCCTGACATTGAGCAAGTAGTGTGGCATAATTCTATGGGGCATTACTGTGTGGTACATAGGAGCATTACTGTCTGTGTGGGGCATAATATGGTGTAAAAGAGCACTATTGTGTCGGTGTAAGGTGGGCTTTTCCATTGCAGTGAGGACCCGCCCCCATACAATGAGGCCCTGCCCCGGCATTGGGAGACAGACCTGGATAGAGAACTGTTACGCTCCCCTCTCTCTGTGTCCTTATACGCAACAGCAGACTGCAACAGTATTGTTTCCACAAAGTAAATAGAAACATTAATAGTGGCCACTTGACACGCTGTGTCATAGAGACTATGAGGGGGCAGGGTTGTCTTTTCATGAGCCGTTCATTTCTAGCCAAGCCAATGTCCAGGTCACAAGTATGTCTGTTATATTAACTTCAGCTCTGACATATACGGACTGAAGTTGGGAACAATAACTTTGAGGTGTTTCTCTTGTACGGAAGCTGTAAGTCGTTGTGTGTGTGGTGGGGAGATTATGGTTCTATGTACTCTATGAAGAGGGACCTACCTGTCACACATCACCAGACACAGACATCAGATAGATGGAAGAGTGGGGGTCTGTGTGAGCAGTATAGTGGGGGTATGTGTGAGCAGTATAGTGGGGTCTGTGTGAGCAATATAGTGGGGGGTCTGTGTGAGCGGTATAGTGGGGGTATGTGTGAGCAAGTATAGTGGGGGTCTGTGTGAGCAGTATAGTGGGGTCTGTGTGAGAAGTATAGTGGGGGTCTGTGTGAGCAGTATAGTGGGGGCCTGTGTGAGCAGTATAGTGGGGGTCTGTGTGAGCAGTATAGTGGGGGTCTGTGTGAGTAGTATAGTGGGGTCTGTGTGAGCAGTATAGTGGCGTCTGTGTGAGTAGTATAGTGGGGTCTGTGTGAGAAGTATAGTGGGGGTCTGTGTGAGCAGTATAGTGGGGTCTGTGTGAGAAGTATAGTGGGGGTCTGTGTGAGCAGTATAGTGGGGTCTGTGTGAGCAGTATAGTGGAGTCTGTGAGTAGTATAGTGGGGGTATGTGCGAGCGGTATAGTGGGGTCTGTGTGAGCAGTATAGTGGGGGTCTGTGAGCAGTATAGTGGGGGTCTGTGATCAGTATAGTGGGGGTATGTGTGAGCAGTATAGTGGGGGTATGTGTGAGTAGTATAGTGGGGGTCTGTGTGAGCAGTATAGTGAGGGTATGTGTGAGCAGTATAATGGGGTTATGTGTGAGCAGTATAGTGGGGGTCTGTGAGCAGTATAGTGGGGGTATGTGTGAGCAGTATAGTGGGGGTATGTGTGAGTAGTATAGTGGGGGTCTGTGTGAGCAGTATAGTGGGGGTCTGTGTGAGCAGTATAGTGGGGGTCTGTGTGAGCAGTATAGTGGGGGTCTGTGTGAGTAGTATAGTGGGGGTCTGTGTGAGTAGTATAGTGGGGGTCTGTGTGAGCAGTATAATGGGGTTATGTGTGAGCGGTATAGTGGGGGTCTGTGTGAGCAGTAGAGTGGGGGTCTGTGTGAGTAGTATAGTGGGGGTATGTGTGAGCAGTATAATGGGGTTATGTGTGAGCAGTATAGTGGGGGTCTGTGAGCAGTATAGTGGGGGTATGTGTGAACAGTATAGTTGGGGGTATGTGTGAGTAGTATAGTGGGGGTCTGTGTGAGCAGTATAGTGGGGGTATGTGTGAGCAGTATAATGGAGTTATGTGTGAGCAGTATAGTGGGGGTATGTGTGAGCAGTATAGTGGGGGTATGTGTGAGCAGTATAGTGGGGGTCTGTGTGAGTAGTATAGTGGGGGTCTGTGTGAGCAGTATAGTGGGGGTATGTGTGAGCAGTATAATGAGTTTATGTGTGCGCAGTATATAGTGGCCACTTGACACGCTGTGTCATAGAGACTATGAAGGGGCAGGGTTGTCTTTTCATGAGCCGTTCATTTCTAGCCAAGCCAATGTCCAGGTCACAAGTATGTCTGTTATATTAACTTCAGCTCTGACATATACGGACTGAAGTTGGAAACAATAACTTTGAGGTGTTTCTCTTGTACGGAAGCTGTAAGTCGTTGTGTGTGTGGTGGGGAGATTATGGTTCTATGTACTCTATGAAGAGGGACCTACCTGTCACACATCACCAGACACAGACATCAGATAGATGGAAGAGTGGGGGTCTGTGTGAGCAGTATAGTGGGGGTATGTGTGAGAAGTATAGTGGGGGTCTGTGTGAGCAGTATAGTGGGGGCCTGTGTGAGCAGTATAGTGGGGGTCTGTGTGAGCAGTATAGTGGGGGTCTGTGTGAGCAGTATAGTGGGGTCTGTGTGAGCAGTATAGTGGCGTCTGTGTGAGTAGTATAGTGGGGTCTGTGTGAGAAGTATAGTGGGGGTCTGTGTGAGCAGTATAGTGGGGTCTGTGTGAGAAGTATAGTGGGGGTCTGTGTGAGCAGTATAGTGGGGTCTGTGTGAGCAGTATAGTGGAGTCTGTGAGTAGTATAGTGGGGGTATGTGTGAGCGGTATAGTGGGGTCTGTGTGAGCAGTATAGTGGGGGTCTGTGAGCAGTATAGTGGGGGTCTGTGATCAGTATAGTGGGGGTATGTGTGAGCAGTATAGTGGGGGTATGTGTGAGTAGTATAGTGGGGGTCTGTGTGAGCAGTATAGTGAGGGTATGTGTGAGCAGTATAATGGGGTTATGTGTGAGCAGTATAGTGGGGGTCTGTGAGCAGTATAGTGGGGGTATGTGTGAGCAGTATAGTTGGGGGTATGTGTGAGTAGTATAGTGGGGGTCTGTGTGAGCAGTATAGTGGGGGTCTGTGTGAGCAGTATAGTGGGGGTCTGTGTGAGTAGTATAGTGGGGGTCTGTGTGAGCAGTATAATGGGGTTATGTGTGAGCGGTATAGTGGGGGTCTGTGTGAGCAGTAGAGTGGGGGTCTGTGTGAGTAGTATAGTGGGGGTATGTGTGAGCAGTATAATGGGGTTATGTGTTGTTGAATTCTCTGGATTAACTAAATTAACCATCTTGTTGCTGTTTGGGTTGTTAGGTAAAATTAATGAATTGAAAATGGATTTATAAAAATCAATTATTATTTATTCAATGGGCCACGCCCGTATACAGGGAAGAGAGACATCCTCTCTTCCTGTGTCAAATCATTTTAACAACGACATACACGTATCAACAATGAGTTTTATATAATACAAAGTAACGCCCATTTTGTATATACCTCCCATATGATTTCATTCTTCTGGAATACAATGTTAGGCAATAGAGTTATGCAATATTGGGACAATTATCAAAAATACTAAAATGATACTCGTGAGCTTCAACTGTGTCCATATTAGGAATTACATCTGTACTCTGTGAGCTTTTAGAAAGTGCGTATGTGGAATTAATACTCTGCCAACAAAGTTGTTTTTCTCTCAGGGTGTGTATAAAGTTCAAGATGAATTTGCTATATCATCTAGCTAAAATCGAAATGGATTCTGTTATGCTTTCATATTATACTAGTGAATATGAGAACCCTTTGCTTATTAAATGTATACATAATATACGTACTATCCCGTAGTGCACACACATAACTGTTAGGCCTTCAGCAGGTTGCCTCAGTCCCAGTATTCGACAGCTCCACCCTTTGATCAGGGACATTATCCATGTGCCCTGTCATCTCAGGAGAATTTCTGGGAACGTATAGTTCGCTAATAATCATTTCATGTAGTATTGCTATTCTGCCTTTGACAGTAGCCTTCTAACTACAACATATGCCGCACCTGTATGCGGTGAACATCAAATGAATGTCTATAATCACATCGGGGTCGCCAAAGAATAAACCTCATCACAGAATACATCATCACATACAATCACATACAATATATTTAAAAAAAAACATTTTCCTAATCCTGAAATTGAATACTAGGATTTAAACATTTATCTTTTCCAGTCCATATCATAATGCCTTGGTTAAAGTTCTTTTATATCATGGACCTCCTTTATATACTTGGCATTACACGTATCAGGATCCTTAATGTCTTTGGTCAAATAAGCTCAGCAGTGAGCTCAAAGTGCTGTTTCCGGAAATCAACAATATCCTCCAATTTGTGGTATTAAAAAATGTAGAACAATATGGTATCGTAATAGTTCATGTCCAATGTCCTGGAATCATCACAAATGTCCACAGTTCTGGAATATCCTATCATAAAGTTCAATCATGTTATCAATAATTTAATTGAAATAAAACGTCAACTTCCAGTTGATTAATCATACGACTTCATTAGCCATAGGAGAACTTATTAGCCACCTTTACCACTTCGAGGTTTTATTGATACTCTGGTGGCAGGAACATGTTTCCTGATTACTGAGTCAATTACTCTTTTTAGGAATAGTTCATCCTGCAAGAAAACTTTTCTCAAGTTAATATATGTTTTTGTATAAAATTGCTAAATCATTCTTCTTAAATAACAAACATCTTTAGAATTAATAGGTAACCAATTATATATCATATCCTAAGGACATGGTGACAACTATCATTCCCCGTTATGTATGATATCTTCTTTTAACCTTTGAATCTACTACTGGTAAAATACATTTATTAAATCATAAACTTTAATGAACATCCTATGTAACCATTACTATTTATATACCTAACTCATTATATCTAGCACATCTAGAAACCTTAGGTTAGTATATTGTAACAATCCTTTCACATTCCCTTAAATCAACCTTTTCTATCTACATAAGATAATTTTTTTTTCTGTATTATTGACCTATTTTATTTCCACTAACTGAAATACACCCGATATGTGTAGCTACTATTATCACCAGTGGTTCTTTCTTGAGATACTGTTGTATCTATACACATGTACCGTGTTTCACTATTATCACGACTCTATAAAGTTTTGGTAATCACATCAAATGTAAATTGCATAGAGAACTTTGGCCTGCTATTATACATTATACCTTATAATAGTCTTAAATAATGATTAGCAATACACTTTATATAGCTGCAGTACTTAAAATCTTTCCAACAATTAATGGTATTGCTGGACTGGATACTCCTCAGAATAATATCCTAAATTATTTAAATTATCCATGCATTAATCTATACATCTGTCTTCAAGTGGAGTATAATACTCACAACCACGTTTTTCAAAGTGTGTGTTCGTTACACCAGTCATAAATCCCTCTGGATTTCCTGCTTAGAAAAGAAAAGAGGAAGGAAGGGTCTTATTGAAATAATTCCCATCCACAATAATGGATGAGTACTCATACCTACACCACACGTTTGCTCGCTCTCTCTTCAAAAAAATAAATAAATTAAGTCCTAATGCTGTTATAAATAACGTCGCTCCCGTATACTTTCAAAAATGTTAAAAGTTCTGTAGGATATTAGCTTATAAGCACATAGTCCATTATCAATGATCATAATCATCTCTATCTTGATTGAAGGGTTCATTCAAATACAACTCTGTGGTAGTAACAGTAGTAACAGTCTCTGTATTGTATCTCCATACAATTGTTTTTAGTGTTAGGTTCCTTTAAGCTCTGGTCTCTGACCTTTTCATTTCATTGCAAGCTCATGGATCTAGGTGTCCTTCTTCTGCAGCCTTTGCAACGGCTGTATCAGAGTCAGCGGTACTTGCCAAGGACCATCCTATGCGATCTGTAATGGAACCAAAACATAAGCAACTTCTCACCATAACACCGTCTTCACTCTCTTAGTGATTGTCCTGTGCCGGACTGTGTGTTTTCATGTTGGTTAAATATCTTTCCAAGGTTCTTGCAGCTTTTGATATTCTTGTAACTGTTTAAATAATTTGTGTGACACATTTGAATCGTCAAATCATTTTGTAGTTTTGAATCAGTCTCTGGATAATATATCTTTGCAGGATAACATATCTTTGCTGGATTCCAAAAAGAATAACAAAAAATGATATAGAAGAGAGACTAAGCAGAGGCTTAGGTGTAATTCTACCACTATTGAACCAACGATTGGACCATGCCATGATTCAAATTCTGCCTTTCCTGTCTCTTTTGTAGATTAATAATGCTTAATTCTTTAAACTTTCCTTGTCACATTATGACTTTTTATTCTCAACATTACACATATTAAACACAAAATATTTTTCAAACTCCTATAAACTCTTTCTATCAGTAAAGAAACTTTACTGTCTTTTGAAACAATAGCTCACACCTCTGGCCTTATTATTCATTTCTCAAATAACCCCTTTAACACCTGTTACACATACTATAGTTCCTTATTTTTGCATTAAACTATGTTGTATTAAAACAATGTTGTTTTTAATCAACCCAATCATCTGCAGTAAACATGCTATAGCTTTCTTTATCACCATCACGATCCCTCTTATTATCACATAATTTATTTTGGTCCCATGCCAAAACACAATGTACACTTCTCCATTAACTTCATCCCACTATAGAAAGCTTGTGAATCTATTTCATGTTAATTACCCTTAGTTTTGCATCCTCATGACATTTCCCCTTAATGAAAATTGGCAACAACACTTTATTATTAATAATACTAATTCACTAATTCACCATCCCATTATCCCCTATGGATGCTCGAGAAATTATTCTCCTGTTAATCAGTTTTTTTTGGTTTTTTTTTTTCAATTCCTTTAAATGCAATGTGAAATGCGATGTAATCATTATAATTGTCTTACTCATCCACATTATATTCCTTATACTCCCCACTTTTGGGGGTGAGGAAGACAAGTATGCAGCTGTATCTAAGTTGTGGTGGATCCTGTGAATCGGGAAACACTCTGAGCTGGGCATCACTATGCCACCAGAGGAAACCCTACCAGGATAGGTTCTTGGACAGGGGAATCGGGTGATCAGTGAAGCAAGTAAAAGGACTGATACGCTGAATAAACCATCTGCGGTGGTGCCTAGGCTATTTTCAGCCTCGGACCCATGTTACTTCTTTAAGCTAGCCCAACGCAATCCCATTATATGGTGAGAGATTTACATCTATCACACGGTCACTTTAACTGGTCCAGATTCACCCATGCACTTTATGTATGTAGTATGTCAGTGAGTTTATGTGTCCTAATAAACACATTTTTCACGGAACAAATCATTTGTTACAATTTCCCTGTTGGTTCATATATCCCCTATTGAGTGAAGGGATATATCTTTAAATCTGAAATCTCTCCGTAAGCTACACTATTGCATTTTATATTTAAGTTGTATACTGTCAGAGGTAAAATGTACACATCATATACTATCTACTGCTTAACCTCAGTATTAAACCTATATACTCAGTATTAAACATATATGTTCTTGCTTATGCATAAGTGGATGGTTTGGCTCTGACTGTGTATCCATAATGTTTTATTCATGATAAAGTGTAATATTGTATTACCTTCTATAATTTCTTTGGTTATGAACTTAAATGTATGCATATAGCATTTCCCCAAAAAAAAAAAAATTACTGTATCTAGAGATTTATCATCTGGTCATACATATCTATCTATCAATAAATGTATACCAAGGCTCCACCCTCTAAGGGTTTTAACTATCTTTGGCCTAGCGCCCAAAAAAATCATCTAGGTAGTTAACTATGTCAGCACACAGTTGACTTTTTGTCTTTCGACACCGTGTGTCCTTTTCTGTAAGAAAACACAACTGTTTAGTATCTGACACCAATACTTCAAATAATTTATAGCACAAAGGTATATCATCCACATACTGGTTACATTTCTCAACATATCATTCAGACTGGCCAGTCCACACAACTGTACATTTTTTTTTTTTCATGCACACTCTTATTTGCTTCCAAGCAAACTTTTCTTGGACTGTGTCCATCCCATGGATGTTTTGGCACATATACATATTCACTGAAAAATCACTTACAAAACTGAACAACGCTCCTGCTCACATTTCTATCTGTATAACTATTCTATACAATCATATCCCCACACTTCCTGGCTACGGAACCTGGTTCATCACCGCATATTGTGCAGTCCACTAAGAACTTTTGCAACGTATTATATCGATGCCTATACAATGAGATGGATTTTAGCAAGCATATTTTTTTACCTCACGAACCCAGGGTAAGTGATATATAGATATGCTATGCATCCAACTTAATCTGTTCCTACTTTATTCTTCCTGGAATCTTTAGAAATACCCAGGGTAACTTTTACATTAGGATTCTTCCAAATAACTTTGAAGAATTGTCTAAAAGTATGTTAATACTGGAATCGTAGTGATTAATTGCTTGTTGCAATCTTTGATTTACATATACATTAAAGAATGCGTATTCCTTTATCTTTTCCTATGATTTTAGCTGCTGTTTTTACTGCTTTTCCCCGTCTAGTTCACCAGAGTTAGGGCGTTGTCTTCTTGACTGTCTGCCAGATGCAAATCTGTTAGCGTTAACGCTGTTAGCGCTGACATCTCTAGCCCATATCTGTTGCTGGGATTTTTTTTTTTTTTTTTTTTTTATATTTTCTGATTACAGTTATGCTGTAGAAAGAAATTGGCAGCATTTTCTACAGATTATCTGGTAAAGATATTAGTTCTTATATTAAACTGGAGTAGATAGTTTGTATAACAAACATTTCTAGAGTATTGCTTATGCAGAGGTTCCCAAACTGTGTGCCGGTGCCTCGGACGCTTGCAGGGGTTTCCTGGGTCGGTGGTCCAGGACCAATTCAAACTATCCAGTGCTGGTGGCTGCCAGTCATAAAATATGTGGCCAAACAGAAGCAAATATCCCTCACCACACAACTGACTCTAAGGATGGCATATAAACGCCATCTACTCCTTTTTTTTTTTTTTTCTTCCTAGGGGTGTTGTGAAAAAAAAATTCTGATATTCTAGGGCCACCTGATTAAAAAAAAAAATTGGGAACCACTGACTTATGCTTATTATGATCTATCTTGTTAGATGAAAAAAATTAAAGCTCACTGAACACTTTTTTTTCTTTACTGCGTCATGGCTTACACTGCTGCTGGAAAGGAGGGGGCACATTTCTGCGCTGTTACACAGCTCTCTGTGCTTTTACACAGCATTGGAAACTGAAGGGGTTTCTTTTTCTTTTTTTTTTCTTTTTTTTTCTGGCAGACCTTCTCACAATATATTGCATTAAAGAATATTTACGTGTTAAACAATACCATATGGAAACTTCACTTCATAGTTAGATAGTAACATTAGATAAACACATATTTTTAACTACAGATCTGTCAAAAGCCATTTGAACACGGACATCAACTTTTGTTTCCTCCGTTCACAAATAAATATATATATATATATATATATATATATATATTTCAAAACTTGTAACCATGCCAATCACAGACATAAGGTTTCTATTAGACACAGATCTGAGAATATACTTAACTGAACATTATGTTCCACCCACAAAAAAAAAACCATAGCACAAAAAATTTAAATAGTTTGCAAACTTCAATTTCCTGTAGATTTCAACAGTTTTGCCGATTTCAAAATACGCTTAGTATTGGTTGATCAGGCCAATATTATACAGCATGATTGAAATGCAAAACATATACTGTACCCTTTGTCACAGTACTATACAAAACTTGTGCTTCTATGGAATATTTCTTCCATACATGATATGCACACTTAGGGTTAATCCTCCCTGCCCTTCCCATACGCTGGAAAAATTCGCACTCCCTGCAATTTTTCACACACGCGACACGTCTGTCAACTGGGAAACTGCAGTAGATCCTCTTATCACAGACTACTATCACAAAGCAACATGCTTAGGTTATGCTTAAAACAACCAGCAACTCTTAGCAGCTCAGTATTGCAATATATATTTACACTCAATTACATATAATCCCTATAACCTCGGGTTGTTCACTCTATTTTTTTCATGTATCCTTCTTACACGTATAGCTGACTAACAAGGGAAGGTGATCTATGTGCTTTTTACTTTATTTTATTTGGCTCTTGGTCCAAAGCACTTATTCACGCAATCATTCATAGAGTGAAAAACACAGGTCACTGTTTCTTTGCTCAAATCTTTGAATTAATTTTGGTATTCTTATTTACATGCAACAGCATCTGTCAATCATCATTTCCGAGTTACTTGGTCCTTCAACCGATTTGGACATAATTTTGGTATTAATTTTACAAACAAACAACAACTAACAGGTCCCTGAGTTATTTTACTAGTGTCCAATCTCTCCACTCCTATTCTCATATTATAAAAAAAATACAATCACACAGACAGCTGGCAGGTATAGAAACAGCATGTACTGGAATATAGCACATACCATGGTATTCTATACTTACCAGTGCTGTAATGACTTTGGATGTTCCTTCCATCATCAGCTGCTGGCTGGCACACCCCTTTGAGAATTTGATGAAGAGATCGAGATCTATAGTTCCCGGACGAGCCCCCATCTTGTTGAATTCTCTGGATTAACTAAATTAACCATCTTGTTGCTGTTTGGGTTGTTAGGTAAAATTAATGAATTGAAAATGGATTTATAAAAATCAATTATTATTTATTCAATGGGCCACGCCCGTATACAGGGAAGAGAGACATCCTCTCTTCCTGTGTCAAATCATTTTAACAACGACATACACGTATCAACAATGAGTTTTATATAATACAAAGTAACGCCCATTTTGTATATACCTCCCATATGATTTCATTCTTCTGGAATACAATGTTAGGCAATAGAGTTATGCAATATTGGGACAATTATCAAAAATACTAAAATGATACTCGTGAGCTTCAACTGTGTCCATATTAGGAATTACATCTGTACTCTGTGAGCTTTTAGAAAGTGCGTATGTGGAATTAATACTCTGCCAACAAAGTTGTTTTTCTCTCAGGGTGTGTATAAAGTTCAAGATGAATTTGCTATATCATCTAGCTAAAATCGAAATGGATTCTGTTATGCTTTCATATTATACTAGTGAATATGAGAACCCTTTGCTTATTAAATGTATACATAATATACGTACTATCCCGTAGTGCACACACATAACTGTTAGGCCTTCAGCAGGTTGCCTCAGTCCCAGTATTCGACAGTGTGAGCAGTATAGTGGGGGTCTGTGAGCAGTATAGTGGGGGTATGTGTGAACAGTATAGTTGGGGGTATGTGTGAGTAGTATAGTGGGGGTCTGTGTGAGCAGTATAGTGGGGGTATGTGTGAGCAGTATAATGGAGTTATGTGTGAGCAGTATAGTGGGGGTATGTGTGAGCAGTATAGTGGGGGTATGTGTGAGCAGTATAGTGGGGGTCTGTGTGAGTAGTATAGTGGGGGTCTGTGTGAGCAGTATAGTGGGGGTATGTGTGAGCAGTATAATGAGTTTGTGTGCGCAGTATATAGTGGCCACTTGACACGCTGTGTCATAGAGACTATGAAGGGGCAGGGTTGTCTTTTCATGAGCCGTTCATTTCTAGCCAAGCCAATGTCCAGGTCACAAGTATGTCTGTTATATTAACTTCAGCTCTGACATATACGGACTGAAGTTGGAAACAATAACTTTGAGGTGTTTCTCTTGTACGGAAGCTGTAAGTCGTTGTGTGTGTGGTGGGGAGATTATGGTTCTATGTACTCTATGAAGAGGGACCTACCTGTCACACATCACCAGACACAGACATCAGATAGATGGAAGAGTGGGGGTCTGTGTGAGCAGTATAGTGGGGGTATGTGTGAGCAGTATAGTGGGGTCTGTGTGAGCAATATAGTGGGGGGTCTGTGTGAGCGGTATAGTGGGGGTATGTGTGAGCAAGTATAGTGGGGGTCTGTGTGAGCAGTATAGTGGGGTCTGTGTGAGAAGTATAGTGGGGGTCTGTGTGAGCAGTATAGTGGGGGCCTGTGTGAGCAGTATAGTGGGGGTCTGTGTGAGCAGTATAGTGGGGGTCTGTGTGAGCAGTATAGTGGGGTCTGTGTGAGCAGTATAGTGGCGTCTGTGTGAGTAGTATAGTGGGGTCTGTGTGAGAAGTATAGTGGGGGTCTGTGTGAGCAGTATAGTGGGGTCTGTGTGAGAAGTATAGTGGGGGTCTGTGTGAGCAGTATAGTGGGGTCTGTGTGAGCAGTATAGTGGAGTCTGTGAGTAGTATAGTGGGGGTATGTGTGAGCGGTATAGTGGGGTCTGTGTGAGCAGTATAGTGGGGGTCTGTGAGCAGTATAGTGGGGGTCTGTGATCAGTATAGTGGGGGTATGTGTGAGCAGTATAGTGGGGGTATGTGTGAGTAGTATAGTGGGGGGTCTGTGTGAGCAGTATAGTGAGGGTATGTGTGAGCAGTATAATGGGGTTATGTGTGAGCAGTATAGTGGGGGTCTGTGTGAGCAGTATAGTGGGGGTCTGTGTGAGCAGTATAGTGGGGGTATGTGTGAGCAGTATAGTGGGGGTATGTGTGAGTAGTATAGTGGGGGTCTGTGTGAGCAGTATAGTGGGGGTATGTGTGAGCAGTATAATGGAGTTATGTGTGAGCAGTATAGTGGGGGTATGTGTGAGCAGTATAGTGGGGGTCTGTGTGAGTAGTATAGTGGGGGTCTGTGTGAGCAGTATAGTGGGGGTATGTGTGAGCAGTATAATGAGTTTATGTGTGCGCAGTATAGTGGGGGTCTGTGTGAGCAGTATAGTGGGGGTATGTGTGAGCAGTATAATGGGGTTATGTGTGAGCAGTATAGTGGGGGTCTGTGTGAGCAGTATAGTGGGGGTCTGTGTGAGCAGTATAGTGAGGTCTGTGTGAGCAGTATAGTGGGGGTCTATGTGAGCAGTATAGTGGAGGTCTGTGTGAGCAGTATAGTGGGGTATGTGTGAGCAGTATAGTAGGGGTCTGTGTGAGCAGTATAGTGGGGGTATGTGTGAGCAGTATAGTGGGGGTCTGTGATCAGTATAGTGGGGGTATGTGTGAGCAGTATAGTGGGGGTATGTGTGAGTAGTATAGTGGGGGGTCTGTGTGAGCAGTATAGTGAGGGTATGTGTGAGCAGTATAATGGGGTTATGTGTGAGCAGTATAGTGGGGGTCTGTGTGAGCAGTATAGTGGGGGTCTGTGTGAGCAGTATAGTGGGGGTATGTGTGAGCAGTATAGTGGGGGTATGTGTGAGTAGTATAGTGGGGGTCTGTGTGAGCAGTATAGTGGGGGTATGTGTGAGCAGTATAATGGAGTTATGTGTGAGCAGTATAGTGGGGGTATGTGTGAGCAGTATAGTGGGGGTCTGTGTGAGTAGTATAGTGGGGGTCTGTGTGAGCAGTATAGTGGGGGTATGTGTGAGCAGTATAATGAGTTTATGTGTGCGCAGTATAGTGGGGGTCTGTGTGAGCAGTATAGTGGGGGTATGTGTGAGCAGTATAATGGGGTTATGTGTGAG
Source organism: Pseudophryne corroboree (assembly GCF_028390025.1). NCBI lineage: Eukaryota > Metazoa > Chordata > Amphibia > Anura > Myobatrachidae > Pseudophryne > Pseudophryne corroboree. The sequence continues at coordinate 809,480,093 of NC_086449.1, read as the reverse complement.
CAGTATAGTGGGGGTCTGTGTGAGCAGTATAGTGGGGGTCTGTGTGAGCAGTATAGTGAGGTCTGTGTGAGCAGTATAGTGGGGGTCTATGTGAGCAGTATAGTGGAGGTCTGTGTGAGCAGTATAGTGGGGTATGTGTGAGCAGTATAGTAGGGGTCTGTGTGAGCAGTATAGTGGGGGTATGTGTGAGCAGTATAGTGGGGGTCTGTGTGAGCAGTATAGTGGGGGTCTGTGTGAGCAGTATAGTGGGGGTCTGTGTGAGCAGTATAGTGAGGGTATGTGTGAGCAGTATAGTGGGGGTCTGTGGGAGCAGTATAGTGAGGGTATGTGTGAGCAGTATAGTGGGGGTATGTGTGAGCAGTATAGTGGGGGTCTGTGTGAGCAGTATAGTGGGGGTCTGTGTGAGCAGTATAGTGGGGGTATGTGTGAGCAGTATAGTGGGGGTATGTGTGAGCAGTATAGTGGGGGTATGTGTGAGCAGTATAGTGGGGTCTGTGTGAGCAGTATAGTGGGGGTCTGTGTGAGCAGTATAGTGGGGGTCTGTGTGAGCAGTATAGTGGGGGTATGTGTGAGCAGTATAGTGGGGGTCTGTGTGAGCAGTATAGTGGGGGTATGTGTGAGCAGTATAGTGGGGTCTGTGTGAGCAGTATAGTGGGGGTATGTGTGAGCAGTATAGTGGGGGTCTGTGTGAGCAGTATAGTGGGGGTATGTGTGAGCAGTATAGTGGGGGTATGTGTGAGCAGTATAGTGGGGATCTGTGTGAGTAGTATAGTGGGGGTCTGTGTGTGCAGTATAGTGGGGGTCTGTGTGTGCAGTATAGTGGGGGTATGTGTGAGCAGTATAGTGGGGGTCTGTGTGAGCAGTATAGTGGGGGTCTGTGTGAGCAGTATAGTGGGGGTCTGTGTGAGCAGTATAGTGGGGGTCTGTGTGAGCAGTATAGTGGGGGTCTGTGTGAGCAGTATAGTGGGGTCTGTGTGAGCAGTATAGTGGGGTCTGTGTGAGCAGTATAGTGGGGGTCTGTGTGAGTAGTATAGTGGGGGTATGTGTGAGCAGTATAATGGGGTTATGTGTGAGCGGTATAGTGGGGTCTGTGTGAGCAGTAGAGTGGGGGTCTGTGTGAGCAGTATAGTGGAGTCTGTGAGCAGTATAGTGGGGGTATGTGTGAGCAGTATAGTGGGGGTCTGTGTGAGCAGTATAGTGGGGGTATGTGTGAGCAGTATAGTGGGGGTATGTGTGAGCAGTATAGTGGGGATCTGTGTGAGCAGTATAGTGGGGGTCTGTGTGAGTAGTATAGTGGGGGTATGTGTGAGCAGTATAATGGGGTTATGTGTGAGCGGTATAGTGGGGTCTGTGTGAGCAGTATAGTGGGGGTCTGTGAGCAGTATAGTGGGGGTCTGTGATCAGTATAGTGGGGGTATGTGTGAGCAGTATAGTGGGGGTATGTGTGAGTAGTATAGTGGGGGTCTGTGTGAGCAGTATAGTGAGGGTATGTGTGAGCAGTATAATGGGGTTATGTGTGAGCAGTATAGTGGGGGTCTGTGTGAGCAGTATAGTGGGGGTATGTGTGAGCAGTATAGTGGGGGTATGTGTGAGTAGTATAGTGGGGGTCTGTGTGAGCAGTATAGTGGGGGTCTGTGTGAGCAGTATAGTGGGGGTCTGTGTGAGCAGTATAGTGGGGGTCTGTGTGAGTAGTATAGTGGGGGTATGTGTGAGCAGTATAATGGGGTTATGTGTGAGCGGTATAGTGGGGGTCTGTGTGAGCAGTAGAGTGGGGGTCTGTGTGAGTAGTATAGTGGGGGTATGTGTGAGCAGTATAATGGGGTTATGTGTGAGCAGTATAGTGGGGGTCTGTGAGCAGTATAGTGGGGGTATGTGTGAACAGTATAGTGGGGGTATGTGTGAGTAGTATAGTGGGGGTCTGTGTGAGCAGTATAGTGGGGGTATGTGTGAGCAGTATAATGGAGTTATGTGTGAGCAGTATAGTGGGGGTATGTGTGAGCAGTATAGTGGGGGTCTGTGTGAGTAGTATAGTGGGGGTCTGTGTGAGCAGTATAGTGGGGGTATGTGTGAGCAGTATAATGAGTTTATGTGTGCGCAGTATAGTGGGGGTATGTGTGAGCAGTATAGTGGGGGTCTGTGTGAGCAGTATAGTGGGGGTATGTGTGAGCAGTATAATGGGGTTATGTGTGAGCAGTATAGTGGGGGTCTGTGTGAGCAGTATAGTGGGGGTCTGTGTGAGCAGTATAGTGAGGTCTGTGTGAGCAGTATAGTGGGGGTCTATGTGAGCAGTATAGTGGAGGTCTGTGTGAGCAGTATAGTGGGGTATGTGTGAGCAGTATAGTAGGGGTCTGTGTGAGCAGTATAGTGGGGGTATGTGTGAGCAGTATAGTGGGGGTCTGTGTGAGCAGTGTAGTGGGGGTCTGTGTGAGCAGTATAGTGGGGGTCTGTGTGAGCAGTATAGTGAGGGTATGTGTGAGCAGTATAGTGGGGGTATGTGTGAGCAGTATAGTGGGGGTCTGTGTGAGCAGTATAGTGGGGGTCTGTGTGAGCAGTATAGTGGGGGTATGTGTGAGCAGTATAGTGGGGGTATGTGTGAGTAGTATAGTGGGGGTATGTGTGAGCAGTATAGTGGGGTCTGTGTGAGCAGTATAGTGGGGGTCTGTGTGAGCAGTATAGTGGGGGTATGTGTGAGCAGTATAGTGGGGTCTGTGTGAGCAGTATAGTGGGGGTCTGTGTGAGCAGTATAGTGGGGGTATGTGTGAGCAGTATAGTGGGGGTATGTGTGAGCAGTATAGTGGGGTCTGTGTGAGCAGTATAGTGGGGGTCTGTGTGAGCAGTATAGTGGGGGTATGTGTGAGCAGTATAGTGGGGGTCTGTGTGAGCAGTATAGTGAGGGTATGTGTGAGCAGTATAGTGGGGGTATGTGTGAGCAGTATAGTGGGGATCTGTGTGAGTAGTATAGTGGGGGTCTGTGTGAGCAGTATAGTGGGGGTCTGTGTGAGCAGTATAGTGGGGGTATGTGTGAGCAGTATAATGGGGTTATGTGTGAGCAGTATAGTGGGGGTCTGTGTGAGCAGTATAATGGGGTTATGTGTGAGCAGTATAGTGGGGGTATGTGTGAGCAGTATAATGGGGTTATGTGTGAGCAGTATAGTGGGGGTCTGTGTGAGCAGTATAGTGGGGGTCTGTGTGAGCATTATAGTGGGGGTCTGTGTGAGCAGTATAGTGGGGGTCTGTGTGAGCAGTATAGTGGGGGTATGTGTGAGCAGTATAGTGGGGGTCTGTGTGAGCAGTATAGTGGGGGTCTGTGTGAGCAGTATAGTGGGGGTCTGTGTGAGCAGTATAGTGGGGGTCTGTGTGAGCAGTATAGTGGGGTCTGTGTGAGCAGTATAGTGGGGTCTGTGTGAGCAGTATAGTGGGGGTCTGTGTGAGTAGTATAGTGGGGGTATGTGTGAGCAGTATAATGGGGTTATGTGTGAGCGGTATAGTGGGGTCTGTGTGAGCAGTAGAGTGGGGGTATGTGTGAGCAGTATAGTGGGGGTATGTGTGAGTAGTATAGTGGGGGTATGTGTGAGCAGTATAGTGGGGGTATGTGTGAGCAGTATAGTGGGGGTCTGTGTGAGTAGTATTTTGGGGGTCTGTGTGAGCAGTATAATGAGTTTATGTGTGCGCAGTTTAGTGGGGGTATGTGTGAGCAGTATAGTGGGGGTCTGTGTGAGCAGTATAGTGGGGGTATGTGTGAGCAGTATAATGGGGTTATGTGTGAGCAGTATAGTGGGGGTCTGTGTGAGCAGTATAGTGGGGGTCTGTGTGAGCAGTATAGTGGGGGTCTGTGTGAGCAGTATAGTGGAGGTCTGTGTGAGCAGTATAGTGGAGGTCTGTGTGAGCAGTATAGTGAGGTCTGTGTGAGCAGTATAGTGGGGGTCTATGTGAGCAGTATAGTGGAGGTCTGTGTGAGCAGCATAGTGGGTTATGTGTGAGCAGTATAGTAGGGGTCTGTGTGAGCAGTATAGTGGGGGTCTGTGTGAGCAGTTTAGTGGGGGTCTGTGTGAGCAGTTTAGTGGGGGTCTGTGTGAGCAGTATAGTGGGGTCTGTGTGAGCAATATAGTGGGGGTCTGTGTGAGCAGTATAGTGGGGGTCTGTGTCAGCAGTATAGTGGGGGTCTGTGTGAGCAGTATAGTGGGGGTATGTGTGAGCAGTATAGTGGGGGTATGTGTGAGCAGTATAGTGGGGTCTGTGTGAGCAGTATAGTGGGGGTCTGTGTGAGCAGTATAGTGGGGGTCTGTGTGAGCAGTATAGTGGGGGTCTGTGTGAGCAGTATAGTGGGGTCTGTGTGAGCAGTATAGTGGGGTCTGTGTGAGCAGTATAGTGGGGGTATGTGTGAGCAGTATAGGGGGGTCTGTGTGAGCAGTATAGTGGGGGTCTGTGTGAGCAGTATAGTGGGGGTCTGTGTGAGCAGTATAGTGGGGGTCTGTGTGAGCAGTTTAGTGGGGGTCTGTGTGAGCAGTATAGTGGGGGTATGTGTGAGCAGTATAGTGGGGGTATGTGTGAGCAGTATAGTGGGGGTCTGTGTGAGCAGTATAGTGGGGGTATGTGTGAGCAGTATAGTGGGGTCTGTGTGAGCAGTATAGTGGGGGTCTGTGTGAGCAGTATAGTGGGGGTCTGTGTGAGCAGTATAGTGGGGGTATGTGTGAGCAGTATAGTGGGGGTCTGTGTGAGCAGTATAGTAGGGGTCTGTTTCAGCAGTATAGTGGGGGTCTGTGTGAGCAGTATAGTGGGGGTATGTGTGAGCAGTATAGTGGGGGTATGTGTGAGCAGTATAGTGGGGGTCTGTGTGAGCAGTATAATGGGAGTCTGTGTGAGCAGTATAGTGGGGGTCTGTGTGAGCAGTATAGTGGGGGTCTGTGTGAGCAGTATAGTGGGGGTCTGTGTGAGCAGTATAGTGGGGGTATGTGTGAGCAGTATAGTGGGGGTATGTGTGAGTAGTATAGTGGGGGCATGTGTGAGCATTATAGTGGGGGTCTGTGTGAGCAGTATAGTGGGGGTCTGTGTGAGCAGTATAGTGGGGGCCTGTGTGAGCAGTATAGTGGGGTCTGTGTGAGTAGTATAGTGGGGTCTGTGTGAGCAGTATAGTGGGGGTATGTGTGAGCAGTATAGTGGGGGTATGTGTGAGCAGTATAGTGGGGGTATGTGTGAGTAGTATAGTGGGGTATGTGTGAGTAGTATAGTGGGGGCATGTGTGAGCATTATATTGGGGGGTCTGTGTGAGCAGCATAGTGGGTTATGTGTGAGCAGTATAGTGGGGGCCTGTGTGAGCAGTATAGTGGGGTCTGTGTGAGCAGTATAGTGGGGGCCTGTGTGAGCAGTATAGTGGGGTCTGTGTGAGTAGTATAGTGGGGTCTGTGTGAGCAGTATAGTGGGGGTATGTGTGAGCAGTATAGTGGGGGTATGTGTGAGCAGTATAGTGGGGGTATGTGTGAGTAGTATAGTGGGGTATGTGTGAGTAGTATAGTGGGGGCATGTGTGAGCATTATATTGGGGGGTCTGTGTGAGCAGCATAGTGGGTTATGTGTGAGCAGTATAGTGGGGGCCTGTGTGAGCAGTATAGTGGGGTCTGTGTGAGTAGTATAGTGGGGGTATGTGTGAGCAGTATAGTGGGGGTATGTGTGAGCAGTATAGTGGGGGTATGTGTGAGCAGTATAGTGGGGGTCTGTGTGAGCAGTATAGTGGGGTCTGTGTGAGTAGTATAGTGGGGGTATGTGTGAGCAGTATAGTGGGGGTATGTGTGAGCAGTATAGTGGGGGTATGTGTGAGCAGTATAGTGGGGGGTCTGTGTGAGCAGCATAGTGGGTTATGTGTGAGCAGTATAGTGGGGGTATGTGTGAGCAGTATAGTGGGGTCTGTGTGAGTAGTATAGTGGGGGTATGTGTGAGCAGTATAGTGGGGGTATGTGTGAGCAGTATAGTGGGGTCTGTGTGAGCAGTATAGTGGGGGTCTGTGTGAGCAGTATAGTGGGGGTCTGTGTGAGCAGTATAGTGAGGGTATGTGTGAGCAGTATAGTGGGGGTATGTGTGAGCAGTATAGTGGGGATCTGTGTGAGTAGTATAGTGGGGGTCTGTGTGAGCAGTATATTGGGGGTATGTGTGAGCAGTATAGTGGGGTCTGTGTGAGCAGTATAGTGGGGTCTGTGTGAGCAGTATAGTGATACGGTTTTAGGAATACAGTAACTGAGTTCATACTTATATTTGCAGATCGGCGCGGCAGACATAAATAGGGAACGTTGCCATACAGCTGATACATACTGTGTGTTCCATCAGTCTCCCATCTTCTTCTAAGGAAACCAGTGCAGGCTCCATACAGTAACAGCAGATCTATGTACAGGAATATGAATTATGTCTGTATGGCACCTTTGTATACCATCGTACTTCCCCATCAGTATCTAAGAAGTATGGCTCAAAGTCCTTATAATGAGCGTGCTGTATATCTATTCCACAATACAGTACTCCCCAGGCTTCTTCTAGTGGTTGATTAAAGTCATTTCATTATGAAACCTCCTCTCTTGTAATTTATTTTATTTAATATTGAACAAAATCTATTTGCAGAATCCACAAAAATAAATGAGAACAAATTGCATGCATGATGTTCGTTTCATACAGAGGAGCATTAGACATTACAATATTCCTGCATCAGTTTGGTGGGAGCATCAAATCACTACTGTGTGCTGCTGGGGACCCTGCTCCTCCCACTATATAACTCAGTCTGTGACTTCCTGCTGCCTCCATTCCCCTCCTCACATCATGTCACTATCCCTGTCACATGCAGACCTGTCCTCACTGACACATCACTCATCTCCTGATATACTCTGTGCTGCTGGGAACCCTGCTCCTCCCGCTATATAACTCTCAGTGTGTGGCTTCCTGCTGCCTCCATTCCCCTCCTCACATCATGTCACTGCCCCTGTCACATGCAGCCCTGTCCTCACTGACACATCACTCATCTCCTGATATACTCTGTGCTGCTGGGGACCCTGCTCCTCCCACTATATAACTCTCAGTCTGTGGCTTCCTGCTGCCTCCATTCCCCTCCTCACATCATGTCACTGCCCCTGTCACATGCAGCCCTGTCCTCACTGACACATCACTCATCTCCTGATACACTCTGTGCTGCTGGGGACCCTGCTCCTCCCACTATATAACTCTCAGTCTGTGGCTTCCTGCTGCCTCCATTCCCCTCCTCACATCATGTCACTGCCCCTGTCACATGCAGCCCTGTCCTCACTGACACATCACTCATCTCCTGATACACTCTGTGCTGCTGGGGACCCTGCTCCTCCCACTATATAACTCTCAGTCTGTGACTTCCTGCTGCCTCCGTTCTCCTCCTCACATAATTTCCATGCCCCCTGTCCTCACTGACACATCACTGCTAAAGGTGGAATTGGCTACATGCTGTTCTATCCCCACCTACTACAAAATGGTGGACATGTAGATGAGTAAAACCTGAAGAATAACTTCTCTTTCTTTCACAATAATTTCTGTCTCTTCCAAAGAAAGAGCAGTGGGATACACAGTGTTATCTATGATGGGTGGTGTATGCGGTACACCCTCCACCTATAACATTCTTATTGTGCATGTCTTCAGGAAGTTGGCTCAGATACTGAAAATAGACAATGCTGGTAGATATCTGACCCGAGTCCTATCTTGTGCGCATGTGCCTTTATTCTATAGAAATCGCTGCAAAGTTAGGCCACTCTTAGATTCCTAAGAGCCACGCTCCTCTTCCCAGACCTAAGGAATGTCAGCCCATAAAATCATCCTAAACACAGCAATCCAAACCATGAATACACATAGAGAAATTTAGGCACAAACTGAAATTTTGCTAAATAAATGTAAAATTGTGTAGCGGCCCAGCCTTTGTGTTCTTGGTGAGCCAGAATGCCAGAACATAAATCAAGGAACTGTGCCTTCACTAACTGGCCCAATCTGTCACAGTCAGAGTTATATTTTACGAGAGTTCTGCACACATATAAAATATGCCTATTATTTTCATGCACTGGTTGGTAGCTATGGCTTGTGGGCATTTGGAAATATTGCTTGCAGCTTGAAACGAGATTTCATGTTCTGCCATGATACAGCTGTAAATGTGCAGCCCTTCAACCCGTCTGTGCGGGAGTCTCCACCCATAATACTATATAAGGAGACCTTGTCTATCAATCAGTGCTAGGTGATTGCTCTGCCTTTGCAACTGTGTTCTACCCTGCAAACGTAATACAGTCTCCTGATTTTCTTTTAGTAGTAGATAAACCTTTTTTTCTGCTTCGTATCTGATAAATACCTAGGCCAGTATTTACTAAAAATCCGAGTTTGGCCGATTTGTGTTTTTTTTTCTAAGTCCCAATCCGGGAATTCACTAAGCACCAATCTCGGCAGTGTCTGGTCTATTCGTAATGGTTTGAATGACAACGTTCCAAAATACGAATGAATAGACCATCGGTCAAACGCGGCTCTTATTTCATAGAATACGGGCATTCACTATTCATTCGTATTTGGGTGTTAGTTTCTGAGTGCTCAAGTGCGGGTCTGTTTTTTTTCCGATTAGTTAAAAAAAGCAGCAAAAAAATAGACCTGCTTTTTCCAGTCGAGTTTGGATAACCATGCATGGATCAGTGAGATCTGTGCATGGTTATTTATGGGAAAGGGTCTGTTTAGTGTAAAATCTGAAAAAAAAATTGCGTGGGGTCCCCCCTCCTAAGCATAACCAGCCTCAGGCTCTTTGAGGCGGTCCTGGTTGAAAAAATATGGGGGAAAAATGACAGGGGTTCCCCCATATTTAATCAACCAGCACCGGGCTCTGCGCCTGGTCCTGGTTCCAAAAATTACGGGAGACAAAAAGCGTAGGGGTCCCCCGTATTTTTGAAACCAGCACCGGGCTCCAGTAGCCAGGTACATAATGCCACAGCCGGGGGACACTTTTATACTGGTCCCTGCGGCCCTGGCATTACATACCCAACTAGTCACCCCTGGCCGGGGTACCCTGGAGGAGTGGGGACCCCTTCAATCAAGGGGTCCCCCCCTCCAGCCACCCAAGGGCCAGGGGTGAAGCCCGAGGCTGTCCCCCCCATCCAAGGGCGGCGGATGGGGGGCCGATAGTCTTGTGTGAAATTGTGAATATTGTTTTTAGTAGCAGTACTACAAGTCCCAGCAAGCCTCCCCCGCAAGCTGGTACTTGGAGAACCACAAGTACCAGCATGCGGTGGAAAACCGGGCCCGCTGGTACCTGTAGTACTACTACTAAAAAAATACCCCAATAAAAACAGGACACACACACCGTGACAGTACAACTTTATTACATACATGCACACCAACATACACACATACTTACCTATGTTCCCACGAGGCTCGGTCCTCTTCTCCATGTAGAATCCTTGGGGTACCTGTGAATAAAATTATACTCACATAATCCAGTGAAGAATCCGACCTTTGAATAATCCACGTACTTGGCAAAAAAATAAAACGGAAACCCGACCACGCACTGAAGGGGTCCCATGTTTACACATGGGACCCCTTTCCCCGACTGCCAGGACCCCCCCTGACTCCTGTCAAATAGGGTCCCTTCAGCCAATCAGGGAGCGCCACGTCGTGGCATCCTCCTGATTGGCTGTGTGCTCCTGTAGAGTCTGTCAGGCAGCACACGGCAGTGATACAATGTTGCGCCTATGCGCTCCATTGTAGCCAATGGTGGGAACTTTGCGGTCAGCGGTGAGGTTACTTTCGGTCAACCGCTGACCGCAAAGTTCCCACCATTGGCTACAATGGAGCGCATAGGCGCAACATTGTATCACTGCCGTGTGCTGCCTGACGGACACTACAGGAGCACACAGCCAATCAGGAGGGTGCCACGACGTGGCGCTCCCTGATTGGCTGAAGGGACCCTCTTTGACAGGAGTCAGGGACCCTCTTTGACAGGAGTCAGGGGGGGTCCTGGCAGTCGGGGAAAGGGGTCCCATGTGTAAACATGGGACCCCTTTCAGTGCGTGGTCGGGTTTCCGTTTTATTTTTTTGCCAAGTACGTGGATTATTCAAAGGTCGGATTCTTCACTGGATTATGTGAGTATAATTTTATTCACAGGTACCCCAAGGATTCTACATAGAGAAGAGGACCGAGCCTCGTGGGAACATAGGTAAGTATGTGTGTATGTTGGTGTGCATGTATGTAATAAAGTTGTACTGTCACGGTGTGTGTGTCCTGTTTTTATTGGGGTATTTTTTTAGTAGTAGTACTACAGGTACCAGCGGGCCCGGTTTTCCACCGCATGCTGGTACTTGTGGTTCTCCAAGTACCAGCTTGCGGGGGAGGCTTGCTGGGACTTGTAGTACTGCTACTAAAAACAATATTCACAATTTCACACAAGACTATCAGCCCCCCATCCGCCGCCCTTGGATGGGGGGGGACAGCCTCGGGCTTCACCCCTGGCCCTTGGGTGGCTGGAGGGGGGGACCCCTTGATTGAAGGGGTCCCCACTCCTCCAGGGTACCCCGGCCAGGGGTGACTAGTTGGGGTTTTAATGGCACGGCCGCAGGGACCGATATCAAAGTGTCCCCCGGCTGTGGCATTCTCTCCCCAGCTAGTGGAGCCCGGTGCTGGTTTCAGAAATACGGGGGACCCCTACGCTTTTTGTCCCCCGTATTTTTGGAACCAGGACCAGGCGCAGAGCCCGGTGCTGGTTGATTAAATATGGGGGAACCCCTGTCATTTTTTTCTCCATATTTTTTCAACCAGGACCGGCTCAAAGAGCCCGAGGCTGGTTGTGCTTAGGAGGGGGGACCCCACGCAATTTTTTCCAGATTTTTTAAGACTTTAATCAACTTTTTAAGGTACACAATGAAGCCCTGCACGGATCTCACAGATCCGGCCGGGATTCCTTGTGTTTTTTCAGGCAGTGTTTTACTCATCACTCCTGTAAAACACTGCCTGATATTACGAATCACATCGACATCGGAAAAAATGATTGTGCAAAACTCGGCAGCTTAGTGAATGATCGTATCAGGATTCAAAAAGTTGCAGTAAAATGCACCCGATACCATTCGAGTTCAAACACCCTTCAAAACGGCCAAAACACGAATCTTTGTAAATATACCCCCTAGTCTGCTATGTGCTGAATGTGGATTTCATGAACAAATGCACACTTACTTTAAGACAGATGAGCTGCAAACCTTTTACTATAATTATTTTACTTACACACCTCCTGTTGCCATATTTGAGAGCTTCTGCCTTTAGAGATCAGGTGCTAATGTGCAGCCATTCAACCCTTCTGTGCAGGAATCTACACCCCTAATGTTGTCTAAGGAGAATTTACTAGCAATCAGTGCTAGGTGATTGCTCTGCCTTTGCAACTGTGTTCTACCCTGCAAACATAATACAGTCTCCTGATTTTCTTTTATTATTAGATAACCCTTTTTCTTGCTCCATATCATCTAAACACCTGCTCTGCTGTGTGCCGAATGTGAATTTCCTGAACAAATGCACGCATACTTTAAGACGGATGAGCTGCAAACCCTTTACTATTATTATTTTAGTTACACACCTCCTGTTGCCATATTTGAGAGCTTCTGCCTTTAGAGGTCAATGGCCCTCATTCCGAGTTGTTCGCTCGCTAGCTGCTTTTAGCAGCATTGCACACGCTAAGCCGCCGCCTACTGGGAGTGAATCTTAGCTTTGCAGAATTGCGAACGAAAGATTTGCAGAATTGCGAAAAGAAATTTCTTTGCAGTTTCTGAGTAGCTCGAGACTTACTCTGCCACTGCGATCAGTTCAGTCAGTTTCGTTCCTGGTTTAACGTCACAAACACACCCAGCGTTCGCCCAGACACTCCCCCGTTTCTCCAGCCACTCCCGCGTTTTTCCAAGAAACGGCAGCGTTTTTTCACACACACCCATAAAACGGCCAGTTTCCGCCCAGAAACACCCACTTCCTGTCAATCTCACTCCGATCACCAGAACGAAGAAATTTCATTGTTAAGCCGTGAGTAAAATACCAAACTTTTTTGCAAATTTACTTGGCGCAGACGCACTGCGAACATTGCGCATGCGCAGTTTGCGACTAATCGCTCCATTGCGAAAATAACTAACGAGCGAACAACTCGGAATGAGGGCCAATATTAGGAACAAGGGACATTGCGTTATTGTCTTGACGCAATCACTGTACTTTTTAAGGAACTTACAGCCTGAAAGTGGCTTCCACAGGGCCGGAGTACATAGGAGTTGATCTATTTGAGTAGAATAAGATACTTTCATATATATGTTTATTTACTGCAGTATTCTAAAATGTTTATAATATTTGCGTTTTAGAATCAGTGATATAAGAGTGGGGGGAGGGGGGGTAAAAAGAAAAAGCCTTAGTAAATTCTGATAATGCCAAATAATTGTTAGTACATATCAACAGAACAGTGATCACATAATGTTATCTACGAGTCTGTTTGTAGTGTATATAGATAACCACGTATTTTTTTCATGCTGAAATTCTCTCACTTGAAAATGCTGCCACATGACACAATAGTATCTGTTATAATTGGGTAAATATTAAGTATAATGCCTTCACGTACAGCCATAAGCATAAGATGCGCTGACTGTATAAGGGTTCTGTGCATTTACCTTCGCTATCCTCTTGTTGTAACCATGTGTCTCTATTCAGGTCTCTGTCATCTACCTTTTGTTCAACGCCAACGGAGAAGTCATCACAAGCAAGGTGAGAGGCTCTGCGGTTCCTGGTGATGGATCTGTCCTGCAAGACGTGTCACTGGATTATAGCAGATGTGGGGGGGGGGGTGTCACATGTGTCACTCGTGCTGCCGCTGACCTCAAACACAATGTAAATCAAAAGTGCGGCTCATTAGCTCCCGTAGCAGTGGCTGCAATAAGCTATAGACACGGACTCCCCCGATGTGCTGTAAGTAATAATACAGAAAAGGTAACCGCGGCGCCGTAAGCAGAGGTGTAAAAACACAGATGATGCCGGGGTGGGGGCTCCTGAGAGAGGGGGGCACAGGGTTAACATATTCCCGGAGAGAGACCCCACCCCCCACCCCTCCCTTAATCCAGGTCCGGCCACACTAAGGGGTGACAGAAAGTTGGGAACATGTTGCACTACGGGGGGGGGGGGGGTCAGATGTAAAATGTGCAGAAATTTAGAGTTTAGACGGGTTTGTCCTAGCTGAACTCTGAAATGCAGTATAAGAATAAGCTGCCCAGCATTTGTGGACTACTGTACCTGCAAACATAGCCAGTATTTACACTGCATGCAAAATATTAAATGTATCTGCACCCCTTGCTGTGCAACATGGTTTCTTCCAGTTGCAAAGTTGCTCCTTTATATGTTTGCTTTATTCCCAGCTCAGAATCAGCCCCATAAACGCACAAATACTTCTATTTCCCTTTGTAGCGGTAATCTGGCAGGAGCTGGTAGTGAGGTGACTGAATAAGAACTTCTAGTACAAATAAATATCCTCCATGGTTACCGGCTACTGAATTGCTGTAAAACGTGCAGCTCGTCCCATTCTGCGGGCTGCTGAATAGAAGCACAGACTTGTCTGCGGCCCGGTTTCTATCATCAGAAGAAGGCAACATAAAATTGTTGTAAGATAAAAATACAGAGGATGGCGTATCATCTGTACTCGCGGCATGTGTCTGATCCTATAGTGAGAGAGATCTCAGTTACAGTAAATTACGGTCTATTCTTCAAGGCTAACCGATGCAAATTGCAAACCTGACGTCTTCCCCGCTTTTCATTTTTACTTTTCTCAACTACTTGTCTATTAACTCTTACACTCCCTGGCCTACCTCCTTGTACGACATATACAAGGCCAAAAGGGTACTCACAAACTTTAAATCACTTAATAGGGTTTTGTTTTGGATCCAGTTCTACTTTTACTAATATATTGTTTCATTTACTAATATATTGTTTCATTTCTTGTCTCTTATTTTATGGATCGGATTCTAATGAGATTCGTATTATTATTATTTTTTAATTCCTTCTATTATATATCTACATTTTTTTTATTTCCAATCATACGGCACGGGCAGATGGGCTCAGATGGGGCACTGGTGCTTACAGATGTGTACAAGATCCCGTAGAGTTTGCGTTGTAATAATAGTGGCCTGTTTATTGTCTGTTTCCCCGCATGTTGCATCCAGTCACATTCCTATGCCAGGAACCAGGGTGTCATGGACGTTGTCAGTCCTCTCAATGGTGAGTAGAGAGAGTGAACGTTGATTAAAAAAGTTCTAAGAAAACACATATATGTGTAACACAGTGCAGTCCAGCCTTGTATACCGTATCACAATGCAGCTATGTACAGAAATCTCACATGCACAATACGTACTATATAATCTCCTATGGTGTCAGTCTAGCAGAGGCTCCACCCCCTCCCAGCTCTCACTGGCTGCCTGATGCCCAGACACAGCCTCCCTACTCTTCCAGCACTGTACGGCTGTAAGGAGGACTGTTCCTTTCTGTCGGGTGTATGTCTATGTTAGTTTGTAGGTTTATATGGAGAAAGTCATCCCTGGTAGCCAAAAAGAATTGCTAATTTTCCAGGACACTTAGATGCAGTCCATACATCCGCTTCTGCACGATAACATCATTGTTCGTACAAAATACATATGCGTACATATATATATTTGACAAGTGCAGAAGAATACAGTTGCTCACTTGGATCCATTCCTTTTGATTGTGCCATCACCCAGAATGATTTTCTATTTGAATGTTTTCAGGTTTCCACTGGAACAGGCCACTCCCATTATTTAAGAACCTCTTTGCCCAGCATTTCCCCCTGGGCAGTGTGCTGGAACCGTACTGTTACAGCGTCACCCCAGCAGGCTCATTCAGCTGTAAAATCAGTGGTGGCTTCAAGTCCAATACAGCCAGTGACGGATGTGAGCTCGATTCAGGCGATAGGGTACACAAGCCAGGTGGGTATCTCACAGCTTGTGCGATGGTGGCAAACTATAATTAGTCATAATAAATATACCTTAATTTAAATGTTTACCTGCCGCGTGTTGCTATGGTTGCCATCCGAGGTTTGGATGCATGCAACTGTTACTAGTGTGTTAGGTAATAAAACGGTGTAGATTAATATCTGAAACCAAGAAAGACCTGCATCGAAGATCCCGTTTCCATCCTTATCTGAGTCCAATACTATGCTGAACAATGGGTGTGGTATTGAAAGTCGACAGTAACTAGGTCGACCACTATTGGTCGACAGGGTATCTAGGTCCACAGGGTCTTTAGGTCGACATGTTCTAGGTCGACAGGTCAAAAGGTCAACATGAGTTTTTAATGTTATTTTGGTGTCGTTTTCTTCGTAGAGTGACCGGGAACCCCAATTAGTGCACCGCGTCCCCTCGCATGGCTCGCTACGCTCGCCATGCTTCGGGCATGGTGCCTTCGCTCAGCTACCGCTTCGCTCGGCACAGATTACCGTTCCAATCGTAGTCCACGTGGATCGTTAAGTATGAAAAGGTTCAAAAAAAGAAAAAAATTGTGAAAAACTCATGTCGACCTTTTGACCTGTCGACCTAAAGACCCTGTCGACCTAGTTACTGTCGACCTAGACATTGTCGACCTAGTTACTGTCGACTTTCAGTCCGGATCCCCTGAACAATATGTGTGCCACCTACAGATAATGAATGCACACCTGGTTCCAACTAGAGGAAAAATAGTCCTTTCCTGGTGCCAACTATAATGTGGGAAGCCATATCTGGTGCCAGCTGGAGAAACTTGGGACACAGCTGATGCCCGTTACACAATACTGCGACTCCTCTACTGCCTACAGTGATACAGTCACAGCCGGGAACGTACTCCGGCTCTAGGAATATTCCCACTGTTCCGTTACTCTTGTATCACGTTGTTCCTGTGCTGTGCACCAACAGGGCATGTTTTACAGATCTCCTTGGTATCGCATGTGAAATAAGTAGCACCACCTGTGAATCTTTTTAAAATGTGTCACAGTAATGAGTACACCAGTGCACCAACTAGGAGATCTGGAAAACATGTACTGGTAGAGGTTCCTGAGGACTGGAGTTGGGAAACACTAATATAGAGGACCTTACCCAAAGTATTCTGTTTGGCCATAAGCTTGGACGCCAGATCAGTATCTCCAGCCATCATGTGATATCGAAGTTCTAAAATAGATTGGACAAAATGATACTTAAGTCACATTATTGTTTGGAGTATATAGGGGTGTATCCAATAGATGTCTGATCCTTTCCGATGGAAAGGATTCGACATCTCAGTATTCAATGAGCGGCCAAATCTAACCGGATTTGGCCACTCCCGACAATGCCAATTCAACTTATTTTAAAGTCGGATTGACATTGTTGGAAACGGGGCTACAAACTGTCAGATTTGGCCACGTTTCCGACAAAACACGTGGATCTGCGGCTATTCCGCCGATCCACGTGTTTTCTGACAAGTCGGAATTCCCGACTTGTCGGAAAAATAGGGGGAGGATTGAATAGGTCGGAACACCTTCCAACCTAAAAAATTCGGAAACTGCCGTCTTTCCGACACGACGGCAGTTTCCAACTGCAATTGAATACACCCCTTAGCATATAATGTTAGGTAATGGAACCCGCAGGCTAATTTGGTGGAAACTGGATTCCACGGATTTGTTTTGAATTTTGTTGTATTTTAACTTGATATATGTATTGGATGTTCCCTCATGCGCCTTTCCTTCTCTTACTTAAACCATCTTCTACTCCATACTCTCTTCGACGGCGCCAAATCCCGCAGTTTTCTGCCGCCCTGATACTTACGTCAGTGTCATCTGCTGATGCAGATATGTTTATTTACCCTGTACTTGTCCTATATTGTCTTGAACTGTAAGTCACTGTTTTCCTGTTTTGATTATTTGTTTATGTACTCTGTAATTGGGCGCTGTGGATCCCTTGTGGCGCCATATAAATTAAGGATAATAAGAATAAAATGTATTTAATTTCTTCTCGTTTTCTAGAGAAAGCTCCATTTCCTCCTTCTGTGTACAACCAAGATAAGAGTTCTTAGTAAGTGGCATATTTTATAGGAACAGAATCTTTTTTTTATTTTTTTAATAAATAGGCCTTGCATAAATTTTCATTAAACCATAACCATTTACTCTTAGTTCCAAGCGCATCTGGGCCAGAGAACTGACTCTAGACATGGACACCAGATGCTCTTTACTTCCAGAGCCAGCAAGTCAGGATCTGCTGCCCATGAATCTGAGAGCGAATGGGCCAGCTTTACCTCCTGTTCTCCTGGATACAGAGGTGCTGAATGTTCTACATCAGACTGGTAAGGGAATAGCTATTAACGGAATGAATCTGTTCTATTGTGACTGTTCTCCTGACACTTTCACTGCCTTTGTGTAGGAAATACGAGGGAGGTTCAATAAGTAAAGTAACAAGACCTCTGAGATGTGTAATGTTCTCTATATCAGTCTAATTTCCCACCAGAGAGAGCAGGTAGACCGTTGCTTCCTCTCACCGCCATTAGACTGCGCCTCATATCAGTCATACTGTCCCAACATCAGCTGTAAGATGGCCGGGCTGGCAGAAACATGGTCACACAGTGAGGTGCATAGCGTGATAAAATGTCTGCATTTAAGGGCACATCAGCAGCTGAAATTCATCGCCAATTTGCCGAGGTGTACTGTGATAACGTCATGTCACGGAAACAGGTTTGGGTTTTGGTGCAACGCCTGTGGTGGACGTGCTTGACCAGCCGAATCGCTGCTCATCTTGAATGTCTGTCCTGCCGTTATCAAAGCACCAAATCCAAAACCCGTTTCCGTGACATGCCGTTATCTCCAAACACCGCGACAAGTTGGCAGTGAAATTCAGCTGCTGGTGTGCCCTTTAAACGCAGAAATCTGATCACACTGCACACCTCAATGTTTGACCATGTTTTCCCCCAGCCCCGTGCAGTCTAATGGCCATGAGGGGAAGTAGTGGTCTACCTGCTCTGGCCTGGCGGGAAATTAGACTGATGTAGAGAACATTACACACGTGAGAGGTCTGGTTACCTGATTAAACCACCTTCGTATGTTGTAACACAGAGCCGTGGATACATTTGAAGAACCACTAGGTACAGTTGGAACGTAAGCATGCTTTTTTTATATGATAGCGACTTGAGTATGACAAAGATTCATACATTTTAATTTTGGTAGATTAAAAACAGATGTTTGTTTTTTTTCTATCTTCTGGAGAGTAGCGACCCTTTTCTAAATCTCTTATTTCCCCAAGGCAATTCTCTGCAGTCAGTGAACAAAACTTGCACGCCCGCACTGCCGAACAGGGATGAGCAAGGAGGCAGCAGCAGAATAACCGAAGAAATGCAGAGTTTTCCACACGTGAAAAAAATGACTTCCCTTCCTGCTGTGACTACCTCCACCGATGCCAAACTCAATATAGCCAGTGATCTGTATCCCACTTCTGCCACCAATATCAGGTACATTATAAGTATTTTATAGTTTTCCATTAACAAAATAGTAAAAATTGTTTCATACACTCATTATTCATGCAAACAGATTAGTAAAATAGTTGTTATGTCATATAAATGTATATACAATTGCAATTAAAGCGCACCTCATTGGGACAAAACCCTCGCATATGTGGCTTATGTCCCTACATACATGGATGCCAGTGCCTGCTGTGTAACATGTAGTTTAATCCTATAAATAAACTAAAGACACACACAAAATGTTAACCAAAAACGTAAAATAGACGTAAAAACACATTTGTATGTCAACTGTAAAACAGCCCCTAAAACTTTTTTTTTTTTTCAAACTATGATGTACAGTTTGGCCCTAATATGAGACTTACTTATGATGAAATCTAAGAGCTGTCCTTTTGTATAATATTGCTTCTTTATGGGACTTTGGGTCTAATTCCTGTTTGTACGCACTCACCTATGCAGTAGCGATTTGTCAGGCTGCGGGACTGCTAATCATCACAAATGAATCTGCCGCCCAGAAAAGCTTAGAGACGCTCGCCGAAGCCATCGTAAAGTCCTCAACAGCTGTGTACCAAAGCAATGCGCAGCACCGATGCAGTAACGAGGAACATCGGCTCCCCAAGTGATTCTGTGGTCACGCACACTGGCAGCAGCGATGCTGGCGCCATGTTTCTTTACATATATGATCACAGCTGGCGGCAAATACATGCCCTGAAAATGGGCATGACGCGCCTGCATTTTTTGCCGCCACTCCCCACTAACCTCCCCAAAATGGTCCCTTCCTGTTGATGACTGCGCATTAACATCACACTGCGCGCTGCATCGCAAAGGTACCTTGGCACATGCGCAGTGCGATCGCGGCGCATGTGCAGTCTACGATAGTCGCTCAGTTGCGTGAACATCGCCATTGCGTAGAAACATGCATTATGCCGTTAAATAATTTACAGATATAGCTATTATTTTTTTTTAACAAATCAATACATTTAACAGCATGGCGTTGTACTGTACTGTATTTTATTATTTTATACATTGTTCATCTTTTTCTCTTTTGTAGACACCTTCGAAACATTTTACCTAAGATGCGGGGCCATGCCAGTGCATCAAAATCTTCCTCTAATGCCAACATCCCGCCCTCCAGAAGGCTCAAAGGGCGTTCCATGGTCCATTCTAGCAACGGGACAGTGCAAAAGAGGAAGATGGGAAAGCCGTTCTGTCCTCGTAGACAGGAAGACCAAACCGTCAGTGACAGTCAGCATCCTGACTTATCGGTCAACACCTGGAAAGACATTCTGATTGGACTACAGACAGGCCAAAATCCTGCAGCACCCAAAGAGGACGTCTTAAAACATGGGACTTCCAATGGTTTTCTAAACTGCACCAGGAAATCTGGGCAACGGGCCAACCTGGCGCCCCTCCCAAAATAATGCTGCAATCCTACCGACTCGTATCATAGCTAGGTCTTCCTCTGCCGGGTGGTGGGGGGGTAATAGAAATGGAAGTATACTGTAACATTGCCAATTTACCTTTAAAACAACTTCAGCACATGAAAAATCTCTATATTTATTAGAATTATAACTATATAAACATGTAAGTAAACAGTCCCAGTATGAATGATTATCTAATGCACAATGTAGAATATATTCTTTTTTATTGTTATAATAGTGATCCAGTAAATATAGCTACATATTGGAAAAACATTGGCCCTCATTCCGAGTTGTTCGCTCGGTATTTTTCATCGCATCGCAGTGAAAATCCGCTTAGTACGCATGCGCAATGTTCGCACTGCGACTGCGCCAAGTAACTTTACTATGATGAAAGTATTTTTACTCACGGCTTTTTCTTCGCTCCGGCGATCGTAATGTGATTGACAGGAAATGGGTGTTACTGGGCGGAAACACAGCGTTTCAGGGGCGTGTGGCTGAAAACGCTACCGTTTCCGGAAAAAACGCAGGAGTGGCCGGAGAAACGGTGGGAGTGCCTGGGCGAACGCTGGGTGTGTTTGTGACGTCAACCAGGAACGACAAGCACTGAAATGATCGCACAGGCAGAGTAAGTCTGGAGCTACTCTGAAACTGCTAACTCGTTTGTAATCGCAATATTGCGCGTACGTCGGTCGCAATTTTAAGAAGCTAAGATTCACTCCCAGTAGGCGGCGGCTTAGCGTGTGTAACTCTGCTACATTCGCCTTGCGAGCGAACAACTCGGAATGAGGGCCATTGACAGATACAGGAGAGCTCACATCTCCCTCTGCAGGTTATTGGACGGTACTGCACCCCAATGACATTTCAGTCAAACGATAACATTTTATGTAATAACTTTTGAATGATGCGTCTCCTGGCGACAGCAGTGGCCTCTACAATGGATACAAAGAACCCTACACAACATAAGTGTTTAAATGAAGCCATACTTTCCTTCAGAGTACAAACATAGCCTAGGTGGTGTACAAGTATGTGAGATGAGAGGGTGCTCTTCATACAGTGCTTGTGTATTCTGTATTGAATATCGTTGGATTAAATATTTACATTCAGTGTTGGTGATTGTTACACACTTCACATTTTCCTGTTATCGTTACCGATGTTTGACGTCACTTTTATTTCATTCATAACCGGAAGTATTTTATATGTTCATGATAAATTGATATTTTACTGTTTTTATATTTGTGGTTGTGTCTGCTTTCTCTCTGCGTGTTTCTGTTTTCTACCTATGGATTATATAGGATTAAGGAAAGATTACTGTATGCAAGTATATAGTAGTATCACTAAACTGCACAAAATATTAGGGGGAAAGTAAAATAAAAAAATATTATGGTCACAATATATATATTATATTGAAATAATTCCTCTACGTGGGAACAGTAATTTATTATTACACATAGAGAGGCGCAGTAATTCATTTTCTCTTACGTCCTAGAGGATGCTGGGGTCCACATTAGTACCATGGGGTATAGACTGGTCCACCAGGAGCCATTGACACTTTAAGAGTTGAGAGTGTGGGCTGGCTCCTCCCTCTATGCCCCTCCTACCATACTTAGTTTAGAAAATGTGCCCGGAGGAGCCAGTCACAGCTAGGGGAGCTCTCCTGAGTTTTCCTGGAAAAAAGTTTTTTTTTTTTTAGAGTTTATTATTTTACAGGGAGGCTGCTGGCAACAGCCTCCCTGCAGCGAGGGATTGAGGGGGGGAGCAGTGTCCGCCCTGCGAGGTCTGAGCCTCTTACTCCGCTGACTGGACACTGAGCTCCTGAGGGGTCACAGGGGACCGCTCGCCTACCCTATACAGATCAGGCTCTCTTTGGGGAAGCTTTAGATGCGTGGATATCCACGGCTACAGCGGGTAAGTCTCCGTTTCTTCCCTCAGCAGCACCTGCTTCGAAGAAATCCATCTCTTCATCTGCAACGCAGTCCTTTCGGCCTAACAAGCCTAGAAAGGCCAGACCGTCTAATACCTTCTTTAGGGGAGGTCGAGTTAAGTGCAAGAAACCTGCCGCTGCAGGTTCCCAGGAACAAAAGCCTGCTTCAGGTACGCCAAAGTCCTCTGCATGACGGTGGGCCGCGCGGCCTGGAGGTGGGGCCAGTGGGAGTGAGACTCAGACAATTAAAAGGGTATCGTCCTGCCTGGAACCCTGGGTGATAGATATTGTATCCCAAGGATACAGGCTGGAATTTCAAAGTCTCCCCCCTTATCGTTTTTTCAAATCAGGTTTACCAGCTCTGCTGACAGACAGCACTGTACTACAAGAAGCTGTCCAAAAGTTGGTGGAGGCACAGGTCATTGTGCCAGTTCCTCCTCATTCGCAAACCACAGGTTACTATTCGAACCTTTTCGTGGTACCGAAACCGGATGGTTCGGTCAGGCCCATTCTGAACCTAAAATCATTGAACCCTTTTCTTTTTTTTTTTTCAAACTATTTTTATTATAATCTCACACCGTACAAAGTAGAGATGCAACATTTCGAGACATAGAATATACAGTTAGCATTGTATAACATAATATGCAGTATATAGAGTTATCCTGACGATTGAACCCTTTTCTAAGGGAGTTCAAGTTCAAAATGGAGTCTCTCAGGGCGGTGATATCAGGTCTGGAAGAGGGGAAATTCCTGGTATCCCTGGATATCAAGGATGCGTACCTCCACATTCCGATCTGGCTGCCGCATCAGACTTATCTCCATTTCGCATTACTGGACTGTCATTTCCAATTCCAGGCCCTTCCATTCGGCCTCTCCACAGCATCGAGGGTGTTTACCAAGGTGATGGCAGAGATGATGGTTTTCCTCCGCAAACAAGGGGTGAACATCATTCCGTATCTGGACGATCTGCTGATAAAGGCATCGTCCAAGGAGAAGCTGCTGCAGTCCATTGTTCTCACAACCCGCCTCCTCAAGATCCACGGTTGGATTCTGAACCTTCCAAAGTCACATTTGGAACCAACCCAGAGGTTGTCCTTTCGGGAATGATCCTAGACACAGAAGTAAAAAAGGTGTTTCTTCAACAGGAAAAGGCGTTGGTGATACAAACAATGGTCCGGGATGTTCTGAAGCCAGCCCGGGTGTCGGTTTATCAATGCATTCGCCTGTTGGGGAAGATGGTGGCCTCTTACGAGGCTCTCCAGTACGGGAGGTTCCACGCCCGGGCCTTCCAACTGGATCTCCTGTACAAATGGTCAGGATCTCATCTCCACATGCACCAGAGAATACGTCTGTCGCCGAAGACCAGGATTTCGCTCCTCTGGTGGCTACAATTACCTCACCTTTTGGAGGGCCACAGGTTCGGGATTCAGGAATGGGTCCTTCTAACCACGGATGCGAGCCTTCGGGGCTGGGAAGCAGTCACTCAAGGAGTAACTTTCCAACGAAGGTGGTCAAGTCTGGAAGCCGGCCTGCCCATCAACATCCTGGAACTAAGAGCCATCTACAACGGTCTTCAGGCGGCCCATCTTCTAAGAAATCGGGCCATTCAAGTACAGTCGGACAATATAACGACAGTGGCTTACATAAACCGACAGGGCGGAATGAAAAGCAGAGCTGCAATGTCAGAGGTGACAAGAATCATTCTCTGGGCGGAAAAAACACGCGTTGGCGCTCTCTGCAATCTTCATTCCGGGAGTAGACAACTGGGAAGCAGACTTCCTCAGCATTCACGATCTCCATCCGGGGGAGTGGGGTCTCCATCCGGAGGTGTTCAAGGAAATAATAGACCTATGGGGGTTACCCCAAATAGACATGATGGCCTCTCGTCTCAACAAGAAGCTTTGACGCTATTGTTCCAGGTGGTGGGATCCACAAGCGGTGGCAGTGGACGCCCTGGTGTCTCCGTAGGTGTTCCAGTCGGTGTACGTGTTTCCACCACTCCCACTCATTCCAAGAGTTCTAAAGCTTGTACGGAGTACAATAGTTCAAGCGATCCTCTTAGCTCCAGACTGGCCCAGGCAGGCTTGGTGCACGGACCTTCTGAATCTCTTGCAGGAAGAGCTGAGGCCTCTTCCTCTTCGGGAGGACCTGCTGCAGCAGGGGCCGTTCGCCTATCAAGACTTACCGCGGCTACGTTTGACGGCATGGAGGTTGAGCGCCTGATACTTGCTCGGAAGGGCATTTCAAAGAAGGTCATTCCTACCGCGATAAAGGCTAGGAAAGGGGTAATGTCTAAACATAACCATCGTATTTGGAAGAAATATGTCTCTTGGTGTGAATCCAAGAAGTTTCCTACGGTGGAGTTTCAACTCGGACGTTTTCTCCTCTTCCTGCAAGCAGGTATGGATATGGGCTTGAGGTTGGGATCTGTGAAGGCCCAGATTTCGGCCCTGTCCATTTTCTTCCAGAAACAATTAGCTGCACTCCCTGAGGTTCAGACCTTTTTGAAGGGAGTCCTGCACATCCAACCTCCTTTTGTACCGCCTACGGCGCCTTGGGACCTTAACGTGGTGTTGCAGTTCCTCCAGTCGGATTGGTTTGAGCCTCTACAGGAGGTTGAGGTCAAATTTCTTACATGGAAGGCTGTCACGTTGTTGGCCTTAGCTTCTGTTAGACATGTGTCCGAATTGGGGGCTTTATCCTGTAAAAGCCCTTACTTGATCTTCCACAAAGATAGAGCTGAGCTCCGGACACGTCAGCAGTTTCTTCCGAAGGTTGTGTCGGCATTTCATATCAACCAACCTATTGTGGTGCCAGTGACTACTGACTCCTCAATTACATCAAAGTCCTTGGATGTTGTGAGGGCTCTGAGGATATTGATAATGTCGATTTTATCTTAAAACAGAAAGCTATACCTTTAAACACACTTTTACCATGGAGCCGCTGCGGCCGCTAGACTTAATATGCACTCTACGTACCTTTTACGCTATTTGCGTACAGAGTCCCGTAACTTGTACGGACTTAGCGTACAAACGCCGCGCTGGGGGTACAAAGTACACAGCGCGCACACACCTAGAGATACACTTTAAACCTTTGATTGATAATGCAATGATATTACACATTAAACCTTATGCAGCGCTGACGGTACAAAGTACCCGCAGCGCGTACACACCTAATTATTACACTTTAAACCTTAGCAGGGAAAAGAGGACAGAACACCGATTTGTAGTTAATCACTGGGTTCCGACACCACAGAGTAATATTTCTGAAAGGGGGTTAACAATACAAATTATGCACTACAATACAACAGAGTAAATGGCTACAGTCAATGTACATACGTGAATAGATTCGCTTGCGCAACCCGGCCCGGTCCTCCGCAATCGGTAGATAGCGTTGTGAGTCTTGTGTGTGGCCAGGCTGCAGCAGGCTTTATTTATACAATTCTTCTAAAAGCAATACAATGGATACTGTAATCCCTTTGTCCATTGGACACAGGAATGCACTTTTACAGTACAGGAGAGGTCATAGGTCGATTTGAAAAGGTGGGCGATGTCTTTCCCAACGGCTCTTGTGGGTGGTCTCCTCTGGATTCCCGCCGCATACATAATGTACAGTAAATACAGTTTATATCTATATTCTACTTCTGCACATTACTATACGCAGGAACATGCAATCTTTCTCTAACCAACACCGGAATGTTACCCTTAAAATACCCTACAGCTGGATACTAGACATCACCTTATAACCTTAGTCTGTCCCTTCCTATCATGCAAAGGCGAATCCCTCAGTCCTGGAATCATTTAAACTGTTGTTACTTTCTGATGTGGTGCAGGGGGGCTATGTGTACAATGTGCACTATTTGGATTAAATATGTAATGTTTCGATAGCCCTCCATGCGTTCACAAACTCCGCCGTAAATACCCATACCACGCGCAGGACCGCAGGAGCGATCATACGCAAATTGCGGATATGTGCACGCGCAGCGGGCATGTGTGTGTTGTTTGTACGTGATGTGTGTACTGCAATATTTTTGGACTTTGACAATATATGTGAAGAGAACTTCTCATCACAGAAAATCGGACTCTGTTTGTCCTATATGATCCCAGGAAAATTGGGTGTCCTGCTTCTAAGCAGACGATCTCTCGCTGGATCAGGTTCACTATCCAGCACGCTTATTCTACGGCAGGATTGCCGTGTCCAAAATCTGTTAAGGACCACTCTACTCGTAAGGTGGGGTCTTCCTGGGCGGCTGCCCGGTGTGTCTCGGCATTGCAACTTTGCCGAGCTGCAACTTGGTCTGGGTCGAACACGTTTGCAAAGTTTTACAAGTTCGATACTTTGGCCTCTGATGATCTGAAGTTCAGTCAATCAGTTCTGCAGGAGCCTCCGCGCTCTCCCTTCTGGGAGCTTTGGTACATCCCCATGGTACTAATGTGGACCACAGCATACTCTAGGACGTAAGAGAAAATAGGATTTTGGTTACCTACCAGTAAATCCTTTTCTCGTAGTCCGTAGAGGATGCTGGGCGCCCGCCCAGCGCTTCGTTTTCCTGCAACCGTTATCTGGTTCAGTACTTCTTTGGTTTAGTTAAGTACTGCATTGTTACTTGGTAAGTAATGTTTCAGCGGTTGCTGAGTGTTTCAAGCCAGTTAGCTTGATGTGCCTTGTATGTGTGAGCTGGTGTGAATCTCGCCACTATTTGTCTTAAATCCTTATCTCGAAGATGTCCTTCTCCTCGGGCACAGTTTCTAGACTGAGTCTGGTAGGAGGATCATAGAGGGAGGAGCCATCCCACACTCTCAAACTCTTAAAGTGCCAATGGCTCCTGGTGGACCCGTCTATACCCCATGGTACTAATGTGGACCCCAGCATCCTCTACGGACTACAGCAAAAGGATTTACCGGTAGGTAACCAAAATCCTATTATTACACCTAAGGGGGCACAGTAATTCATTAATTACACATAGGCCCTCATTCCGAGTTGTTCGCTCGCTAGCTGCTTTTAGCAGCTTTGCACACGCTAAGCCGCCGCCTACTGGGAGTGAATCTTAGCTTTGCAGAATTGCGAACGAAAGATTCGCAAAATTGCGAAAAGAAATTTCTTTGCAGTTTCTGAGTAGCTCAAGACTTACTCTGCCACTGCGATCAGTTCAGTCAGTTTCGTTCCTGGTATGACGTCACAAACACACCCAGCGTTCACCCAGACACTCCCCCGTTTCTCCAGCCACTCCCGCGTTTTTCCCAGAAACGCCAGCGTTTTTTCGTACACACCCATAAAACGGCCAGTTTCCGCCCAGAAACACCCACTTCCTGTCAATCACACTCCGATCACCAGAACGATGAAATTTCTTCGTTAAGCCGTGAGTAAAATACCAAACTTTTTTGCAAATTTACTTGGCGCAGACATACTGCGAACATTGCGCATGCTCAGTTTGCGACTAATCGCTCCGTTGCGAAAAATACTAACGAGCGAACAACTCGGAATGAGGGTCATAGAGAGGCACAGTAATTAATTTTCTCATACGTCCTAGAGGATGCTGGTGATGACATCAAGACCATGGGGTATAGACGGGATCCGCAGGAGACATGGGCACTCTAAAGACTTTTCATTGGGTGTGAACTGGCTCCTCCCTCTATGCCCCTCCTCCAGACCTCAGTTTTAGAAATGTGCCCAGGCAGACTGGATGCACTCTGAGGAGCTCTACTGAGTTTCTCTGAAAAGACTTATGTTAGGTTTTTTATTTTCAGGGAGATCTGCTGGCATCAGACTCCCTGCTTCGTGGGACTGAGGGGGCAGAAGTAGGAACCAACTTCCTAAAGAGTTTCATGGCTCTGCTTCTGGCTGACAGGACACCATTAGCTCCTGAAGGGTACTGAACGCTAGCCGTGTCTAGATGCTCACTCCCACAGCATGCCGTCACCCCCCTCACAGAGCCAGAAGTCAGAAGACAGGTGAGTATAAGAAGAATGATCTTCTATCAAGTAAGTGACGGCTGAGTTGCGGCGCGGCTGGCGGGAGCGCAGTGCACCATTGCTGCCCACACACACAGGCACTGCAGGGTGCGGAGGGGGGGCGCCCTGGGCAGCAAGAAAAATACCTCAAACTGGCTAAAAGGGGGCATAAGATGCCGCTGGCACAGCCCTACCCCCGCCAGTTTAAATATGATGTAGTATACTGAGTGTAAGGACGCGCCATTGCAGGGGCGGAGCTTCTTCCTCAGGCAGCCAGCACACTGCTCAGCGCCATTTTCTCTCTCTCCTCAGACTGCAGAGAACACGCTGGTCCTCTCCTCCACGTCTGACAAGTACAGGGTGCTATTAAGGGGGGGCACAAAGCGATTGTGGTGCATTTGATAGTGTATATTACTATTTAAAAGCGCTGTTGGGCTGTGGACATACTGTGTTCACAGGAAATACTGGCGCTGGGATTGTGAGCTGGCTGCTTCTGTCCTGTGTCCCTCTGACAGATTTTACTGTGGGTCTGTCCCCAAAATAAGTCCCAGTGTGTCTGTGAGTGTGCTGTACACGTGTGAGGAATGTCTGAGGCAGGGAGTTCCTCCCCGGAGGCAGCCATTTTAGGGACACAGAGTTGTAATGTGGTGGCGCTACTGGCACACCAAGAGCCTGCATGGGTGAAAGAACAACGTGACAGTATGCATCTGATTAACCATAGATTAGATAAGTCTGAATCTAAGGCTGCATGCTGGAGAAAATCTGTGGAAGATGTGATTTTTCAGGATGCTGTTATTCCTTATGCGGGCGGCCCCTCTGGGTCACATAAGAGATCGTTTGCGAATGTTGTAAACACTGATACCGACACAGACTCAGATTCTTGTGTCGACGATAGTGACTCCAGAGAGATAGATCATAAATTGGCAAAAAGTATACAATATATGATTGTGGCTATAAGGGATGTGTTGGAGGTTACAGAAAGCACTCCTGTTCCTTAGGAGAAGGCTTATTTATGTTAAGAAAAGAAATCCAAAGTCACGTTCCCTCCTTCACACGAACTAAATGCTCTGTTTGAAGGGATGTGGGCGAATCCTGATAAGAAATTTCATATTCCCAAAAGGATTCAGATAGCTTACTCCTTCCCGGCTGAGGACAGAAAAAAAATGGGAGTCACCCCCTGTGTTAGACAGTGCGCTTTCCAGGTTGACAAAGAAGGTAATTCTCCCTGCTCCTTGCACGGCTTCTCTTAAAGAGCCGGCAGACCGCAAAATGGAAACGACATTGAAATCCATTTATGTTACCAATGGTACACTACTCAGGCCCACTATTGCCTGCGCATGGGTGAATCGCGCTATTGAAAAATGGTCAGAAAGCGTGTCATCAGAAATTGACACGATTGATAAAGATGAGATACTCCTTAAGTTAGGGAATATCAAGGACGCTGCCGCCTACATGCTGGAAGCAATGAAGGATATTGGACTCTTGAGTTCACAAGCCGCTACCATGGCAGTATCGGCTAGGCAGGCGCTGTGGATTCGCCAGTGGAACGCGGATGCAGATTCCAAAAGAAACATGGAGGCGCTCCCATATAAAGGTGAGGCCTTATTTGGCGATGGCCTGGATGCGTTAGTCTCGGCGGCTACCGCAGGTAAGTCGACACTTTTGCCCTATGCGCCTGCACCGGCAAAAAAGACCTATCACCCGAAAATTCAGTCCTTTCGGCCCAATAAATACAAAAAGACGAGAGGTTCCCCCTTCTTTGCAGGTAGGGGAAGGGGAAAGAAGCCCACAGCGGCTCCAGGTTCCCAAGAGCAGAAGTCTACCCCTGCTTCTGAAAAATCCTCAGCATGATGCTGGAGCTCCCTTGCGGGAGGCCCGCTCGGGTGGGGGCACGTCTCAAACTCTTCAGCCAAGGTTGGATTCTGTCTGGCCTGGATCCCTGGGTGTTGCAAATAGTATCCCAGGGATACAAACTGGAGTTTCAAGACGTCCCCCCATGCCTATTTTTCAAATCGACCTTGCCAGTTTCTCCGCCAGAAAGAGAAGCAGTAACAGCGGCAATCCAAAAGTTATGTCAAGACCAGGTCATAGTCCTGGTACCGTTGTCACAACAAGGGCAGGGTTTTTATTCAAGCCTCTTTGTTGTTTCCGAAGCCGGACGGCTCGGTCAGACCGATTCTAAATCTAAAGGATCTGAATTGTTATCTGAAAAGGTTCAAGTTCAAGATGGAATCACTTCGAGCGGTGATTGCAAGTCTGGAGGAGGGGGACTACTTGGTGTCGGTGGACATAAAGGATGCTTACCTGCATGTTCCCATTTATCCTCCTCACCAGGCTTATCTGAGATTCGCAGTTCAGGACTGCCATTACCAATTCCAGACGTTACCCTTTGGCCTCTCCACAGCACCGAGGGTATTCACCAATGTGATGGCGGAGATGATGGTCCTCTATCGTCAGAAAGGAGTCAGTATAATTCCTTATCTGGACAATCTCCTGATAAAGTCGAGATCCAGGGAGCAGTTGTTACAAAACATATCACTCTCTCTGTCAATACTCCAACAACACGGGTGGATCATAAATTACCCAAAGGCACAATTGGAACCGACAACAAGGTTGTCTTTTCTCTGGATGATTCTGGACACAGAAGTTCTGAGAGTATTTCTTCCGGTGGAAAAGGCTCTGGAAATCCAGAAAATGGTAAAACAGGTATTGAAACCATCGAGTGTGTCGATCCATCAGTGCATTCGGTTGTTGGGGAAGATGGTGGCGGCCTACGAGGCCATACAATTTGGCAGGTTCCATGCCAGAGTATTCCAGTGGGACCTGTTGGATAAGTGGTCGGGGTCACACCTACATATGCACCGAAAGATAATCCTGTCATCAAAAACCAGGATTTCGTTCCTGTGGTAGTTACACAGCTCTCACCTACTAGAGGGACGCAGGTTCGGGATTCAAGACTGGGTCCTGGTAACCACGGATGCGAGTCTCCGAGGCTGGGGAGCAGTCTCTCAGGGAGAAAACATCCAAGGACGTTGGTCACATCAGGAAGCCTGCCTTCACATAAACGTACTGGAGCTAAGAGCCATTTACAACGGCCTTCAACAAGCGGTACATCTTCTTCAACACCGTCCCGTGCAGATCCAGGCGGACAGTGTAACAGCAGTCGCGTACATAAACAGGCTGGGCGGAACGAAAAGCAGAGCGGCAATGACAGAGGCGACAAAAATCCTCAGCTGGGCAGAAAAACATCTACAAGCTCTGTCGGCAATATTCATTCCGGGAGTAGACAACTGGGAAGCAGACTTCCTCAGCAGACACGATCTCCATCCAGGAGGGTGGGACCTCCACCAAGAAGTTTTCGCAGAGATGACAAGTCTTTGGGGAGTTCCTCAAATAGACATGATGGTGTCTCACCTCAACAAGAAGCTTCAGAGATACTGTTACAGGTCGAGAGACCCTCAAGCAGTAGCAGTGGATGCACTGGTGACCCAGTGGGTTTTCCCATCAGTGTATGTCTTCCCTCCACTTCCGCTGATCCCAAAAGTACTCAGGATCATAAGGAAAACAAGGGTTCGAGCAATCTTCATTGCCCCAGACTGGCCAAGAAGGGCTTGGTACCCAGATCTTCAGCAGTTGCTCATAGAAGATCCTCGGCCTCTTCCTCCTCGAGAGGACCTGCTGCAGCAGGGGCCGTGCGTGTACCAGGACTTACCACGGCTACGTTTGACGGCATGGCTGTTGAACGCCGGATCCTAGCCAGGAAGGGTATTCCCAAGGAAGTCATCTCCACCCTTATTCAGGCCAGAAAAGGAGTAACGTCGAAACATTACCACCGTATTTGGAGAAAATATGTGTCTTTGTGTGAATCCAAGAAAGCTCCTACGGAAGAGTTTCATTTAGGGCGTTTCCTCCATTTTTTGCAGGATGGTGTGGAGGCGGGCCTCCGATTGGGATCAATCAAGGTCCAGATTTCGGCCTTGTCAGTGTTCTTCCAAAAACAATTGGCCTCTCTTCCAGAAGTTCAGACCTTCGTGAAAGGGGTTCTGCACATCCAGCCTCTATTCGTGCCTCCAGTGGCACCATGGGACCCAAAAGATAGAGTTGAAGTTTCTCACTTGAAAAGTGGTGATGCTTCTGGATTTGGCATCTGCAAGACGGGTGTCTGAATTGGGGGCCTTTTCTCACAAGAGCCCTTACCTGATCTTCCATGAAGATACGGCAGAGTTGAGAACTCAACAACATTTTCTTCCTAAGGTGTTTTCATCTTTTCACATAAACCAACCTATTGTAGTGCCAGTAGTTACTGACACATTCACTGAATCAAAATCTCTAGTGGTTAGAGCTTTGAAAATCTATGTTGCTAGAACGGCTCGTATGCGGAAAACAGAGGCCCTGTTTGTCCTGTATGCTCACAACAAGATTGGGTGTCCTGCTTCCAAGCAGACTATTGCATGGTGGATCAGAAATATGATTCAGCAAGCTCATACTACGGCTGGATTGCCGTTACCGATGTCGGTAAAGGCCCACTCCACTAGGAAGGTGGACTCATCCTGGGCGGCTGCCTGGGGGGTCTCGGCATTACAACTTTGCCGAGCTGCTACTTGGTTAGGGTCAAACACATTTGCTAAGTTCTACAAGTTTGACACCTTGGCCGATGAGGACCTAAAGTTTGGTCAAGTGGTGCTGCAGGGTCATCCGCACTCTCCCGCCCGTACTGGAGCTTTGGTATAGACCCCATGGTCTTGATGTCGTCCTCAGCATCCTCTATGACATATGAGAAAACAGGATTTTGATACCTACCGGTAAATCCTTTTCTCCTAGTCCGTAGAGGATGCTGGGCGCCCGTCCCAGTGCGTACTTTACCTACAGTTTAAGTTATTAGAGTTACACAAGTTGTGTTAACTTAGTTTTCAGCACGTTGCTGCAATTGGTTCATGCCTGTTGGCATGTGTTATGTTAAATGCCATGTGTGCGGCATGGTTGAGGGTGTGAGTTGGTAGATATCTCACCCTATATCTCTTTTCCTCGAAATGTCAGTCTCCCTGGGCACAGTTCCTACAACTGAGGTCTGGAGGAGGGGCATAGAGGGAAGAGCCAGTTCACACCCAATGAAAAGTCTTTAGAGTGCCCATGTCTCCTGCGGATCCCGTCTATACCCCGTGGTCTTGATGTCGTCCCCAGCATCCTCTATGGACTAGGAGAAAAGGATTTACCGGTAGGTATCAAAATCCTGTTATTACACCTAAGGGGGCACAGTAATTCATTATTACACATAGAGAGGCACAGTAATTCATTATTACACCTAAGGGGGCACAGTAATTCATTATTACACATAGAGAGGCACAGTAATTCATTATTACACCTAAGGGGGCACAGTAATTCATTATTACACCTAAGGGGGCGCAGTAATTTATTATTACATTATTACACCAAATTACTTCATTAGAGAGCGCTTAAAATAATTTAATTATTAATACTCAATGTATAATATTACATTTAAAAAAATCAATAAAAGTCAATAAAATATCCAACAGGTGTTGAGAAACATGAAATATTCACTCTCTAGCTTGAATTGATCACTGGCTCCAAGTTCATTGTAAATCCATAATATGGGTATTAGCAACAATCGGATATTAAGATGGACTTATAGGGACTTATAGAGTGTGGTATTCATGAGTTTCTGCAGCCTGCGATATGCTACTACTGTACCTCCCGCTTTTAAAAGGTTTTATCTCACCAGTTTGTGTCTCAGCCGTCACACAGAAGCAGTCTGAGTTAGGTGTAGGTGAGTGGTATAGAGCCCTTGTTCCAGCAAGCGGGAGGGAGGACGCGGCTTCCACATTAACGCTCGTCCCAGAGGTACATGTCCGTGGTTACACAGCAGCCGGGAGTCATGCAGTGTCCTTGACGCGTTTCTCCGCCTTCAGGCAATGGCGGTTTCTTCGGAAGGAGGCATATCTGAAGAAACCGCCATAGCCTGACGGCGGGAGAGAATAATTGATGTTTCTCAACACTTGTTGGATATTTTATTGACTTTATTAATTGAATATTATATATTGAATTATATATTGAATATTAAAAATTTAATTATTTTAAGCGCTCTAATGTAGTCATTTTACCTGTATTATTGCTCATTTCTATTGCTTTATTACACATAAGGGGGCACAGTCCTTTATTAGGACACATAAGGGGGCACAGTCCTTTATTATTACACAATTGGGGGCAACTATGCCAGCTATGCCCCCGGTCCTTTTATTATGACACATACAGTGGCAAACGCAGGATTTCTAGAGGGGGGTTTCCAAATACAATCCACAATGTTCCATTGTGCGGAACATTGGAGCAAGCGGTAGAAGGAACAAGTACCAACCCTGGACATTAATGTACACATTGGTCAGTGGTGCAAGTAGAAAAAATGTCTTAAGGGTACTGTGTGCACGTGCCGAAGGTGTGTGCACCAAAAATGGGTTTGGCCAAATGCCACATGGGGCGTGGCCAATGAAAGTGGGGGAGGAGCAGATACACATATGACCCCAATAGTCCCACAGTGCCAGATACACATTGCCTCACTGTGCCAGATATACAAATGCCCCCAGAGTGCCAGATATATATTGCCTCACAGTGCCAGATACACAAATGCCCCAGAGTGCCAGATACAGAAATGCCCCCACAGTGCCAGATATGCCCCCAGTGCCAGATACACATTGCCCCCAGTGCCAGATACACATGTCCCCCGCAGTGCCAGATATGCCCCCAGTGCCAGATACACATGTCCCCCGCAGTGCCAGATAAGCCCCCAGTGCCAGGTATACATGTTCCCCAGTGCCAGCTATGCCCCCAGTGAAAGACACACATGTCCCCCAGAGCCAGGTATACATGCCTCTCCGCCCCCATCTCCCCCTGCTCACCGCTGCTGCCGTCCTGTGTGTGCGACTGTGAGGGGAGGAGAGCGCAGCGTGCGCCTCTCCTGCCCCTCAGTAGGTGCGGGTGTCTTTCTTCAATTCAGCGCCCGGCCCGTGAGCCAATCAGAGCTTGCGGACCGGCAGCCAATGCTGACGGACCGCGAGCTCTGATTGGCTCATGGGTCGGGCGCTGAATTGAAGAAAGACACTGAGGGACAGGAGAGTGAATGCTGCGCTCTCCTCCCCTCATGCAGCGGCGCTGATCAGCGGAGGGAGGAGGGAGGCAGCGGCGGTGATCAGCGGAGGGAGGCAGCGGCGGTGATCAGCGGAGGGAGGAGAGAGGCAGCGGCGGTGATCAGCGGAGGGAGGCAGCGGCGGTGATCAGCGGAGGGAGGAGAGAGGCAGCGGCGGTGATCAGCGGAGGGAGGAGGGAGGCAGCGGCGGTGATCAGCGGAGGGAGGCAGCGGCGGTGATCAGCGGAGGGAGGCAGTGATCAGCGGAGGGAGGAGGGAGGCAGCGGCGGTGATCAGTGGAGGGAGGGAGGGAAGCGAGCGACGAGGAGCGTTGGCCCATCGGCGTGGGTACGGCGTACCCACAGCTAAATTCTTAAGGGTACGCCGTACCCACCCGTACCCGCCCACTTGCACCGCTGACATTGGTCCTTTTGTACACTGGATACTGTGTTGAACACAGTATTAATATTTCTCTAACGTCCTAAGTGGATGCTGGGGACTCCGTAAGGACCATGGGGAATAGCGGCTCCGCAGGAGACTGGGCACATCTAAAGAAAGCTTTAGGACTATCTGGTGTGCACTGGCTCCTCCCCCCATGACCCTCCTCCAAGCCTCAGTTAGATCTCTGTGCCCGAACGAGAAGGGTGCACACTAGGGGCTCTCCTGAGCTTCTTAGTGAAAGTTTTAGATTAGGTTTTTTATTTTCAGTGAGACCTGCTGGCAACAGGCTCACTGCATCGAGGGACTAAGGGGAGAAGAAGCGAACTCACCTGCGTGCAGAGTGGATTGGGCTTCTTAGGCTACTGGACATTAGCTCCAGAGGGACAATCACAGGCCCAGCTTGGATGGGTCCCAGAGCCGCGCCGCCGGCCCCCTTACAGAGCCAGAAGGCAGAAGAGGTCCGGAAAATCGACGGCAGAAGACGTCCTGTCTTCAACAAGGTAGCGCACAGCACTGCAGCTGTGCGCCATTGCTCTCAGCACACTTCACACTTCGGTCACTGAGGGTGCAGGGCGCTGGGGGGGGGCGCCCTGAGACGCAATAAAAACACCTTGGATGGCAAAAAAAATGCATCACATATAGCTCCTGGGCTATATGGATGCATTTAACCCCTGCCAGAATCCATAAAAAAGCAGGAGAAAAGTCCGCGAAAAAGGGGCGGAGCCTATCTCCTCAGCACACTGGCGCCATTTTCCCTCACAGCTCAGTTGGAGGGAAGCTCCCCTGGCTCTCCCCTGCAGTCACTACACTACAGAAAGGGTTAAAAAAGAGAGGGGGGCACTAATTAGGCGCAGTATTAACTATACAGCAGCTATAAGGGGAAAAACACTTATATAAGGTTATCCCTGTATATATATATAGCGCTCTGGTGTGTGCTGGCAAACTCTCCCTCTGTCTCCCCAAAGGGCTAGTGGGGTCCTGTCCTCTATCAGAGCATTCCCTGTGTGTGTGCTGTATGTCGGTACTTTTGTGTCGACATGTATGAGGAGAAAAATGATGTGGAGACGGAGCAGATTGCCTGTAATAGTGATGTCACCCCCTAGGGGGTCGACACCTGAGTGGATGAACTGTTGGAAGGAATTACGTGACAGTGTCAGCTCTGTATAAAAGACAGTGGTTGACATGAGACAGCCGGCTACTCAGCTTGTGCCTGTCCAGACGTCTCATAGGCCGTCAGGTGCTCTAAAGCGCCCGTTACCTCAGATGGCAGATATAGACGCCGACACGGATACTGACTCCAGTGTCGACGGTGAAGAGACGAATGTGACTTCCAGTAGGGCCACACGTTACATGATTGAGGCAATGAAAAATGTTTTACACATTTCTGATAATATGAGTACCACCAAAAAAGGGGTATTATGTTCGGTGAGGAAAAACTACCTGTAGTTTTCCTGAATCTGAGAAATTAAATGAGGTGTGTGATGATGCGTGGGTTTCCCCCGATAACAACTGATAATTTCTAAAATGTTATTGGCATTATATCCTTTCCCGCCAGAGGTTAGGGTGCGTTGGGAAACACCCCCTAGGGTGGATAAAGCGCTCACACGCTTGTAATGGCTCTACCTTCGCCTGAGATGGCCGCCCTTAAGGATCCTGCTGATAGAAAGCAGGAGGGTATCCTAAAAGGTATTTACACACATACTGGTGTTATACTGCGACCAGCAATCGCCTCAGCCTGGATGTGCAGTGCTGGGTTGGCGTTGTCGGATTCCCTGACTGAAAATATTGATACCCTAGATAGGGACAGTATATTTTTGCCTATAGAGCATTTAAAAGATGCATTTCTATATATGCGTGATGCACAGCGGAATATTTGCCGACTGGCATCAAGTCTAAGCGCATTGTCCATTTCTACCAGTAGAGGGTTATGGACACGTCAGTGGTCAGGTGATGCGTATTCCAAACGGCATTTGGAAGTATTGCTTTATTAAGGGGAGGAGTTATTTGGGGTCGGTCTTTCAGACCTGGTGGCCACGGCAACAGCTGGGAATTCCACGTTTGTACCCCAGGTCGCCTCTCAACATGAGAAGACGCCGTATTATCAGGCGCAGTCTTTTCGTGGACAAGCGGGCAAAAGGTTCCTCATTTCTGCCCCGTGACAGAGGGAGAGGAAAAAGGCTGCAGAAATCAGCCAGTTCCCAGGAACAGAAACCCTCTCCCGCCTCTGCCAAGCCCTCAGTATACGCTGGGGCTTTACAAGCAGAATCAGGCACGGTGGGGGGCCCGTCTCAATGAATTTCAGTGCGCAGTGGGCTCACTCGCAAGTAGACACCTGGATCCTTCAGGTGATATCTCAGGGGTACAAATTAGAATTCGAGACGTCTCCCCCTCGCCGTTTCCTAAAGTCGGCTTTACCGATGTCTCCTTCTCACAGGGAGACAGTTTTGGAAGCCATTCACAAGCTGTATTCCCAGAAGGTGATAATCAAGATACCCCTCCTGCAACAGGGAACGGGGTATTATTCCACACTGTTGTGGTACCGAAGCCGGACGGCTCGGTGAGACCGATTCTAAATCTAAAATCTTTGAACACTTACATACAGAGGTTCAAATTCAAGATTGAGTCACTCAGAGCAGTGATTGCGAACCTGGAAGAAGGGGACTACATGATGTCTCGGGACATCAAGGATGCTTACCTTCATGTCAAAATTTACCCTTCTCACCAAG
This sequence comes from Pseudophryne corroboree, assembly GCF_028390025.1. NCBI lineage: Eukaryota > Metazoa > Chordata > Amphibia > Anura > Myobatrachidae > Pseudophryne > Pseudophryne corroboree. Next base: position 809,442,009 of record NC_086449.1, on the reverse strand, counting down.
GGTACCTCAGGTTTATGGTACAGAACTGTCACTATCAGTTCAGACGCTGCCGTATGGATGGTCCACGGCACCCCGGGTCTTTACCAAGGTAATGGCCGAAATGATGATATTCCTTCGAAGGAAGTGAATTTTAGTTATCCCTTACTTGGACAATTCCCTGATAAGGGTAAGATCCAGGGAACAGTTGGAGGTCGGTGTAGCACTATCTCAGGTAGTGTTGCGGCAGCACGATTGGATTCTCAATATTCCAAAATCGCACCTGGTTCCGACGACGTGTCTTCTGTTTCTAGGGATGATCCTGGACACAGTCCAGAAAAAGGTGTTTCTCCCGGAGGAGAAAGCCAGGGAGTTATCCGAGCTAGTCAGGAACCTCCTAAAACCGAGCCAAGTCTCAGTGCATCAATGCACAAGGGTTCTGGGTAAAATGGTGGCTTCCTACGAAGCAATCCCATTCGGCAGATTCCACGCAAGAACTTTCCAGTGGGACCTGCTGGACAAATGGTCCGGGTCGCATCTTCAGATGCATCAGCGGATAACCCTGTCACCAAGGACAAGGGTGTCCCTCCTGTGGTGGTTGCAGAGTGCTCATCTTCTAGAGGGCCGCAGATTAGGCATTCAGGACTGGGTCCTGGTGACCACGGATGCCAGCCTGCGAGGCTGGGGAGCAGTCACACAGGGAAGGAATATCCAGGGCTTATGGTCAAGCCTGGAGACATCACTTCACATAAATATCCTGAAGCTAAGGGACATTTACAATGCTCTAAGCTTAGCAAGACCTCTGCTTCAAGGTCAGCCGGTGTTGATCCAGTCGGACAACATCACGGCAGTCACCCACGTAAACAGACAGGGTGGCACAAGAAGCAGGAGGGCAATGACAGAAGCTGCAAGGATTTTTCGCTGGGCGGAAAATCATGTGATAGCACTGTCAGCAGTATTCATTCCGGGAGTGGACAACTGGGAAGCAGACTTCCTCAGCACGACCTCCACCCGGGAGAGTGGGGACTTCACCCAGAAGTCTTCCACATGATTAAAAACTCGACAGGTATTGCGCCAGGTCCAGGGACCCTCAGGCAATAAGCTGTAGACGCTCTGGTAACACCGTGGGTGTACCAGTCAGGGTATGTGTTCCCTCCTCTGCCTCTCATACCCAAGGTACTGAGATTGATAAGATGGAGAGGAGTAAGCACTATATTCGTGGTTCCGGATTGGCCAAGAAGGACTTGGTAACCGGAACTTCAAGAGATGCTCACGGAGGATCCGTGGCCTCTACCTCTAAGAAGGGACCTGCTCCAGCAAGGACCCTGTCTGTTCCAAGACTTACCGCGGCTGCGTTTGACGGCATGGCGGTTGAACGCCGGATCCTGAAGGAAAAAAGGCATTCCGGATGAAGTCATCCCTATCCTGATCAAAGCCAGGAAGGATGTAACCGCAAAAACATTATCACCGCAATTGGCGAAAATATGTTGCGTGGTGCGAGGCCAGTAAGGCCCGACGGAGGAAATTCAACTGGGTCGATTCCTACATTTCCTGCAAACAGGAGTGTCTATGGGCCTGAAATTGGGGTCCATTAAGGTTCAAATTTCGGCCCTGTCAATTTTCTTCCAAAAAGAACTAGCTTCAGTCCCTGAAGTTCAGACGTTTGTAAAGGGGTACTGCATATACAGCCTCCTTTTGTGCCTCCAGTGGCACTTTGGGATCTCAATGTAGTTTTGGGTTCCAAAAGTCACATTGGTTTGAACCACTTAAATCTGTGGAGTTAAAATATCTCAAATGAAAAGTGGTCATGCTGTTGGCCCTGGCCTGGGCCAGGCGCGTGTCAGAATTGGCGGCTTTATCCTGAAAAAGCCCTTATCTGATTTTCCATTCGGACAGGGCGGAATTGAGGACTCGTCCTCAGTTTCTCCCCAAGGTGGTTTCAGCGTTTCACCTGAACCAACCTATTTGTGGTGCCTGCGGCTACTAGGGACTTGGAGGCCTCCAAGTTGCTAGACGTTGTCAGTGCCCTGAAAATATATGTTTCCAGGACGGCTGGAGTCAGGAAATCTGACTCGCTGTTTATCCTGTGTGCACCCAACAAGCTGGGTGCTCCTGCTTCTAAGCAGACTATTGCTCGTTGGATTTGTAGTACAATTCAGCTTGCACATTCTGTGGCAGGCCTGCCACAGCCAAAAATCTGTAAATGCCCACTCCACAAGGAAGGTGGGCTCATCTTGGGCGGCTGCCCGAGGGGTCTCGGCTTTACAACTTTGCCGAGCAGCTACTTGGTCAGGAGCAAATACGTTTGTAAAATTCTACAAAATTGATATCCTGGCTGAGGAGGACCTGGAGTTCTCTCATTTGGTGCTGCAGAGTCATCCGCACTCTCCCGCCCATTTGGGAGCTTTGGTATAATCCCCATGGTCCTTACGGAGTCCCCAGCATCCACTTAGGACGTTAGAGAAAATAAGAATTTACTTACCGATAATTCTATTTCTCATAGTCCGTAGTGGATGCTGGGCGCCCATCCCAAGTGCGGATTGTCTGCAATACTTGTACATAGTTATTGTTACAAAAATTGGGTTATTATTGTTGTGAGCCATCTTTCAGAGGCTCCTCTGTTATCATGCTGTTAACTGGGTTCAGATCACAGGTTATACGGTGTGATTGGTGTGGCTGGTATGAGTCTTACCCGGGATTCAAAATCCTTCCTTATTGTGTACGCTCGTCCGGGCACAGTATCCTAACTGAGGCTTGGAGGAGGGTCATGGGGGGAGGAGCCAGTGCACACCAGATAGTCCTAAAGCTTTCTTTAGATGTGCCCAGTCTCCTGCGGAGCCGCTATTCCCCATGGTCCTTACGGAGTCCCCAGCATCCACTACGGACTATGAGAAATAGAATTATCGGTAAGTAAATTCTTATTTTAACACTATAGATGGTCTCTGTCTTAGGCTGTATCAAACATATTTAACTAATATAAATAAAATAAGCGGTCAGGTAAAGGTTAAACATCTGATAATTAATAAATACACAAACATTATAGAACCAGTAGGAGACAGAACTGTACTTTCTAAGCACACATTCTCCCACCTCATGGTAAGGCTCCTGTCTCTTCTTCCTGGCAGCAACTCTCTGGACCACTGCAGTGACTGAGGGTTCAGATCCACACACACACAGCAAACATGGTAGAATAAGCTATTACCACTGGGCATGTGCAGCAGCTCTGCCCCTTTAAACTGCAGGTTGTGGCGACAGCTCTCGTAAGCGTATTATATTCTATTGCTATTGTCATAATCTGAGTCCCTGGCCAAGAGGAGAGGGGTTTCCAGGCAACCAGAAACCCCCCCTGCGTTTGCCTATGACATAAGGGGGGAAAAGTTACTTATTAAAGACAAGGGGGAGGCACAACATTTATTGTATTACCCTGGTACCCACCACCCACTAGCACTTAGCATTGGTTCGGGTATCACTAGTTATTTGGGCATCCCTCTAGAGCACAGGTTCTCAAACTCGGTCCTCAGGACCCCACACAGTGCATGTTTTGCAGGTAACCCAGCAGGTGCACAGGTGTATTAATTACTCACTGACACATTTTAAAAGTTCCACAGGTGGAGCTAATTATGTCACTTGTGATTCTGTGAGGAGACCTGCAAAACATGCACCATGTGGGGTCCTGAGGACCGAGTTTGAGAACCTGTGCTCTAGAGGACTGTACCCCACGCTGAGTAGCACGCACCTCTGCGTAAGGTTTTTTTGTTTTTTTACATATCCCTTTATTGTTTTAAACACACGGTGACTGGCCAGGTAACACAGGCTGCCTGCGGCCTGGGCTTTCTTACCTCCAGGCACCTCTCTGCTGCCGCCCTTCTCACTGGGTGTTCCAGCAGTGTGTTAGGCCTCAGCCTGATTATTTTTACTGTCCCATTTTATTACTATGATGTTTTGAAAAATTGTCGTTATCTAACATGCCGGTTTGAAATCCACTATTTCATCAGGTGTTTGGCCTTTAGTAAATATGAAAACCACCAATAACCTGCCTGTTTCACCAGTCCGCACTTTAGTAAATGTACCCCCTAATGTGTAACCTGTTAGGGAGTAGTGTAACGCTGCACCCCAATACAATAATTACTGTGACATGACCCCGCTGTTCTCCTACACCCGGAACGTCTTTGTATCTTGTTCCACCTTAATGTGCATTTTTTTAGTTAAAATCCCATTTCTGCTACAATAGCAGGACTGTGCCTCCCTACACATGTATGTGGACAGCCACTAAGCCACACACGCATACGGTACATGATATCATGTATGTATACTGGCTGTGTTTCACTGCAGAGCATTCTGCAACTTGTAGTTCCACAGCTGTGCCACAGAAACCCCTGCCTCTGTGTCTCTCTCACGTCTCTGATTGCTATTCATGTCTGGTACATTAACATACAGATGTCCTTTAATAGCATCTAATTATATCTCCCCTGAGCATACCTCTCAACATGACCCTCTCCTGGAGGGACACGGGGTAATTCAGAGTTGATTGCAGCAGCAAATTTGTTAGCAATTGGGCAAAACCATGTGCGGTGCAGGTGGGGCAGATGTAACACGTGCAGAGAGAGAGTTAGATTTGGGTGGGGTGTGTTCAAACTGAAATCTAAATTACAGTGTAAAAATAAAGCAGCCAGTATTCACCGTGCATAGAAACCATATAACCCACCCAACTCTAACTCTCTCTGCACGTTACATCTGCCCCACCTGCAGTGCACAGGGTTTTGCCCAACTGCTAACAAATTTGCTGCTGCGATCAACTCTAAATTACCCCTACAATGCTCTGCTTCTGGACTTTTCTCTTAATTTATGATTGCCGGCACCTGTGTTGAACAGGTTAATGGATAAGAAAGGTGTTTCAGCACAGGTGATGTAAGTCATACAATAAGAGGGAAGTCCAGGAGCAGCGCATTCTGTGCCTCCAGGAGAGGGTCATGTTGAGAGGTATGTCTGAGGCTTTTTATAGGCACCGTTTCCCCAGCCCAGTGCTGTGCACCAGATAAACAACCCCCAGTACATACTTATAATCAGCTGACCCAGTCATGTGACTTACAAGTAACCGAGAGCTGTGTTTTGCAAGCTGATCCGACAGAGCTGGACTTATCTCTGCACCATGTGAGTTGTCTCTTGCTCTTTATGGGACCTGTTCAAAGTCTTTTTTTTTTATTTAATCCTGATAATGCCGCAGTTTCCTAAACTTCCCTGGCTGAGCTCGGTGTATTCCTGTAATACTGGGAGGTCTGCGCAACAAACAGAGGGGGTAGAGGGGCTGGGGACATGCAACTGGTCCCAGAAATTAACCCTTTCATGGCTGACCTGACCCTATTACGTGCGTGCGTGTGTGTGTCGTAATAGACCGCTGCTTGTTAAGTGAGGTTTGCTGCTAAACTATGGCCCAGATTTATCAAGCCTTGGAGAGTGATAAATAGCATGTAGATAAAGCACCAGCCAATCAGCTCCTAACTGACATGTTACAGGCTGTGTTTGAAAATGACAGTTAGGAGCTGATTGTCTGGTACTTTATCTCCGTGCATTGTATCACTCTCCAAGGCTTGATAAATCTATATCTGTAATGCTTTCCTTCTGACTTGTGTCCGGGAGTTTGGAAACTGTGCAGCGTGAACACTTTTGGGTTCTGCAAATGCCGATATGAAAACATTCTGATTCATGACCTGATTTGGACGCAAAGCGGGTGCCAGTGCGTCAGCCAGATTTGCTCGCTAGTGCTAATACGGGTATCCATTCCGCGTATGCCGGTTTCCGTGAATCGCAATGCGCATTTGTCGCACCACCCACTGCTTCAGCGCTTCCAACCCATGCCAGGTGCAAAACACGGATGTCCCATCTGCACGCTTCAAATGAGCCCGGAATTTGGGCTACACGGTCAAGAGACGCTGTGCGTCTGCGTGGAAACACTTATCTCATACAAGACTATATACACTCGAGTTCCAACAGATACGGAATTCTGCGCCACTGAGGGCGCTTTGTGCGATGCATGTGCAGACTGCGTTTGCTGATTATGGCGCAGACTGCTGATCTTGCTGCGAGACGGGTCCGATATTCTTTTGGGCCCCTCTCCAAAAGAATCCTCAGTACTATAGACCAGGGATGGGGAACCTTCTGCCCTCCAGCTGTTGTTGAACTACACATCCCAGCATGCCCTGCAACAGTTTTAGCATGGCTAAATAGCAGAACTGTAGCAAGGCATGCTGGTATGTGTAGTTCAAGAACAGCTGACATCCCTGCTATAGACTAAAGCCATCTTACGATTCATCTTCCACTTCACATTGGTGAATCTGATTGCATAGGTGCTACCAATAGAAAGCTGGGGGGGGGGGGGGGGGTGCTTTGCGGTTGGATTTGGGGGGACTGTGGCAGATGTCAGATGTGGCCCCTCCATGTTAAATCCCAGGGTCCTTAATATAAATGTGTGTTTTCCTGGGATATCCCGCAAATATAGTTTAATAAATAGGCCCCCTTGTCTTGTAGAAAACGTTTATGACACAAAATCGGTTTTCTGTGTTGAAGGGTGACGGTTGTGTCGACACAGGGCGCCTCATCACTGTAATAGCATATAACGATTTCTGATAATATGCTGCGCCGGGGAGAGGGGTGACAAGACTTACTCCTAATGGTGTAACAGTGAATGACTCCCTCGGCTGGAACGCAGGCTGCCCTTTTATATGGGAATGAGACGGCTTCATCTTCCAGAAGCATATAAGTCTATAGGGAAAGTGAGACAATGATCAGCACGTGTGTTGGCTCAATTCCCCGCAACAAGAATAGCTTTGCCCTGCGCGGAATGGCGAGATCTTCTCATACAGGCAATTATACTTGGAATATATTATCCGTCCTTCTTACATTATCTGTGAGAAATTCTCGCGGCTCTGAGTGTTAGTACTTAATGCTAATTTGTGCAGAAAGCACCGCGGCCGCCGCTGCTTTGTTTGGATGCTGCTAAAAAGCTATTGGACGTGGGAATAATGTGTCTGCTATTATTCTGTAACATAAAGAGTATTATTTTTAATCACTAAGGGGGAAATGTATCAATCCTTGGAGAGAGATAAAGTACCAACCAGCCAGCTCTTAAATGTCATTATTCAAACCCAGCCTGTAACATGGCAGTTAGGAGCTGATTGGCTGGTACGTTCTCTCTCCCAAGGATTGATACTTATCCCCCTAATTTTGTAAACAGCGATGCCTGCCTTACATATAATATTTGTTAGATACACTCTAGTGCAGCCGTGGCCAACCTGTGGCTCCCGACGCTGTCACCTGACCACAACAGATCCTGGAAACTGGTGCACTCCAACCAGACACACAGCAGCACTACGGTGACTGAAAACCGAGGGAGCCAGATACTGGGCTGTAGTGACACATGAGGGTGGGCTGGAGTGACACAAGGCGGAGCTGGCTGGAGTGACACAGAAGGATCCTGGCAGGAGAGACACAATGGGGAGCTGACTGGAGTGATATAGGAGGGTGCTGGCTGGAGTGACACATTGACACAAGGCGGAGCTGGCTGGAGTGACACAGAAGGATCCTGGCAGGAGAGACACAATGGGGAGCTGACTGGAGTGATACAGGAGGGTGCTGGCTGGAGTGACACATTGACACATGGGGGAGCTGATTGGAGTGATACAGGAGGGTGCTGGCTGGAGTGACACATTGACACATGGGGGAGCTGATTGGAGTGACACAGGAGGGTGCTGGCTGGAGTGACACATTGACACATGGGGGGAGCTGACTGGAGTGACACAGGAAGGTGCTGGCTGGAGTGACACATTGACACATGGGGGAGCTGACTGGAGTTACACAGGAGGGTGCTGGCAGGAGAGACATAAATGGGAGCTGATGGCTGGAGTGACACATTGACACATGGGGGAGCTGACTGGAGTGACACAGGAAGGTGCTGGCTGGAGTGACACATTGACACATGGGGGAGCTGACTGGAGTGACACATTGACACATGGGGGAGCTGACTGGAGTGACACAGGAGGGTGCTGGCTGGAGTGACACATGGGGGAGCTGGCTGTAGTGACACATGAGGGTGGGCTGGAGTGACACAAGGCGGAGCTGGCTGGAGTGACACAGAAGGATCCTGGCAGGAGAGACACAATGGGGAGCTGACTGGAGTGATATAGGAGGGTGCTGGCTGGAGTGACACATTGACACATGGGGGAGCTGGCTGGAGTGATACAGGAGGGTGCTGGCTGGAGTGACACATTGACACATGGGGGAGCTGATTGGAGTGATACAGGAGGGTGCTGGCTGGAGTGACACATTGACACATGGGGGAGCTGATTGGAGTGACACAGGAGGGTGCTGGCTGGAGTGACACATTGACACATGGGGGGAGCTGACTGGAGTGACACAGGAAGGTGCTGGCTGGAGTGACACATTGACACATGGGGGTGCTGGCTGGAGTGACACAGGAGGGTGCTGGCTGGAGTGACACATTGACACATGGGGGAGCTGACTGGAGTTACACAGGAGGGTGCTGGCAGGAGAGACATAAATGGGAGCTGATGGCTGGAGTGACACATTGACACATGGGGGAGCTGACTGGAGTGACACAGGAAGGTGCTGGCTGGAGTGACACATTGACACATGGGGGAGCTGACTGGAGTGACACATTGACACATGGGGGAGCTGACGAGTGACACAGGAAGGTGCTGGCTGGAGTGACACAGGAGGGTGCTGGCTGGAGTGACACATGGGGGAGCTGGCTGGAGTGACACAGGAGGGTGCTGGCTGGAGTGACACATTGACACATGGGGGAGCTGACTGGAGTGACACATTGACACATGGGGGAAGCTGGCTGGAGTGACACAGGAGGGTGCTGGCTGGAGTGACACAGGAGGGTGCTGGCTGGAGTGACACAGGAGGGTGCTGGCTGGAGTGACACATGGGGGAGCTGGCTGGAGTGACACAGGAAGGTGCTGGCTGGAGTGACACATGGGGGAGCTGGCTGGAGTGACACAGGAAGGTGCTGGCTGGAGTGACACATTGACACATGGGGGGAAGCTGGCTGGAGTGACACAGGAGGGTGCTGGCTGGAGTGACGCATGGGGGGAGCTGACTGGAGTGACACAGGAGGGAGCTGGCTGGAGTGACACAGGAGGGAGCTGGCTGGAGTGACACAGGAGGGTGCTGGCTGGAGTGACACAGGAGGGTGCTGGCTGGAGTGACACAGGAGGGTGCTGGCTGGAGTGACACAGGAAGGTGCTGGCTGGAGTGACACAGGAAGGTGCTGGCTGGAGTGACACAGGAGGGTGCTGGCTGGAGTGACACATGGGGGAGCTGACTGGAGTGACACAGGAAGGTGCTGGCTGGAGTGACACATGGGGGCGCTGGCTGGAGTGACACATTGACACATGGGGGGAAGCTGGCTGGAGTGACACAGGAGGGTGCTGGCTGGAGTGACACAGGAGGGTGCTGGCTGGAGTGACACATGGGGGAGCTGGCTGGAGTGACACAAGGCGGAGCTGGCTGGAGTGACACAGAAGGATCCTGGCAGGAGAGACACAATGGGGAGCTGACTGGAGTGATATAGGAGGGTGCTGGCTGGAGTGACACATTGACACATGGGGGAGCTGGCTGGAGTGATACAGGAGGGTGCTGGCTGGAGTGACACATTGACACATGGGGGAGCTGATTGGAGTGATACAGGAGGGTGCTGGCTGGAGTGCCCCATTGACACATGGGGGAGCTGATTGGAGTGACACAGGAGGGTGCTGGCTGGAGTGACACATTGACACATGGGGGGAGCTGACTGGAGTGACACAGGAAGGTGCTGGCTGGAGTGACACATTGACACATGGGGGAGCTGGCTGGAGTGACACAGGAGGGTGCTGGCTGGAGTGACACATTGACACATGGGGGAGCTGACTGGAGTTACACAGGAGGGTGCTGGCAGGAGAGACATAAATGGGAGCTGATGGCTGGAGTGACACATGGGGGAGCTGACTGGAGTGACACAGGAAGGTGCTGGCTGGAGTGACACATTGACACATGGGGGAGCTGGCTGGAGTGACACAGGAGGGTGCTGGCTGGAGTGACACATTGACACATGGGGGAGCTGACTGGAGTGACACAGGAAGGTGCTGGCTGGAGTGACACATGGGGGCGCTGGCTGGAGTGACACATTGACACATGGGGGGAAGCTGGCTGGAGTGACACAGGAGGGTGCTGGCTGGAGTGACACAGGAGGGTGCTGGCTGGAGTGACACATGGGGGAGCTGGCTGGAGTGACACAAGGCGGAGCTGGCTGGAGTGACACAGAAGGATCCTGGCAGGAGAGACACAATGGGGAGCTGACTGGAGTGATATAGGAGGGTGCTGGCTGGAGTGACACATTGACACATGGGGGAGCTGGCTGGAGTGATACAGGAGGGTGCTGGCTGGAGTGCCCCATTGACACATGGGGGAGCTGATTGGAGTGACACAGGAGGGTGCTGGCTGGAGTGACACATTGACACATGGGGGGAGCTGACTGGAGTGACACAGGAAGGTGCTGGCTGGAGTGACGCATTGACACATGGGGGAGCTGGCTGGAGTGACACAGGAGGGTGCTGGCTGGAGTGACACATTGACACATGGGGGAGCTGACTGGAGTTACACAGGAGGGTGCTGGCAGGAGAGACATAAATGGGAGCTGATGGCTGGAGTGACACATTGACACATGGGGGAGCTGACTGGAGTGACACAGGAAGGTGCTGGCTGGAGTGACACATTGACACATGGGGGAGCTGACTGGAGTGACACATTGACACTAGAGATGAGCGGGTTCGGTTTCTCTGAAACCGAACCCGCACGAACTTCATGTTTTTTTTACGGGTCCGAGCAGACTCGGATCCTCCCGCCTTGCTCGGTTAACCCGAGCGCGCCCGAACGTCATCATGACGCTGTCGGATTCTCGCGAGACTCGGATTCTATATAAGGAGCCGCGCGTCGCCGCCATTTTCACACGTGCATTGAGATTGATAGGGAGAGGACGTGGCTGGCGTCCTCTCCATTAGAAATTAGATTAGAAGAGAGAGAGAGATTGTGCAGAGTCAGACAGAGTTTACCACAGTGACCAGTGCAGTTGTTGTTAGTTAACTTTTATTTATTTTAATATAATATATCCGTTCTCTGCTATATCCGTTCTCTGCCTGAAAAAAAACGATACACAGCAGCAGCCAGTCACACAGTGTGACTCAGTCTGTGTGCACTCAGCTCAGCCCAGTGTGCTGCACATCAATGTATAAAAGGCAAAGCTTATAATAATTGTGGGGGAGACTGGGGAGCACTGCAGGTTGTTATAGCAGGAGCCCCCAGGAGTACATAATATTATATTAATTTAAAATTAAACAGTGCACACTTTTGCTGCAGGAGTGCCACTGCCAGTGTGACTAGTGGTGACCAGTGCCTGACCACCAGTATAGTAGTATATTGTTGTATGTATTGTATACTATCTCTTTATCAACCAGTCTATATTAGCAGCAGACACAGTACAGTGCGGTAGTTCACGGCTGTGGCTACCTCTGTGTCGGCAGTCGGAACTCGGCAGGCAGTCCGTCCATCCATAATTGTATTACAATATATACCACCTAACCGTGGTATTTTTTTTTCTTTCTTTATACCGTCGTCATAGTGTCATACTAGTTGTTACGAGTATACTACTATCTCTTTATCAACCAGTGTACAGTGCGGTAGTTCACGGATGTGGCTACCTCTGTGTCGGCAGTCGGCAGGCAGTCCGTCCATCCATAATTGTATTATTATTATAATATATACCACCTAACCGTGGGTTTTTTTTTCATTCTTTATACCGTCGTCATAGTGTCATACTAGTTGTTACGAGTATACTACTATCTCTTTATCAACCAGTGTACAGTGCGGTAGTTCACGGCTGTGTCTACCTCTGTGTCGGCAGTCGGCAGGCAGTCCGTCCATCCATAATTGTATTATTATTATAATATATACCACCTAACCGTGGTTTTTTTTTCATTCTTTATACCGTCATAGTGTCATACTAGTTGTTACGAGTATACTACTATCTCTTTATCAACCAGTGTACAGTGCGGTAGTTCACGGCTGTGGCTACCTCTGTGTCGGCAGTCGGCAGGCAGTCCGTCCATCCATAATTGTATTATTATTATAATATATACCACCTAACTGTGGTATTTTTTTTTCTTTCTTTATACCGTCGTCATAGTGTCATACTAGTTGTTACGAGTATACTACTATCTCTTTATCAACCAGTGTACAGTGCGGTAGTTCACGGCTGTGGCTACCTCTGTGTCGGCAGTCGGCAGGCAGTCCGTCCATCCATAATTGTATTATTATTATAATATATACCACCTAACCGTGGTTTTTTTATACCACCTAACCGTGGCAGTCCGTCCATAATTGTATACTAGTATCCAATCCATCCATCTCCATTGTTTACCTGAGGTGCCTTTTAGTTCTGCCTATAAAATATGGAGAACAAAAAAGTTGAGGTTCCAAAATTAGGGAAAGATCAAGATCCACTTCCACCTCGTGCTGAAGCTGCTGCCACTAGTCATGGCCGAGACGATGAAATGCCAGCAACGTCGTCTGCCAAGGCCGATGCCCAATGTCATAGTACAGAGCATGTCAAATCCAAAACACCAAATATCAGAAAAAAAAGGACTCCAAAACCTAAAATAAAATTGTCGGAGGAGAAGCGTAAACTTGCCAATATGCCATTTACCACACGGAGTGGCAAGGAACGGCTGAGGCCCTGGCCTATGTTCATGGCTAGTGGTTCAGCTTCACATGAGGATGGAAGCACTCAGCCTCTCGCTAGAAAACTGAAAAGACTCAAGCTGGCAAAAGCACCACAAAGAACTGTGCGTTCTTTGAAATCCCAAATCCACAAGGAGAGTCCAATTGTGTCGTTTGCGATGCCTGACCTTCCCAACACTGGACGTGAAGAGCATGCGCCTTCCACTATTTGCATGCCCCCTGCAAGTGCTGGAAGGAGCACCCGCAGTCCAGTTCCTGATAGTCAGATTGAAGATGTCAGTGTTGAAGTACACCAGGATGAGGAGGATATGGGTGTTGCTGGCGCTGGGGAGGAAATTGACCAGGAGGATTCTGATGGTGAGGTGGTTTGTTTAAGTCAGGCACCCGGGGAGACACCTGTTGTCCGTGGGAGGAATATGGCCGTTGACATGCCAGGTGAAAATACCAAAAAAATCAGCTCTTCGGTGTGGAGGTATTTCACCAGAAATGCGGACAACAGGTGTCAAGCCGTGTGTTCCCTTTGTCAAGCTGTAATAAGTAGGGGTAAGGACGTTAACCACCTCGGAACATCCTCCCTTATACGTCACCTGCAGCGCATTCATAATAAGTCAGTGACAAGTTCAAAAACTTTGGGTGACAGCGGAAGCAGTCCACTGACCAGTAAATCCCTTCCTCTTGTAACCAAGCTCACGCAAACCACCCCACCAACTCCCTCAGTGTCAATTTCCTCCTTCCCCAGGAATGCCAATAGTCCTGCAGGCCATGTCACTGGCAAGTCTGACGAGTCCTCTCCTGCCTGTGATTCCTCCGATGCATCCTTGCGTGTAACGCCTACTGCTGCTGGCGCTGCTGTTGTTGCCGCTGGGAGTCGATGGTCATCCCAGAGGGGAAGTCGTAAGCCCACTTGTACTACTTCCAGTAAGCAATTGACTGTTCAACAGTCCTTTGCGAGGAAGATGAAATATCACAGCAGTCATCCTACTGCAAAGCGGATAACTGAGTCCTTGACAACTATGTTGGTGTTAGACGTGCGTCCGGTATCCGCCGTTAGTTCACAGGGAACTAGACAATTTATTGAGGCAGTGTGCCCCCGTTACCAAATACCATCTAGGTTCCACTTCTCTAGGCAGGCGATACCGAGAATGTACACGGACGTCAGAAAAAGACTCACCAGTGTCCTAAAAAATGCAGTTGTACCCAATGTCCACTTAACCACGGACATGTGGACAAGTGGAGCAGGGCAGGGTCAGGACTATATGACTGTGACAGCCCACTGGGTAGATGTATGGACTCCCGCCGCAAGAACAGCAGCGGCGGCACCAGTAGCAGCATCTCGCAAACGCCAACTCTTTCCTAGGCAGGCTACGCTTTGTATCACCGCTTTCCAGAATACGCACACAGCTGAAAACCTCTTACGGCAACTGAGGAAGATCATCGCGGAATGGCTTACCCCAATTGGACTCTCCTGTGGATTTGTGGCATCGGACAACGCCAGCAATATTGTGTGTGCATTAAATATGGGCAAATTCCAGCACGTCCCATGTTTTGCACATACCTTGAATTTGGTGGTGCAGAATTTTTTAAAAAACGACAGGGGCGTGCAAGAGATGCTGTCGGTGGCCAGAAAAATTGCGGGACACTTTCGGCGTACAGGCACCACGTACAGAAGACTGGAGCACCACCAAAAACTACTGAACCTGCCCTGCCATCATCTGAAGCAAGAAGTGGTAACGAGGTGGAATTCAACCCTCTATATGCTTCAGAGGTTGGAGGAGCAGCAAAAGGCCATTCAAGCCTATACAATTGAGCACGATATAGGAGATGGAATGCACCTGTCTCAAGTGCAGTGGAGAATGATTTCAACGTTGTGCAAGGTTCTGATGCCCTTTGAACTTGCCACACGTGAAGTCAGTTCAGACACTGCCAGCCTGAGTCAGGTCATTCCCCTCATCAGGCTTTTGCAGAAGAAGCTGGAGGCATTGAAGAAGGAGCTAACACGGAGCGATTCCGCTAGGCATGTGGGACTTGTGGATGCAGCCCTTAATTCGCTTAACAAGGATTCACGGGTGGTCAATCTGTTGAAATCAGAGCACTACATTTTGGCCACCGTGCTCGATCCTAGATTTAAAGCCTACCTTGGATCTCTCTTTCCGGCAGACACAGGTCTGCTGGGGTTGAAAGACCTGCTGGTGACAAAATTGTCAAGTCAAGCGGAACGCGACCTGTCAACATCTCCTCCTTCACATTCTCCCGCAACTGGGGGTGCGAGGAAAAGGCTCAGAATTCCGAGCCCACCCGCTGGCGGTGATGCAGGGCAGTCTGGAGCGACTGCTGATGCTGACATCTGGTCCGGACTGAAGGACCTGACAACGATTACGGACATGTCGTCTACTGTCACTGCATATGATTCTCTCAACATTGATAGAATGGTGGAGGATTATATGAGTGACCGCATCCAAGTAGGCACGTCACACAGTCCGTACTTATACTGGCAGGAAAAAGAGGCAATTTGGAGGCCCTTGCACAAACTGGCTTTATTCTACCTAAGTTGCCCTCCCACAAGTGTGTACTCCGAAAGAGTGTTTAGTGCCGCCGCTCACCTTGTCAGCAATCGGCGTACGAGGTTACATCCAGAAAATGTGGAGAAGATGATGTTCATTAAAATGAATTATAATCAATTCCTCCGCGGAGACATTGACCAGCAGCAATTGCCTCCACAAAGTACACAGGGAGCTGAGATGGTGGATTCCAGTGGGGACGAATTGATAATCTGTGAGGAGGGGGATGTACACGGTGATATATCGGAGGGTGAAGATGAGGTGGACATCTTGCCTCTGTAGAGCCAGTTTGTGCAAGGAGAGATTAATTGCTTCTTTTTTGGGGGGGGTCCAAACCAACCCGTCATATCAGTCACAGTCGTGTGGCAGACCCTGTCACTGAAATGATGGGTTGGTTAAAGTGTGCATGTCCTGTTTTGTTTATACAACATAAGGGTGGGTGGGAGGGCCCAAGGATAATTCCATCTTGCACCTCTTTTTTCTTTTCTTTTTCTTTGCATCATGTGCTGATTGGGGAGGGTTTTTTGGAAGGGACATCCTGCGTGACACTGCAGTGCCACTCCTAGATGGGCCCGGTGTTTGTGTCGGCCACTAGGGTCGCTTATCTTTCTCACACAGTCAGCTACCTCATTGCGCCTCTTTTTTTTCTTTGCGTCATGTGCTGTTTGGGGAGGGTTTTTTGGAAGGGACATCCTGCGTGACACTGCAGTGCCACTCCTAGATGGGCCCGGTGTTTGTGTCGGCCACTAGGGTCGCTTATCTTACTCACACAGCGACCTCGGTGCAAATTTTAGGACTAAAAATAATATTGTGAGGTGTGATGTGTTCAGAATAGGCTGAAAATGAGTGTAAATTATGTTTTTTGAGGTTAATAATACTTTGGGATCAAAATTACCCCCAAATTCTATGATTTAAGCTGTTTTTTAGGGTTTTTTGAAAAAAACACCCGAATCCAAAACACACCCGAATCCGACAAAAAAATTCGGTGAGGTTTTGCCAAAACGCGGTCGAACCCAAAACACGGCCGCGGAACCGAACCCAAAACCAAAACACAAAACCCGAAAAATTTCAGGCGCTCATCTCTAATTGACACATGGGGGAGCTGACTGGAGTGACACAGGAAGGTGCTGGCTGGAGTGACACAGGAGGGTGCTGGCTGGAGTGACACATGGGGGAGCTGGCTGGAGTGACACAGGAGGGTGCTGGCTGGAGTGACACATTGACACATGGGGGAGCTGACTGGAGTGACACATTGACACATGGGGGGAAGCTGGCTGGAGTGACACAGGAGGGTGCTGGCTGGAGTGACACAGGAGGGTGCTGGCTGGAGTGACACATGGGGGAGCTGGCTGGAGTGACACAGGAAGGTGCTGGCTGGAGTGACACATGGGGGAGCTGGCTGGAGTGACACAGGAAGGTGCTGGCTGGAGTGACACATTGACACATGGGGGGAAGCTGGCTGGAGTGACACAGGAGGGTGCTGGCTGGAGTGACGCATGGGGGGAGCTGACTGGAGTGACACAGGAGGGAGCTGGCTGGAGTGACACAGGAGGGAGCTGGCTGGAGTGACACAGGAGGGAGCTGGCTGGAGTGACACAGGAGGGTGCTGGCTGGAGTGACACAGGAGGGTGCTGGCTGGAGTGACACAGGAAGGTGCTGGCTGGAGTGACACAGGAAGGTGCTGGCTGGAGAGACGCAGGAAGGTGCTGGCTGGAGTGACACAGGAAGGTGCTGGCTGGAGTGACACAGGAGGGTGCTGGCTGGAGTGACACATGGGGGAGCTGACTGGAGTGACACAGGAAGGTGCTGGCTGGAGTGACACATGGGGGCGCTGGCTGGAGTGACACATTGACACATGGGGGGAAGCTGGCTGGAGTGACACAGGAGGGTGCTGGCTGGAGTGACACAGGAGGGTGCTGGCTGGAGTGACACATGGGGGAGCTGGCTGGAGTGACACATGGGGGAGCTGGCTGGAGTGACACAGGAGGGTTCTGACTGGAGTGACACATGGGGGAGCTGGCTGGAGTGATACATGGAGGAGCTGAAGTGTATTATGTGAATATGGCTTTTTCAATATATTTTATGTGGATCTGGATTTTTACATTATTTTATGTGGAGGTGTATTTTTCAATGTATTTTATGTTGATTCTGGCTTTAAAATGTATTTTATGTGGATCTGGCATTTTCATTGTCTTTTATACCAGGGGTGTGGCCTAGCAAGCACAAGGTCACTCCCCATTTTTGCACACACGCCTTCGGCTTGATGTCGGCTCTTTGACGTACCTAACAAGATTTGTTGGCTCTTTGCCTCTGACTGGTTGGCCACCCCTGCTCTAGTGTATAACATCATCTGCAACTATAGAGTATGGGGGACATGTATCAGACCTTCTAAAGAGTAAAAAGGTGAAGAGTTGCCCATAGCAACCCATGTTTAATCCTCCTCCTTTTTTTTTTTTTTTTTTTTAGTACATTTTATAAAATGATAGAATCTGGCTGCTATGGGCAACATCTCCAGGGACGTGCAGTCAGGGGAGGTAGGAGGCAGTGCCTCCCCTGTCATAAATGATTAAAATAATGTAAAGAAGATACTTAGGACACATATTCTGTGTTATAAGTATCTGCTTTACTAGCAGTGGCGTAACTAGAAATTTTTCTCCCCCAAGCCAAAAAATCCTTCGGCGCCCCCCCCCCCCCCCCCCCCATACCCCCCGTAATTGGCACTAGCAAAGGTAGAAAGCGCGCGCGCGCCGGCAAAAAGGGTGTGTGGCTTTGTCGAAATGGGCGTGGCTTTGCGTGGAGGGCGTGGCATTGCAGGAAAAGACTACCTTATACCCCAGTTTTGCAACCTGCACGCCCAGACGTTAGCCACCACAGGAAAGAACAAAAATCATGATTCATGCCCCTTACATTATTTGTCCTTTTTCCTCCTTATAGTAATGCCCAGTATACATTATTCCACATACTGCAATGGCCCTTAGACATTATTCCACACACAATAATGCACATGACACAATATGCACACACTGTAATGCCCCAGACACATTATGCCACACACCGTAATGCCTGTGACACATTATGACAGGAATCGCAATGCCCGTTATACATTATGCTACACACTGCAATGCCCCTGATACATTATAGCACATACAATGTCTGTGACACAATATGACACACACCACAATGATCCTGAGACATTATACCACATACCACAATGCCCGTGATATAGTATACAACACACCGTAATGCCTGATACATTATGACACACACCGCAATGTCCGTGATATATTATGCCACACACCATAATGCCCATTACACATTAAGTTCTACAGTAAGGCTTCTAATTACTTTTAAATTACCTGCTCGTTGCCAGGGGTTTCATGCTCTTGGTTCCATGCACGGTGCCAGGGGTTTTCATGCTCAGGGTGTCATGCTCGTTGCCAGGGGTTTCATGCACTGGGTGTCATGCTCGTTGCTAGGGGGTAGTGCTTGTTGCTAGGGCCATGCCCCCAGTGCCACATATGCCCCCAGTGCCAGATATTCCCCCACAGTGCCAGGTATATGCCCCTAGTGCCAGATATTCCCCCACAGTGCCAGGTACATGCCCCCAGTGCCACATATACCCCCCCCCCAGTGCCACATATGCCCCCTCAGTGCCTGCTCCCCCCAGTGCCAAATATTTCCCCACAGTGCCAGGTATATGCCCCCAGTGCCAGATATTCCCCCCACAGTGCCAGGTATATGCCTCCAGTGCCAGATCTTCCCCCCCCCCAGTGCCAGGTATATGCCCCCAGTGCCAGATCTGCCCCCACAGTGCCAGGTATATGCCCCCAGGGCCAGATCTGCCCCCCCAGTGCCAGGTATATGCCCCCAGTGCCAGATCTGCCCCCACAGTGCCAGGTATATGCCCCCAGGGCCAGATCTGCCCCCACAGTGCCAGGTATATGCCCCCAGGGCCAGATCTGCCCCCACAGTGCCAGGTATATGCCCCCAGTGCCAGATCTACCCCCCACAGTGCCAGGTATATGCCCCAAGTGCCTGTTCCCCCCCCCCCCCCCCCATGTGTTGGAGGGACACGGAGCGCATCGCGCGTCTCTCCTGTGTCCCTCCTGGCACTCCCCCGCTGGTCTAATAAAGGAAGTGCCGGTTCGTGAGCCAATCAGAGCTCACGAACGGCACTTCCTTAGACCGGCTGGGGGAGAGAGAGCCAGGGAGGGACACAGGAGAGACGCGCGATGTGCGTTCCGTGTCCCTCCAACACAGCAGGGAGGGAGAGGAGACCGCAGATTGACATGCGGACGCTCGTCCGCATGTCAATCTGTTCTAAGTCAGTGGCGCCCCCGCAGCCCCTCGCCCCCAAGCCACCGCGAGGACTGTGGGGGCAGTAGTTACGCCACTATGCTTTAGGCTGTGTATTATCCTAATAATTTTACCCTATAAAAAACTGTTTTAAATGTGTTTCGGAGGCACCGTTCTCGGTGCCTCCCGCCGTCAGTGAGAAAGGTGCGGAAGCGGGGGGCGGGGCCAAGCATTGGGCAGTGAAAGCCCATTAAAAAAGACCTATAAGCGGCACCTACTAGCAGTGCCGCTTTGACAGGGGGCGTGCTTTCAGCTCATATGATAGCACGCCCCTGTCACTGAAGAAGATAGGATTGGGCAGTGGGAGGGCCGGCCCCCATCATTAACCCTGGACCTGGTACAGTGCTGCGTAAGGCGCGGGCACCACATTTAGGAGGGCGCCGCAGCCCGATATAACCATGCCGGAGTGAGTTCTTCTGTTTCCCCCACACGGCCGGCTTGGGAATGCCCTGGGCACAGAGCTGCTTTCCCGCATCTGTAGGATCCCGCAGTGCAGCCAGGGCTAGCGGGGCGCACACAGGGTCTGCACGGCTCCACACCCCGGGTGAGTCTCGGGAAAGTTGTGTGCCCCATGCAGTGTCTGTGATCTGTCTTTGCCCGGCGCCGTGTATTCTGCATTGGGCATACAGCGCCTTTCTGTACATAGCGCCCATACTACACTGTTGTGTGAGAGCGCTATGTAGGAGATACTGCAGAGACGCAGCAATGGGTGAGAGCAGCGCCTTATCTGTAAGTACCCCAGGCTGTGGGGTGAGCACTGGCCAGCGGAGAAGGACGAGGCCCAATGTATGTGGAATCCTGCTGGCTTCCCAGATGCAGTCCCTATGGAAAGGTAATATGTACATCTGGGTGTCCCTGTGGGCAGCACTGCCTGTACGCGTGTGTACTCCATTACTCTCTATTATCTCCACCATATGTAACAGCAGCTAATTAGCAGCATTTCTGTGCTCTGGAAGTATCACTGATTAGGTAAATGCTGCTTATTTGTGGAGAAAGTAATCCCTCCCATGAAACTGTCCTCAGTGATTTGCTGTGAAAGTTTCCTGGTGATTGCAGGCAATGTGCTGCCATACATCGCCGCAGTATATGCCTGCACACATTTCCGACTGTTACCGTAGCGCAACATTGCTAATGTTTCCTGCGTACGTCTGAAGCGTGAGAGGAAAAATGAGCGAAGTTCCTGGTGGAGATGTGACCACCCAATGCTTTTACCATTTCAAGTACTTATGTTTATGGGAGGGTAGGGGGTGGGGGGGGGGCATGTGGCCGCAGTGGCCCATGCTGAGTCTGCCCGGCTGACAGGGGACCGTGTAAAGGCAGATGCAGACTTCTGCTGCTGGGCTCTATGGCAGGAGGATTACTGCAGCAATGGACAGCCACAGAGTTGTGAAAACGGTGCGGAGACAGCAGGGAGATATCTGAAAAGATCCCTCATCTGCACAAGCTGCTGCATCAGTGACGGCGGCATTAACTAGCAATGGCGAGGTGGGACTCGGAAAACATTATGGATGCAGTGCCTCACCAGCTACTGACTTCACCGCACGCCACTGAACATCTCCACTTATATTCTGTAGTAGTAGAGGGATATAGCACTTTTCATTGTGTGAATGTGATGTGAGTACTCCCATCTCAGAATGTCACCGCTTATCTCTGTCAGTAACAGATGTATCAAACCTTCAAGAGAGATAAAGTTGAGAAGCTGCACCTAGCAACCAACCAGTTTGTGCCATTTTATAGCCTGTGCTAGATAAGTGACGGAAGCTTTCTATGAAAGGATTGATACATCTCTTCATTCAGTGATGCCCATTCTCTCCAATGGGTGGTGGTGGGGTTCTCAGGGTGCAGTACCTCTCCCCACCTGCAGGTGTGATGCCAGTAACTAATTCTCAGGGTGCAGTACCTCTCCTGGCCTGCAGATGTAATGCCAGTAACTAATTCGCAGGGTGCAGTACCTCTCCCCACCTGTAGGTGTGATGCCAGTAACTAATTCTCAGGGTGCAGTACCTCTCCTGGCCTGCAGATGTGATGCCAGTAACTAATTCTCAGGGTGCAGTACCTCTCCTGGCCTGCAGATGTAATGCCAGTAACTAATTCGCAGGGTGCAGTACCTCTCCCCACCTGTAGGTGTGATGCCAGTAACTAATTCTCAGGGTGCAGTACCTCTCCTGGCCTGCAGATGTAATGCCAGTTACTAATTCTCAGGGTGCAGTACCTCTCCTGGCCTGCAGATGTAATGCCAGTTACTAATTCTCAGGGTGCAGTACCTCTCCCCGCCTGCAGATGTGATGCCAGTAACTAATTCTCAGGGTGCAGTACCATTCCCCGCATGCAGATGTGATGCCAGTAACTAATTCTCAGGGTGCAGTACCTCTCCCCACCTGTAGGTGTGATGCCAGTAACTAATTCTCAGGGTGCAGTACCTCTCCTGGCCTGCAGGTGTAATGTCAGTAACTAATTCTCAGGGTGCAGTACCTCTCCTGGCCTGCAGGTGTAATGCTAGTAACTAATTCTCAGGGTGCAGTACCTCTCCCCGCCTGTAGGTGTGATGCCAGTAACTAATTCTCAGGGTGCAGTACCTCTCCCCGCCTGCAGGTGTAATGCCAGTAACTAATTCTCAGGGTGCAGTACCTCTCCCCGCCTGCAGATGTGATGCCAGTAACTAATTCGCAGGATGCAGTACCTCTCGCCACCTGCAGGTGTAATGCCAGTAACTAATTCTCAGGGTGCAGTACCTCTCCCCGCCTGCAGATGTGATACCAGTAACTAATTCGCAGGGTGCCGTACCTCTCCCCACCTGCAGGTGTAATGCCAGTAACTAAGTCTCGGGGTGCAGTACCTTTCCCTGCCTGCAGGTGTGACACCAGTGACTAATTCTGGGAGCACTATGGTAAGTCAGACTCAGTATGTAACACATTCTCTCAGTATGTAACACATTCTCAGCCTACTAAGCCTAGGTTACTAAACACATAGTTTAAAGGGGATGCGGTGAATATGCCGGCAGTCGCAATACCAACACAGGAATCCTGACACCCATTTGAATCCTGACGTTGGAACTCCGAAAAGGCCAGGAGACCGACGCTGGCATCCTGACCATTACAACAGCCGGTGGTTTAGGGACAGGAAGTGGGGTGGTTAGGTTTAGTTGCCATTAGGGTCAACCTGCGTGGGAGGGAGGGTTAGGTTTAGGCAGCAGGGACGGGAGGGTTAGGTTTAGGCACCTCCGGGAGGTGGGAAACTGTTTTATATTTGTAGTGTCCGCCTCTTGCACTTTCTCTCTGTGGTTCTCAGTCAGCAGGTTCAAAGGCCTTGCGTGATGGTTACACTACAGGCACTCTGGAATGAAGAAAGGGTGCAGCAAAGTTTATTATTAATACCAGCAGCCAGTAACTTATTCTTCTAGGGCTGACATACCGCACTTTCCAGAGCATGCATCATTACTGACTCACTGCTCCAGCAGAGCTTACAGTCTAAATGCATTGCAGAGCTGTGAGAAAAGAGGTCGAAGACTTTATGGGGTCTATTCATGAAGCAGTGAAAAGAGTGGAGAAGTGAGCCTGTGGAGAAGTTGTCCATGGCAACCAATCAGCTGCTCCGTACAATTGTATAGTATGCAAATTATAAATGTTACTTCAATGCTGATTGGTTGCCATGAGCAACTTCTCCCCTGGCTCACTTCTCCACCCATTTCAATGCTTCATGTAATGACCCCTTTATCTGTGAGAAAGTGTAAATGATGGCGTAAGTGCTGCTCACAAAGCGTCAGAATGAAGTGCTGGAGGGGGACCATAATACCTGAAAGCCCAGGGGCCCGCCCATAATATAGCCCTGCCCACCAGTATGTCTTTAAGACATAAGGAGAGAGCTAGATCACCCTGAGAATACCAATGGAAACATACAAAGATTACACAGATAGGGCCCAGGTTGGAAAACAAACAATGACCACAGAACTGGTCAAGCAGCAATGCTAACCACTGTGCCACACAACACAGTAACGGGTATATAGTGTATTTACTGTGTAATATTTGTCATTTTAACAAATTTACCTTCATATATTTTTATGTATGAATGTGCAGGCTTCCCATTGTACACCAGTCATAGACGATCTGATGCATGTTGGGGGCCGCACTGGACATCGATCTAACCTTCATAAGCAAGTTCAATTCAATACACTTAATCAATAAGAGAGACCCTGATCTGTAATAAGGTATCAGCAGGGGCCTTCAGGTGAATGCTCGTGGGGGGAGGAGAGATAGATTAAGGGAGGGTGCGCCCTAGGCAAGTACCCCGAGCCCCCCTATCTGAGAGGGCCCCCCACTGGGTCTTCATTGCCGATCTGAAGCAGTGAACCAGCAGCTACTGACAGGCTAGGGGGTGTTGTATGAGGCCCCAGGGCCATCTGTTTTCCATCACATATGACGGATACACCCCACTCCTTTTGGGTGTAAACTATGCAGGTAATATTGTGATGCATATCTGTAGATACACTGTTTGTCCATGTTTTGTAGTTTTGCTATAAATGAGTTTATTACTAAAACTTAAGACGTTTTAGTAACATACGAAGAGTACCCCTATCACCAAGTTTTGTTTTTTCCCTCCGAATATACTCTAGGGCAGGCATGTCCAAACTGTGGCCTTCCAGCTGTTGAGAAACTACACATCCCAGCATGCCCTGACACAGCTTTAGCATTCTTCGACAGCAAAACTGTGTCAGGGCATGCTGGGATATGTAGTTTCACAACAGCTGGAGGGCCACAGCTTGGACATGCCTGCTCTAGGGGGTCACCACTAGTAACCTATCTATCAATATATAAAGCTGTTGTCCTAACCTTTTAGGTGAAACATATTTTTAGTTGTACATGAATAACCTGTAATACAGCGCAGCATATATTTCCCCTCTTTAGAACCTGTGCATGAATGTCAGCCAAACGAGGGGCGGAATGTAACGGAACCAGAGTTCAGAGGTCGTGCGGAATGCCGGCCGATCTCCAAGACGTTTTTTAAAGGGGGATTTATGTACAAGGCGTGGTTAAGTGGCCAAAGGAAATATTTAGGCATCCTTGGAATAAAGTAGAATGTAGATATGAGGTGACTTTGAGTAATATTTGACCGTAAACTACAGTTCTGTATAATGAACTAATAATTTATCATGGTTTTTTTTTTCCCACTGTTGCCTCCCTGTAGATTGGAACGTCCTGGGATGAGAATGTCCGAGTGGCAGAAGACGCGTATAAGCTCTAGCTGGTTGGGCTACATGGTCATCTGCTTACAGAGCATCGTCTGCTCCCTCCTCGTGTACGCCTTGATTATCGGAGGTGGAGACATTGTGGTCGCCGGCTGCAAGAAGATCGGCTTCTACAACTTCTCCTTGTACAATAAAACTCTGGACGGTTGTTACTTTATAACCCAGCTGGAGGATCTGCCCTCGGCGGGAGAAACCACGCGTCGTGGTCTGGTCCTGGCCATCATCCTAACCTACTCTTCGCTGGTCACCGTTATCATGGGGGTCCTGACGGCGATGTGCGCTCAGTGTTTCCAGGACGGCGTCCTGTGGAAGTTTGCGTTGGTGCTAAACGTCCTCAGCCTGGCAGGACTGTGTCTCGGGATGACCACTTACCTCTTCTTTACCTGGGACCTATTTGACATCTCCCAAGTGACACCAGGCTTCCTGGCTCTGCTGCTGGCCGCCGGTGGACTGTCTCTTCTGTGTTGTATGATGAGTCATTACACACGCCTCACCTGTACCAGGGCTACGTCCGAGAGCCGCAACGCTGACGACGAACTTTTGTTCTTTAAAGTTTAATTATTCCACTGTAACATTTGCACGCTAAATAACTTTGCACATATATAGAGGGAGATGCATCAAACCTTGGAGAGAGATAAAGTGGAGAAGACGAAGGTGCAGGATCACGTGCCGCACTGTAGCGGATTGTGTTCTATAGATCGTTATTGTCTTTTCTTTTGAAGATTTTGGACAAGTATTTCCATATAACGATGGGAAGGAAGCATTACGGTATTATACCTTATGGAATATGCACCTTGTCAGCTGGAGATTGCTGTTCTGGGCTTATTAATTATTTATAAGATTTTATATTTTTGTTGGTCTATATGAATTACTTAAAATAAAGGAGTTCGTAATAATATTTATGTAGTAGGTACAGACTTAAAGAATTATTTCACTAAGATCTCTGCTCTGCCCCCCTGTACTAGAAGACTGGGAACCCCTTATATCCCATCGTTACATGTATAGGTCTTATCCGCTGCATTTTTTGTCCCGCCAGCCACTGAGGACTGTTGCAGCCTTAAACCGCGCATAGAATAATTTGTCCATTGTAAAGGTGGGTACACACTAGGCAACGTGCTCTATGAGCGACGTCGTCTAGTGTGTTCCCTTCCCTGCCGGGGCGGTCGTCGGCAGTGCATACACACTGAACGATATGCAAACGATATCGCTCAGTGACGTGACGCCGTGCATGCAGTTTTTGGACGACAGTCCAAATTGAGCCGCACACACAGCCGACAGCGAGGGTTGTTAATGACCTGCGGGGCCGCGCATCGCTCGTTGTTGGGCAGAATAGACACTAGTCGATATAGTAAACGACGTCGCTCAGGAAGGGCAAAATGAGCGATGCCGCTTACTTTATCGGTAAGTGTGTACCCACCTTGTGTGTGGAAAGGCCAGCCAGCACCTGACGGGGCAGATATCGGACCAGCGGAGATTATTTAGGAGTATAATGCATCACTTACATGCAGTGGTGCAAGTAGAAAAAATGTGTTATAGGCACTGTGTCGGCGCGCGCCAAAAAAATGGGTGTGGCCACATGGGGCGTGGTCAATGAAAATGGGGGCGTGATACACATATGGGGGGGAGGGGCAGATACACATATGACCCCAATAGTGCCAGATACACATTGCGTCAGTGCCCGATACACAAATGCCCCCACTGTGTCAGATACAGATACCCCACTGTGTCAGATATACATTGCCCCCCAGTACCAGATACAGAAATGCCCCCCCCCGTGCTAGATATGCCCCAAGTGCCAGATACACATGTCCCCCCCCCCCCCCAGTGTCAGATACACATGTCCCCCCAGTGTCAGATATGCCCCCAGTGCCAGATACACATGTCCCCCCCAGTGTCAGATATGCCCCCAGTGCCAGATACACATGTCCCCCCCAGTGTCAGATGTGCCCACAGTGCCAGATACACATGTCCCCCCAGTGTCAGATATGCCCCCAGTGCCAGATACACATGTCCCCCCCCCAGTGTCAGATATGCCCCCAGTGCCAGATACACATGTCCCCCCCAGTGTCAGATGTGCCCACAGTGCCAGATACACATGTCCCCCCCAGTGTCAGATATGCCCCCAGTGCCAGATACACATGTCCCCCCCAGTGTCAGATATGCCCCCAGTGCCAGATACACATGTCCCCCCCCCCCAGTGTCAGATATGCCCCCAGTGCCAGATACACATGTCCCCCCCCCCAGTGTCAGATATGCCCCCAGTGCCAGATACACATGTCCCCCCCCCCCAGTGTCAGATATGCCCCCAGTGCCAGATACACATGTGTCCCCCCCCCCCCAGTGTCAGATATGCCCCCAGTGCCAGATACACATGTCCCCCCCCCCCCCCCCCCAGTGTCAGATACACATGTCCCCCCAGTGTCAGATATGCCCCCAGTGTCAGATATGCCCCCAGTGCCAGATACACGTCTCCCCCCCCCCCCCCCTCCCAGTGTCAGATATGCCCCCAGTGCCAGATACACATGTCTCTCCCCCCCCCCCCCCCCCCCCCCCCCCCAGTGCCAGATATGCACCCAGTGTCAGATACACATGTCCCCCCCCAGTGTCAGATACACATGTCCCCCCAGTGTCAGATATGCCCCCAGTGCCAGATATGCCCCCGGTGCCAGATACACATGTGTCCCCCCCCCCCCCCCAGTGTCAGATATGCCCCCAGTGCCAGATACACATGTCTCCCCCCCCCCCCCCAGTGTCAGATATGCCCCCAGTGCCAGATACACATGTCCCCCCCCCCCCCCAGTGCCAGATATGCACCCAGTGTCAGATACACATGTCCCCCCAGTGTCAGATACACATGTCCCCCCAGTGTCAGATATGCCCCCAGTGCCAGATACACATGCCCCCCCCAGTGTCAGATATGCCCCCAGTGCCAGATACACATGTCCCCCCCCCCCCAGTGCCAGATATGCCCCCAGTGCCAGATACACATGTCCCCCCCCCCCAGTGTCAGATATGCCCCCAGTGCCAGATACACTGTCCCCCCCCCCCCAGTGTCAGATATGCCCCCAGTGCCAGATACACATGCCCCCCCCCAGTGTCAGATATGCCCCCAGTGCCAGATACACATGTCCCCCCCCCCCCCCAGTGTCAGATATGCCCCCAGTGCCAGATACACATGTCCCCCCCCAGTGTCAGATATGCCCCCAGTGCCAGATACACGTCTTCCCCCCCCCCCCACACCAGTGTCAGATATGCCCCCAGTGCCAGATACACATGTCTTCCCCCCCACCCCAGTGCCAGATATGCCTCCAGTGCCAGTTACACATGTCCCCAAGTGCCAGGTATACATGTCCCCAAGTGCTAGGTATACATGCCTCCCCCCCCCCCCCCCCCCCCTTCCCCTGCTGCTCACCGCCGCTGCTGCTGTCCTGTGTGTGTGAGGGGAGGAGAGTGCAGCCTGCGCCTCTCCAGCGGCGGTGCGGGAGTCTTCCCTCAATTCAGCGCCGATACGTGAGCCAATCAAAGCTCGCGGTCCGGCAGCATTGGCTGCCGGTCCGCGAGCTCTGATTGGCTCACGTGCGGCGCTGAATTGATGGAAGAAACTGAGGGGCAGGAGAGGCGAACGTTGCGCTCTCCTCCCCTAACAGCAGCAGCGGAGGGAGGGAGCGGCGGCCCGGCTGCGGTGGGTACGGCATACCCACGGCTAAATTCTTTAGGGTACGCCGTACACACCCGTACCTGCCCACTTGCACCGCTGCTTACATGTAACAGAAGCAGCATGCAGGCGATTCACAATACAGATGGAGCCTGGCTCGTCTAGCCTTCTCTGGTGTACTGTGGTGCACCAAGGCTTATTAGCATAAACCCTTCATCTATTGTTCTCAGCTGCAATACAATACAGAGAGAACAATACAGCAGGGGATTAAGTCATTACAGCAGGGGAGTAAGTCTGACTGACCTGTCTCAGTAATCCTATTAAAGGGATAGATGAGCATGGCTCCATCTGTACATTTGAAGTTTATTCCCACTTTAAAATAAAAATGCATTTCCTATACAGTTCTGAGGCTGTGCGTCTCCTGTGCACATCGATGGCACCTGCAACTCTGAGCACGGACTCGGGACCAGGCCCTTTCTGTATTACTTAAGGCATGTGTGTATACATTACACCAGGGGTGAGGAACCTTTTTTTCTACCAAGGACCATTTAGATATTTTTAAAATCCTTCGGGGGCCATACAAAAATTATCAACTTAAAAATGAGCCTGCTATATTTGGTAAAAAATGTAATTAACTCCCCCCTAATGTGATGGCTGGCACTGCTTCTCTTTGGTTTGTTGTGATTCCAAAATCCGCTGAAGAGCGTTGATTTTATGCAGACGCATTTGGCCTCCTAATTCCCTGAGTTTAGCGTGTTTTGAGCTGGAATGACGCTCCAGATTGGCTTGTTTCGTTACTGCGAACGCATCGCCACAAACTAGGCACACAGGTTTGCCTTTGACTTCAACAAAAAAATAATCGTTTCTCCTTTTCTCTTGGAAAGATCGAGACTCTGCGTCAACTTTTCTTTGTAGTCTCCATTGATGTTGCGATGAAGAAAACTCCAGGATTTATTGACCGGTCACAATAGGGCGCTCAAACCTCATGAATGTAATCTAATAATCCATGCCTTGATAACCTACTATGGATGCCGTCCCCCTGCTAGTCCCACATGCCGCCCGCGGTTGCCAGGTAACCCATGTCACTCAAGTCCCCTTCCTAGTCCCGCCTGCAGTTGCCAGGTAACCCACCTCCGTGCCGCATACTGCCGTCCTCCTCTTTCCATCCCCACGGTCGGATGCCGTCTCCCTCCTCTTCTGCAGTTTCCTTGGTACTCTCGCAGGGCAGGGCAAAGTGGCTATGTGGGCCTTATACGGCCCGCGGGGGCCGGACATACCCCACCCCTGCAATACACTAATGCCTAATACATTTAAACTTTCTTTCTTAATAAATTGCAAAACATAAAAAAAAAGTTATTTCATTTTACTTTTGTCCTTATCATATGGGCACTGCATATAGAAAAGGAATGCTAGACGATATTAATACATTCCTATGTAGATCAGGTGCAGTTGTCTAGATGAAGTTAAGGTTCCATTACAGACATTGGGGGTCATTCAGCATGGATCGCTACTGAGACTGAAATAGCGATGGTCTCAAAACGGCTACTGCTAAAATTCGCATGTGAAGAGCCTGCGATGGTAAAAGATGCCCTCCGATGCATATGTAGATTTGCGATCCATACGTAGGAACCGAGTACCATCGACAGATGCAGTTGACCCATGCCTGCTCAGAACAATGCGGATGCAGTCGCAGCGGCCTCATGTTTTAAACTGCAAGCGATCGCAGCTGACGTTCTCCCAACCACTCCCCACAAACGCCATGTAACCTCCCACAAACTGTCCCTTCATGTCAATCAATTTGTAATTGCATCTCACTGAGCCTGCGAACTCACGCCAATCGCAATGCGGCCTTCACGCACGTGCAATGCGTTCGAAGCGCGTGCGCAGTCTGCCGATAACCAGACCATTTGCGTTTTTGCAATTTAGCGATCCGTGCTCAGTGAGGGCCATTATCCCATTCCTGACTTATTATCCAGAACATGCATTTTATACATCACGTCAGCCGTACAGAAGGGGAAAGATTAAACTGTTCCCTTCTCCATTTGATAAAAATTATTCAGCTTGTAATCAATGAATAATGGGTCTCTGTCGTAATAAAACACATAATTAAAGTTGAATAACTGAAAAACTGCTGCGCATGCGCATTCCGGACCCATTCGCACGGCTGCGAAAAAAAGCAGTGTGCGAACGGGTCAGAATGACCCCCTATATGCCTGCACTGGATACACAGGCTCCGGCCTGCGCGCTTGTGCGCTCTTAGGAAGGTATTACATTATGATCAGTTCTGATTGACCTGACGAAATATCCCACAAGTTGTGCCTAAGCCCCAGAAATTGCAGTATGGAAACTTTGAACCGGTTTGCTTCTGTACACACCTGACGCAAAAGCAATACCAGCACAGACGTGACAAATAATATACTGGGATAGATGCATTTATTTCCCGTAATGTGGGAGCAATTTCAGCCAACCAGTGTTCAACTCTGGATTGGGCTCATAGGGGTCAATTCAATTAGACGTGAGTTGCTGCTGTAATGGCGTGGAAACGCTGCCAATGGCCCCCCAAGTGGCCCGATCGGACACCGCACTCGTGGATTTTTGTACGCAGCCCTACGGGGCTGCAAATAAACACCCATGGGTCCGGCAGTACTGTACGTGCGGCATATGGCCGCATTTAATCATGGACATTAGTAGGTTGCATCTAATTGAATAGACCCCGTAAGTGTACACAGTGGGAAATATGGTGTTCTTATTATAAAAATGGAACACTCACCTACTAGTAAATCATTAACCCAATACTACAAATCCATGATTCCTGTTTCCTTCTGAATAACTGAACTTTTATTCTTTGCTAAAAATGGACATTGTACCTCGCGGCGCAGCACGTACAGCACAAAGTATAAAATAAGAGTTTTTACACTCAGAAAAGAGTGGAAATATGAGTCCACACACAAGGATTAAAGCTACTCCGGTGAGGAGTCCTCATGGGTAGTGCTACCAGCAGCAGTCTCTTCTCATCGACTCCAACGCGTTTCGCAGATTACACGCTACTTGCAATGTAACATTTAGCACTGAAGACTCCCCAACAAACCAGCACCTTGTGATACATCTTCAGCTGAAGAAAATCTCTCTGACATATTTTAAGGGGTCGTCGTCCTCGTCTGAATGTGTCCCAGGCCCAGCTGCGCTGTCTCTCAAGTCTTTAGAAAGTGGTAGAATGCTTTTTAGGGTTCGGGATGATCCTTCCAAGGGTAACGGAGATTCCTCATCGCTCACTTTATCCGCGGCAGGTTTATCTTCATCTTCTTGTGTGTCTTCTACAGCGTCCTTCTTGATGTCGCTACGCGTTTTAACCTGAAATAGAATGTGACCTATTATAAGCAATGGGCCGCACATACAGGAAGTGACATCATTTCCTGACCTTACAACCCGTGTTTCACTAATGTCATCTGCACCCATAAAATAAAACATAAAAACAAAATGGATGGATCCACGTTATTTGAGAAAACATTGTTACCCAAGCTCTGTGTCTCACTAAAGGATGCCTAGTTCCAGACCAGGATTTTGCTGATACTCTAAAATTGAATCTAAGATTTAGGCCAATATTGCGTATATGGGCAGATGGCAGCTTCTGAAAGGATCCAATAGGAATTGAAACGATGACCTCAGAATCCAACAATTACACAGTTATTTTATATAAGAGTTTATTAGACTTGCTTGTATATTATGTTATGTATGGAAGTTACCTCATTGAGTATCTCTAGCGCGTACTCCACCAGCTCCTTCTCGTCCATACAGTAGACAGTGCGCTTCCTGGGAGATCTAGACAGAAAGAACAAGAAAATAACCGGTTGCAGAAGTGTTTTCTGGCTCTTTTCACCCCCAAATCCCAAACATTTCAGCCGCCATATTCCAGTCCAACAAGATACTGTCATGTGACTTCTTACATTTTTTCCCTCTTCAAATGCTTCGTACACAACTTCTTGGTCTTTGCTTTGTCTTCTGTCATCCATGGTGGAAGGACCCTCTTTTTCGCTATGGGCTCACCACCGTCCATTCCTCTGTAACACATATACAGGTTATGGAATGCACCTTAAAGAGGACACCCCTGACTTCACACAGTGATTGCAGCCATTTTGTGGCCAACACCAGATAGCCATGAACGATGCAGCATCAATTAGGAAGCAGTGGAATCGCCATACTCCATGGTTCAGTGATACTGATGATGCCTACAAAATGGCTGCCTCCACTGTGCATACAAGAAGGGTTTACTTTTAAAGAACACCTGTCTGTGGTTCTGTCGCACCTGTCCCCATTAAAAATGTCCCTTCCAAAGTGTTGGGTATGGGATGCTGGTGGGCAGGATTCCAACGGTCAGCATACCAACGCCGGGATCCTGGCCACTAGAATGCCGGCAGGGGGCCGAGCGCAACGAAAGCCCCTTGTGGGCTCGGTGGCTCACCACAGGTTCTATTCCCACTCTACGGGTGTTGTGGACACCTACAAGTGGGAATAGTCCCTGTAAGCCGCAATTCCGGCTGGCGGCATTGTCAGTAGTCGGGATTTCGGCATCAGTATCCCGACAGCCGGTGATTTAACTACATCCCCTTACAAAATGGCCACCGCCTCCTCTAGCATCCTTAAAAACGGTCTCCTCAGGCGACAGTTGCGATGTGGGCTGCAGACAAGTATCTCCAAGTCCAGGCAGTGGCATATTAATAGCCCCAGCAGACCACCAGCGCCCACAAGCCACCGCAGGGTCTGCGGGGGCTATTGCTACGCCACTGCTTTTAGGGGAGGGGCTGGTTCAACCAAGTGCTTCCGAATCCAATGATTGGACAAGTTGGGTTTGGGTGACCGGCGCTTGAGAAACCGCCGGTCACCATACCAATGCCGGGATTCCGATCTTTAGATTGCCGGCGGGTGACGAGCGTAAAGAAGCCCCCCTGTCTGTGATGCACTGCTCCAGCACCGAGCATACACCTGCAACGGCACATGAACTTGTCCCCATTACACCCCGATTTTGCAGATTTTTGTAGGGTTGCAAACAAAGGTCAGCGACCACGGTGATACCGTAAGTGCAGCATATGTGTGTGGTAGCCATATGTGTGTGCCCTTACCAGGCAATCTGGTTCCCTCCTAATTCAATCGACCCCATATATGGTTGCATATAATGCATTTAATAAGGGACACATATGAATTACACAGGTTCTGTGGCTGGCTGACTTCAAGCCCCCATGTCACCTAGCTTTAATCAGCCACAGAACCTGTGTAATTCATATGCATCCCTGTTTACAGGGATAATCAGGCAACCCTACCCCCCATAGTGTCTGGAATCAGTACTGAAAGCAACACAGCAGCAATGCATGCAATACTGTCCCCTGTGCATTGTGCAATGCCCATACTCCTGCACTGCAGCCTCAACACAAAGCACAGGAGAGGACACAACGCCCTGCACACAACGCCCTGCAGCATTAGCAGGAGGGAACCTTCAACCACCGACCACATTACCTGTATAACAGCTACTTCCGCATTATATCTGGACTACAACTCCCAGCATGCACGGCCTGGCAAGGGTTGCCGGGTAAGGCAGGCTACATAATACAGTTGACGTCTCTGGCGCAGTTAGCTTGTTGTGCAGCAGGTGGCGCTGTTGCCGCACACAAGTAGCTATGAATCCTTTCCTCTGTGTGCTGTATAATGTATGTGAAGCACCAATATTTAGGTTTTTTGTTTAATTTATTTTGATCTCAAGATTTCACATCAGGTCAGGAATACCAGGCAATTCAGGAATAAATATGGAACATTTTTCATTTAAAAATAAAATGATATAGGCAAAGAGAAGATAACGCAGATATATGGGAAAAGAGGAAGAGGACAGTGCCAAGTCTTACTGTACTCATCTCACATCTATATACATACCCTCCAACATTTTACACAGAAAAATCGGTACAAATCCGAAAAAGGGGCGTGGCCGCGTGTAAAGGGGCGTGGCCACGCCCCTTTTCCTATACTTTCAATGGAAGTTTGGAGAGGCAAAAATCGGTACAGACCATGAAAAAAAAGGGACTGTACCTATTAAAAAGGTACAGTTGGAGGGTATGTATATATAGCGGTGTAACATTACACGTCTAGCTCTATACGTCTCATAGGCCGGGGGCCAGCAACCAACGGCAGGCGGGACAGTTGTATGTGACTAATGGAAGGGTCAGAACAGTTACCTAGGCCCATAGGCGGATCCGGGGGAGGGCACTTGGGCACGTGCCCCCCCTGTTGTTTCTGACTTTTTCTTTTTTTCAAAAGGAAAACAGCAGCAGCACTACTGCTATTTCCGTCAGATTTGATAAAAGAGCCTGCAGGCACTAGGACCCGCCGCGGCTCTAACAGCAAGTCCGTGTGGTAATCAATGGGGAGGCTGGAGCTGCCCCCTGTTCACACCGCAACCTACCTCCCCCACTGCCAGCCGACCAGAGTCCAGCCCAGGTGCGGGGTTTAAATGCCAGCATTGAGTAAGACTGTTACTTATGACGGCGCAGAAGGCTTCATTAGCCCTCACTGCACCGCACAATAATCCCAGCGCTTCCTCCTCCACTTCCTTTACCACCATGCTAGGTGCAGTCACACTCGGCCTCAGCTTTAAGAAGGCGGCCCGTGTGATTGTGACAGGGCTGTCCTGCAGAAGTCTTATGCTGTGTGACTGTGACAGGGTTGTCCTGCAGATGTCTTATGCTGTGTGACTGTGACAGGGATGTCCTGCAGATGTCTTATGCTGTGTGATTGTGACAGGGCTGTCCTGCAGATGTCTTATGCTGTGTGACTGTGACAGGGCTGTCCTGCAGATGTCTTATGCTGTGTGATGTGACAGGGCTGTCCTGCAGATGTCTTATGCTGTGTGATTGTGACAGGGCTGTCCTGCAGATGTCTTATGCTGTGTGAGTGTGACAGGGCTGTCCTGCAGATGTCTTATGCTGTGTGATTGTGACAGGGCTGTCCTGCAGATGTCTTATGCTGTGTGACTGTGACAGGGTTGTCCTGCAGATGTCTTATGCTGTGTGACTGTGACAGGGATGTCCTGCAGATGTCTTATGCTGTGTGATTGTGACAGGGCTGTCCTGCAGATGTCTTATGCTGTGTGACTGTGACAGGGCTGTCCTGCAGATGTCTTATGCTGTGTGATGTGACAGGGCTGTCCTGCAGATGTCTTATGCTGTGTGACTGTGACAGGGCTGTCCTGCAGATGTCTTATGCTGTGTGATTGTGACAGGGCTGTCCTGCAGATGTCTTATGCTGTGTGACTGTGACAGGGCTGTCCCGCAGATGTCTTATGCTGTGTGACTGTGCCAGGGCTGTCCTGCAGATGTCTTATGCTGCTTGTTGGAGATCCAGCTGGCTGCTTCTGCTAATCAAAGATGGGCAGTTCGTGTCCTACAGTCTGAGTCTCACAGCAGTGCCCAAAACAAGGTATGCTGCACCTGCCACCACCAACAATAAACTATAATAATTATATTGTGCTGGGGTGCCTTCCAGGCTCCCATAACTAATGGAACAGGTGACCAACATTTCAAGGCACAATCAGCCTTTTCATCAGGGTGAAACATTGGCAAAAAAACAGGATGCGCTCCTACAGCCAATCATTACCTGATGGTGTATTCTGTGAGGCCACGCCCCCTGTGATACCACACCCCTTATCTGGGAGCACGCGTGCCTTAGGTGTATGTAAATATAACTATTACCATTCTCCTATCATGGTGCCCCCCCCCCCCCCCCCCCATTTCATTTTCTTCTAGGCCAGTATATACTGTACATTCCAGGCTTACAGTTAGGCCACAAAATCTATCATTACAAGAGCAGTTTGTTATTTTCCTGTTACAGATAGCAAGTGATTACCCCCAGTCGATGGAATGTGCCCCCACTACTTCCCCCGCGTGTGTGGCTTGGAATGTGTAACAAAAATCTCTCTGTAATTAGATATGTGTAATGTTCATTTGTTAGTCCCATTATTATTCATTGAGAATCTTGCTCTATATATACAGTACACACACATTATGTATGTACTGTATATGGTGGGCAAGTTATGCTCTACTCATCTGCTTATTCTAATCTTTACATACGTGTACGCCATAGGATGTGAGACGCTCCGAGGTGTAGCGTACAGTAGCTAGCTTTACGTTCTGCATCTTATACATATCTCACACACAGCGCAACACTGCTCACAGTGCATAGAGACGCTGGGCTGCGACATTAACCGCACAGGAACTGCTTTTACACACGTACAAAGCTGCAGATGGAGCACATCGGAACTCCGCGTGAGAAAAGCCGCAGCAGCTGCATTGCAGCACTACATACACAGATCCAGACGCAGGCGCACACAGATGTGTAAGTGTCGCACATCACAGTGATCAGTGTAATCTGGCAGAATAATTTTGTCATTTCCAGTTGTTTTATTTATGCACATTTCAGCGAGAGAGACACTCGACGCGGCTAATCCTCCATTCTCCGAGCCATCACTGTTTTAGTCTATGTGCACAGCCAAAATATCCATACTGTCATTATAACTCAGAAGAGGCGGAGCCAGACAACCGAGCTTAGACTCTGACAACTGGGAGACAATGCATGAGCTGCACGTCTTATTATATTGCCGTCAATAACGCTTCCATTATAGGAATGCAGCTTGGGAAGTGGCTGTATCTTATAGATGTTTCTTAATAATCCAGATCCCAGCGTATAGGTTGAGTTGATTTTATATACAGACTGGTGCCTCATGCCTCAATAATATGAGTGGCCCTTGGTGAATTAATAGATTAATAACATCTTCATGAATATTGCTTTAATCCATAAATTTCTGCATCAGCTGTATATAGACAATAGGTGCTGTACATGGGGTAATGTGCAAAAAAAATAAAAATAAAAATTCTGGCACCAAAATAAAAACTTAGAAAAATCCAGGTTAGTCCCTGACGTAATCACAGAATGTACCTAGGGAAGTGGTTTCCAAACTTTTTTGATTCATGGCGCCCTAGAATATCAGAATTTTTTTCACGGCACCCCTAGGCCAAAAATTTCTTATTGAGAAATTTAGAAATAAATATTACAGTAAGTAGATCACGTTTATATGTCATCCTTAGGGTCAGTTATGCGGTGAGGGACACGATTTGCTTCTGTTTGGCCACATATTTTATGACTGGCAGCCACCAGCACTGGTTTTGCCTATTCTATTGACCATGAAT
Organism: Pseudophryne corroboree; assembly: GCF_028390025.1. Lineage (NCBI taxonomy): Eukaryota > Metazoa > Chordata > Amphibia > Anura > Myobatrachidae > Pseudophryne > Pseudophryne corroboree. The sequence continues at coordinate 809,404,206 of NC_086449.1, read as the reverse complement.
AATTTGAATTGGTCCTGGACCACCAACCCAGGGCACCCCTGCAAGTGTCCCGAGGCACCCCAGGGCGCCACGCCACACAGTTTGAGAACCTCTGACCTAGGGTACAGCATTTGTGAGATCAGACAGATCACTGGTTCTCAACTCCAGTCCTCAGGTGTCCCAACAGGTCATGTTTTCAGGATTTCTTCCTCTGGAAACGGGTGAGATTACTGTCCCAGCACAATAGATCAACGCACCCATGCAGAATTAAAGAAATCCAGAAAACATGACCCGTTGGGAGTCCTTAAGGACTGGAGAACCACAGAGATGGACCACGGGGCCGGTGCGCCACTGCTGCTGCATGGTCACCGCCGATTCTTGCGTGCGTGAAGCCCAGGTTGACGGAAGAGAGGAGAAGCAGATTTCCGGCAACTTGCTTCTGCCAGCCTGATCTTTTGTACACGCCAGGTCACGTGAATGTCGGGCTGCGGTAAATAATTTTCTATATTTGGGTGTCAGTATATCCTTTATGGTAAAATGGACTTTATTGGGTTTTTTGCTTGATAATTCTTTGTACAGACTAATGCTGCTCCTCACCTCTATGGGGGTAATTCAATTATTTTGGGCCGGTGGCCACTAGATGGCGCCAGACGGAGTAATTCAAGTGTTGCTCCATTCGGGCGTGCACAGCCGCTGGCACTGACATTACTGTTATGTTGTTCCGTCATGGGGACGGGCGGGTAACTAGTTCAATATATAATACAGATTGACCCTACAAACCCAGAGGGGATAACCTTTTATTACAACATGCTTGGTACCTCGATCTCACCCCATGCACTAAAAATAATCTGCTTTTCCGCAATAACATTAATATTTTAAAAGAAAAAGTTGAATGGCTGACTAGTCCGGGGTATAGGACGTGGTTACTGGAGAGAGTGTCTAGCAACAGGTAGCACTATGGGGGTCATTCCGACCCGTTCGCACACAGCCGTTTGTCGCTGCGGTGCGAACGGGTCTTGAATGTGCATGCGCGGCGACCGCACTGCACACGCACGTCATTGCCCAGCGACAGGGGTCGCCGGGTTACGTCGCGTCCAACGAAGAAAGCGGTCGCAGAGCCTACCGCAAGAAGATTGACAGAAAGAAGGCGTACCTGGGCGGCACCAGACCGTTGGAGACTGTTTTCGGGGAGCGGTAAGGAAAATGCAGGCGTGTCCAGGAGAACGGAGGGCAGATATCGGACGTCAAAGCCGGCTCCAGCATCGCTGAGATCGTCGCACAGGGTAAGTATGTCCAGCGCTAGTCTTGTTCTGCTTGAAATTCTCTTAGCTTATCAGGGATGCACAAGTGATCGCAGCCCTGCTAAGCTAAAATACACTTCCCCCATAGGCGGGGGCTAGATGATCGCAGCAGCAGCAAAAAGGTGCTGGCTGCGATCAACTCGGAATGACCACCTATGGGTCAGTTTCAGCTTATTAAATGGAAGTAGATGTCCTCATAGAAGTTCTATGTAGTGCAAGACTTTCCTTAGCATTGTGAGTAGATACAGAACCAATTGTACACTACTTGTTGCTACACACAGTATTCTGCTCAGTATAGATTGATGACGATCTCCCTGGTGAATTCTTGCACACAGATGAAACGTGTGGGAATGTTCTTTGCTTTTATTGGTTTGGAGAATGCTTGGCATTTTCCATCCTACCATGCAGACTTCAAATGGATCATCCTCAACAGTGCCCCCCCCCCCAGTACTTTATTATTCTTTTTATCGTGCATGAATTTGTTTTTGTTTTTTAACAAACTATACTATACGATGACCTCTGTCCTACCGTCTTCATATGAACTCTCTGGGCCCAAAGATAGTAACAGATAAGCCCTAAATACATTATATTTTGGTATGTTCATAACATTGGCTTGCAAGGCACAAGCACTTTTTTTTTTGTTGTTGAATATATTGCACTATTGTGTGCTTCCTTGGGGTAGATGTATCAAGCCTTGGAGAGAGATAAAGTGAAGTTGCCCAATACAAACTGGCCGGCTGCTATCATATATCTTGCATGGTCTTTGAAATGACAGAAGCTGATCGGTTCCTTTGGGCAATTTCTACAACCAAGTGGAGACCCAAGTCTACCAAGACTTGATACAGCTCCCCCTTAACTGAAAAAAGAGGATTTTGGTACTTACCGATAAATCCATTTCTCTGAATCCTCTAGGGGACACTGGAGTCCTATACAGTAGGGGTGTGAAGCCTGCAACCGGAGGTGTGGCACAATCTAAAATTAGCATTGTCTGCACAGCCGGCTCCTCCCCCTTCAAATCCCTCCTCCCTCAGTTTGAAAAATTTGACTGAGAGAATAGGACATGACACTATAGCACATGGCGAGGAACCGAACCGTACAACATATCAAACAGAACTCTTAACCGAATAACTAACGCTGTTTGTACGAACTGTTTAAAACAAGAACTTTGAACACAGCAGGTTGACAGCACCGAGGCGGGCGTCCAGTGTCCCCTAGAGGATTCAGAGAAATTAATTTATCGGTAAGTACCAAAATCCTCTTTTCTCTTTCATCCACTAGGGGACACTGGAGTCCTATACAGTAGGGGACGTCCCAAAGTTTTCCCCCAGGGAGGGAGTGCTGTCGGTGGCCTGCAAAACTAAACGTCCGAACTTAGAGTCTCCGGACGCAAAAGTATCAAACTTGTAAAATTTTGCGAACGTGTGGGCTGAAGACCACGTCGCCGCTCTGAAAAGTTGAGTAGTGGAAGCACCCCTGGCAGCAGCCCACGAGGCACCCACTGATCGGGTAGTATGAGCACCCGTCTGAACCGGAACCTGTTTGCCACAGGAAACATAAGCTTGCCGAATGGCAAGTCTAATCCATCTAGACAAAGACTGCTTAGATGCTGGCCAACCCTTCTTTGGCCCATCATAAAGAACAAACAAATGGTCCGACTTTCTGTAGGACGACGTAACCTGTACGTATACCCGTAAAGCTCGGACAACATCCAATGACACGTCCTCATCTGTGAGACCCTGGAAAGATGGGACCACTATTGGCTGGTTTACGTGAAACCCCAAAACCACCTTCGGAAGGAAGTCTGCTCTTGTACGGAGTTCCGCCCTATCCTGATGAAAAAACAAAAAAGGACTCTTACAGGATAAGGCTCCCAACTCAGAAACCCGCCTAGCCGAAGCCAAGGCAAGTAATAACGTGACCTTCCAAGAGAGATATTTCAGGTCTGTTCTTGTCAACGGCTCAAAAGTCGGTGACTTCAAATATTCTAACACCAAATTTAAGTCCCATGGTGCCGTGGGAGGACGAAAAAGGGGGTTGAATCCTCAGAACCCCCTGTAAAAAGGTTTGAATCTCTGGCAAGGATGCTAGCCGCCTAAGAGCCCAGTCTGAGCCCTCCCTCTAGACCGGCCTGAAGAAAAGTAGAAGTCGAGATAAGTGGAAGTTCGTTGAATTCCATCCCCGTTCCTGACACCAAGCCATGTACCGTCTCCAAATCCTGTAGTAGTGCCTGGCTGTGACCGGCTTCCTAGCGGCAATCATTGTAGGAATGGCCGTTCGTGGAATCCCTCTGTTTCTTAAGATCCGGGTTTCAATAGCCACGCCATCAAACGCAGCCTGTTCAGGTCGGGGTGTAGGAACGGTCCCTGAGATAGCAGGTCCTCTCTCTGAGGTAACCTCCAAGGATCTTCTGCAAGTAACCCCCGCAGGTCTGAGTACCAACTCCTGCGGGGCCAATCTGGTGCGATTAGAATTGCCCACACTCGTTCCCGCTTTACCCTTTTCAGAACCCTGGGTATGAGTGGGAATGGTGGAAATATGTAAACCCTCCTGTAACACCAAGGAAGCGTTAATGCGTCCACTCCTTCTGCTGCTGGATCTCGAGTCCTTGACACATATCTGGGCAGCTGATGGTTTTGCCGAGACGCCATTAGGTCCACCTGAGGCAGACCCCATCTCCTCACAACCATGTCGAAAATCCGTGGATGTAGGCACCACTCTCCCGGATGCATGTCCTGGCGACTGAGGTAATCTGCTTCCCAGTTCTCCACACCTGGAATGAACACTGCTGAGAGGATGATGTTTCGTCTTTCTGCCCACAAGATCTTTGTGGCTTCCTTTAACGCCACCCTGCTCTTTGTTCCTCCTTGACGGTTTATGTAAGCCGTTGTCGTGACATTGTCCGACTGAATCCTGATGTGTTGATTCATGACTAGGTCTTCTGCCAAGAGAAGCGCATTGTAAACTGCTCTTAGTTCGAAGATATTTATGGGTAGTTTTCTCTCCTGTAACGTCCACCGTCCTTGAAACTGATGGTCCTCTAGGACGGCTCCCCAACCTCTGAGACTGGCGTCCGTTGTCAGGATCCTCCAATACCAAATGCCGAATTTCTTGCCGGCTGCAAGGTTCTTGTGTATCGACCACCATATCAAGGAGACCCGTACTTGCGGTTGAAGTCTGATTCTCCGATGGAGAAGCCAGTGTGAGCCTGCTCCCTGAGCAATGAGGTTTATTTTGAATGGTCGGGAATGAAGTCTGCTGTACTGGAGAGCTTCGAACGACGCCACTATCTTCCCGAGAAGTTGCACACAGAGGTGCAGAGAAACAGTTTGAGTCCTCAGTACCTGAGCCACTAATCTCTGTAGGTCCTGGACCTTGTTCTCTGGTAGGAACACACGTAATAGTACCGTGTCCAAGATGAGACCGAGGAATTGAATCCGTTGAGTCGGTATGAGGTTGGACTTTTGGAAATTGACAATCCATCCATGTTGAATTAGAAATTGATGGGATGTCTGAACATCCTTCTGAGATGGTGCCTTGATCAGTAAATCGTCCAGATAAGGTATAATCGTGACCCCCAACAGTCTCAGTCCTGCAACCATGATTGCCATGATCTTTGTGAAGATTCTTGGGGCTGATGGTAGACCGAACGGCAAGGCCCGGAATTGGTAGTGATCCGCCAGCAGTGCGAACCTTAAGTAAGCATGGTGAGGAGTCCAGATTGGAATATGCAGATATGCATCTTTTATGTCCATGGATACCATGAACTCGCCCTGTTCTAAGCCTGCAATGACCGATTGAATTGATTCCATCTTGAATTTGTAGACCCTTAAAAACTGGTTGAAAACTTTTAAATTGAGTATTGGTCTGACCGTCCCGTCTGGCTTTGGCACGACAAAAAGATTGGAATAGAACCCCGTTCCTCTCTGAGAAGCGGGAAACAGAATAATGACCTCTGCCTATAGCAATTTTAGAATTGCTTCCCGTAGTGCCCTTGCTTTTTGAGGGCACTGAGGCAATCCTGTTGTAAAAAACTGACTGTGAGCCTCTGTTGAAATTCCAGTTTGTATCCCTGAGAGATTAAGTTGTTCACCCAAAGTTCTAGTGAGGTTTTGGCCCAGATATCCTGAAAACCTTCCAGTCGGCCGCCCACCAAGGGGGACCCCAGGTGAGCTGGGAGGCCGTCATGCCACGGTCTTGTCAGCAGGTTTATCCTGCTTTCTGGTTGCTGCCTGTGAGCGGCCTCTACCTCTGCCCCCACGTGCTTGTGTACCGAAACCCCTTCCTCGGGCTCAAAAGGACTGTGATCTAAATGAAGTAAACGCTGGTCCCGAATAACCTCTCCTAGTTTGTGGAGCGGTTCTCGTATAAGGAGTAGGCAGAAAAGTGGACTTCCCCGCTCGCTATAGCCTGCGAAATCCACTTGTCCAATTCTGGTCCGAACAGCATTTCACCCCCAAAGGAGATGGATTCTACCGCCTTTTTGGTGTCAGAGTCTCCTTGCCATTCTCTGAGCCATAAAATCCTCCTAGCCGATATGGCCGATGCGGATATGCGCGATGCTATTCTGCTAATATCCTTAGAAGCTTGACACAAGTATGAAGCAGATTCTCGAATGTGTTCCGCCAGTTGGGTAATCTCTTCTAAACTATTTTCCTCCTCAATAGCTTGTACAATACGCCCGGACCATGCACCCATGGCCTTGTTGACCCAAGCACAGATGATCGCAGGTCTCTGCGCTGCACCAGCTGCTACAAAAATTGACTTTAACGCAGTGTCAACTTTACGGTCTGACGCATCCTTTAAGTAGTTACGTTAGGAATTGGTAAGATTGTCTTCTTTGACAACCTTCCTAATGAAGCATCCACTACCGGCGGAGACTCCCACTTGTCCATTACACCCTTAGGTAGGGGGTAAGTTACCTGAATCCGTTTTGGAAATTGAAACCGTTTGTCAGGTTGTTTCCAAGCCTCCTCCATCTGAGATTGGAGGGATTTAGGAATGGGAAACACTGCTGAACGCGTCTTTTGGGATTCGAACAAATAGAAATCTTCCGGCTCCCGAATTTCCTCGTCATTAAAGCTTAGGATCTCCTTTACCGCGTCAATTAAGGAGTCCAGACCTGAGATTGCCGAGTCCTCTTCTGGAAAGTCGTCGTCTAGGTTAGGTTCAATTAACTCACCTTCCTCCGTATCAAGAAGAAAACCCTCTTCCTCCTCTGATTCTGGTATAATAGGAAGAGTTCTTTTAACACTCTGCGCACACTCGTTTCTGCGTGTGCGGGCGGCGTTAACTTGATGAGAAATTCCTCCATCGTCTTTGAGAATCCCGCAGCCCATTCCGATTGCTGCTTGCGCGATTCTGCCATCTCCTTGGAGATTCTATTAGCAAGGTTGTCTTCCCATGCCCTAGCCAGAGCACTGCTCCCAGGTGGAGCGTCCTTGTCTAAGCAGGAGTCGCACACCCCGGAGCTGCCAACCCGCGTGCTCTTCTTGTTACATATCGTACAAACATAACAGGTCTTGGAGGTCTTGGTTGCCTTAGACATGTTGTTCTTAAGCCCTTTACCAGGGTAGCACGCAGCGCTTTCACCCTTTAAACTAGGAAGAGAAAGACTGGGAGATGACGGAAGCGAAGGTATTGGATCCGGCTGGAATTACCTGTCCTTTTTGTATATAAAAGGAGCAGGCCAAAATATCTTTACGTTAATTAAAAAAAAAAAAAAAAAAAACCCACCAGCCGACTCGCAATCCTCACACCCCAACTGTAAATCAGCTACGATGTTAGAGTTGGTATCCGCTTGCTTCCGTGTATTTTCTGCAGGATCTTTGAAACAGAAGTCCCTTGAAAATATAAATTGTAAATTTTGGTTACTTTTCACGAGATCCTCATATACTGTATATATATTATACACCAGCAGAGGGAGCTGTTACCTAACGATCTCTCTACTATATTAATCTATGCACTATCCAGGCAGTGCAGCAGGGTGAGCTAGTTCTTTAATAAACAACCTTCCCCTATGTACTTTACTGGGGGGGGGGAGGTGGAGGACCCATCCATTACCCCAGCCTGGCACCATAATTATTAAACATGGCCCCCACTAAATGTCCTTTAAGACTTTATTAAAGCACCTTGCAGCAGTTATTTTTCTTTCTATGCCGCTGCCCCATATATCGCCGCACGCTGCAGTATTAATTTTGACCCCCTCGGGGCGTGGCCTGGAGGCTGATCTAACTGGCAGCACCCTTTACGAGCTCCCAAGCTGAAGGAAGATTCCTCCGTTATAACTAGCCCCTTCTCACCTGATTTTGTGTCCTGTGCCCAGTTCTGAGTGGGTGGTCACTGCATCTGGTGGCGAGTTGTTGCTGCGGAGTCGGGGAGCCGGTCTACTCGCTGCCCACAAGCCGGGACCTCAATTTGTGGATGTCCCCCCCCCCCCGCCGCGCGGTGCGCTCTGACTGGCGTGCCTGCACCTTGCCCTGCCACGGACTTGCTGCGTCTACGTCGTGGGCGCTGTACGAGCGGAGGGAAGGACGAGAGACCCGGCTGGAGCCGGGCCGGGAGCTCCGTGGTCCGGGCGGCGTCCATCTTTAATCGCGGGTGCCGGAAGAGGAGGCGGCGGTGATCAGACGGCGGCTCCCCTCGGTGGTCAGGTGAGCTTCACCCACCACCCCAGATTACAAGAGCCATTCTCCCCTCCCCTCCCCCCTTACGACCTCCTGCCAGATAGATACATTGCCTGCCGCAGACGTGCCGCCGAGCACCCGGCGGCTCTCAGTTCGGCCGTGATTTAGGGCTGCGGCCCCGTGTTCTGGGACTCTCCTCCTGACGCCCCACTATCCCCAACGCACCCTGGGGACTCTCCTCCTGGCCCCCTGGGACGAGGACCGCCCTTATAGAGGCCTATCAGCCGTGGCCCACGGTTGCACTCGACCCAGCTTATATCGGGCACTGTAACGGCCTCACCCATGAACGCACAGGCGGGATTTACTGCAGTCCTTGCAGCTCGCCTTGTGATAGGCCGGGAGGCCTCTTGGGAGTGCTACGTAATTCTCCTCCCTGCCCAGTGACTCCAACTCGGGGTGCCTGCTCCGGATCCCTCCCCCCCCCCCCTATAGATGGCCTCTGCCTCCCTCATTGCACCTCTTCACTAATTGATGCCCCTCCACCCCCCTGGTGCTCCCCGTAGCTTTGCCACGAGCTGTCAGCATTGCTGCTCCACGCCTCCATTATGCTGCTTGAAGCCACCTGATGGCCACCTGAGACCAGGCTGCGGGGAGTGACCGCCCCTAGGGAGCCATGCTGTTCTGTGTATCTTATTGATTCTGACACATCTTGAGCTTATTGCAAACATCATCCTTGCTGACCCCCCGGAGTATGGGGTGTACCTCGAAATCCTCTAGACGGAGCAACAACACCACTCAATCTCAGAAAATCACGAGATCTCAGGCAGACCTGAGACCTTTCCTTCATCCAACGACATCCCCACAGATGGAGAGCCGTTCCTCACCCTGTCCCCCGACGTCTCCTTCTGCTTCCTCAATGTCGAATTCGGCTGACGACATGGCAGATCCTGTAATGGCGGGCGGCCGCGACCTCCGAGAAATCCTGACCTTCACGAGGTCCCTCCCTACTAAGCAAGATCTTCAAGACACCATTAGGAATGAGCTCGCCTCCATTAAAAGCGAAATCTCACACCTGTCTGTTCGCTTGGTGACTTTGGAGGAAGACCAAGAGGCTAATGTCTCCTGTATGTCCTTGTTGAGCGACTCCATCCTTGCTCAATCCAAGGAACTTCGTGCCTTACAGTCTAGAATGACGGATATAGACAACAGAGGCAGACGGAACAATATCCGCATCCACGGTCTCCCGGAGGACGTTCCGCAGTCTGGGTTAGTGGATGCCCTGACCAAGATATTTAACGAACTCCTGAATAAAGATTCAGACGACATTATCACTTTTGACATAGCCCACAGAGCCCTCAGACCAAGAGGCCTTACCACCGACAGGCCCTGAGACGTCATTTGCCCGCTACATTATTTCTCCCAGAAAGAGGATATTATGTCCAAAGCCCGTCAACTGGATAAAATTGAGTTCAATGGCTCCGAAATTAGCCTCTATCAAGATCTTTCCTGGCATACGCTCCAACAACGGAAATCATTGAAACCCCTGACAGACGAATTGCGGAAGCGCCAGCTGCGGTACCGATGGGGTTTCCCTTTTAACCTCCAGGCCTGTTCCTCTGGAAAATGGTTCAATCTGTCCTCCCATGCAGACCTCCCCTCGTTCTGCTCTTCATTAAGTCTTCCTCCGATAGACATTCCATATTGGGAGTTCCCTCTCCCTGATATCCCTCTCCCTAAAAGGGCCCCTAGCCTACAACCATGGCATGAGGTTCGAGGCACCAAGAAGAGAATCCAGTCGACCGCCTCCCCCTCCAAGTCTGCTTTGATATGAGGACTCTTTTGCTTGGTGTTGTTGTCTTTGCTGTTATCAAAGAACTCCTACTGTTCCCTCTGTGTTGAAGGGTATTTCTTCTTCTACAAGAGTTCTTGCATATGCTGTTTGATGAATCCCTGATTGCTGATGGATGTTGTTACTAACTTGCTAACTTTTATTTTTATTTTTTTTTGGCTTGGGCTGGCCGGATGGTGGTGGATGTTGTGGATTATTCTGCAGCCCCTGCTGCCCTCCGTCTAGTCCGCATATTACGGGACTTCTTCCTCCCTTTTTGTGTCAGTTTCGGGCATATTTTTCACCATGGTTCCTGATGCGGTTCGCTCCCGTTCCCCCATTGAACCCGCCTTTGGCTCAATGCCGGTATGGAGACTAAAAGTAATTTGGTTTAGTCTCTCTCCTGCGGGTCTTTTTCTGATGTTCTTACATTGTTGTTGTATTACCTTTCTCTCTGTCTCTTTTTCCATGTCTGCTCTTCTTTCTCCCCCCTTTCTCTCCCTCCACTTTCAGGTTTATGGAAATTCGCTCTATTTCACTCCACCATGAGCTCCCTGGGGAAGATTAAAGTATTGTCCCTTAATGCGCGCAGTCTCAACACGCCGGAGAAGAGATCTAGCCTTTTGCGTCTACTGAAGTCGGAAAGGGCTGATGTTGCGTTAATACAGGAGACCCATTTTAAAGTTGGAATTCGTAATCCCTCTCTTACTAGCCGCTATTCCCTACAGCATACTACAGCAACACCCCAGGTAGCAAATCCAAGGGAGTGGCTATCATTTTCTCCAAGGACTTACGCATTTCTGACGTATCTACACATAGGGTAGTGCCAGGTAGGCTCCTTCTCTTGACCTGTAAACTCTTTGAGCACTCGTTCACTTTTGCAGTAATGTATGCTCCAAACCAGGCCAAATTATCTTTTTTCAATTCCCATCTCCCGAGATTAGACTCTCTATCCCACGGTATTACTGTTTTAGGTGGGGACTTCAATTGGACATTAGACCCCCATGCTGACACATCATCCCAAACCTCTAGATTTGTTGCATCTAAATATCGCCAGGTCAAACGCTTGCTTCATACACAACAACTAGCCGACTCCTGGAGGACCCTCAACCCCTCGGGGCGTGACTACTCCTTTTACTCACACCCCCACCGGGTTTATTCCCATATTGATTACTTGTTCCTTAGCCATAGACACCTCCCGCTTCTCATGGATGCCACTATTGGCTCTATCACCTGGTCAGACCACGCTCCGGTGTCATTGACTTTGGATCTCCCTCACGGTCCACATAGACAGTGGACCTGGAGACTCAATGAGTCTCTTCTCTACGACGCACTCTGTAAAGATTCTTTGGCTAAGGCTATAGATTACTATATTGCCACGAATGTCACCGGCGATGTCTCCCACCTCACTGTGTGGGAAGCACATAAGTGTGTACTCCGGGGCAAGCTGATCCAGCTAGGCACCTTTAAAAAGAAACAGAGGCAATCTCTGATCTCAGGTCTTCTACTTAGGATTCAATCCCTCGAGACCTCTCACAAGGCATCATTGTCGGATAGGACCCTCGTAGAATTGATGGAAGCCCGCACACAACTGAATAAACTCCTGTCTGACAATATAATTCTCTCTATACGTAAATGTAAAAGGAAATACTATCAGTGGGGCAATAAACCTGGCCGAGCCTAGCTCAGGCTATACGTGCTCAACACTCGGATTCGTTTATTAGCTCTGTGAAAGATGCCACTGGAATCCCCAAATTTAAATCGCCTGAGATTGGCGCTTGCTTTGCACGGTTTTACGCCTTGCTTTACAACCTAGAGAGCGCCCCCTCCGATGTAGACCCCCACCTTTCACTCCAAAAAATAAGGGACTATCTGCGGACCATAGATTATCCTGTGCTCCCGCCCTCGTCACTTAACTTACTGGAAGCCCCTTTCACTGACCAAGAACTAGATCAGGCTATCTCCTCTATGCCGTCGGGGAAAAGCCCTGGCCCTGACGGTTTCACAGTTTGCATACTACAAGATGTTTAAAGATAGATTGATCCCCTTACTCCTTAGAGCATTTAACTCAATTTCCTCCGGCTCTCATTTTTCCCGTGACTCTCTGGAGGCACATGTTTCGGTGATACCGAAACAGGGCAAAGACCCTTCGGTTTGCTCCAGCTATAGGCCCATTTCCCTCCTGAATGTGGATCTTAAGATTTACGCGAAGATTCTGGCCAATAGATTAAAGACGCTGACCCCTCTCTTAGTTCACAATGACCAAGTTAGGTTTGTCATGGGCCGAGAGGCTAAAGACAATACCACCAAAATACTTAATCTTATCCACTTAGCTTCCCATAGTTCTACTCCCACTATTCTACTCTCTACTGATGCCGAAAAGGCATTTGATAGGGTCAGTTGGAAATTTATGAAATCAATTTTGGAGCACATAGGCCTAGGCCCAACGCACTTACTTGGATACTTGCCCTCTATGACTCTCCGACTGCAAAGGTTCGCGTAAATGGCACCCTATCTGATTCATTCACCATAAGTAACGGCACTAGGCAAGGCTGTCCTTTATCTCCGCTGATCTTTGTGCTCTGTATTGAAGCGCTGGCTAGGGCTATACGAGCTAATCATGACATCAAGGGTTTTGCCGTGGGAGATGGAGAGTACAAATTAGCACTGTTTGCCGACGACCTTTTAGCCATAGTATCCCACCCCACTGACTCCTTGCCACACCTAATGAAAGAACTCGACCTCTATGGGCAACTTTCCAACTTTAAAATTAATTACTCTAAATCTAGCGCTCTTAATATTTCCACCCCTGCAGAGTCCGTAGTGAACCTTAAACGCTCTTTCCCCTTCTCATGGCAATCCTCTCACATAACATACCTCGGTGTTAATCTATCGGCCAGCGAGTCCCAATTGTTCCTGTTAAATTATTCGCCCCTTTTGCATAGGATTCGGAATGACTATTCTAGATGGAATATGAAATATCTGTCCTGGTTTGGGAGGATAAATATAGTTAAGATGAACACTCTTCCCAAATTATTGTATGTAATGCAGGCCCTCCCGATACGCATCCCAGAGTCCTGGTTCCAATCTATCTCGCGATTGATCCAGCAATTTATCTGGCAACAGAGGAGACCTAGATTGAAACGCTCCCAACTGACTAAATCAATCGAGAATGGCGGCCTCAAACTTCCTGATATAAAACATTATTACCATGCCGTTCTTCTATGTAGAATTATAGATTGGACGAGAAGTCGCGAGCTCAAACAATGGGTGGTACTGGAGGGTCTGTACGCGCAGCAATTCCCAGAAATATTACCTTGGCTCCCCTTCTTCCCTAGGTTACTCCTCCCCCATCCCACTATTACCCCCACGCTGGCCGCCTGGAAAACACTACGAGGCCTTCCTTACATTTCATCTAAATTCGGCCCCTTGACATCTTTTCTGGCCAACCCTGATTTTGCTGCGGGTCTTAACCCCGCCCACTTTTCACGCTGGGCTATTACAGGATTGTTCAGGGTCGGCCAGATGGTGTCGGCGACTGGAGTCAAACAATTTGAAGACTTGAGAGCAAGGTGGGACATCCCCCAACAGGACTTTTGGAAGTTCCTACAAATAAGGCATTTCTTGACAACTGACGCTAGATTTCGCAGCGCTGCCAGGGAGTTGACCCTCTTTGAGAAGCTTTGCGTTGCTACCCTTGACCCGACCCACACTGTTTCCACGCTATATAAAATTGTCTGCCATTTTCCCATCCCGTCGATACCCTGCCCTTTGTAGTGGCCTGGGAGAGAGACTTGGGCATCTCTCTATCGCCTAGAGCAGGGGTTCTCAAACTCGGTCCTCAGGACCCCACACAGTGCATGTTTTGCAGGTAACCCAGCAAGTGCACAGGTGTATTAATTACTCACTGACACATTTTAAAAGGTCCACAGGTGGAGCTAATTATTTCACTTGTGATTCTGTGAGGAGACCTGCAAAACATGCACCGTGTGGGGTCCTGAGGACCGAGTTTGAGAACCTGTAGCCTAGAGACTGGGAAAAAAAATTTCTTAAAAACTCACCTGAGCTCTGTTTGTGTTCAAATCCGGGAGACTCAATACAAAGTTGTGACAAGATGGTATAGACATCCTTCCCTCCTTCATGCCATGTACCCCTCCTCGCCAGCTCACTGCTGGCGTTGCTCTTCCACAACTGGCTCCCTCTTACATATTTGGTGGACTTGCTCTCTGATCCAACCATTTAGGCGGGAGGTTTTGCTCATTTCCCAGGCCATTCTTAAGATTCAGATCCCCTCTGACCCTGCATTTTGGCTTATTAACCACTCCAATATTCCAGTGTCCCAATACAAACACTCATTATTGCGTCACTTAGGTAACGCAGCACGTGCTGTGATCCCGACCATGTGGAGGTCCCACCTCCCCCCGACCCGTCGTGCATGGTTCGCTAGACTGGACTACTTTATGGGAATGGAAGATTTGTTCCTCTCATCGATAGGCAAGTCTGGTGAATTCAAGTCTACTTGGCTCCCTTGGTTAGAATACAAGGCCTCTCAGGCCTACTTAGCCACTCCCTTGGATAGTAGTCAATTTCCCTGTAGCACTGTTTATATATCTCAATAAGTGGTACCTCTTACTCAGGGCCGGTTCAAGGGCGCAGAGCGCCCCGGGCAGGAAAGGGGCATGGCCTAATACAGGGGGCGTGGTGAGTCACGCCCCCTGTACATTGAAAGCGCCGCTTGAATGCTGAGCGGTGCGCGATGACGTCATCGCGCACCGCACAGCAAAAGGTCCTCTCCACGAAGAGAAACTAGACGCATAGCGTCTAGTTCCCTTCGTGGAGAGGACCTTTGCTGTGCGGTGCGCGATTACGTCATCGCGCACCGCTCAGCAGTTACTCTCCACGAAGGGAAACTAGACGCATAGCGTCTAGTTCCCTTCACAGGAGGCGCCGAGGACGGGGACGGCAGCGGGCAGCGGAGGCGGACGGGGGACACAGCAGGCAGCAGTGGCGGATCTTGCCACGGTGCAGCGCCCTCCGGAAGGCGGCGCCCCGGGCAAAAGTCCTGCTTGCCCGTGGCAAGAACCGCCACTGCTCTTACTGTCTCTTGTCCCCCTCCCTCTGCTTCTTCCTTCCCACTTTCCCATGTTTCCTTTCTTAATGCCTAATGGCTACCCTACTCTCGTTCTCTTTTAGTTTTTATATATCTTTGTTGAAGAACACTTTTTTTTTTTTTTATGTGCATTGCAGCCCTCTAGCAAGCACAACGCGATTTCCCTACGATATTGCATTTTAGTATCCCGTTTCTTAGAGGTTGTGTTCTACCTGCCAGCCCATTTGGCTGCTGCCACCTTTGAGGGTTCTTCATTCTCTGCTGGCTGTTATTCTTACATTATGCATTTGTACTTCCAGATTTGTGCCTACAAACTTTATCTGTATCAGTGTTTCTATATTTGAATGTGTATGTGTTCTTCTTTCTGTTCATGTCTTTGAAAATCTTTAATAAAAAGCAATTGTACAAAAAAATTTTTTGACCCTCTCCCGCTGCCCGGCACGCGCCGAGTCCTCTATTTGGCGCGCTCCGGACCCGCTGGCCGGCGTGCGCCGGGACAGTTTCCCGTAGCGGCGCCTGTGCTCCGCTTCGTCTGTCAGTCTTCGTCGCTGTGCAGTGCGCCGCTCTGCCGTCTCTCCCTGCTTACAGGGAAGAAAGGCTGAGTCCCGCGCCGCACTCTGCTCCCGCGCGCTCGCCGCTGTAGACAGTGCAAGAGGGGATCTAAACTCCAATACAGGAGGCAGCAGCGAGAGAGAGAGAGGCAATTAAATAAGGATGAATAAGAAGAGGGGAAAAAAAAAAAAACAATTATAATATATATCTATACTACATGAAGGACCCTAGCCTAAGCTACCTTTTCCATCGACCAGTACTCACTTATTAGGGGACTTGGAGGATCTCCTGTGGAGAGATGCAGGTCCCTTCAGAAGGTATCTTTGTCTCTCCAATATATATGTGGCTTTGTCTCCCTTTTATTAGGTGGACGCAGCACACTCTTTTGATTTTAAGTTAGGAGCTCTGTGCTCCACGTGCTGTACCTCCAGCACAATTTTTCAAACTGAGGGAGGAGGGATGTGAAGGGGGAGGAGCCGGCTGTGCAGACAATGCTAATTTTAGATTGTGCCACACCTCCGGTTGCAGGCTTCACACCCCCCTACTGTATAGGACTCCAGTGTCCCCTAGTGGATGAAAGAGAAATAGAGAAAAGGTTGACTCCTAATGTATAACGGTATGGAACCGGCGTAAACAAATCTGTGAAAATGCACCGATGTTTTTTTCTTTTCTTTTTTGGTGCATTGTGAGCACTTTAAACCAATATACTTTTGATGGCGGCACTAATAGGTAACTTTATTCCTTCTACCCTTTACAGATCCTTCCAACAAGATCTCGCTCCTGGGGAACTAAGATAATTAGCAGCCACGTTCCAGTATAGGCCACAGTATGCTATAGGTAGTACTTTCATGTGTGGGTGAGGACAGCCGTAGCCTTCGTGTACACCCGTGGAGCTGGCACCAAGCCAAAGCATGGAGCCCGAATCTGTAAATCATGAAACAGACTCCCAAACCCAAGCAGGCATTCGTGACCATCTAAGAATGAAACATGCAGAAAAATCATCCTTGATATATCCTGATACCATGAACTCATCATGTTCCATGCCATACATGGATTTCTACGGCTCAATCTTCAACCTGCTCAACCGAAACGGCTGTAGAGGTTTTGGATCACAAACGTTCTCAGGACGGGAGTGCAATGATTGCAAGCCTTTGTTGCCATCCTCACACAACAGCTGTCTCAGTGTTCCTCATCACCACACGCCACTACTTCATCGTTTTCTTACATGGAGAGCTGGTTCATGCTGGGATAAAATCTCCTAATCCAGGGTGTCCCAAACCCGGTGCTCAAAGCACCCCAACAATCCAGATTTTAAGGATATCCATGCTTGTGCACAGGTATAATCGAATTGAGGTCCGAATTAAGTTACTTGTGCTTAAACACAGATATCCTTAAAACCAGGATGGCATACAGTGTGTAGAGGTGATCAACATTATTTTACAGCAACATTCTTTAAGTGTGTACACCCAATTCATCTATCAACATTCAGTATATATATCATTTTTATCAATAATAATGCATAGTGTGTACGGAGACAAGATTGGTAGACCATGATCCTATTAACAGAGACGTATGGGGCCGGATGTAATGACGTAGGCCGTGCCGGATGCCGACCGCACTTGGATTTTTTTTCTTAAAGAGACAATGGTATTGCCTTGTGATTGCCCCTTTAAAAAAACGTTAAGCGTTCCGGACGGCCCCCAGACACGTGCATCATTACATGCGGTGCATCGATTGTTTAGTGTGTATGAACGATATCCTTTGTGCTCGATCGTTAGGACATTCGTCAGTAGCATCGTTCAGGTGTGTACTCCACATTGAGAACGGAGTGCGGGAACTACTGCTCCGATCCCTTTACTTTTACATTTCATACGTAAAAGGAGCTACAGCAAGTTTAACGGTGTAAATGCAAATACACACCACAGTACACCCATGTCTTACATCTGACGGGTTGTAAGATCCGCTGGGGCAGGGACAGACGCAATGGAGTGAATATTCTCTGTAAAGCACCTCATAATATATAAGCACAATAAAAATAAATAACAAAGTTATAAAAAATATTAACTGCTATTGCCAATTCTTCTATTGCAGGCCCGGCCAACCTGTGGCTCTACAGCTGTTGGGAAACCACTAAGAAGTGTTCACCAGCTGATCAGTGGGAGGGTATGCTGGGACTTGTGGTTTCGCAAAAGCTTGAGAGCCACGAGTTGGCAAGCCCAGTCCAATTAATGAGCGTACAAGGGACCAAGAAAAGAGATATTGGAAAAAAGACTCTTTTGTGGGAGCACTCTAATTCATAGGTTACAGTATAATTGGTATAATACTGATAAGAACAATTTAATTGGGTAAATATTAAAATTGAATTCTATGGGTGACCATATGTGAACAAAATAGCTTAGCGAAAATATGGATACATTTTATTATTCGTGATCTCAAATACCAGAGTCTGCAAATGGCCGGAAGTAGAAATCTGTGGTGCTTTTGTCACCATGCTCTTGCGTAATATCTCTTATGTAATGTATGACCATCATTTATTCTGCTAATATCCATTCCAGATCATTATAGGCGCAGAGAATTAAATCATTGGTCACATGAATCCAAGTGTCGGATAGCATAAAATTGAGTGCCACTGTGTCCGATAGCCAGTTTATTGCAGTACCAGGGTGTTCAGAGGTGGTCTCCCATCCTAGTACTAACCCGGCCTTTCACTGCTTAGCTTCCAAGTTCAGAAGAGATTGGGCATCTCCAGTGAAGTATGACCGCAATTATTAGGCTCCCCTCTTTGGTCACTCCAAATATATGCCGTGTGGCTACTATATGTTGAGGATAAAGAGCATATGTAACGTAAATGTTACAGACATAAGAGATTACATGCAGTCATCTGGCTACTCAAACTGTGACTCGGCGGCCACAATGAAAGATATAAAAATACATCGATCTGTAAAGGGCAATTTATGTGGAAAATTCATATTAGCCACATACCATCTACAGATGGGCTTGCCTTGTACCAATAATATGTGTAACACAATGGTTGCAAACATAAGAGATTACGTGCAATACAATGGTTGCAAACATAAGAGATTACGTGCAATCAGCTGATTAATCAGCATGTGACACGGCGGTCACAAAAAGAAGTATATACGTGCAATCACCTAATTAATCAGCAGCTGATTAATCAGCATGTGACACGGCGGTCACAAAAAGAAATATATACGTGCAATCACCTAATTACTCAGCATGTGACACGGCGGTCACAGAAAGAACATCAGTAGGTTTAAGGATAATATATGTGGAAAAAATTCATATATACCACATACCATCTGCAGATGGATTTACCTTATACCTAAACATAGAGCTAACATAGAGCTTTAGATCACCAGTACGGCCGTATCAGAATATAGTGTGTCTTAATGCCAATTATAATTATACTGTAGGAGACAGATATATTTCTTTTTGTGACCGCCGTGTCACATGCTGATTAATCAGCTGTTGATTAATTAGGTGATTGCACGTATATACTTCTTTTTGTGACCGCCGTGTCACATGCTGATTAATCAGCTGATTGCACGTAATCCACACGGCATATATTTGGAGTGACCAAAGAGGGGAGCCTAATAATTGCGGTCATACTTCACTGGAGATGCCCAATCTCTTCTGAACTTGGAAGCTAAGCAGTGTAAGGCCGGGTTAGTACTAGGATGGGAGACCACCTCTGAACACCCTGGTACTGCAATAAACTGGCTATCGGACACAGTGGCACTCAATTTTATGTACTTGATACTTTTTGACTCTAGGGAGCACCACTGAAAGCAACATATTGTGATATTAGGATAGATTATCATAATATCTACGGTTGCCATATACAGAAGTAATTCAATTTAAATTCAGTTTTTCAGAGGCTATTAATTGTTTGATGTTTTTGGACTGGTGCGGTTCCCTCCCAAACCCCATTTCCCAATTAATGAGCGTACCAGGCTACTATGGCCCCACAACCAGGAACCTGTGCATAAGTGTTAATAAATGCCACAGCGTCCTTTTTCTGTTGAATACACTTATTTTTGTATTGGCCACAAAGCGGGCGTGTTTATTGTTTGTAAATATTACAATCCGGACACAAGGAGAAAACACGGATGACAGCGGGCCACCTGTGCGGGGGCCAGGAGAGAAATGAAGGAGAACGTTAAATAAAACACTCACGGGGAGGAAGCTGCAGCTTTACAACAAAAATATATTTCTTCTTCATCCACTAGGGGACACTGGAGCGCAGTTAGAATGGGGAAATAGTAGGCAGTAACTGGGAGCTGGCACTTTAAAACTCAAACACTGTGGCTAGCTCCTCCCCTACTATGTCCCCCCTCCAAGCCAGTCTTTGTTTTGTGCCCAAGGGAGCTGGTCACTCTTGGGTTTGCTCTGAAGAATTTTTTATTTTTTTTTATTTATTTTTTTCACAACCTGCCAGCTCTGCCACTGCCAGTGTGCACCGCGGGAGCTGCCGGAGGGGTCCCACCGCAGCTGCGTGCGGCTCGGGATGGGCCCCGGCTGAAGGAGACACTGGCTCTCCGGAGCTGGCCGGACACCGCTGCGTGCGGCGTGTGTCTGGGCCGCTCCGTCGGCAGAAGATTACGGCAGCGGTAAGTATATGCGGCCGGACACCGCTGCATGCGGCGCGTGTCGGGGCCGCTCCACCAAGAACAGCAGCAGCAGCGGTGAGTAAAAGGCTGTACTTTTATTCAGGTGGCTATTATATTATGTACTTGTAAAGTGTCCTGCACAGTAATGCATAAAGTGATGTCAGAACCCTATCCCCAACCTGTGTTTATTGTAAACTATGCTGCTCTGCAAGGAGTTTTCACGGTATGATCTCGGCTCCCCGTTCTCCGGCGGCCGCGGCTCACTCACCCCACTCGGATCCCCGCTCAGCACGGCTCACAGAGCCGGCACGGGGATACCGCTGGAGGCGCAAAGCAATTTTGAATTTGGCGCCTTTACGGAGGGGGGCAGAGCTTAGTCC
Source organism: Pseudophryne corroboree (assembly GCF_028390025.1). NCBI lineage: Eukaryota > Metazoa > Chordata > Amphibia > Anura > Myobatrachidae > Pseudophryne > Pseudophryne corroboree. The sequence goes on along the minus strand of NC_086449.1, from coordinate 809,383,802 downwards.
CGCTCTGCACCGCCGGGCTCAGCGCGCACTGGCGGCCATTTCCAAGGCTGCAGCGCGGGAAGAAGAGGCACCTCCGGTCACAGTGAGCTAGTTACGGTGGGGACAGAGGGCACCTATACTTTATTAGAGCTGCTGACACTGCACAGTAGCGTGCAGGTTACCTTAGGGCTGCTGTGGCTGCGCTTCTCCCCCCCTCTCTCCCCTTCTGCCTATTGCTGTGTGTGTGTGGGGGAGGGTGACAGGTGCTTGGTGCTGACATGGCAGGCAAAGGCTCCAAGGCAACACAAAAGCAAGGACACCTTTTATGTGAGGATGGTGGGTCAGAACCATCTGCCCAGCCCTCATCAGAATCCCAGAGCGCTGTTTGGACAACACAGCTCACAGAGGTTATGTCCCTGCTGACTAGGGAACTGAAGGCCTCTCGGGAAGATAGAGAGGCGGCCCGGTTCCGACAGCTTGTCCCTATACCGGAGCCTGAACCAGCATGGGCTATTTCCCTGGCAAAATCAGTTGAGGGGCTCTCTAGGGCTGTAATCCCTTCCCAAGCCCCGTCCTTTACCTACCTACCCCCCCAGGCTTCTAAAAAGAGATTACTAGCCTCTGTGTTACAGGAACCCGACGATGATATGCCTCAATTAGATGAGGCGGTGGTAGATGTACAGGATACTGATGACGATCAGGTGTACGAGGACTCTGAACCATTGGCACCAACCAATGTCTGCCGGTGACCTTTCCAGTTTCAGAGGAGCTAGATGCGCTCATAACGGCAGCCTGGAAACCTCAGGTAAATTTCAGGTATCAAGAAAAATGTTGTCTTCCTATCCTTTTCCCGCAGATAGCAGGACGCGTTATGAGACCTCTCCGATTGTGGATCCTTCGGTGTCTCATCTGTCCAAAAAGACGGTTCTGCCAGTTCCTGGAGCAACTTCGCTTAAGGAGGCGTCGGATAGGAAGTTGGAATCCACCTTGAAGACTATTTACTCGGCGGCGGGGGTATTACATCGCCCGGCGCAGGTAGGTTGTTGGGTCAACAAGGCGATGGAAGCTTGTCCTCTGGAATTCGGGACGACTTGCCGGCGGATCAACTGATACAGTTGGCGGAACACATCCGTGAATCAGCCCTTTATCTTTGCGAGGCTTCCAAGGACATCTGGATTCTCGGAGCTAGGATTTCTGCTTTAGCAATTTCGGCCCGCAGAGCTCTCTGGCTGCGGCAGTGGCAGGTGGATACAGAGTCCAAAAGGGCAGCAGAAACGATCCCCTTCATGGGAGAGGTCCTGTTTGGTAAGGGTCTGGATGCCTGGATTTCTCAGGCCACTGGAGGTAATTCGACTTATCTGCCTTCTGCTACTCCAGCCCCTCGCAGGCTATACAGGGGTCCCTCCTTTCGATCCTTTTGTGCCCCTTCCAGGTTTCGAGGCCATGCCAGGGGAGGAGCTTCTGCCTCCCGTGGCCATAGGGGTAGAGGCAGAGGTTCCACAGCCTCAACCCAGTCAGAGGTTAAGTCCTCCACCACTACCACCGCATGACGGGCTTCCCTCCCACCTGGGAGTCCACAGGGTGAGAGCTCGTCTGTGGGATTTCAGGGAGGCCTGGGTACAGTCCTGTCCAGATGCTTGGGTCAGGGATCTCATAATTTGCGGATACAAGCTCGATTTTCAAGCCCGACCGCCCCAGCGTTTTTTTTACCACGGGTTTACCAGTTTCCGACGACAGAAGAGTTGCCTTACAGGCAGCGGTCCAGAAGCTTCTATCCGCAAAGGTGCTGATCCCTGTTCCCTCTCATCATCGGAAACAGGGCTATTACTCAAGCCTGTTTCTCGTACCAAAGCCGGACGGCTCGGTCAGGCCAATCCTGAACTCGAAGGATCTCAATCCGTATTTGAGGGTATTCAAATTCAAGATGGAGTCCCTCCAGTCTGTTATTGCGGGATTGGAGCAAAACGAGTTTCTGGCATCCTTAGACATCAAGGATGCATACTACATGTTCCCATTTGGCCTCCTCATCAGGCTTTTCTCCGGTTCGCGATACAGGACGCTCATTTCCAGTTCCAGGCCCTTCCGTTCAGTCTCTCTTCTGCTCCCAGAGTGTTCACAAAGGTCATGGCAGTCATGATGGCCCTACTTCGGAAGCAGGGTGTGACGATTGTCCCCTATCTGGACGATCTGCTAATAAAGGCACGCTCGGCAGACCTGTTACTTCAGAATATCCAGAAAACGCAGGACCTTCTGATTCGGCACGGGTGGATCTTGAACTTCCCGAAGTCTCACTTATGCCCCTCACAACGGTTGCTGTTTTTGGGGATGATTTTCGACACGGTCCGTCAGAAGGTTTTCCTTCCTCAGGACAAGATCCTGTCTCTGCAGATGCTGGTAAGGTCGGTACTTTGACACCGTCGGGTGTCAGTGTATCTGTGCATTCGCCTTCTGGGAAAGATGGTAGCGGTGTTCGAAGCTCTTCCGTACGGTCGCTTCCACTCTCGACCGTTTCAGCCGTGTCTTCTACATCAGTGGTCAGGATCTCATCTGTTCCTTCATCAGCGGGTAACGCTATCTCCAAAGGCTCGATCGTCGCTTCTCTGGTGGCTTTAGTCGGCACATCTGTTGGAAGGAAGGCGGTTCAGAGTGTGGGATTGGACTCTCCTCACCACGGACTGTCGAAGTCGAAAAATATTGAAGTACACACATCACGTACAAACTACACACAGATGGCCTCCGTGCGCATACTTGTTCTGCCGTGCGAGCGCATATTTGCAATTTCCGTATGATCGCTCCCGTGGTCCTGCGTATTAGCGCATGGTATGAGTAATTACGGTAGGGTTTGTGGTCGCATGGAAAAGCCATAAACACACATTACATATTTAATCCAAATAGTGCACATTGTACACATAGTCTTCCTGCACCACACCAGCAAGTTACACATGTTTAAATGGTATCAGAACAAAGGGATTCACCTTTACAGGATAGGAGGGAACAGAACTAGGTTATAAGGTGGTGTTTGCTATCCAGCTGTAGGGTATTTTAATGGCAATATTCCGGTGTTGGTTTGCAGAAGATCACACGCTCCTGCAAAGTTATGCGCAGGAGCAGAATATAAATATTAACTGTATTTACTGTACATTTGGTATGCGGCGGGAACCCAGAGGAGACCATCTGCAAGTACACCTGAAACAGACATTGCCCACCTATTCAAACCGACCTATGACCTCTCCTGTACTGTAAATGACCATCCCTGTGTCCAATGGACAAAGAGATTACAGTTTCCATTGTATTAGGTTTTGGACTATTGTATAAAAAGCCAGCTGCATGCCCGGTCCAACACAGACTCTACCTTGATGACTGAGGACCGGGCCGGGAAGCGCAGGCGAAACCAAAACGTATGTACCATTGACTGTAGCCATTTTTCTATTGTATTGTATTGTTATTGTAACCCCCTTTCAGTAATTATATGTTGGTGTGTCGGAACCCGGCATTTTAAATACAATCTGGTGTCGTGTCTCTTTTCCCTGCTAAGGTTATAAGTGTATTTCAGTCACACGTATAGCTGCTAAGTGCTCACGGAGTGTCTTTGGGTGTGCGCGCGCTGCGTGTACTTTGTACGGCCAGCGTGGTGTTTGTATGCAAAGTACGTACACGGTGTAAAAAAGTACGTAGGTACGTAGGTTAAGGTTTGATCACAGCGGCCGCAGCGGCTCCATTTTAAAGTGTATTTAATGTGTTTTTAAAGTGTTGCTTTTAGTCCTGTATGTAAATCGACTTTTACAGGACGCAAGTCTACGAGGCTGGGGGGCAGTGACCCTCGAACATCGGTTTCAGGGGCGCTGGTCGATTCACGAGTCCCCTCTCCCCATAAACATTCTCGAACTACGGGCGGTATACAACGCCCTACTTCAGGCACATCACCTGCTGCGCGGTCGAGTGGTCAGAGTTCAGTCCGACAATGCCACGACGGTAGCGTACATCAACCGTAAGGGCGGCACTCGCAGCCGTGCGGCAATGAGGGAGGTCACCAACATCCTTCTCTGGGCGGAAGAGTATGCTCTGTCCTTCTCGGCGATATTCATCCCAAGAGTGGACAATTGGGAAGCCGATTATCTCAGCCGGCAGGACATGCACCCGGGAGAGTGGTCGCTCCATCCCCAGGTGTTTTGTCAGCTGATCCGCCGGTGGGGAAAACCACAGATCGACCTCATGGTGTTCCGACTGAACCATCAGCTGCCTCTTTATTACTCTCGAACGAGGGACCCGGCGGCGGCGGGCGTGGATGCCCTCACGGCTCCTTGGAATTTTCGGTTCGTTTGCCTCTTTCCTCCTTTCCCTCTGTTGCCTCGGGTTCTGCAACGCATCAAGAGAGAAAACGCTCTGGTCCTCCTGGTGGCTCCAGATTGGCCACGCAGGGCTTGGTACTCCACCCTACACCTGTTGTCAGTAGCCGAGCCTTGGCCCTTGCCACTACAGGACGATCTACTACAACAGGGTCCTTTTCTTTATCCAGACTTACGCAGGCTACGTTTGACGGCGTGGCTGTTGAGAAGGCCATCTTCAAAAGGAAGGGGATTCCTCGTACGGTTATACCTACTATGCTTCGGGCTAGAAAGTCAGTCACATCGTCTCACTACTACCGCATTTGGAAGGCCTATGTGGCCTGGTGTGAACGTCGAGAGTTTTCTCCTTCAGTTTTTCGCTTAGCCCGCCTTCTCAGTTTTTTGCAGGCGGGTTTCTCGGCAGGCTTAAGATTGGGTTCACTAAAGGTGCAGGTCTCTGCTCTTTCGGTTTTCTTCCAGAAAAAGTTAGCCTTGCTGCCGGAAGTTCAGACTTTCTTTCAGGGGGTTCTACGAATACAGCCACCCTTTCGCCCTCCGACAGCACCATGGGACCTCAATCTGGTCCTCTGTTTTCTGCAATCTTCGTTGTTTGAGCCTCTGGAGTCAGTGGAGACTAAATATCTCACCTGGAAGGTGGTTCTTCTCCTGGCTCTGGCCAGACGGGTGTTGGAACTTGGGGCTCTCTCTTGTCGGCCTCCTTACCTGGTGTTTCATGCTGATAGGGCCGAGCTCCGTACTCGCATGTCTTTTCTACCTAAGGTGGTGTCCGATTTTCACATCAATCAGCCACTTGTGGTTCCAGCCCTCTCGGTGGACTCTCCGGATTCGAGATCATTGGACGTTGTCAGGGCGCTCAAGATCTATGTGGATAGGACTTCAGCTATAAAAAGCCAGCTGCATGCCCGGTCCAACACAGACTCTGAAGGTCATCTACCTTGATGACTGAGGACCGGGCCGGGAAGCACAGGCGAAACCAAAACGTATGTACCATTGACTGTAGCCATTTTTCTATTGTATTGTATTGTTATTGTAACCCCCTTTCAGTAATTATATGTTGGTGTGTCGGAACCCGGCATTTTAAATACAATCTGGTGTCGTGTCTCTTTTCCCTGCTAAGGTTATAAGTGTATTTCAGTCACACGTATAGCTGCTAAGTGCTCACGGAGTGTCTTTGGGTGTGCGCGCGCTGCGTGTACTTTGTACGGCCAGCGTGGTGTTTGTATGCAAAGTACGTACACGGTACGGGGCTCTGTACGCTAACGGTGTAAAAAAGTACGTAGGTACGTAGGTTAAGGTTTGATCACAGCGGCCGCAGCGGCTCCATTTTAAAGTGTATTTAATGTGTTTTTAAAGTGTTGCTTTTAGTCCTGTATGTAAATCGACTTTTACAGGATGCAAGTCTACGAGGCTGGGGGGCAGTGACCGTCGAACATCGGTTTCAGGGGCACTGGTCGATTCACGAGTCCCCTCTCCCCATAAACATTCTCGAACTACGGGCGGTATACAACGCCCTACTTCAGGCACATCACCTGCTGCGCGGTCGCGTGGTCAGAGTTCAGTCCGACAATGCCACGACGGTAGCGTACATCAACCGTAAGGGCGGCACTCGCAGCCGTGCGGCAATGAGGGAAGTCACCAACATCCTTCTCTGGGCGGAAGAGTATGCTCTGTCCTTCTCGGCGATATTCATCCCAGGAGTGGACAATTGGGAAGCCGATTATCTCAGCCGGCAGGACATGCACCCGGGAGAGTGGTCGCTCCATCCCCAGGTGTTTTGTCAGCTGGTCCGCCGGTGGGGAAAACCACAGATCGACCTCATGGCGTTCCGACTGAACCATCAGCTGCCTCTTTATTACTCTCGAACGAGGGACCCGGCGGCGGCGGGCGTGGATGCCCTCACGGCTCCTTGGAATTTTCGGTTAGTTTGCCTCTTTCCTCCTTTCCCACTGTTGCCTCGGGTTCTGCAACGCATCAAGAGAGAAAACGCTCTGGTCCTCCTGGTGGCTCCAGATTGGCCACGCAGGGCTTGGTACTCCACCCTACACCTGTTGTCAGTAGCCGAGCCTTGGCCCCTGCCACTACAGGACGATCTACTACAACAGGGTCCTTTTCTTTATCCAGACTTACGCAGGCTACGTTTGACGGCGTGGCTGTTGAGAAGGCCATCTTGAAAAGGAAGGGGATTCCTCGTATGGTTATACCTACTATGCTTCAGGCTAGAAAGTCAGTCACATCGTCTCACTACTACCGCATTTGGAAGGCCTATGTGGCCTGGTGTGAACGTCGAGAGTTTTCTCCTTCAGTTTTTCGCTTAGCCCGCCTTCTCAGTTTTTTGCAGGCGGGTTTCTCGGCAGGCTTAAGATTGGGTTCACTAAAGGTGCAGGTCTCTGCTCTTTCGGTTTTCTTCCAGAAAAAGTTAGCCTTGCTGCCGGAAGTTCAGACTTTCTTTCAGGGCGTTCTACGAATACAGCCACCCTTTCGCCCTCCGACAGCACCATGGGACCTCAATCTGGTCCTCTGTTTTCTGCAATCTTCGTTGTTTGAGCCTCTGGAGTCAGTGGAGACTAAATATCTCACCTGGAAGGTGGTTCTTCTCCTGGCTCTGGCCAGACGGGTGTTGGAACTTGGGGCTCTCTCTTGTCGGCCTCCTTACCTGGTGTTTCATGCTGATAGGGCCGAGCTCCGTACTCGCATGTCTTTTCTACCTAAGGTGGTATCAGATTTTCACATCAATCAGCCACTTGTGGTTCCAGCCCTCTCGGTGGACTCTCCGGATTCGAGATCATTGGACGTTGTCAGGGCGCTCAAGATCTATGTGGATAGGACTTCGGCTATTCGGAAGTCCGACTCTTTATTTATTCTATACGATGCTGCCCGCCGTGGTTGGCCGGCTTCTAAGCAGACTTTGTCACGATGGATTCGTCTGACCATCCGACAAGCTTATTTGGCAGCTTCTCGGGAACCTCCGTCTTCAATTTCAGCACACTCCACGCGCTCTGTGGGGCCTTCGTGGGCGGCTGCCCGTGGGGTCTCCATGACTACTTTATGTCGGGCGGCGACTTGGTCGGGCCAACATACGTTTGTCAAATTCTACAGGTTTGACACTTTTGCGGCCTCTGCATCACAGTTTGGCCGAGTGATTTTACAGGACTCTCAGCGCTCTCCCGCCCGTCTTGGGAGCTCTGGGACATCCCCATTGTAACTGCGCTCCAGTGTCCCCTAGTGGATGAAGGAGAAATAAGGATTTTGATACTTACCGATAAATCCCTTTCTCCGATTCCACAGGGGACACTGGACGCCCACCCAGCGCTGTTTCCTCCTTTTTCGCTTAACGGTTTGCGAGATCACTATTAGACTGCTTGTTTGGTTCAGGTTAACCTTTTGTTAGGTTAGGTTCCAAGTTTGTTTCGTGTTATCCTGGTTTACATGGCAGCGTTAACCTCCTCTACTTTAACGTTAGTTTATTCCAGCTCTCCTCGGGCACAGTTTTACGTAGACTGGCTTGGAGGGGGGACATAGTAGGGGAGGAGCTAGCCACAGTGTTTGAGTTTTAAAGTGCCAGCTCCCAGTTACTGACTACTATTTCCCCATAGTAACTGCGCTCCAGTGTCCCCTGTGGAATCGGAGAAAGGGATTTATCGGTAAGTGCCAAAATCCTGATATTCCAAGCGACAAACACACACACACACACACACACACACACACACACACACACACACACAGTGACGGGCATTCGGGGATGATAACAGAAGCTGCTGCACAGGTAACAGTGTATAAAAGCACAGCAACCAATGAGTATTTTCTTAACTGTGGGGGGAGACCATGTGACTGGTTGCTATGGGATACGGCACCATTATTTGCACCGGTACCCATGAACTAGATCCGGTAAATGTCACCAATTTGCAGCAGTAACATTTAGCGCAGGGATGCGTTTTTACGAGATGAAACAGGAGGCGAGAATCGGTCAGGCAACTTTATATACATAAACATAAAAAACAGGCCCCTGACTATCGCGTGGATATAAATCTCCCACACATGGTGACTCTACCCTTATAGCTCTGCGAACATACCACCTGCGTGCACAATGTGCAATAAAAAAAAATAAAGTTGCTTTGCCAGTAACCAAAACCACCTTTACTTTTGAGCCGTCTGTCTATAAGGGACGGAACCCAAGCACTTGTGTTGCAAGTGTTTCAAGATGGATTTAATAGTGAATGCAAAACACGTATACACAGGGATCACCTCATACACGCAAATTGTTATTGCCCTTGTTTTGTAGAACAGTCCCGGTCGCCACCCCCAAACACCAAAGCTAAGGGGGAGGGACCGCGACCACACAGGAGCGGTTCTGCACATGCTCGCTTCCATCATCGGATTTGTACGTAAACCATCAGGTTTGTGCACAAATCCTAATCAGGCCCTTTTTTGCCTCAGGCAAATGTTTTATAGTGAACGGTATTCTGAATTTTCAGAGTATTGCTTCAGGTGACAAAATGGCCGCCTCCCCTGTGTATAATTAACAGGTTCACTGTAACACAAGACCCACCTTACATATATCCTCCAATCTGGGTATATATTTTTTTAATATAAATAAGACACTGTGTGAACCAGTATTCTGTACCCCGCAGAGGGAAACTACATGCGATATTTTATCAACATTAATACTGTTTAATTCCGGCCCTTGCTGGAATGTGCAGCGGCCCAGACTTCTCCTCCAAGTCACTGGAGGAACTTTACACAAACATCCAATGTGCGTAGAGAGATACTAAACGTATTTCCGCTGATAAGGAGTCTATGGTATCCTAGGTCATCAAATCCAGAAAATCTGTCGCTGGAGATAACAATAGGAGATGCTTAGTTAGGACTTCTGGGCCAGAAGGGTGGTGAGTCTGATTTTTCCATCCATCGATGCTGTTAAACAGGTCCCGCATTCCACTGCCGTGCTCCAATCAACAGTGACGACGGGGGCCCGGTGCCCGCCCAAAGACAGGCAACTTTCCATCGTACTGCCGTCGCTGCTCAGCTGCAGGGGAAGCCAAATGAAAAAAAGTCAAAGTAGATGCTAATTTACTTTCAAAATTACATACATTTATTACATTCATCAACGTTATCGGTTATTGCTCTTGTATAGTGCAACCTATCATCGCTTTTCCTCAGACCAGTAAGATCGTCCAATCAAAAAGGCACTTTGCAAAGCTGCAAAATGTAACATGTACCCTCACATGCCATTACAGAACAAAGCTATTGTTTGATATTTATCGAACATCTACATTAAGTGGCTCCTAACATGGTGGTAGGCTGGAATTCACAGTGAGGGCTTTATTTTTTAACCTTATGCACATATTCTGGTGTATCTGCAAACCCACACATCACAGAGCAGACTGGAATCTTTGGACCTAGTCGCACACGACCACGTGTAAACGTCAAACGACATAAATTGTGCCTTCCAGGATTGGCTGCATTCTAAATATGGCCAGAGGGGTTGCTGTGCCACTGGGGTCTATGTACTCCACTATCTTAGAAAAATACAAAATGGGACAATGAGACACACTAGCGCCAAGAGGGGGGTGTGATTGGCAGCGGGTACTGAGACAATTCAGACCTGATCGTAGCAGCAAATGTGTTAGTAGATGGGCAAAACTATGTGCACTGCAGGTGGGGCAGATATAACGTGCAGAGAGAGTTAGATTTGGGTAGGTTATATTGTTTCTGTGCAGGGTAAACACTGGCTGCTTTATTTTTACACTGCAATTTAGATTTCAGTTTTAACACACCCCACCCAAATGTAACTCTCTCTGCACATGTTACATCTGCCCCACCTGCACTGCACATGGTTTTGCCCAACTGCTAACAAATTTGCTGCTACGATCAGGTCTGAATTAGGCCCAATGTGCGAAATAACATGAAAAACTGCAGCTCGTCTTTAAAGCGTAAACTTTTGATCTGACATTTAAATGATTAAGACAGAGGCTTAGGAGCTGGGCCATATGCCGATTGTGTAGAATTGGACATCTATTCATAGAAATGACACACGCTGTGTTATACATTGATGTTTCAGCGCTAAAATTACTTCTCCTCGAGCTGAAATCTCCAATACATAAAGGCACAAACGTGCAGACTGATTTTTAAGTAGTTTTTACCTTTTACCATCTACTGCTATTTTGATATCATTTGATCTTTGAAGGTTGTACGCTGAGAGGAGATCGTTACCTTATAAATGACTCCTCCGTTGTTGGAACACGTCAGCATGTAGTTCCCTTCAGAGTCGAAGGCGAAAAGCCGCCCGCGGGGGAACTGCACTTGTTTGTAGCCACTATACCCGGACAGCATGAAGGGCCCGGTGGCGTCTGGCGGCAGAGAATACTCCGATACTTTCTGACCGCTTTTGTGAATGTCCCACTGGATAAACTGAGAAACGAGGACACAAGAAAAATTACAGAGGAGTTTTCACACTTCTTTAAAATTTAAAGCACCAGGCTGCCTATAGCCACCCGTCTATACCCCTGAGTCAGCATGTTCAGTGTCCCCTAGTGTTTGACTGAGAAATTATAACCCGCAAACTCCTGAGAACTGCTCCTCATCCCACAGGACTACTGTCCGACAGTCACGCTCACCTTCCCGTCCTCTCCGATGCTGTACACCGCGTTCTCATCATAGCTAAAGTCCACGGAATAGACCTCGCCTATGTGGGCCTTCCAGCTCAAGGCGCACTGGTGCTGCTGCATATCTGGGGACAGAGGGATTGTTACTGTGTATCTGACACCAAATCGAAACCAGCCTTCCAAGGCCCACGGTTGGACCCCATGGCGGTCCCCACTGCTCTCAGGATAAGAGGGGGTGGAAAGAGTTAGGAGCACCATGACCTCATCTCCACCAGCGTAATCAGCAATACAGCATCCACAGATGCTTCTAAAGGTCATTCTGAGCGAAGGGACTAAACAGAATATTTACCGAACAGCCTGATGAACCCGTCGGCAGCTCCGGTCACCAGCAGGTTACCATTGTGGTTGAAAGATGTGCAGTTTACAGCGATGGGCATAGGTTCTAGAGAGAACTGGAGCTGGTTGGATAGAAAAAAATCGATCATAAGTATACCAACTTCAGAATAAGGTTCTAAGGGGCTGATCTAGCAACGAGTTTTATCATACGCAACAAATTTTAAAACTCGTCGTATATGATAAATGGTGCTCCAGTCAATCTGCTTCCAACTGTCATATTTCAATCATGACAGTCAGGAGCTGATCGTCAGGAGCACCATTGATCATACGCAACGAGTTTTAAAGCTCGTTGAGTATAATAAAACTTGCTGATAAATCAGCCTCTATATATTTAATATAGAGAGATCAACAGTGGGACTCAAATCCAACATTTCAATTGCACTTTCCCGAGCATACCTCCTTCATGCTACAGTAGCTCATGGACAAGTGAGTATTTAAAGCGTTTCAGAGTTGGTGCAATTAAAGCGCAAGTGGAGTTTTAGACAGCGCCGGGGATTATTTGTATTCCATCGGTTTCTTGGAATTATTTGGGAGCACCTATTCTCCCCAAAGGCTTAATAACCCACAACCGTAACCTTAAGGCGCCGGTCATACTTCTTTTGTTCACCCTTTTCCACCCAGCCACCTGTAGAACACTTTTCCATAAGTAGCCACTAATTGGCGACTAAACCTCTGCATTATATTTAATTGAACACAAATATTTTAGGATTCATCCTCACCTGTTGCTTCATTGTTTTTGTGTCCCAGAGTAGTAATCTTCCCGGCACCTGGTTGCTTCCATTCTCCCCTAAGCCGGGGATGGGCGAGTCTACGTGGCTGACGGAGCACGGGGCAGCCGCTGAACAGACAAAGGAGGTCCCGCTGGGATTGCAGGCAAGAGATAAAATCCTAGGGGCAGAAACATCTTTATCAGGACAAGCAGCAGAGAACATTGCCCTGACATGTAAGTGTATGCAGCGGAGGACAGGATAGGTATTAGAGAGACGGGGAGAGTAAGAGGGCAATAGATGAAATGATGATGAAAGTTTTGAACACTTTGTGGTATTCTGCAGGTACAAGAGGAAACTTGTTTTATTCAGCCATGTAAACTTGTACTTTAACAATTTAAGGGGGATATCCAATGATCCGCGGTAAACTATCGGGTCCAAAAAACGGCCGTTTTTCTGACTTTTTTCCCCGATGTTTCACCGTTTTTTTTTTTTGTTTTTTTTTTACAGGATATCCAGATTGATCGCCTGTAAAAAAAAAACAAAAAAACTTTCTCCCGAAAACACAGGTTCAAGTGAAACCTGTGTGTTTTCGGGTGAAACAGCCCCTTAGGGGGATATCCAATTAACCCCCCAGTAATTTACCGGGGCTAATTGTCTCACCGGGGGCTATCTAATTAGCCCCGATAAGCCGGTGCGTGCCAGCAAGCGAAGCAGAATCCCCGGTAAAAGCCTCGTTTTCGTCCGAAAACGGGGCTGTTTCACACGAAAACACACAGGTTTCACTGAACCTGTGTGTTTTTCGGGAGAGTTTTGTTTTTTTTGTTTTTTACAGGCGATCAATCTGGATAGCCTGTATAAAAAAATAAAAAATAAAAAATAAAATAAAATAAAAAAAAGGTGAAACATCGTAAAAAAGTGTTTTACCGGGGATAATTGGATATCCTCCTCAGGGGGATAACCAAATTGTCCCCAGTAAAACATCGGGGCCGTTTTTCGTACTTTTTTCCAATGTTTCACCGATTTTTTTATTTATTTTTTAAACAGACTATCCAAATGGATTGCCTGTAAAAAAACAAAAACAAAAAAACCTTCTCCCGAAAACACACAGGTTCAGTGAAACGTGTGTTTTCGTGTGAAACAGCCCCGTTATCGGATGAAAACGGGGCTGTTTCCGGGTATTCTGTTTTTTCGCCTGCCGGAGACAGGTGAAACAAAATTCCCGGCAAGCCGGTGCGTGCCGCGGCTTATCTGGGCTAATTAGCTAGCCCCCCGCGGGACAATTAGCCCCGGTAAATTACCGGGGCTAATTGGATATCCCCCTTAGAGTTAATTACTGATCCCAGGACTGTGGAGGTAACTTGTAGGGCGGCACGGAATCAGCTTTTAGCTCATAGCCCGCAGGCTGATAACACCTTGGTTTGCAAAGGTCAGAGCAGAACGTTGCAGCTAAAAACAGGAAATAAGTGTGTACTGCTCTATTTCATTGCTATTATATAATGTGCTTTTGAGTTAAATGGCGAATTATGCAATGTCCGATCAGATATGAGACATTTTACCACTGGAATGCAGCACAACACAAACTGATACCTTACACTCTCATTTATTTTACCACACATGTGTAAGTGGCAGGAAGGAAGACTTGGCACAGCAAGTGTAACTTTAATAAGAGGACATGGCAATACAGAACTTACCGAGGCATGTCGTCCACTATTCCGATCTCACACAAGTTCTTCTTTGCTTCTGTGTCATAGAGCCGGACTGTACCAACCTCACTCCCCAGTAACAGCTGGGACAGCGGCGGCAGAGAGAGAATGACAAGGTTACATGAAAGCCACGTTACAGACATCTAAATATCTGCACCCAGCTAACGTGTACCCATCCCCCAGCCGTTCTGTGGAAGGGAGCAACAGCCAAGAAGCTAGTTACATAACGAGGTGTAAAGTAGCTTATGCCTCAGTGATGTCACTGGGTTGGACTGCACACCCTAATTCTAAATCTAATAAGAGGTGCTACTATGCTGAGACTTGTAGTACCATAGAGAAGAAAAAGAAAAGAGAAAATACTGGCGCACACTCTAAACACTTAGAAATTGCAATCAGAACAATTATAAACTCTGCAATTTTAACATGGTAAAACTGAGGTTTTTAGCATAATTTTTGGCCAAAAAATATGGGCCCACCTACCACAGCTAGGTGACCTCATCAGGTGGGTCCCTAACATTCCTAAGGTACAGAACACAGGGACCTTCCAGTCAGCCCAACCCAACTGCCCCAAGGCTTCACACAAGTGAGAAGTAGCAGTGCAACTGTTAATGATACCCCTTTTCCACTAGCTTTTTAAACACTGGTAAATGCGTGGGAGCGCGCATTTACCCGTGTTTTTCCCTAGTGGAAAAGGGTCCCCCCTGCAAATTCCCGGATCAAGTGATCCGAGAATCCTACCCAGGTAGCTAGCCGGGATGAACACGTGTTCAACCCGGTAAGCCGTGTAGTGTGAACGGGAGCCGTGTCGAGGCGACACTGCTCCCGTTCACAGTGTATGGGAGGGCGGCGCTGGGAGATCATGTGATCTCCCAGCGCCGCCCCTGCCGCGTCACCAACCCGGCAATATGCCGGGTTGCGAGCGCTGCGGGAAGGGGGCTGTAGCACGGGTCGCAGCCGTGTCATTGCTACACAGTGGAAAAGGGGTATAAGTGTTACATTCTGAAGAGGCATAGATGCCACAAGGGTTACATAGGAGAGAGGTAGCAATTAAAGTGTTACATTAATAAAATACATTAAGTACTGTAGGCAAGTTTTGCCGGAAGACAGCTGCACAGAGCTCGGCTTCTGTTTTTGGGCGAGAGGTATCAAACCTTAGAGAGAGAGAGAGATAAAGTGCAGACGTTGCCCGTAGCAACTAATTACCTGTCATTTATCTATCACAGTCTATTAAAAGTCAGTTAGCAGCTGATTGGTTACTTCAGGCAACGACTCCATGCTCTCTCTCTTGAAGGTTTGATGCATTCCTGCTCCCCTCCCCCCCTTCTGTGGCTCTAAAAAAAATATCTGGAGGACTCTTCTTCGTTACTATATTGCTGGTAATGACAGTATTTGCAGGCGACATTACATCTGATTAATGGCATAGACAGTCTGCATTTATATGGCTGCAGAAGGCTGGGTGCAAACACAATCACTAAGGGGTCTATGTACTAAGACTTGTAGAGAGATAAAGTAGGGGGAGATAAAGTACCAGCCAACTAGCTATGGCAGTTAGGAACTGACTGGCTGGTACTTTATCTCTCTCCACTTTACCTCTATCCAAGGCTTTGTAAATATCCCCCTAGGTCCTAAGATTTATTTGTAACCTCTATCTAGTAACATCCAACCACCTACGTAGTACCAGCACAGTGGACGCACACTGCGGAGATCACCAACACTCTGGCTGCAGGAGAATTATTATTACTGGAAAAGCACACAGTGGAGATACAGCACTGCATAAACACCAATACAGTATTCTATGGGGTAACGCAATAGCCTGCGACTTGCAGACATCGGGGAATTCCCGGCACTTCTGGCTGTTATTTTAAAGTACCAAACAGTGGCAGATGGTGGGGATCAGGCGCAGTCCAAAATTCAAATAGGGGAGCCGCACCAACTGCCACCCCCCACACCGCCGGCCGGGACTCACCGGCAGTTGGTGTGGTTCCCCTATTTGAATTTTGGACTGCGCTGGACCCCCACATATGGAGCCGCTACTGGTAGCAAATCATTTAAAAGGCAAAACTTAAATGAATGTCACTTTAACACATCAGGTCAACTCGCCGGGAACGTGCAAGTAAAAGGCTGTTCCACGTACCCCTATATACAACCGATATATTTCCCATAACCGTTGCCACAGACAAAATAAATCTGGGGCTAAAACATAATTTAACAATTCGAGTTTTTTCCGTGTATAGACTCCAAGCGAAGCAGAAATCACCCTAGAAAGACAAATTGCTACCCATTTACAGTACGTACGACTGTACATAAAGGTAAGTGCACTCCTCTAGGTCACACAGCTGGTGATATCGGACATCGATGTGTTTGGTTCTAGCATTGACCGGCTCCATATCGGCAGGCTTGGTACTCCCGTGACTTAGAATACGTGACTTCTAACACCAGGCACAACCAAACCACGCCCTGGCTAGTGTAAGCTGCTGCAGCAGAGTCTGACTCTGTAGATAACACGGCTGACACTCACTCTCTCTGCTGGACCCAGGGTTTGGGCTGGTTGACAAAACTTTTTTTTTCCCCACTCAAAAAATAAATAAATAAATAATAATTTTAAAAAAAAAAATGGCTGACAGCATAAACGGAAATACACAATTACACATAAAAACACTTGCCAGTCTGTCTCTCTTTGTCGCCCACTCAAGGGACAGGAGCGCGGACTTGGATATAGCAGAGGCCTTTGTCTGCATAATTCCATCAATGGACCATACTTTTATAACCCCGTCGACATCCAGACTGGCCACCCGCCTACCTGAACAGTCCACCCTGGAAGAAAAAAGGAAAAAAAAAAAAAGACAGGTCATCAAACTCCAATAAATAATAAAGACATTTTACATAAACAGATCACAGGGAAAGATGAGAAGTATGTAGTAGAAAGAGCTCCACTTAGATGGTGCTTCTGGTGCCTGTACTTCCAGATGGTGAACAGCACCGCCCTAGAGGCCGCGATAAAGCAAAGCATTATTAGTAGCAGAGGTCTTCACCAGCATTGCATGTAACATATGTACAGGCTCGTACAGACATACATTGAAAAACTTTGTCAGCTGGAACCTTGTAGCATTGCAGACAATGTATTTAATGAGCCAAATAATAAATTACAATGATTGGAACGTTGTGATCAGGCTGCAGAGTCTCTCTTACTGTTATTAACCTTATAAAAGGTTATATTGATATTATAAATCTTAGACAATCTTATTTATATGTGTCTAATAATTTAATTAGAACAATAAATAACGAACATCTAATTAGCATTTTGCGCTATATGGTGCAAAGACGCTAGGTATAAGTGAATACCAGTAGGGTTTAGAAAAGCACAGCCTTTGCAGGTACCTGCAGTGCATGATAGATGAATGGTGTTCTCCATATTCTTCCTGACTCAGAACTATAAACGGCTGCTCTGGTTTTTCCCCTCCTCCCAACCCGCTGCTCTTCATCAGCGCTTCCACCTGTTCGTGTTGCGTTTCAGGGCGAGCCTCAGGCTCCGCTTCCGAGGTCTCCGGCTTCTTCTCCGTGCTTTGCTGTAAGAATGAAAAATACTAGATGAGCCTGGGATGCAATAAGTCATCCGCTATTGCTCGCTGGAAAACAGTAAGATCTGTATTACAGTCCTTGCTGTTGGCTGCTCAAGATTGTTGCTTCACTCTGTAACTGCTGTAAGATGGCAATATTTATCTTTGTTCCCTACAAACTCAACATTACAGATGGAGGACAGTAGCAGTTCTCTGCTCTATACCGTTCGCTATAAAATATGGCTGACTGCAGTGTCTGTAAATACGAATATTAAATGTAAAAAAAAAACCTCAGCAGCGTGTACTGATAAAAAACAAACAAAATTTCCGTTACAATCAGAATTGTAATCGAGAATATTTAGCATTTTTTAAAATTTCCTGAACCTGCTCTATGTATCTGTAAGTTGTATAAAGCAGTATTTTTATTTCTTTTTTCTTAAAGGTAATACTTTTTTTTTTTTTTTAAACACTTTGCACTTTAAGCAAAATCTAAATCACGGCCGTCCAATTTATTTTAACAGAACCTGTTTAATCGGACACATACATTACAATTATGCACGCGTTTCACCCTCCCGATGCAGCCTTTAATTCTGGCGTTATTACTGGGCGCCAGAAATGGGCTGGTACCCAATAGAAATTTGAGCTGTTCAGAACATTTAAAGGTAAGCGAGAACTTTTACGAAACCTGTCGCAAAAGAAAAAAGGCGATGAAGCCAGAAAGGGACTGATTGCTTAGTCCAACACCACCTTTTCCTTTGCACCAGTGTGTGTAAGTATTGGCTCACCTGCGACTTGGAGAATAGTTCTTTTCTCTCCTGTAGGCGGCGCTGTCTCTGTTGCCCCACGCTGGCATCACTGACGGTGGGGACGCTGAGGATGCTCTGCGCGCTCTTCACTTCCTTAGTCACAGTCAGCACCTCTCTTGTTTTTTGCACCTAGAGAAAAGTAAATATCAACATGTACCCATCTGTTGTACAGCGAGGGGGGCATCCAGGATCCATATACCCCACACACACCATTCCCGAAGGGATGTATGGCGACATTTCATTCAACATGAATCGGCAGCGGAGGGGTTAGGGTTAGACACTAGGGAAAGGGTCAGGGATACACATCGCCGGAAGTACTAGTGGATCAGCCGGTGGACCTCACCAGCTGTCCGCCAGACCCGGAAGAGAGCAGTCAAGTCGGACCAGGTAAGTCCCTGCTGACCACCAGGGAAGTTTTGCCAACAGTTCTACTCATGTTGACATTTCATCAGTGATGACGTGGTTAATGTCAATATTGCAGGCATGTCAATATTAAGAACATGTCGACATGAATGTGTCAGGCTCCCATCTACCACCACCTATACCCTACTGTTATAAAGACTCCAGTGTCCCCTATGGCATGAAGGAGAAATATAGGCTTCCCCTGAAATACGATGATGCTCTGTCAATATGCGAGTTACAGATATCAAACTCAGGTTCTACTTATGCAACGAGGAATGGAGAGGCCAGAATGAGACAGGACCAAAACTTGCTACAGGGGAAGGGATGATACAGGGGTGGTGTAGCAGTGACCCCGTAGCAGTGACTTTGCAAACTTCGTATCCCAGTAGCAGAGGAGATGGAATCCTTTGATGTCTTAGGGGGAGATTTATCAAACCTTCTAAAAGAGGACAAGTGAAGCTGTTTCCCCTAGCAACCAGCTAGGATATTATAGAATGCACTAGATAAAGGACAAGTAGAATCTGACTGGTTGCTGGAGACGCTGGGTTTGATACATCTCCCCCAAAGTGACAGATGGCCCATGTCAATTTTAAACAACATTTACATTACTATTTTCCTATACAGTTATCAGTACAGATGAGCAGGGAAGTCGGTGAGGATCACAGCCTATATTACCTGACTGTTCCCCGGCTCCTTCTTGAGCGGAAGGCCGGCGGCAGCGCTCTGCGTCGGGGAGGACACGGTGGCTTGCGGTGTTTTTGTGGCTACTTTTTTGCTTTGGGGAAGTAGAGAAGAGAGGAACCTGGGGGTCTTCTGGGATTGGACAGCTGAGCCGGGGTTTCTCTGATTGGACACCATGTTACTGCGGAAGAGAAGGCGATGAAAAGGGCAACTTCGCAAATTGTTCCTCCCTAGTTCAAGTATTAATGGAGAGGTCCGGCTCCCCGAGAGGCTACTCACAGCTCGGAATCCCCCAGCCGGTCCATGTTGCAGACATAGTGAGGCAGCTTGTGATGGACCACCGGGTCGTCGCTCTCCTTCCTCAGCCGGTGAGCCTCTGCCTGAAGAGCAAAGAGCTGGGAAACATGGAGAGAAAGGAGGACACGTCACATGCATGATATGCACTCATACATCACTAAGGGGGAGACGAAGCAACCCTCCCACATTGGGCAATACCCCCACCTGTCCTTAGTAACCAGATTCTAGCTATCATTTTATAGAACGTACATGGCTAAGTCTCTCTACCGGCAGGAACAGGCTTCTCCTATTCCCTCTTCTTCTCACTTGTAGAACCTGCCTAACGAGGCACGGACTAAGGGAGAGGGGTATCAAATCTTGGAGAAAAATAAAAAAAGTGGAGAGAAAGTACCAGCCATTTTTCAAATACAGCCTGTATCATAGCAATTAGGGGCTGGTTTGTACTTTTTCTCTCTCCAAAGATTGACACATCTCCCCCTAAGCCCGATCATAGATTTCATGACCCCCGCAAATTACAATTTCTCTATCCTCACCCAGAAATGAGAATCCCCGCCTAAGGTAAATTCTCCCTATAGCTGGACTTTCTAAGGCAACCAATGTTATGATTCCGAACACTGCTAGCTTACAGGAATAACATGGGCCAGAAAAACTGAGGCCACCCCTAGGACAGTTTGCACCACGGAACATTCCTTCCATAGACACAGATCTGTCACCTGCCTAACCTCATACCGCTGAACAAAGTTCGAAGTACCGCAAGCAAGTCAAAAGCTTTGCTGCGACAGGACTGCACTCTATTGTAAATCCCTGACTAGGGTGCAATCATCTCTACATATCTGCAACTTTCCACCAGGCACCTACCTTCTGTCTGAGGGACTCATTCTCTTCTTGCGTGCGAAAAATCCTCTGGCATTCAGCGTCGAAGTTGAGGATAGTTGGGACAGGTGCAGAAGGTTAAGGAAAAATGAAAAAAAAAAAAAAAAAAAAAAATTGAATTACCTACCGGTAAATCCTTTTCTCGTAGTCCATAAGGGATATTGGGGGAAATCTAGTACGATGGGGTATAGACAGGGTCCAAAGGAGCCGATGCACTTTAAATTTCTTCAACTGGGTGTGCTGGCTCCTCCCTCTATGCCCCCTCCCACAGGCAGTTATAGTTAAATAGTGCCCGAAGGAGAAAGGACATATATGAGAGAAGTAACATAACAACGTGTGGTGAGATTTACACACCAGCACACCACTAACAGAACAACCAGCAACAGCTGCCAACCAAACAGCAACAGCTGAACAGGTAACCATAGCAGAGATAACCTAGAGAAAAGTCACCGCACCGAGGCGGGCGCCCAATATCCCTTTTGGACTACGAGAAAAGGATTTACCGGTAGGTAATTAAAATCCTATTTTCTCTAGCATCCATAAGGGATATTGGGGAAATCTAGTACAATGGGGATGTCCCAAAGATTCCAGAACGGACGGGAATGTGCTGAGACGACTGCAGCACCGCCTGTGCAAACTGTGAATCCTCTTTGGCCAGGGTATCAAACCTGTAAAACTTCACAAAGGTGTTCTTCCCCAACCAGGTAGCAGTTCGGCCTAGTTGCAAGGCCGAGACTCCACGGGCAGCCGCCTAGGAAGACCCCACCGATCTTGTAGAGTGGGCCTTCAGAGACTGTGGGACAGGTAAGGCTGCCGAAACATAGGCCTGTTGGATAGTAAGTCTAAGCTAACGAGCAATGGACTGCTGTGAAGCAGGGCAACCCTTTTTCTGCGCATCAAAGAGCACGAACAGGGAATCAGTCTGTCTAATCCGAGCCATCCTCTTGACATAGATCTTCAAGGCTCGCACTGCGTCCAATGCCTCCGGAGGAACAGAAGTGCCGGAACTTGACGGAACCACAATAGGTTGATTCAAGTGGAACGCAGAGACGACCTTCGGCAGGAACTGCTGACTAGTCCTGAGCTCCGCTCTTTCCTCATAAAAGACCAAATAAGGGCTTTTACACGATAAGGCCCCCAATTCTGAGACACGTCTAGCAGAAGCCAGGGCCAAGAACACCACCGTCTTCCAGGTGAGGTACTTGTCTTCTACCGTCATCAGAGGTTCAAACCCGGAGGACTGTAGAAATTCCAACACTACATTTAAATCCCAGGGTGCCGTGGGTGGCACAAAAGGAGGTTGAATGTGAAGCACCGGTTGCAAGAAGGTCTGAACTTCTGGCAATACCGCCAATTTCTTCAGGAAGAAATTTGAGAGAGCTGAAATCTGGACCTTAATGGAACCTAGACGTAAGCCCTTATCCACACCAGCCTGCAGGAAACGGAGGAAACGTCCCAAGTGGAATTCCGCAGGCGGATACGTGCGTTCCTCACACCAAGAGACATATCTTCTGCAGATATGACGATAGTGTTTTGACGTCACAGGTTTCCTGGCCTGAACTATCGTAGCAATAACCTTTTTTGGAAAGGCCCTTGTGAGCTAGGATGTTCTGCTCAACCTCCATGCCGTCAAACGAAGCCGCCGTAAGTCCGGGTAGACAAACGGACCTTGGTGAAGAAGATCTCCTCTCATTGGCAGAGGCCAAGGGTCTTCGACGGACATGTCAAGAAGATCCGTGTACCATGCCCTCCGAGGCCAATCCGGGCAATCAGAAATGCCTGGACTCCTTGATAACTGATTCACTTGAGCACCCTTGGGAGCAATGGAATCAGAGGAAACAGGTAGACCAGTCGGTAAGGCCAAGGCGATGTCAGTGCCTCCACTGCCCTCGCCTGAGGGTCCCTGGTTCGTGAGCAATACCAACGAAGCTTCTCGTTGAGTCGAGAAGCCATCATGTCTATTTGTGGGCAGCCCCACCGGTCGATGAGCTGCAGAAACACCTGATGGCGAAGCCCCCACTGTCCCGGGTGGAGATTGTGACGACTCAGGAAGTCCGCTTACCAGTTGTCTACTCCTGGATTGAAGATTGCAGACAGTGGTCTTGCATTTCTTTCTGCCCAGAGGAGTATCTTTGACATCTCTCGCATGCAGGCCCTGCTTTTTGTTCCTCCTTGTCGACTGATGTACGCTACTGCCGTGGCGTTGTCTGACCGTACTTGGATTGCGTGATCCCTGAGCAGAGGAGGCCTGAATCAGAGCATTGTAGATCGCCCTTAGTTCCAGAATGTTGATCGGAAGGAGGGCTTCGTGGCTGACCACCTGCCCTGGAACTGAGCCCCCTGGGTGACAGCTCCCAATCCCGAAACTTCCGCCTTCCAGTTGGTAGGAGGACTGCAGCCACCACAGGAGGGAAATCCTGGCCTGAGGTGACAGCTGTATTATCTGGTGTATCTGAAGATGTGATCCGGGCCACTTCCTCAAGAGATCCAATTGAAATGTTCTGGCATGGAACCTTCCATACTGGATCGCTTTGTACGAGGGAACCATCTTCCCCAACCATCTTATATAAAGATGGATGGATATTCGAGGAGGCTGGAGATCCATGCGGACCATCTTTTGAAGTGTTCTCGCTTTGTCTTCTGGGAGGAACACTGTCTCGGCCACAGTATCCAGCAACATTCCCAGGAACAGGAGCCGCTCAGTTGGCTCCAGGTCTGACTTCTGTAAATTGGAGGATCCACCCATGGTGTGACAGTAGTTGGATAGTGCAGTCTATATGGAGCAATAAAAGCTCCCTGGATCTTGCTTTTATCAAGAGATCGTCTAGGTAAGGGACAATATTGACCCCCTGGACCCGAAGTTGGAACAACATCTCCGCCATCACCTTCGTGAACACCCTCGGAGCTCTGGACAGGCCGAAGGGTAGCGCCTGGAACTGGTAGTGATAGTTCAGCAGGGGAAACCTTAGGCAAGCCTGATGAGGTGGCCAAATCGGGATATGGAGATAGGCGTCCCTGATATCCAGGGAGACCATGAACTCCTGTTCTTCCAGACCCGCAATCACTGCTTGCAAGGATTTCATTTTGAACCTGAAAACCTTAAGTAAGGATTGCAGATTCAAAATGGGTCTTACCAAACCACCCGGTTTCGGTGCCACTAACAGGTTGGAGTAATAACCCTTTCCCTGTTGTTGCAGTGGCACTGGAACACTGACTTGGGACTGGACCAATTTTAGGATTGCCTGTTGCAGCGTAACACGCGTATCCTCCAAAGTTGTTAAGCCTGATTTGAAAAATCGTTGGGGAGGAGCACTGTCGAACTCCAGCTTGTAGCCCAGATGTGGCTGAAGTGACGCCTCCGAATCCCCACCACGTGTTCCCCTCGGGGTGGGCGGGCACCGTCATGCTGAGGTCTTAGTGGAAGCTGCACTAGCGCTTTGTTCCTGGGAACCTGCAGCTTCTGGCTTTCTTGCCTTACCTCTGGTGCCTTGTGCAGCGTTTGAGGCGCCTCTGGTTCAAGATCGAAACATAGCGGTCCGAAAGGACTGAGTAGATGGCCCCGGTTAGGAGCGCCTAGCCGGTGGAGCCCCAGAGGGGAGAAACGTGGAATTCCCCACAGTAGCTTTGGAAATCCATGAAACCAACTCAGCCCCGAATAGCCACTCCCCTGAGAAAGGGAGAGACGCCACACTACGCTTGGAATCTGCGTCCGCTATCCACTGGCGCAGCCATAAAGCTCTGTGAGCAGACACTGCCATGGCAGTAGTACTCTCAGTAATAGCGCCTATTTCTTTAATAGAGTCACACAGGACGAGTGCAGTATCCTGAATGTGTTTGATCAGAGTAACCATACTCACCAGAGACCTATCCCCCGCAAGGCCCTCTTGAACTGGCCCACCCAGGTGTGAATGACATGTGTCATCCAGCAACCCGCTATCACAGGTCTTTGTGATATACCAGCTGCTGTGGAATAGACTTCAGTGTAGTCTTCTAGTTTTCTATCCCCAGGGTCCTTTAAAGCCGAGGAGCCAGGGACCGGTAACACCACCTCTTTAGACATGCGTGAAACAGAGATGTCAACAGCCGGAGGATCTTCCCAGTTTTTCCTGCCTTCAGTAGAAAATGGGAAAGTGTTAAGGCCACCTGGAATTTTTTCTCAGGATTTTTCCAGGTCAACTTTATCATATCACCTAATTCCTTAGAATCAGGGAAAGTGAAGCTAACCTTTTTCTGTGAGGAGAAAAACGACTGCTTTACTGCATCGTCTTCTACTGGGAGTTTTAACACATCCCTGATAGCAAGTATGAGGGGCTCAAGCCCTTGTGCAGGAGATGAATCCTCAATAATAGGGTCCAGCTCCTCCCCCCTCCTTCTGTCCCTCTTCAGTTACTGAGAGTAAGCAGGCGGCCCACGTGTATGTGGCCCTGAGCTAGGGAGAAGGGTCTGCCCTCTGCCTCTTGCAGCAAGGTCTGCAACAGCCTGCTGCAGTCGCTGTGTCTTATGACTATTTGCAGAGGGCTGAGAGAACATGTCCGCCATCCAGGGAGTTTGCTACATTGTTCATGAGAAGGGGTGGGTGGGAATCTGCATGTGCATAAATGGTGTTTGCCATATTCACAGGAGACAAACTCTGACACACAACACACAGACAATGTACAAGCAAGCCTGCCCTTGATTGTATGCGAGTAGGAGACCCAGAGAAAATGACCAGCACCCCAAGCCTAGCAGAGTCAGGGAGACTGCAGGCTGTAACTTTATACTGTGACTCAGTGGAACACCGGTGTTTTGTCCTTTTCAGGACTCTATTTACAAGTATAATAGCTACTCTACCCCTTTCTAACACCCCTATATGTATCTGGAGTGTTGGAGGAGCTGTGTGCCTGCTGCTGGAAGCAGAGGAAGGCGCCAAGAAGCCGCTGGTCCCGCTCTGAGATAGCTCCGCCCCCTGCAATGGCGCCGGAGCTATACACTTATTTATACTGGCAAATGTCTCCTTTTGGTGTAAAACATAACATAAATACCTGTTTTCACAATCGCTTGCCGGTGTACGCAGGGGGCTATAACGGGTCCCCCCCAGGAGGGTCCCGTATGCCACGCCCGCGTTCTGCCACACCATGAACCGGGGCCCCCAGTTTGTATTCACCACTGATGTCACCTTCAGGCTATCGTTAGGGGTGTGCGACGTGCTGCGATTGTGACCGCAAAGGCGCAGTGCCCCGCTGTACAACAGCCCCTCAGGATGGTGGTACTGCAGCAGGGAAGCGGTTCTGACACCTCGCAAGGCCGGTGAGCCCCCCCCCCCTAACTCCCACGGCACAGGTATGCTGTTGCCCAAACAGCATACCGAAAATAACAAAGATTTAAAAAGAAACTGAAGAGAACTCTCTGGAGCTGCAGAGTGTGCATCCTCTCCTGAGGGCACATTTTTCTAAACTGGCTGTGGGAGGGGGCATAGAGGGGAGGAGCCAGCACACCCAGTTGAAGAAATTTAAGTGCATTGGCTCCTTTGGACCCAGTCTATACCCCATCGTACTAGATTTCCCCAATATCCCTTATGGATGCTAGAGAAAATGATATATATTTGGGAGTGATGCATGGCATTTTGAAGGAAAATAAAAACAGAATAGCATAAGCTGAGGAAGGAGCGGATCCTCAGAATACTATAAGAAACCTCCCAAAAATAACCCCTTAGTAAATACACAGTAACTACTAGACTTTTAAAACAATATTGAAGAAAAAAAAAAAATTACTCCAGCCCACCATAGGTTTATTTTTTACTGAGGAAGCAGAACCAATATGAATATATTCGAATTCACGCTAAGGACTGTTGAGGGATATAATTGTGCACAATTTCCTTTTAATTCTCGTGCACCCACCGTAATTCAGGACCAGGAATCCCCGGTGGAAACAGGACATGCAGAACTGCATTTATGCAGGGTGACAAATATAAGCAGCAGCTGATGGGTTAAAGCCCGTACAGCCACTGTGTAAGACCCTGCCACAACTCTCTCTCTCCCCATGATCCCTCGCACGTGACTTTCCCTCCCTCCCTCTGAATCCCGTCAGAAAGGATATGCATGCACTGGAAGAGGACGCTGAGGAAGTTGTGCAGAGATACGGTAAAGGTGTCTGCCCACTGGCGAGAGAAATACGTGGAGAAGGTCGGGTTGGCATCCGGGGCGGGCAGGAAGGGAAGAGCGAACCACTCCTTCCATTCAGCCTGGTTCTGCAGCTCCGGGGCTTGCTTCTGGAAGAAGTCGTGCGCCTTGTCCGTCCGGCTGCTCTGCAAGGCAAACGCAACGCTACAGCCATTTTCTGGAACGAGACCGACATCTCAACAACCGCAAAGACTATTGCCACAATAGGGAAAAATTTTGTGGTGCTACTGAATGTACCTTGTGTATTAACTGGGTCTCTGGTCTCTTTATGGGGGAAATGTATCAAGTCTTGGAGAGAGAGATAAATTGGAGAAGTTACCCAAAGCCATCAGCCTCTAATTGTCATTGCAAAGACTGTACTAGATAACGGACAGGATCTGATTGGTTGCTTCGAGCAACTTCTCCATTTTATCACTCTCCAAGGCTTGATCCATCTCCCCCTACTTGTCCCCGACTATTCAATTAGTTCTACATAGCAAAGGCAATCCGTGTGCAAATACACATTTATGATACGCACCAATGGACTTTGTCCGTTCAGTGTTATTGTAACTAATATTTGTACGGTATAGATGGCACATTTTCATGTCAGAAATTATACACGTCACGGGTAGTGGCTGTTATTACCACTCTAGTGACCCCCCCCCCAACATCAGGTGATCCGCCGAGGCTCATTCTGAAGTCCCAAATGGACAAAGCCTGTGACATGTGTGACCCGTGCACGCTGCAGGAACCAGCGCACACGCCGTCGCAAAGGCTAGCATGCAGTGCAACTAAAAATACATGTATGTGCCGGGGCGTGTAGTTTTGTAACTCAGTGAGCGAGTATTAGAAAGGACTTATCGTCATAGGGGTGAGAATTAAAAGTTATTGCTTAGTCCCTGGAATTACTTATTTTCAGTAATCAATTTGATTCTCTTAATGACTCTGCAGTGACCCAAAGAAGGTGTTATTAATCCACTAATGTAATTGGAATGACCTATCCAACCTGGAACCCATCACCTTATGAAAGTTACCAATCAATAATAATGGTCACGTAGCAGAGGCCTGAGAAAGATACATACACGCCACACGTCTGGTAGATGGGGCATAAACTATCAACTATGCTAAGCTACACATAAGAACCCGTTACTCAAATGTTTAGAACATTGTTTACGCAATTATTTCCCTCCTAGTAATTCCTATGCCGCTGCAGCATTGGACTTTGGCACATTTTGTGGGCTCCGTTCTGTCCAACGTCATATGCCATAAAAAAACAAACAAAAAAAAACACTACCACACACACAATACTGCGTAGATCACCTTACAGCTGGATCACAGAAATTATAGAAACCACTTTCCCCTCCATGAAAACACACAACCTTGACCCACAACAATCATGTGCCCCAGCGGTGGTGCACTACAGTCTAAACATTTTGTCTCTGTCATCCTAGCTGGGGGACACTGGATACAACGGGGTATAGAGGGCGCTGTTCAAGGAGCAGGAACAAGTGCAAACTAAACTAGCTTCTGTGCTGCTGCCTCCTACATCCTATAGGGCCTTAGTTTCTTTTCTTTGTGCCCAAGTAGTGGGCCCCATTTTACCTACAGCTGTGAGTATTCTTTTGTTTTATAATGTTTTTGAAGACCATAACGACAGTTTTGGGCGTAGAGTTTTGCACTCAGCCATAGCTAAACGTACCCTCCCCTTGTGGGCATCTTTTGAACGTCCCCATGGTTTTCAGTATCCCCCAGATAGAACAACAGAGAAAACAGGATTTTGGTACTCAGCGTTAAGCAAGGTTCTCGTAATCCACGTGGGGGACACTGCCTTCCTTTCCTTTCCTTTTTTTCTTGTTACACTCTGTTATCACTCTCTCTCGTTACTGTTTTTCTTGTTACGAGTATTATCTCTATCTCCTATGGGCTTATTAAAGTCAAACATAAAGCCCCATAGGATTTAGAGTGAGGAGGAGGCAGCCCACAAACTAGTTTAGTTTGCACTTTTGCCTGCTCCTTGAACAGCCCCCTCTATACCCCATGGTATCCAGTGTCCCCCAGATAGATTAAGAAAAGCGGAGTACCAAAAATACTATTTAAACCTAGTCTTTCCTCAGTATAACTACTGATTTCCCTGTAAACACTGTTCATGTAGAGTAGCACTCCTCAAATGGGGGAAATGTACTAAACCTTTCAGACTGATAAAGGGGAGAGAGAGAGAGAGAGAGAGAGAGAGAGAGAGAGAGAGAGAAAGTGTCAGCTCCTAACTGCCATGTTACAGGCTGTGTTCGAAATGAAAAATGAGAGTTAGGAACTGGCTGGTACTTTATCACTCTCTAATACGTAGTACATCTGCCAAAATGTACCGCCCTAAAAACACTGGGGCAGATGTATTAAGCCTGGAGAAGTGATAAATCAGTGATAAGTGCTAGGTGATAACGCACCAGCCAATCAGCTCCAATATGTAAATTGACAGTTAGGAGCTGATTGGCTGGTGCGTTATCACCTTGCACTTATCACTGCTTTATCACTTCTCCAGGCTTAATACATCTGCCCCACTGTGTCAGTTATAAACTCACACTTGTCAAATAACACAGCTGGCAGTATTAAATACAGGGGCTGGTTTTGGAGATTACATACTTGTATTGTGCAGACTAGGTAATATCGGAACAGGCTGGTCTTCAGCTTCCTGACTGTTGGACGATACACATCTTCCAACCTGCTGAAGAGACGTCGTTCCAGGTAGCCCCAGTAATCCAGAAGCCCGTTCAGGTCATAGCTCTGGATAAACTGCAGCAACTGCTCAACAATCCTGTCCACCTGAATAAGGAAACAGACTGACTATAATAACCAGGTCAGTAACAAAGCCACAGGCGCAAATATACATCGCCGCTCTTTATTGCCCAGAATGAATTCCATAAGGGTGAAACGCGTCACTTTGGGACAGGTTTGGTTTAATTGTTCCATGACCTCTGTCTTATAACGCTATCCCCACCAGGCTGGACAGATATCGAGTTGTTTAGACTAGCAGCATTGTGAAGTTGTGCGTCTAGTTTTAAACAGCTGCACGGGCAACTCTAACAGCCCCGAGAAATTTAGATAAACCTGCTAGCGCGTTTCACTGCAATGGTATTTTAATTTCCCCGAATGCTTCAAACAAAAAGAGAAAACCTGGACTGGGAATAAAACGTAGAGCGGAAGGACGTAAACCCAAATAGCAATCATGGACTTCAGACGCACTTACACGAAACCCTTTGTCTTTATCTGCTTTAACATCAGCTTCGAAGTATTTCAGGGTGTTGGTGAATCCTCTGAAAGTAAGATACTCTCTCACCAGGTCATCTGTACGTTCCACAGCGGACGTCATCTGGATGTGTGTACCAAGGCGTTAAAAATAATAACACATTGTTCCTACAGTAAGAATATATTTGCACAATAGGTTTATACAGCGTTTGTTACAAGAATAAGACCAAACAGGACACATTTTAAGGGAAGTAATTCTTTGAGCCACCCATACACCTGGCTTCCAGTGTCCGTGTGTGAGATATGCAATATTGTCACCAGATGGTATTGTGAGTTTGCTACTTGTTTTAATAAATCCATGTTGAAAACGGTATTATGCAATAATAAGAATTTACTTACCGATAATTCTATTTCTCATAGTCCGTAGTGGATGCTGGGGACTCCGAAAGGACCATGGGGAATAGCGGCTCCGCAGGAGACTGGGCACAAAGTAAAAGCTTTAGGACTAGCTGGTGTGCACTGGCTCCTCCCCCTATGACCCTCCTCCAAGCCTCAGTTAGGATACTGTGCCCGGACGAGCGTACACAATAAGGAAGGATTTTGAATCCCGGGTAAGACTCATACCAGCCACACCAATCACACCGTACAACTTGTGATCTGAACCCAGTTAACAGCATGATAACAGAAGGAGCCTCTGAAAAGATGGCTCACAACAACAACCCGATTTTTGTAACAATAACTATGTACAAGTAATGCAGACAAACCGCACTTGGGATGGGCGCCCAGCATCCACTACGGACTATGAGAAATAGAATTATCGGTAAGTAAATTCTTATTTTCTCTAACGTCCTAGTGGATGCTGGGGACTCCGAAAGGACCATGGGGATTATACCAAAGCTCCCAAACGGGCGGGAGAGTGCGGATGACTCTGCAGCACCGAATGAGAGAACTCCAGGTCCTCCTCAGCCAGGGTATCAAATTTGTAGAATTTAGCAAACGTGTTTGCCCCTGACCAAGTAGCTGCTCGGCAAAGTTGTAAAGCCGAGACCCCTCGGGCAGCCGCCCAAGATGAGCCCACTTTCCGTGTGGAATGGGCTTTTACAGATTTTGGCTGTGGCAGGCCTGCCACAGAATGTGCAAGCTGAATTGTACTACAAATCCAACGAGCAATCGTCTGCTTAGAAGCAGGAGCACCCAGCTTGTTGGGTGCATACAAGATAAACAGCGAATCAGATTTTCTGACTCCAGCCGTCCTGGAAACATATTTTCAGGGCCCTGACTACGTCCAGCAACTTGGAATCCTCAAAGTCCCTAGTAGCCGCAGGCACCACAATAGGCTGGTTTAAGTGAAATGCTGAAACCACCTTAGGAAGAAATTGAGGACGAGTCCTCAATTCTGCCCTGTCCGTATGAAAAATTAGGTAAGGGCTTTTATAGGATAAAGCCGCCAATTCTGAGACACGCCTGGCTGAAGCCAGGGCTAACAGCATTACCACTTTCCATGTGAGATATTTTAAGTCCACAGTGGTGAGTGGTTCAAACCAATGTGATTTTAGGAATCCCAAAACTACATTGAGATCCCAAGGTGCCACTGGAGGCACAAAAGGAGGCTGTATATGCAGTACTCCCTTGACAAACGTCTGAACTTCAGGAACAGAAGCCAGTTCTTTTTGGAAGAATATTGACAGGGCCGAAATTTGAACCTTAATGGACCCTAATTTGAGGCCCATAGACAGTCCTGTTTGCAGGAAATGCAGGAAACGACCCAGTTGAAATTCCTCTGTAGGGGCCTTCCTGGCCTCGCACCACGCAACATATTTACGCCAAATACGGTGATAATGTTGTATGGTTACATCCTTCCTGGCTTTGATCAGGGTAGGGATGACTTCATCCGGAATGCCTTTTTCCTTCAGGATCCGGCGTTCAACCGCCATGCCGTCAAACGCAGCCGCGGTAAGTCTTGGAACAGACATGGTCCCTGCTGGAGCAGGTCCTTTCTTAGAGGTAGAGGCCACGGGTCTTCCGTGAGCATCTCTTGAATTTCCGGGTACCAAGTCCTTCTTGGCCAATCCGGAGCCACAAGTATAGTGTTTACTCCTCTCCTTCTTATGATTCTCAGTACTTTTGGTATGAGAGGAAGAGGAGGGAACACATACACTGACTGGTACACCCACGGTGTTACCAGAGCGTCCACAGCTATTGCCTGAGGGTCCCTTGACCTGGCGCAATATCTGTCCAGTTTTTTGTTGAGGCGGGACGCCATCATGTCCACCTTTGGTTTTTCCCAACGGTTCACAATCATGTGGAAGACTTCTGGGTGAAGTCCCCACTCCCCCGGGTGAAGATCGTGTCTGCTGAGGAAGTCTGCTTCCCAGTTGTCCACTCCCGGAATGAACACTGCTGACAGTGCTATCACATGATTCTCCGCCCAGCGAAGAATCCTTGCCACTTCCATCATTGCCCTCCTGCTTCTTGTGCCGCCCTGTCCGTTTACGTGGGCGACTGCCGTGATGTTGTCCGACTGGATCAACACCGGCTGACCCTGAAGCAGAGGTCTTGCCTGACTTAGGGCATTGTAAATGGCCCTTAGTTCCAGGATATTTATGTGAAGTGACGTTTCCATGCTTGACCACAAGCCCTGGAAATTTCTTCCCTGTGTGACTGCTCCCCAGCCTCTCAGGCTGGCATCCGTGGTCACCAGGACCCAATCCTGAATGCCGAATCTGCGGCCCTCTAGGAGATGAGCACTCTGTAACCACCACAGGAGAGACACCCTTGTCCTTGGAGACAGGGTTATCCGCTGATGCATTTGAAGATGCGATCCGGACCATTTGTCCAGCAGATCCCACTGAAAAGTTCTTGCGTGGAATCTGCCGAATGGAATCGCTTCGTAAGAAGCCACCATCTTTCCCAGGACCCTTGTGCATTGATGTACTGACACTTGGCCTGGTCTTAGGAGGTTCCTGACTAGGTCGGATAACTCCTTGGCTTTCTCCTCCGGGAGAAACACCTTTTTCTGTACTGTGTCCAGAATCATCCCTAGGAACAGCAGACGTGTCGTCGGAATCAGCTGCGATTTTGGAATATTTAGAATCCATCCGTGCTGTCGTAGTACTACTTGCGATAGTGCTACTCCGACCTCTAACTGTTCTCTGGACCTTGCCCTTATCAGGAGATCGTCCAAGTAAGGGATAATTAAGACGCCTTTTCTTCGAAGAAGAATCATCATTTCGGCCATTACCTTGGTAAAGACCCGGGGTGCCGTGGACAATCCAAACGGCAGCGTCTGAAACTGATAGTGACAGTTCTGTACCACAAACCTGAGGTACCCTTGGTGAGAAGGGCAAATTGGGACATGGAGGTAAGCATCCTTGATGTCCAGAGACACCATAAAGTCCCCTTCTTCCAGGTTCGCTATCACTGCTCTGAGTGACTCCATCTTGAACTTGAACCTTTTTATGTAAGTGTTCAAGGATTTCAGATTTAAAATGGGTCTTACCGAGCCGTCCGGCTTCGGTACCACAAACAGCGTGGAATAATACACCTTTCCCTGTTGTAGGAGGGGTACCTTGATTATCACCTGCTGGGAATACAGCTTGTGAATGGCTTCCAATACCGCCTCCCTGTCGGGGGGAGACGTTGGTAAAGCAGACTTCAGGAACCGGCGAGGGGGAGACGTCTCGAATTCCAATTTGTACCCCTGAGATACTACCTGCAGGATCCAGGGGTCCACTTGCGAGTGAGCCCACTGCGCGTTGAAATTTTTGAGACGGGCCCCCACCGTGCCTGAGTCCGCTTGTAAAGCCCCAGCGTCATGCTGAAGACTTGGCAGAAGCGGGGGAGGGCTTCTGCTCCTGGGAAGAGGCTGCCTGGTGCAGTCTTTTTCCCCTTCCTCTGCCCCGGGGCAGAAATGAGTGGCCTTTTGCCCGCTTGCCCTTATGGGGACGAAAGGACCGAGTTTGAAAAGACGGTGTCTTTTTTTGCTGAGAGGTGACCTGGGGTAAAAAGGTGGATTTTCCAGCTGTTGCCGTGGCCACCAGGTCCGATAGACCGACCCCAAATAACTCCTCCCCTTTATACGGCAATACTTCCATATGTCGTTTGGAATCCGCATCACCTGACCACTGTCGCGTCCATAACCCTCTTCTGGCAGAAATGGACATCGCACTTACTCTTGATGCCAGGGTGCAAATATCCCTCTGTGCATCTCGCATATATAGTAATGCATCCTTTAAATGCTCTATAGTCAATAATATACTGTCCCTATCCAGGGTATCAATATTTTCAGTCAGGGAATCCGACCAAGCCACTCCAGCGCTGCACATCCAGGCTGAGGCGATTGCTGGTCGCAGTATAACACCAGTATGTGTGTATATACCTTTTAGGATATTTTCCAGCCTTCTATCAGCTGGTTCCTTGAGGGCGGCCGTATCAGGGGACGGTAACGCCACTTGTTTTGATAAGCGTGTGAGCGCCTTATCTACCCTAGGGGGTGTTTCCCAACGCGCCCTAACCTCTGGCGGGAAAGGGTATAGTGCCAATAATTTATTAGAAATCAGCAGTTTTTTATCGGGGGAAACCCACGCTTTATCACACACCTCATTCAATTCATCTGATTCAGGAAAAACTACGGGTAGTTTTTTCACACCCCACATAATACCCTTTTTTGTGGTACTTGTAGTGTCAGAAATGTTCAACGCCTCCTTCATTGCCGTGATCATGTAACGTGTGGCCCTACTGGACATTACGTTTGTCTCCTCACCGTCGACACTGGAGTCAGTATCCGTGTCTGGGTCTGTATCGACCATCTGAGGTAACGGGCGCTTTAGAGCCCCTGACGGTGTTTGAGACGCCTGGACAGGCACTAACTGATTTGCCGGCTGTCTCATGTCGTCAACAGTTTTTTGCAAAGTGCTGACATTGTCACGTAATTCCTTAAATACGACCATCCAGTCAGGTGTCGACTCCCTAGGGGGTGACATCACTAAAACAGGCAATTGCTCCGCTTCCACATCATTTTCCTCCTCATACATGTCGACACAATCGTACCGACACCCAGCACACACACAGGGAATGCTCTGATAGAGGACAGGACCCCACGAGCCCTTTGGGGAGACAGAGGGAGAGTTTGCCAGCACACACCAGAGCGCTATATCTGTATAGGGATAACCTTATATAAGTGTTTCTCCCTTTTATAGCTGCTGTATGTATATTAACTGCCAAATAGTGCCCCCCCTCTCTTGTTTTACCCTGTTTCTGTAGCAGGACTGCAGGGGAGAGTCAGGGAGCCATCCTTCCAGCGGAGCTGTGAGGGAAAATGGCGCTTGTGTGCCGAGGAGATAGGCTCTGCCCCCTTCACAGCGGCCTTTTCTCCCGCTTTTTTTAGGAAAACTGGCAGGGGTTAAATGCATCCATATAGCCCAGGAGCTATATGTGATGCATTTCTTTAGCCATATAAGGTTTAAAACGTGTTTTATTGCGTCTCAGGGCACTCCCCCCCAGCGCCCTGCACCCTCAGTGACCGGAGTGTGAAGTGTGCTGAGAGCAATGGCGCACAGCTGCGGTGCTGTGCGCTACCTTATTTGAAGACAGGAACGTCTTCTGCCGCCGATTTTTCCGGACCTCTTCGCTCTTCTGGCTCTGTAAGGGGGCCGGCGGCGCGGCTCCGGGACCCATCCAGGCTGAACCTGTGATCGTCCCTCTGGAGCTAATGTCCAGTAGCCTAAGAAGCCCAATCCACTCTGCACGCAGGTGAGTTCGCTTCTTCTCCCCTTAGTCCCTCGATGCAGTGAGCCTGTTGCCAGCAGGTCTCACTGAAAATAAAAAAACCTATTTAAACTTTTACTCTAAGCAGCTCAGGAGAGCCACCTAGATTGCACCCTTCTCGTTCGGGCACAAAATCTTAACTGAGGCTTGGAGGAGGGTCATAGGGGGAGGAGCCAGTGCACACCAGCTAGTCCTAAAGCTTTTACTTTGTGCCCAGTCTCCTGCGGAGCCGCTATTCCCCATGGTCCTTTCGGAGTCCCCAGCATCCACTAGGACGTTAGAGAAATATAGATTTCTTTATGCAATATATAGATTTCCTTTGAGGTCAGCTGCAGCAAAGGTCTTAGGAAAGAAAAGGACGTCTTGGTGTCAGATAAGCGTGTTCATCTTTGTCCTGGGACAAGGCTCACTATCACACACTATATGGAGCACAGAGCATTGGAAGTATATAATGCTGCACCATTAGGGGCAGCACCTTGTCTTACATACTGTATAAATACAGGCTGGTAGATGCTAGATTCAAGTGGCCTAAGGGACCTTTTACGTTAGGGGGAGGAGCCATGACACAAGGGGGAGGAGCTAGGCCAGCGGGATAGTTCCTCTACTATCCACGCCCCCAACTATTACCTTTAGTAATCAGGTGGCGAGCGAAGTGAACCCGCGAGGGTACTTTTCGGGTACCCTGTTTGGCCGTAGCTCCTCCCCCTGGTAACATGTCTCCTCCCCTAGTGATGTCAGAAGGTCCCTTCTCCCACTCCGATTTAGAACCAACCAACACAGGATACGTTCAATTTGCAAGTGGTTGGGATCCCGGCGGTCAGGAATCGTGACAGCCGACAATGTCGCCGGCCGGAATCCCTGCAAAACAGGACTATTCCCACTCGTGGGTGTCCACGATACCCAAAGAGTGGGAATAGATCCTGCGGCGAACGCAGTGAACCTACTGAGCCCGCAAGGGGACTCTCTGTGCTTGCCTCGCTTCCGGCATTCTGGCGAACGGTATGCCGCGGTCAGGTTATGGACAGATGGCATCCCGCCTGCCGGTAATTCATACTGAATATGTATTTAATAGTGATGAGCGGATTCGGTTTTACTCGGTTCTCAAATCCGAACCTTATTGGCTCACTGATGTCACGTGTTTTGGATAGCCAATAAGATTCGGTTTTTAGAACCGAGTAAAACCGAATCCGCTCATTATTTATTTATACATACACACATATGATATACACACATACACATTGTATATAGGAGGAATCAACACAACACTGCTCCCTAAGATCAACACACATAAACCAAGTTTTCAGTTTCACTTTAAATCCATCTACATGTATGACAAGGCAGACACACACATGTAGTAACAGACATATAACATACGTACACAAGCATGCAGTGACAGACACACACATGCAGAGACACACACACATACACTGCAGCAGACCCCCAGGTACATACTGAGCCGCTGCAGTGTCCCCGGGCAGGCGCAGCTGCTGGCGGCCGGTCCCTGTCAGGGTGCTCTCAGAACAGCAGCAGCGGCGGGCGTCTCGGGTCACATGACAGGCAGAGGAGGAAGCGCGGCCGGGTCACGAGGGGATATGAGAGTCCCCCGCACTCACACACTGCGCCGCTACACATACACCCTTCTCACATCCGCCATGTTGGAGTGAAAGCGAGGCTAACCCTGTGCTGCTGCTGCTGCTGCTGCTGCTGCTGCTGCTGCTACACTGACACTGACACTGTACTCACGCACGCTGCGCTCGTCATGTAGCTGTAGGTGGTGTGTTATGTAGCTACAGCAAGTTATGTAGCTATAGCTCATCATGTAACGTGTAGATGTAGTGTAGGTCAACTATATATGTCAGACTCGTGTTATATACTAAGGTCATTTAATATATTACTATAGGTCATGTGTTATATAGATCATTTACTATATTACTATAGGTCATGTGTTATATACTAAGGTCATTTACTATATTACTATGGGTCATGTGTTATATACTAAGGTCATTTACTATATTACTATAGGTCATGTGTTATATACTAAGGTCATTTAATATATTACTATGGGTCATGTGTTATATACTATGGTTATTTAATATATTACTATAGGTCATGTGTTATATACAAAGGTCATTTAATATATTACTATGGGTCATGTGTTCTATACTATGGTCATTTAATATTTCTCTTACGTCCTAGAGGATGCTGGGGACTCCAAAAGGACCATGGGGTATAGACGGGATCCGCAGGAGCTTGGGCACACTGAAAAGACTTAAACTGGGTGTGAACTGGCTCCTCCCTCTATGCCCCTCCTCCAGACCTCAGTTGGATTCTGTGCCCAGGAGTGACTGGACACACACTAGGGGAGCTCTCCTGAGTTTCTCTGGAAAAGACTTTGTTAGATTTTTTATTTTCAGGGAGACCTGCTGGCTACAGGCTCCCTGCAGCATGGGAGTGAGGGGAGAGAAGCAGGACCTACTTCTTCTTAGTTTAAGGGCTCTGCTTCTCGGCTACTGGACACCATTAGCTCCAGAGGGTTCGATCACTTGGTGCGCCTAGCTGCTTGTTCCCGGAGCCGCGCCGTCACCCCCCTCACAGAAGCCAGAAGAAAGAAGTCGGGTGAGTATGAGAAGAAAAGAAGACTTCAGTGACGGCAGAAGACTCCAGTAACGAGGTACAGCGCAGCGGTAGCGCTTCGCTCTATGCTCCCACACACTTCACCAACGGCACTCACAGGGTGCAGGGCGCTGGGGGGGAGCGCCCTGGGCAGCATGTTACTGGGTCTGGGAGCTGGCAGAAAGCAGTTCGGTGCCTCGGCACCGCTTTTCATACCCCCGCCGGCATTTTCTTAATTTAAAATTTAGCGGGCTGAAGCTTAGCCGCACAGCTCGTCAGCGCCATTTTCTCTCCTCCACGCCGCTGCAAAGAACGCTTGCCCGGAACCTCCAAGCTCCTTTAAAAGTAACATGGAGCTGCACTGTCAACATATATTTTGTTTTGGGATATATGGGCGCTGCGGTGTGAGCTGGCATACTCCCTCTGTGTTTCTCTATCTGGGCTTCCTTGTGGGTCTGTCCCCTAGCTGAGGCGGTGTGTGTGTCGACATTCCGTGTCGGCATGTCTGAGGCTGAGTGTTATTCCCCGGAGGAGGTTGCTGGGGGAACAGATGTGGGTCTGGAGTTGGCCCTGTCGGCACAGCCGACACCTGATTTACTTACAATGTTAAGTACGCTTAATTCAAATGTGGCCTCTTTGTCTAAAAGGTTGGATAAATCGGAATCTCAGACTCGGGTATGGAGGAAATCCATGGAGGATGCTTTGTCTCAGGTGCAGACCCCGTCAGGGACGCAAAAGCGGCCTTTTAATCAGTTGGTAGATACGGATACCGACACGGATTCTGATTCCGATGTCGATTTCACTGAGGCTGCTTTACATCCACGGTTAGTTAAGAGTATTCAGTACATGATTGTGGCTATAAAGGATGTTTTACATATTTCTGACGGACCTGCGGTGCAGGAAACAAGGATTTGCTTGTTCAAAGGGAAAAAACCTGAGGTGAAGTTTCCCCCCTCTCATGAAATGAATACTCTTTGCGAAAAGGCTTGGGAGTCGCCGGATAAGAGGTGGCAGATTCCCAAGAGAATTTACATGGCGTATCCTTTCCCCTCTGATGACAGGGAAAAATGGGAGTCGTCTCCGAATGTCGACAAGGCTCTATCCTGGTTGTCTAAGAAGGTGGCGCTTCCGTCCCCTGACACGGCAGCACTCAAGGATCTGTAGATGTCTCTGAAGTCCATTTTCGCTAATACGGGTGCATTGCTCAGATCTGCTGTGGCGTCGGTATGGGTGAGTAGTGCTATTGCTAAATGGGCTGAGAATTTAGCGGCTGATATGGATACGCTTGATAAAGATAATGTTCTTTTAACTCTTGGTTATATCAAGGACGCTGCAGATTACCTGAAGGATGCGGCGAGGGATGTAGGTCCCTTGGGATCAAGAGCCAATGCCATGGCAATCTCGGCCAGGAGAGCGCTGTGGATTCATCAATGGAATGCTGATGCCACTCCAAGAGAGCTATGGAAACTCTCCCCTTCAAAGGTAATGTCTTGTTTGGTGACGGATTGGCTGATCTGGTGTCTACCGCGACAGCGGGTAAGTCATCTTTTCTTCCTTATGTTCCCACACAACAGAAAAAGACACCACATCAGCAGATGCAGTCCAATAAATACAAGCGTGGAAAAGGTTCGTCCTTCCTCGCTTCAAAGGGTAGAGCAAGGGGAAGAAAGTCGCCTGCAGTATCAGGCACCAAAGACCAAAAGTCCTCCCCTACCTCTACCAAGTGCACCGCATGACGCTGGGGCTTCCCTGGGGGAGTCCGGACCGGTGGGGGGCCGTCTGCGGATCTTCAGTCAGG
Organism: Pseudophryne corroboree; assembly: GCF_028390025.1. Taxonomy (NCBI): domain Eukaryota; kingdom Metazoa; phylum Chordata; class Amphibia; order Anura; family Myobatrachidae; genus Pseudophryne; species Pseudophryne corroboree. The sequence continues at coordinate 809,343,896 of NC_086449.1, read as the reverse complement.
TCTGGGTTCAATTAGGCCTGGATCCTTGGGTCCTAGATATAGTATCTCAGGGATACAAGTTGGAGTTTCAGGAGGTGCCCCCTCACCGGTTCTTCATTTCGGCCTTACCGGTGTCTCTTCTGGACAGGGAGGTGGTGAAGGCAGCAATACAAAAGTTGTGTCAACAGAGGTTCATTGTTCCCGTTCCCCCGTCCCAACAGGGGAGGGGTTATACTCGAGCCTCTTTGTGGTACCGAAACCGGACGGTTCGGTCAGACCGATTCTGAACCTAAAGTCCCTCAATCCATACTTGAAGGTTTTCAAGTTCAAGATGGAATCTCATCGAGCTGTGATTGCCAGCCTACAAGGGGGGGACTTTATTGCGTCAGTCGACATAAAGGATGCCTACTTACACGTCCCAATATATCCTCCGCATCAAGCTTTCCTAAGGTTTGCGGTAGAGGATTCTCATTACCAATTTCAGACATTGCCGTTTGGGCTTTCCACGGCCCCGAGGATTTTCACCAAAGTCATGGCAGAAATGATGGTTCTCCTTCGCAAGCAAGGGGTTACCATTATCCCGTACTTGGACGATCTCCTGATAAAGGCGAGGTCCAGGGAACGGTTGATAAGAAATGTGGATTTGTCTCTGTCCGTTCTGCGACAACACGGTTGGCTGCTAAATTTGCCAAAGTCTCAGTTGATCCCGACCACTCGGTTGCCCTTTCTGGGCATGGTTCTGGAAACGGCTTGCGGAAGGTGATTCTTCCGGGAAGACAAAGCTCTGGAACTCCAGACGATGGTCAGGGAGCTTCTGAGGCCAAAAAGTGTGTCGGTTCATCAATGTACTCGGGTTCTAGGGAAGATGGTTGCGGCGTACGAAGCCATTCCGTTTGGCAGGTTTCATGCCCGGGCGTTTCAGTGGGAACTGCTGAGCAAGTGGTCCGGGTCTCACCTGCACATGCACCGGAAGATAAGTCTATCTCCCAGGGCCAGGATTTCTCTCCTGTGGTGGCTACAAAGTTCTCACCTCCTAGGAGGGCGCCAATTCGGTATCCTGGATTGGGTCCTGTTGACAACAGATGCAAGTCTCCGAGGCTGGGGCGCAGTCACCCAGGGAAGAAATTTCCAGGGGAAATGGTCGCTCCAGGAATCTTGTCTCCACATAAATGTTCTCGAGTTAAGAGCCATTTACAATGGCCTGATACAAGCAAGAAGCCTTCTTCAGGGTCAGCCTGTCCTGATACAATCAGACAACATAACTGCGGTGGCACATATAAACCGTCAAGGCGGAACAAGGAGCAGGGCGGCTATGGCGGAGGCCACAAGAATCCTTCGCTGGGCGGAACAGCACGTGAGCGCCCTGTCAGCAGTCTTCCACGATCTCCATCCAGGAGAGTGGGCTCTTCATCAAGAAGTATTTGTAGAAGTGACAAGGTGTTGGGGTACTCCTCTGATAGACATGATGGCGTTTCGCCTCAACAAGAAACTTCCAAAGTATTGTTCCAGGTTAAGGGACCCCCAAGCCAGTGCAGTGTACGCCCTGGTAACTCCGTGGGTTTTTCAGTCTGTGTATGTGTTCCCTCCGCTTCCTCTCATTCCAAAGGTGCTGGGACTCATTCGACGAGCAAGAGTGCAAGCAATTCTTGCCGTTCCAGATTGGCCAAGAAGGGCCTGGTATCCAGATCTTCAGGAACTACTTGTGGAAGATCCTTCGCCACTCCCTCTCAGAGAGGACCTGTTATTGCAGGGACCATGCGTGTTTCCAGACTTACCGCGGCTGCGTTTGACGGCATGGACGTTGGGCACCAAATCTTAGCTCGGAAAGGTATTCCCGGGGAGGTCATTCCCACTCTCCTTAAGGAGAGTAAGGAAGTTACGGCGAAACATTATCACCGTATTTGGAGAAAGTATGTTTCGTGGTGTGAGACTAAAGCTGCTCCTGCGGAAGAATTTCACTTGGGTCGGTTTCTCCATTTTTTGCAGGCAGGCGTCGATGCCGGCCTGAAATTGGGTTCCATCAAGGTGCAAATTTCGGCTTTATCTATCTTCTTTCAGAAGGAATTGGCTGTTCTCCCTGAGGTTCAGACTTTTGTGAAGGGAGTGATGCATATCCATCGTCCGTTTGTGCCCCCGGTGGCACCATGGGATCTTGACGTGGTCTTACAGTTTCTTATGTCTTCCTGGCTTGAACCTTTGCGTAAGGTTGAGTTAAAGTTTCTCACTTGGAAGGTGGTCATGCTGTTGGCTCTGGCATCTGCCAGGCGGGTGTCTGAGTTGGCGGCCTTGTCACACAAGAGTCCGTACTTGATCTTCCATTCGGATAGGGCGGAATTGAGGACTCGTCAACAATTTCTGCTGAAGGTGGTTTCTTCATTTCACATTAACCAACCTATTGTGGTACCTGTGGCTACAGATGCTGTGGCAGTTCCAAAGTCTCTTGATGTTGTGAGAGCTTTGAAGATCTACGTCGCCAGAACGGCGTTGGCCAGAAAAACATGTATGCTTCCAACAAGATTGGTCATCCTGCTTTGAAGCAGACTATTGCACGCTGGATTTGTAGTACGATTCAGCAAGCTCATTCTTCGGCTGGGCTACCGGTGCCGAAATCAGTGAAGGCCTATTCTACCAGGAAGGTGGGCTCATCTTGGGCGGCTGCCCGAGGGGTCTCGGCACTTCAGCTTTGCCGAGCAGCTACGTGGTCGGGTTCAAACACCTTTGCTAAGTTTTATAAGTTTGATACCCTGGCTGATGAGGACCTCATGTTTGCTCAATCGGTGCTGCAGAGTCGTCCGCACTCTTCCGCCCGTGTTGGAGCTTTGGTATAAACCCCATGGTCCTTTTGGAGTCCCCAGCATCCTCTAGGATGTAAGAGAAAATAGGATTTTGGTACCTACCGGTAAATCCTTTTCTCCTAGTCCGTAGAGGATGCTGGGCGCCCGTCCCAGTGCGGACGGTTACTTGCAGTGTGTTCTTATTAGTAGCATTGGTTTACACACAGGTTGTGTATTAGTTATATTCAGCTTGTTGCTGCAGTTAAATTCATACTGTTATCTGGTTTACTGTTACTCCGGTTGTACGGTATGTTGTGGTGTGGGCTGGTATGTTCTAGCCTTAGTTTGAACTAAAATCTTTTCCTCGAAATGTCCGTCGTTCCTGGGCACAGTTCCTATAACTGAGGTCTGGGGGAGGGGCATAGAGGGAGGAGCCAGTTCACACCCAGTTAAAGTCTTTTTAGTGTGCCCAAGCTCCTGCGGATCCCGTCTATACCCCATGGTCCTTTTGGAGTCCCCAGCATCCTCTACGGACTAGGAGAAAAGGATTTACCGGTAGGTACCAAAATCCTATTATTACTATAGGTCATGTGTTATATACTATGGTCATTAAATACATTACTATAGGTCATGTGTTATATACTAAGGCCATTTAATATTTCTCAGATGTCCTAGAGGATGCTGGGGACTCCGTAAGGACCATGGGGTATAGACGGGGTCCGCAGGAGACATGGGCACACTAAAAGACTTTGACTGGGTGTGAACTGGCTCCTCCCTCTATGCCCCTCCTCCAGACTCCAGTTAGATTCTGTGCCCAGCAGAGACTGGACACACACTAGGGGAGCTCTCCTGAGTTTCTCTGAAAATACTTTGTTAGGTTTTTTATTTTCAGGGAGACCTACTGGCTACGGGCTCCCTGCATCGTGGGACTGAGGGGAGAGAAGCAGACCTACTTCTTCTGAGTTAAGGGCTCTGCTTCTTAGGCTACTGGACACCATTATCTCCAGAGGGTTCGATCACTTGGTGCGCCTAGCTGCTTGTTCCCGGAGCCGCGTCGTCACCCCCTCACAGAAGCCAGAAGAAAGAAGCCGGGTGAGTATTAGAAGAACAGAAGACTTCAGTGACGGCAGAAGACTTCAGAGTCTCAGAGGGGGGCGCCCTGGGCAGCAATATACCTCTCTAATGAGCCTGGCAAAAGATGTATACAGTGCATAGGCACTGTATACGGACCCCCGTCAGTATAAAAATTTTATATAATAGCGGGGCTGAAGCGCGCTGAGAAGGGGGCGTGGCTTAGCCCTCACAACTCGATACAGCGCCATTTTCTCCTCACAGAGACGCTGTCTCCGCCAAAGCACTGTTAGACAGCTAGCAGTGTAAACCTAAAAGAAATGTAAGTGAAGGCGCACAATATGTTAACCGACTGCTGTTTTGATACAAATTACTGATTTATTTCAAATTACTGATTAAAATCTTAATCTTACATACAAACAGTAAAACAAAATTATTAGCATAAAACCATGAAACAGTGATTTGGCAAATTACTCCATAAGCAAGTGAATGTAAACTCCACACAGATTGCGCTTTGATTGGTAATGCTCCCTTTTACAAGCTTAATTGCATGCACCTACAGAGGTTAAACCAATTAAGGAAGAATTCTCCTTCAGCCGAAATAGTACTTGCACATAAATACGCAAAGTTAGTATTTGTTCCAAACAGAGTAGTTGTTAGTTCACAAAGGGATTAATTAGTTGCATGCACTTATGCGGTTTATGCGGTTAGAATTTAACTCTCCTTCGGCTGAGTAGATGTAGTATCATGCACCAATGATTTAGAAAGATTTAAGCTCCAAGCAGACTGACTGTTAAATCGTGCAAAAAGACAATCATAAATGGTGACATGTCACTTTAAAAAGGATGCTGTTCATATATGGGGTGTTTGTATGTTAATACTTCACCCATCCGTTAGTGTCAGGAGCGCTCCTGGGTTGTGCAAGCCCGTATGTCCTCCTAGTGTTTCCTCCTGCCTGGTCCACAGTAGCTGGAATCTTGGTTTCAGATGCAGGGGACGGGTCCCCCATCCCCTGCATCTGAAACCAAGATTCCAGCTACTGTGGACCAGGCAGGAGGAAACACTAGGAGGACATACGGGCTTGCACAACCCAGGAGCGCTCCTGACACTAACGGATGGGTGAAGTATTAACATACAAACACCCCATATATGAACAGCATCCTTTTTAAAGTGACATGTCACCATTTATGATTGTCTTTTTGCACGATTTAACAGTCAGTCTGCTTGGAGCTTAAATCTTTCTAAATCATTGGTGCATGATACTACATCTACTCAGCCGAAGGAGAGTTAAATTCTAACCGCATAAACCGCATAAGTGCATGCAACTAATTAATCCCTTTGTGAACTAACAACTACTCTGTTTGGAACAAATACTAACTTTGCGTATTTATGTGCAAGTACTATTTCGGCTGAAGGAGAATTCTTCCTTAATTGGTTTAACCTCTGTAGGTGCATGCAATTAAGCTTGTAAAAGGGAGCATTACCAATCAAAGCGCAATCTGTGTGGAGTTTACATTCACTTGCTTATGGAGTAATTTACCAAATCACTGTTTCATGGTTTTATGCTAATAATTTTGTTTTACTGTTTGTATGTAAGATTAAGATTTTAATCAGTAATTTGAAATAAATCAGTAATTTGTATCAAAACAGCAGTCGGTTAACATATTGTGCGCCTTCACTTACATTTCTTTTAGTGATACATTTTTTATGTTGAGTGGATTTCCAGGTCCACATTGTGAAGGCAGCCAAAACTAGGTTGTCCTCTCCATTTAGAGGCTACATTCAAGAAAAATTCAGCGCCAGACACATTTTTTTCAGCAGTGTAAACCGAAGGGGGACACAGTGATTTTAGTGCATTATATGTGTAAAAATGTAGCACTATATTCTATAATGTGCGTGTAGTCAATGAGTTGTAAATAAGTGTCTGTTTTCACTGTCAGATATACCCATTATAGCTTTTTAGTACACGTGTCGACATATGTGAGTGCTCTGCCGCAAACAGCTATGGGAATCCCTCTGTCGGCATTGCCGACTCCTGATGGTACTTGAATAAGTAGATGAAGTGTCAGCAGGTCGGTAGTTGTATGCTTTTTCAAAAGTAAACACTGTATGGGAGACACAGTAGTATGTGGGTGACCCTGTCGGCACCAACTGTTATTACTGGGTGTAAATTAACATGATGTAACTAACCTATACCTGTATATATATGTATGTATGGTACGGTTCCATGGGCCTGTAGCTCGAGCACAGACGTGGTTGTATTTGTGGGGGAGTGATATTAAAACTATGTGTATATACTTCCCTCGGACCCCTCGGGGTCGCAAGAATGTTATTTTGCCTGGTTACTACTCCCTGTTGTCGACGAATACTATGTTTTATGTCGACCATAAGGTTTCCTGTTAGATCCACAACATTGGCATTCAGTACATGTTCATACACATTCAGAACACATTAATGTCACTAGGGACCCTGCGTTACTGGACAAAATACTTATATGTATGATATATATATATATATCTCCTATATAATAGCCCAGATCTGTGACCTTGTGCTTCATTTGCTAACGCTGGGCGGAGTCAAAACAGTGGGCGGAGTTAGTCAAATGAGTCACAGATCTTGCCAAATCTACAGGAGACTAGGAGCAGAAGCAGATAGTATGGGCATGGCACAGGCAGGGGTGCATACCTCCCAGCTTTCTGCAGGAGCTTTCTTCAGGCAGAAGGAGGGACACACACTCGGCGAAAAGGGGGCGTGGCTTCACGGGAGGGCCCCCGTTTTCCTCAGTGAGGGGGCATGCCCAGCGCTCTGTGAGCTGCTGGCATGCCCCCAGGGGCTGATTATGAGTCCGGGGGGCCCAGGGCACTTGAGACAGGGGAGCCCTATCACATTGCTGTGCCTGCTGTGGGTTGGGGGCGTGGCCTAATCGCGGGATGCGCGGCCACGCCCCCTTATGCAAATTCCGAATTTTATTTTTATTTTTTTTAATGGTATTTTGGCCCCTCAGCTAGGGCTAAATCCAGAGGGGGTGGTCGCTCCCACCTACACACCCGCACAGGCAGAAGAAAGCAGGGAGACTGCTGCCTCCCTGCAACACCACAGACCTGCCAATACGCAGCAGCGTGTGCTGACTGTAGCACAATGCTGCCGTTGTTGCTGGCAGAACGGGGGGGGGGAGCTTCTGAGCTGGGACAGAGCTACTCCAGCCGGGGGGCCCCCTAAAACTGTGGGGCCAACGGTACGTACCCCCTGCCCACCCCCCTTAATCCGGCTCTGCTGCTGGAACCCCCCCTTAATCCGTACCCCCTGATGCCCCCTCTCCCTCTGTCTCCACTATTCACCGCTGCTCTGCTAAGCAGAACAGCGAGTACAGGAGCTTTCCAACTGACCCCCCCACCGCGGGACACTGCGACCCGCGGGTGGGACAGCGGGACAGACCCCAAAAAATGGGACTGTCCCGCGAAAATCGGGACATTTGGGAGGTATGGGGGTGTGTGAGGGGTATGTCATACAGACAGACGGGCACCGGCTCACTGTGTGCTTGACCCCCCACATCGGCATACTCAGCAGGGTCTCTCTGGCGCGGAGGAGCGTCACTTTCTGGCACACTCCACGCTTCTTAGCTGCAGTTTTGTGGGGCACCTGCCGCTGTGCAGGTTCCGTACTGCCTCTGTTATCTCCAGCCCCGACAACCCCACCGCTAGCTGCAGCGCTGCCACCCGCAGTGAGGTGCGCCCAGCTCATTCACACACTTTAGCCGGCGGGCAGCGCTGCAGAAATCCGAGCTGCTTGCAGGCTCCGACTTACTCCTCCCTCCAGCCGCAGCGTCTCCTGGGAGCAAACCAGTCACTCCCATTCTCCCCTTACCACAGTGCCCGGCAGCCGCGAGGTCCGCGCCACGTGCATGCTATGACCACCTCCTCCCTCCAGCCGCAGCATCTCCTGGGGGCTAACCAGTAATTTCCAGTCTCACCTTACCACAGTGCCCGGCAGCTGCGCGAGGTCTGCGGTGTGTGACTGAGGAGGGGGGGAGGGATGCGGACGGGCAGAGGAAGCAGGACTCCAGCCTGAGAGAGTCAGCCATGCCAAGTCTCCAGCAGCAGCAGATCCCAACAGGTTGGAGTGGAACAGCAGCAGCCAGCAGCAGTGACTCCGGTAAGACACATCTGTCTGTCACCACTGTTTTGTCCCTAATACCAATCTCTCCCGTGCCCTGTGTTCTGTCATGTCCCTGTCACCCCTGGCCTTGCCCTGCCACCCTTATCCTGGCCCTTTCACCCTTATCCTGGCCCTTTCACCCTTATCCTGGCCCTGTCACCCTTATGCTGGCCCTGTCACCCCTATCCTGGCCCTGTCACCCCTGTGCTTGCCCTGTCAACCCTATACTGGCCCCGTCACCCCTGTCCTGGTCCTGCCGCCCCTACCCTGTCCCTGTCACCCCTATCCTGTCCCTGTCATTTCTGTCCTGGCCCCGTCGCCCCTGTCCTGGCCCCGTCACCCCTGTCCTGGCACCGTCACCCCTGTTCTGACCCTGTCACCCCTGTCCTGGCCCCGTCAACCCTGTCCTGGCCCTGTCACCCCTGTCCTGGCCCTGTTACTGCATACCCTCCAACTACCTTTTATGGCATGTACAGTACCCGCAGCGCCTCCAGACCTCTCCCCAATGCACCACACCTCCGCACCTTCCCCTCCACCACATGCTGCACTCCACCCCTCCCCCACATGCTGTGCCTCCAGACCCCCTACACAACCCGCGGCTCCCACTCCTCCGCCCCTTCACCACCCACAGCACCTCCAGGCCCCCTCCACCATTCACCCCCTTTATATGTCTCCCCCCGCACCTGCCCCTCCACCACCTGCAGCACCTCCGGACCTCCTTTCCCATCCGCCGCACCACCCGTACCTGCCCCTACCCTACCCATGGTGCCTGCGGTCCCCTACCCCACCCCCGGCACTCCCGTCCCTTCCCATCCCACAGCACCTCCGGAACCCTTCACCCATGCACAACATCCCCACACCTACCCCTCTCCCACCCGTGGCACCCCTGCCCCTCCCCCACCTGCAGTGCCTCCGGACCCCTCCCCCATCTGCATCCCCCACTCCTCTGCCCCTCCCCCACCCGCAGCACCTCCCGAACCTTCCCCATCCGGGCCCCACCCCCACTTCTGCCCCCCCTCCACCCGCAGCATCTACAGACACCATCCGCAGTCCCCCCCGCACCCGCTACATTCTGTACATCGTGCCCTGCAGGTGCTGTTCACGCCATCGCAAGGGGCTGCGCCTCCTTCACCATCGCACGCCCTTTCATTGTGCAATATTTAACCACTAACAAAGGAATGCAGGTAATACTCCATATAATACAAATATTAAACCCCAGAAAGGCATGCAAGGGTTAAGGGGGCGTAGCCCCTTGCGACGGTGTGAAGAGCGCCCGTAGGGCGCGATGAAGCACCTAGTGTGTATATATATATATATATATATATATATATATATATATATATATATATATATATATATATATAGGATATGTGTGTATATGTGTATTAAAATATGTATATTCATATTACAATCTCTAATGAATGCTGAAGTAAAATTATTCCTTCTCATGTGCTGGTCGCTCTGTTGATAAAGCTCTAGGTCAGCCGGGACGAGATGGTCTCAGATCCACATGAGGAGTCCGAGTGTTTATTCTTTTCCCGCCGCGGATAGAATAAAGTGAAAGTCAACCCCTGGTCTGCACGGGGCCCTGTCACAAAGGATCGTATACAGGAAGATAAGTGATATTTTAATTATTTGCATTACATACGCATGGGGGAGTGCTTGTATTCAGAAACGGTCGGTTACCTTGGCATCCGATAGAATTACACTAGAGAGAGAGGGGATGTTTCTTATGTTGGGTCTTCTCTATAACATTGCGGCAGACTGCCGTGGGACTACAGGAGGTATGGGACTCTTGGGTGCACGGGCCACTTCCATGGCCCTCTCGACTGGTAGGGCGTTGTGGATTCACCAAGGGAATGCTGAGGCTGACTCCGAGAGATACTGGAGTATTTTCCCTATGAAGGTGTAACCAGTGTTTGGGGATGCCTTGGTTAAGTTACTCTCGGCAGATACCACTGGTAAGTCTACCTTTGAGAGATAGGTTCCCTCACAACGGTTGCTGACGCATTCTTTTGTGGGATGCAGTCATTTTGTGGCAAAAAAGTTTAAGATGATAGGGCTATGCGCTGTTACCAGAAGGATGTGCTATACCCCAAATAAATATCACCACTCTCACTTTTTACTTTTTGGGTGGGATATTCACAATTTATTGGGAACAGATATACATAAAGTGCAAAAGATCTTAAAGCAGTTTTAAAGTGTCACAGTGCACATGCTGCTAAAATTTCATAGCACTAAGATTTGACATTACAAGATTTTTTTTAAAAAACATGTAATAAAAGACATAAAAAACATAGAAAAAAACTCCTTATTTTCGTACCCTCTTGGGCTAGTGGTGTGTGCCTTAGTGTGGTGAAATCGGGTCCTGTCTAGGCCGTCCAGCAACACACCACTAAGCTTTGCCCAAAATGTTGGAGAGTCTTTAGGAGTCCACCAAAGTGTTCAGCATCACCAGCATGACGCGTTTCGGATCCTTGTAAATCCTTTTTCAAATGCATGTGTTACTGAACGTCCTTAGGGTATTTATACCCTGAATCCGGATGGGACCGCCCTGCACTTCCTGTTTGTTCGTCCCGCCTTTTTCGCTGCAGGCGGCGCAGCGGAAATACGTCATCTGCGTTCCAGCTTTTACCGGAAGTCCGTTTTTTTGCGTTCCACTGGCCGGCGGAAGTTGTTACTTTGTTTGCGTTCCACCGCGGTCCGGAAGATACTAGGATCTTACTAGTCCAACAAGAGATATTTTCTGCAGAGGGATATTTTCAGAAAACAAACAACACACCAAATTCTCTGTTAAAAAAACTATCACGGTACTTTGTATTCCCGCTAAGTCCATCCCTAATATGAGAATTGGAGGTTTATTTGATCTTTTGGTAGTATCCCAATTCCGATATGGTAATCATGTAAAAGATAAAAGATAAGAAATATTAGATTAAGATCATACATCACGTTAAAAACCATTTGAGCTCGAAGTCTGCATTTAAACCTCTCGGAATGAGACTATTTAACATATATATCCATTTCATTTCCTTTTTAGCGAGACACACTTCTACATCTTTATATTTCCATGAATTATTAACTTGTTCTAACCCCAAGAACCTCTTTATACAGGTTTCCGCATTATTATGGACCTTTTTAAAATGTTCCGAAAGTGGGTGGCTAAGATTTCCCTTCTTTATATTATAAACATGTTCTGCCATTCGTGTTTTCAAATTCCTTGTGGTTTTGCCTATATAGATCAATCCACACGTACACTCTATTAAATAAATAATATTCCTTGAGTGACATGTTATAAAGCTATTAATGGTATATTCTTTTTCATTAGCATAAAAAGAGGTAGTTTTTCTTAAATTATTATGCTTATATGTTGAACGACACATTAAGCAAGAGCCACATCTATGAAAACCTTTTGTTCTTTCACTTTTGAGTTTTAGGTCTGGTAGTGTGCTCTTTACCAGGTTATCTTTTCAAAGATCTTGCTCTTTTGTATATAAAGGAAGGTTTTGTTGGAAGATACTCCTTTAAAACTGGGTCTTCTTTCAGAATCCTCCAGTTTTTTGATACACTCCTTTCTAATTCCCTAAAATGAGAGCCATACTGACTTATATAGGACCATTCATAGTTTGAATTTTTTTGGGTGTTTCCATCCTTTTCTTTATATTTCAAAAGTTCATGTCTATCTAATGTTAAAACTTTGTTTTTTGCTTCTACTAATTTTTCCTTAGAATATCCTTTTTCTATAAATCTTTCGCTAATTTTTTTCTATCTCCTCTACACATATATCATTTTCTGTACAGTTTCTTTTAGCCCATTTAAACTGGCCAAGTGGGATTCCCTCTAGCCAGTTTTGATGATGTTCGCTAGAGATGTCTATATATGAATTGGAGTCCGTCTCTTTCTTATATAATTTGGTGTGGAGGTGATCATCCTTTATATAAATTTCCAAATCTAAGAAGCTAAGCTGATTGCAGCTTTTTGTAAAAGTTAAATTAATATTATAATCATTATGGTTTAAAGATTCACAGAAGGGATCTAATGTTTCAGGGTTTCCACGCCACACAAAAAATATATCGTCTATAAAACGATACCAGCACACCAGGTTTGCCCCCTTTTCTCTTGCCAAATCTATTGTATGGTGTTCCCAGTATGACATAAATAGATTGGCATAGCTAGGGGCAAACCTGGTGCCCATAGCAGTTCCGAGAATTTGTAAATAATAACTCCCATTAAAATAAAAATAATTGTTTTCTAAAATAAATTCTATAGAGTCCACAATAAACGATTTTAAATCTTGTGAGTAGTCACTCTTATCCAAGAAGAAAGTTATAGCATCTTTTCCTCTGTTCCAGTCAATTATAGTATATAGACTGGATACGTCTGCAGTGACTAATATACATTCATTATCCCAACGTATTTGGGTTAGCTTTCTTAGAACATCCGAAGTATCTCTAATAAAGGCTGAGGTTTTATTCACCAATGGTTGCAAATAATAATCAACCATTGCCGAGAGATTTGATGTAATGCTATTTACCCCCGAAATAATTGGTCTTCCTGGGGGTTTATTTTTATCCTTATGTATCTTCGGAAGTATATACATTGTGGGAGTTGTAGGGTTTTTTATTAGAACAAATTCCTTCTCATCTTGCGTGATTACTTCTTTAGATAGTGCTACATTTATGAGAGACTCCAATTTACTAATAATTTGACATGTAGGGTCACTTCTCAATTTTCTATATGTCGTTAAATCACCCAACTGTCTGTTCACTTCACTGATGTAGTCTACCCTATCTAAAACTACTACTGAACCGCCCTTATCCGCGGGTTTTATTATTATTTGATTGTTCTCTTTTAACGATTTCACTGCTTCTCTTTCTTTTTTTGTTAAGTTCCTTTTTCTGGAGCCTTTAAAGTTTCTAATATCTTTTTCAACTAAAGTGCGGAAGCTCTCTATACAATTTCCCTTGAGGTATTTGGGGTAAAAGGTAGATTGGGGTTTAAAAGGTGTTTTTGATCCCCCAGGTTCATTAAGTTGTGGAATTTCTTTACTATCCTTTGATAAGAAAAATTTCTTAATACATAGCTTACGAATAAACTTTTGTAAGTCAATATATGCTTCAAAGGGATTCCCCGAAGAGGTGGGGGCAAATTTTAACCCTTTCTGCAACACTTTCTGTTCATATTGAGTTAGAACATATGAGCTTAGATTAAACACTTTTCCTTGTTCTAAGGGTGTGTTTTTAGTCTCATTTTGAGGGATATTTTTTATCTTTTTACTTTTATGTTTCTTCTTCCCTCCTCCCCTCTTTCCTCTTCTCTTATTATTAGTTATAGTCTTCTTGGGGTTCTGCCCTCCCATCCTAAAAAAGACTCCTCATTTCTGAGTGGTTCATAACGATTTCTAACAGGTGCATTGTAGTTGAAGTTCTCCCTAGAATATTTGGGGTATTCATCTCGTTGCCGCCAATTTGTCTGTCTATTGAGGTAATGTTTATCTTTCCAATTATCCCTTCTCTTTGCATATTCTTGAGGGAGATACTCCCTATCATTCTGATTGATTGGCTCATTTCTTAGGGGTTGATAATTATTTTTCTCTTATTTTGAGTTTTCCATTTAGATAAAGGGGTTTGATTCATGGGATCTGATTGTAGAGATGTTTTATTTTTTATTTTCTTTCTTATCTTCTATATCTCTTTGATATTTTTTCTGTTTTTTAATTTTTAAATCTTTTGTGTTTTTTTTCTAGTTTAGAGATGATAAGTTTCTCTTTGGTTTTAACATCCTCTAAATCTATAAAATGTTTTATTAACAATTTCAATCTATCAATTTCTTGATTTAGTTCTTTCAGATCGATTTTCCATTCCTTTAGTAGCAGATCAATCAGGGACCGGGAACATTTATTCAAAATATGATCCCATTCTTGCCTGAAATCATCTCTCGCTGATATGAAGGAAGGGAATTTCTGAATTTGCAAACCTTTTGGTATCATGTTGTCTACCTGGTATTTTTCAAGGAAGACAACCTCTCACCATATTCGGTTCTCCTTAAGCATACATTTCTCTAATTTATTCATTACTACTGACAAATCTTCATCAGCAACACTTGGATCAATGGTATTTTCAGAAAAGATGCTCTTAAGTAATTCATTTCGAGTTTCTCTATAAGAGAACATCCCTGCAGCAAATAAACCAAATCCTAGGTGTTTAGACAACAGCTAGCAGAAAAAGGATTGGACAGGTGAATTTGCGCAATTAACTGGAAGTACTGCAGCAAGGACCTATCATCTGAACAAGCAAACACCTAAGCTTGTAAATATTCTGTGGCAAAAAAGTTTAAGATGATAGGGCTATGCGCTGTTACCAGAAGGATGTGCTATACCCCAAATAAATATCACCACTCTCACTTTTTACTTTTTGGGTGGGATATTCACAATTTATTGGGAACAGATATACATAAAGTGCAAAAGATCTTAAAGCAGTTTTAAAGTGTCACAGTGCACATGCTGCTAAAATTTCATAGCACTAAGATTTGACATTACAAGATTTTTTTTTTAAAAACAGGTAATAAAAGACATAAAAAACATAGAAAAAAACTCCTTATTTTCGTACCCTCTTGGGCTAGTGGTGTGTGCCTTAGTGTGGTGAAATCGGGTCCTGTCTAGGCCGTCCAGCAACACACCACTAAGCTTTGCCCAAAATGTTGGAGAGTCTTTAGGAGTCCACCAAAGTGTTCAGCATCACCAGCATGACGCGTTTCGGATCCTTGTAAATCCTTTTTCAAATGCATGTGTTACTGAACGTCCTTAGGGTATTTATACCCTGAATCCGGATGGGACCGCCCTGCACTTCCTGTTTGTTCCTCCCGCCTTTTTCGCTGCAGGCGGCGCAGCGGAAATACGTCATCTGCGTTCCAGCTTTTACCGGAAGTCCGTTTTTTTGCGTTCCACTGGCCGGCGGAAGTTGTTACTTTGTTTGCGTTCCACCGCGGTCCGGAAGATACTAGGATCTTACTAGTCCAACAAGAGATATTTTCTGCAGAGGGATATTTTCAGAAAACAAACACACCAAATTCTCTGTTAAAAAAACTATCACAGTACTTTGTATTCCCGCTAAGTCCATCCCTAATATGAGAATTGGAGGTTTATTTGATCTTTTGGTAGTATCCCAATTCCGATATGGTAATCATGTAAAAGATAAAAGATAAGAAATATTAGATTAAGATCATACATCACGTTAAAAACCATTTGAGCTCGAAGTCTGCATTTAAACCTCTCGGAATGAGACTATTTAACATATATATCCATTTCATTTCCTTTTTAGCGAGACACACTTCTACATCTTTATATTTCCATGAATTATTAACTTGTTCTAACCCCAAGAACCTCTTTATACAGGTTTCCGCATTATTATGGACCTTTTTAAAATGTTCCGAAAGTGGGTGGCTAAGATTTCCCTTCTTTATATTATAAACATGTTCTGCCATTCGTGTTTTCAAATTCCTTGTGGTTTTGCCTATATAGATCAATCCACACGTACACTCTATTAAATAAATAATATTCCTTGAGTGACATGTTATAAAGCTATTAATGGTATATTTTTTTCATTAGCATAAAAAGAGGTAGTTTTTCTTAAATTATTATGCTTATATGTTGAACGACACATTAAGCAAGAGCCACATCTATGAAAACCTTTTGTTCTTTCACTTTTGAGTTTTAGGTCTGGTAGTGTGCTCTTTACCAGGTTATCTTTCAAAGATCTTGCTCTTTTGTATATAAAGGAAGGTTTTGTTGGAAGATACTCCTTTAAAACTGGGTCTTCTTTCAGAATCCTCCAGTTTTTTGATACACTCCTTTCTAATTCCCTAAAATGAGAGCCATACTGACTTATATAGGACCATTCATAGTTTGAATTTTTTTTGGGTGTTTCCATCCTTTTCTTTATATTTCAAAAGTTCATGTCTATCTAATGTTAAAACTTTGTTTTTTGCTTCTACTAATGTTTCCTTAGAATTTATTTTAGAAAACAATTATTTTTATTTTAATGGGAGTTATTTTTTACAAATTCTCGGAACTGCTATGGGCACCAGGTTTGCCCCTAGCTATGCCAATCTATTTATGTCATACTGGGAACACCATACAATAGATTTGGCAAGAGAAAAGGGGGCAAACCTGGTGTGCTGGTATCGTTTTATGGACAATATATTTTTTGTGTGGCGTGGAAACCCTGAAACATTAGATCCCTTCTGTGAATCTTTAAACCATAATGATTATAATATTTAACTTTTACAAAAAGCTGCAATCAGCTTAGCTTCTTAGATTTGGAAATTTATATAAAGGATGATCACCTCCACACCAAATTATATAAGAAAGAGACGGACTCCAATTCATATATAGACATCTCTAGCGAACATCATCAAAACTGGCTAGAGGGAATCCCACTTGGCCAGTTTAAACGGGCTAAAAGAAACTGTACAGAAAATGATATATGTGTAGAGGAGATAGAAAAAATTAGCGAAAGATTTATAGAAAAAGGATATTCTAAGGAAAAATTAGTAGAAGCAAAAAACAAAGTTTTAACATTAGATAGACATGAACTTTTGAAATATAAAGAAAAGGCTGGAAACACCCAAAAAAATTCAAACTATGAATGGTCCTATATAAGTCAGTATGGCTCTCATTTTAGGGAATTAGAAAGGAGTGTATCAAAAAACTGGAGGATTCTGAAAGAAGACCCAGTTTTAAAGGAGTATCTTCCAACAAAACCTTCCTTTATATACAAAAGAGCAAGATCTTTGATCTTCCGGACCGCGGTGGAACGCAAACAAAGTAACAACTTCCGCCGGCCAGTGGAACGCAAAAAACCGGACTTCCGGTAAAAGCTGGAACGCAGATGACTCCTAAAGACTCTCCAACATTTTGGGCAAAGCTTAGTGGTGTGTTGCTGGACGGCCTAGACAGGACCCGATTTCACCACACTAAGGCACACACCACTAGCCCAAGAGGGTACGAAAATAAGGAGTTTTTTTCTATGTTTTTTATGTCTTTTATTACATGTTTTTTAAAAAAAATCTTGTAATGTCAAATCTTAGTGCTATGAAATTTTAGCAGCATGTGCACTGTGACACTTTAAAACTGCTTTAAGATCTTTTGCACTTTATGTATATCTGTTCCCAATAAATTGTGAATATCCCACCCAAAAAGTACAAAGTGAGAGTGGTGATATTTATTTGGGGTATAGCACATCCTTCTGGTAACAGCGCATAGCCCTATCATCTTAAACTTTTTTGCCACAGAATATTTACAAGCTTAGGTGTTTGCTTGTTCAGATGATAGGTCCTTGCTGCAGTACTTCCAGTTAATTGCGCAAATTCACCTGTCCAATCCTTTTTCTGCTGGATGCAGTCATTTTAACTGGTTGGATACCGTTCTTTTTTTCCCTTTCTTTGCAGATAGTGGAAGGTGAAAAGGTAAGAGGTCTGCAGCCTTTTCAGGTTCGCAGAAGCAGATATCGTCTTCTGTTTCTACCACATCCACCGCATGTCGCTGGGTCTATCTTGCTGGAGCCCACACCGGTGGGAACTCGTCTAATACTCTTCAGTCAGTCCTGGAATGGACTTGGACCAGTAAGTTAATAATAGAATCCAAAGGGGGACATACTGGAGTTTACAGATGATTCCCCTCACTGATTTTTCAAATAGATCTTACCGATTATCCTCTGGAAGAGGAGATAGTATGCAACACCATACCAGAGTTGCGTCGGGATCAGGACATTGTCCTGCTGTCCCTGTTAAAAAAAAAAAAAAAAAAAAGGATTTCTACTTAAGAAGTTGAACTACAGGATGGAATCTCTCAGGCCAGGGATCTCCAACACGTAAAAGAAGAAAGAGGGTTTAAATGCGGTTTCCACCGCATTAAGCTTACCTGGGTTTGCTGTCCAGGATTGTCTTTGCCATTTCACCGGAGTGATGGCAGTATGATGGTTTTCCTTCCATAGTAAGAGCCATTATTATTCTGTACTGAGACGCTCTCCTGACTACAGCGAGGTCAAGAAACAAGTGGTACAAATCGTTGTTTCTCTCTGACAGTTCTTCAACACAGAGAATGGCTGTTGTTCCCAACGACGCAGATGTCGGAGGTGGGTATAAGATTAGAACGGTTGAAAGTTTGTTTTTTCCTGTGGAAAGAGATCTGAGGATCCAGAGTCGGATCAGATTTGCAGTGACAACCCATCAATATGTTCCGTTGATGAAGAAGATGGTTGCAACCTAAGAGGCCTTTTCGGTGAGCAGGTCAAATGCCAGAGTAGTTTTCACGGGACCAGTTGGACATGTGGTCCGGGTCTCACCTGCACATGCACCGGAAAATAATCCTAATGGCCAGGACATCGCTCCTGTGGTGTCTGCACAGTTCTCACCTCCTAGAGGGACGAAGGTTCGGGATCCAGGATTAGATCCTGGTGTCCATGCATGCAGGTCTCCGAGGCTGGGGAGCAGTCTTTCCGAGGGAAGTATTTCTAGGGGAAAAGGTCAAGCTGGGAAGCTTGTCTGCAATAAGCATTCTTGAATTAAGAGCTATTTTCAACGAACATCTTCGTGATCTGCCCGTGTTAATTCTGTCGGACGACTTAACAGCAGTGGCGTAAATAAGCCGCTAGGGTGGAATAAGGAGCAAAGCCGCAATGGCAGAAGCCGCAAAAGTTTTCCGCTGGGCGGAAAGGCAGGTAAACGCTATATTAGCAGTCTTCGTTCCGGATGTAGACGACGGAGAAATAGATTTCCTCTGCAGACGCGATCTCCATCCGGGAGAAATGCAGTCGTCATCGAGAAAGTTTTCACAGAAGTGACAAGTCTTTGAGGAGTGCCTCAATTGGACATGATGGCGTCTCGCCTCAACGAGAGACCTCAGGGATATTGTTCCAGGTCAAGGGACACTCTAGCAGTGGACGCCCTCGTGACACCTTGGGTGTTTTCAGTCGGTCTATGTGTCCCCTCCACTATCACTCTTTCCGAAGGTGATACACATAAGAACAACAAAGCTAAAGGCGATCCTCATTGCTCCGGTCTAGTCAAGGAGAGCTTGGTATCCAGATCTTCAAGACTTACTCATAGAAGATCCATAGCCTTTTTCTTCTACGGGAGGACCTGTTGCAGCAGGGACTGGGCGTGTATCAAGACTTACTGCGGCTGCGTTTGACGGCAGGGCGTTTGTACTCCATATCCTAGCCCGAAAGGGTATTTCCGGTGAAGTCATTCCCACTTTGCTTCGAGCTAGGAAAGGAGTAACGGTGAAGCTTTACCTCCATATTTGGAGGAAGTAGGTGTCTTGGTGTGAATCCTAGAAGGCTCCTACGGAAGAATTTCAGCTGAGTCGTTTTTCTCCATTCTTTGCAAGCAGGTGTGGATGCTGGCCTAAAGTTAGGCTCCATTTCAGTGCAGTGTTCGGCCTTATAAATTTTCTTTCAAAAAGAATTGGCCACCTTTCCGGATGTTCAGACTTTTGTGAAAGGAGTGCTGCACATCCAACCTCCGTTTGTGTCCCCACTGGCACCGTGGGTCCTTACTGTGGTGTTGCAGTTTCTTATGTCACACTGGTTGGAACCTTTATGAAAGGTTGTGTTAAAAATTCTCTCTTGGAAAGTGGTCATGTTATTGGCCTTGGTGTCCGCAAGGCGGGTTTCGGAAGTAGTGGCTTTGTCTCACAAGAGCCCCTATTTGATTTTCCATGTGGATAGAGCGGAATTGAGAACTCTGTGATTCCCAGAAACCAGCCTATTTTGATGCCTGTGGTTACTTAAGCATTGGCTGATTCAAAGTCACCTCATGTTTGCTCAATCGGTGCTGCAGAGTCGTCCGCACTCTCCCGCCCGGTCTCGAGCTTTGGTATAAACCCCATGGTCCTTACGGAGTCCCCAGCATCCTCTAGGACGTCTGAGAAAATAGGATTTTAATACCTACCGGTAAATCCTTTTCTCTTAGTTCGTAGAGGATGCTGGGCGCCCATCCCAGTGCGTACTGTATATGCAGTTATTGGTTATGGTACACTCTTTTGGTGTTTCTTTTCAGTCAGGCTGTTGCTGACGTTGTTCATGCCATGGCATGCGGTATCTTATTATTGGTTGTGTTGACACACAGGTTGTGTTACATATTCTTTCAGCATGTGGCTGTGTATTTTTCATGCCGTTGGCTGGTGTTCTATTGAATGCCACGTTCGGTGGTATGTTCGGGGTGTGAGCTGGTATGACACTCACCGTGTTTAAACAATAAATTCTTTCCTCGAAATGTCCATCTCCCTGGGCACAGTTCTCTAACTGGAGTCTGGAGGAGGGGCATAGAGGGAGGAGCCAGTTCACACCCATTCAAAGTCTTATAGTGTGCCCATGTCTCCTGCGGATCCCGTCTATACCCCATGGTCCTTACGGAGTCCCCAGCATCCTCTACGGACTAAGAGAAAAGGATTTACCGGTAGGTATTAAAATCCTATTATTACTATAGGTCATGTGTTATATACTACAGTCATTTAATACATTACTATAGGTCATGTGTTATATACTAAGGCCATTTAATATATTACTATAGGTCATGTGTTATATACTACGGTCATTTAATATATTACTATAGGTTATGTGTTATATACGGTATCTAGTCTCTAGGTAGACCACTACAGGTCGACAGTAAGTAGGTCGACATGGATTATAAGTCGACATGACAAACGGTCAACATGAGTTTTTCACTTTTCTTTTCCATTTTTTTTAACTTTTTCATACTTTACGATAGAGATGAGCGGGTTTGGTTTTACTCGGTTCTCAAAACGGCATCTTATTGGCTCACGGACGTCATGTGTTTTGGATAGCCAATAAGAAACATCCGGATAAAACCGAACTGGCGTTAATTTCGAACCCGCTCATCTCTACTTTACGATCCACGTGGAATACAATTGGGAACGGTAACCTCGCAAGGCACCTTGCCCGAAGCATGGCGAGCAGACACTGTGTACTAATTGGGGTTCACGGTCACTGTACAGCGAAAACGACACAAAAAAAGTAAAAAAAAATCTCTTGTCGACCTAGTACATGTCGAACTAAAGTCCCTGTTGACATATAAACCACGTCGACCTGCTTACTGTCGATCAGTGGTGGTCGACCTAGACACTGTCAACCTAAGTGTGGTCGACTTTACATACCACACCCGTTATATACTGTGGTAATTTAATATATTACTATAGGTCATGTGTTATATACCAAGGTCATTTAATATATTACTATAGGTCATGTGTTATATACTATGGTCATTTAATATATTACTATAGGTCATGTGTTATATACTATGGTCATTTATTATATTACTATGGGTCATGTGTTATATACTAAGGTCATTTAATATATTACTATAGGTCATGTGTTATATACTATGTTCATTTAATATATTACTATGGGTCATGTGTTATATACTAAGGTCATTTAATATATTACTATAGGTCATGTGTTATATACTATGGTCATTTAATATATTACTATGGGTCATTTGTTATATACTAAGATCATTTCATATATTACTATGGGTCATGTGTTATATACTAAGGTCATTTAATATATTACTATGGGTCATGTGTTATATACTAAGGTCATTTAATATATTACTATAGGTCATGTGTTATATACTAAGGTCATTTAATATATTACTATAGGTCATGTGTTATATACTATGGTCATTTAATATATTACTATGGGTCATGTGTTATATACTAAGGTCATTTCATATATTACTATAGGTCATGTGTTATATACTATGGTCATTTAATATATTACTATAGGTCATGTGTTATATACTATGGTCATTTAATATATTACTATGGGTCATGTGTTATATACAAGGTCATTTAATATATTACTATGGGTCGTGTTATATACTAAGGTCATTTAATATATTACTATAGGTCATGTGTTATATACTAAGATCATTTAATCTATTACTATAGGTCATGTGTTATATACTAAGGTCATTTAATATAATACTATAGGTCATGTGTTATATACTATGGTCATTTAATCTATTACTATAGGGCAGTGGTTCCCAAAGTTTTTTGTGTCACGGCACCCTAGAATATCAGATTTATTTTTTTTGGCGGCACCCCTAGGCCAAACGTTTCTTATTGAGGAATTTAGAAATAAATATAAAATTAAGTAAATTGTGTTTATAGGTCATCCTTAGGTTCAGTTATGTGGTAAGGGACCGGAGTCACTTCTGTTTGTCCACGTATGTTATGATTGGAAGCCACCAGCACTGGTTTTGTCTATTGTACTGACTGTAAATAAATTGAATTGGTCCTGGACCACCGATCCAAGGCACCCCTGCAAGTACCCCAAGGCACCCCAGGGTGCCGGGACATACAGTTTGAGAACCACGGCTATAGGTCATGTACAGTTGCTGCAGGTCATGTAGATACAGGTCATGTGTTATAGAGCTGTAGGTCATTTAACATGTAGCTATAGGCCATGTGGCATGTACAGGTCATAGAGCTACAGGTAATTTAACATGTAGTTACAGGTCATGGGTCATGAAAATGTTCAGAATAAAACTGCATTTATCTTTATTTTATAGAAATGACAAGCAACGTACGGCCAGGCTGGGAAGGTGGGAGGAGGGCTGTCTGAGGCAAGATGGCAGCTTGACTTGTCCTTACCAGGATACAAGAGTACACACTATGGTACTAATCACTTTACTGCTGTCTAGGAGAACAGGATCTGCCATGCAAGGCCTCCAGCTGTGACATGTGTGCTATATAAGAAACAGGATTTTATACAGACAGTGTAACTCAATACCGTGTCTTTTCAAGACCAATATTGTACGTTTTATTGATATCATATAAACATTAAGTGAAATGTGAAAACAGCTCTGCCTTGTACCAATAATCATTTCACAGCCGTAGTTCCGTAGTTCAAATTTACATCCAATCCTGGTCTTTGGTCTGAACAACAACTGAACCTCTTGATCAAGTTTACATGCTTTAATGAATTCAGCTGCTGCCATGTGATTGGCCAATTACACATTTTCATTAACGAGCAGGTGCAAGGTATACCTATTATAATGGCCACTGAATGTATGTGTGTGTATGTATGTATGTATGTATGTATGTATATATGTGTATATATATATTATACACTTTATACTTTGGTATTGATTTTAATGGAAATTCTGCATTGCTGGCCTTCCCACCCCTGATCTGCTCCAACAAGTTCTCAACAAACGGGCAAGTGCATGTGTGGTGATACCTAAAGAGTTATCTTCCAACAGTGACCGGTTCTGAATTTTGTGGGGCACATTTCCATAGCACAGTCTGGGTGCAGAGAGAGAGATGTATATAAAAAATGTATTGAAGCAATGAGTATAATCATGTTGTTGTACAATTAAAAGACGTGTTACAATTTGTTTGAACAATAAAACAGGAGTAATTACACAATGCCATCATCTCAAGAGTCTTTTGTTACTGTACGACCCATTAAAAAAAAAAAAAAGTTACGTTTAGATAAGAGTAACTTTTGTGTCATGCAATTCCACAAGGAACATACTGTAGCTTTCCTATACTTCTGTCCAAGAAATGCATCAACTGGATTCTACCAATCTGCTGGGAAGAAATATACGTTATGGTAAGAACTGATAACGTGATTTCTCTTATGTCCACAGGTATCCACGGGATAACATTGGGATATTGTCGAGCGACAGCGAAAATGGCACCAACACGGTCACGAGCTTTCTGGTCTCCCAGGATGCATTGGGGCCTCCCCTATATAGTCCCGCCCACTGACTCAGTCAGATCAGTTCTTTCCACAGCGATTTTAGGCAGGAACATCAGGCAGAGACCTGTACAGGCGATAAGAACACACATGTACACCCTTCCATACAAGAAGGAAGAGGTTTTTAGTGATTGTCTAGATCCTCAAATCAGATGCGTCAGGGTGGGATCCCTGTGGATACCTGTGGACATAAGAGAAATCACGTTATCAATGGTAAGTTCTTACCATAACGTATATTTCTCTGGCTGGGTCCACAGGATTATCCACAGGATAACATTGGGATTCCCAAAGCCATTTTAGTGGTGGGGACGCTCCTGATTGCACAGGAGGACCTTTCGCCCAAAGTCTGCGTCATGAGAGGCAAAAGTATCCAAGGCATAATGTCTAATGAATGTGTTTATGGAAGACCATGTGGCTGCCTTACATATCTGTTCTGCTGAAGCACCCTGTTGTGCTGCCCATGAAGGACCTACCTTACGTGTAGAGTGTGCAGAGACATTAGCCGGAATAGGGAGATCTGCATGAGAATAAGCTTCTGATATTACCATTCGGAGCCATCTCGCCAGCGTCTGTTTACTAGCAGGCCATCCTCTTCTATGGAATCCACAGAGGATGAAGAGAGAATCTGTTTTCCTGATGGCACTAGTACGATCCATGTAGATTCTTAAAGCCCGGACCACGTCTAGCGACGCTTCTCCCGCAGAAAGTCCCGATACCTGAAAAGCTGGGACTACAATCTCTTCATTCAGGTGAAACTTTGATACCACCTTTGGAAGATAGCTAGATCTCGTTCTGAGAACTGCTCTGTCTGGAAAAAAACTTAGGAAAGGAGACTTACAGTACAAGAAAATACTCCTAAATCTGACACACTTCTGGCTGACGCCATTGCCAGTAAAAAAAGAACTTTAACCGTTAACCACTTAAGATCTGTTCTCTCAAGTGGTTCAAACAGAGTACCCTGGAGAAATTTAAGAACTAAATACAAATCCCAGGGAGCTGCAGGAGGAACCAATGGAGGTTGAATATGTACTACTCCTTGAAAAAACGTACGTACATCCTGTAAATCAGCAATCTTCTGCTGAAACCATACAGTTAATGCTGATACTTGAACCCTCAAGGAAGCAGCTTTCAACCCCTTATCCAATCCTGCCTGAAGTAAATCCAAAATCCTAGCCACTTTAAAAGATGTCGGATTGAGATTTTTTCCAGTACACCAATGAATATAGGCTTGCCATATTCTATGATGCACACGGCCCGAAGAAGGCTTTCTTGCTCTAAACATAGTTTGGATTACTTGTTTCGAAAATCCTTTAGCCTCTAGGATAGAGGTTTCAACCGCCACGCCGTCAAAGACAGGCGATCCAGATGACTGTGACAACAAGGACCCTGCATTAGCAGATCTGGACGTTGAGGGAGCAGTATCGGTGCTTCCACGGACATTCTTAACAGATCTGTGTACCAATGCCTTCTTGGCCAAGCTGGAGCTATTAGAATGATTGCTCCATTTGCCCATTTTATCTTTTTCACTACTCTGGGTAACAGAGATATTGGAGGGAACAGATATGCCAGCTGAAACCTCCATTCTACTGACAGTGCGTCTACCAGGACCGCTCCTGGGTCCCTTGTTCTCGATCCGTACTTCGGAACTTTGTTGTTTAGACGAGACGCCATAAGGTCTATCTCCGGTAGACCCCATCTGTTCACCAGTGTCTGAAACACTGGGTGTAGTGCCCATTCGGTTTCCTGAATGGTGTGCCGACTGAGAAAATCCGCTTCCCAATTTAGTACACCCGGGACAAATACTGCTGACAATGCCGGGAGATGGAGTTCTGCCCATTTTAGAATGGGAGTTACTTCCTCCATCAGACTCTTGCTGTGAGTTCCTCCTTGATGATTGAGGTATGCTACTGCCGTCGCATTGTCTGAGCGGATCTGGACTGGTCTTCCTTGTAGATTGTCCTTTGCCTGAACTAGAGCCAAGTAAACGGCCCTTATCTCCAACAGATTTATCGGCAGGCGACTTTCCCTTGCGGTCCATTTTCCCTGGAACCATAGGCTTCTGAGTACCGCCCCCCAGCCTTGCCGGCTGGCATCTGTTGTCAGGACTTGCCACTCTTTTATCCAAAAGGGTCTCCCCTTGTTTAAATGGTCTGTCTGTAGCCACCACGCTAGAGACCTTTTTACATTTACTGGAATCTTTATCATCTGCTTCTTTATCGTTTGATGATTTCCGTTCCATTTGGTCAAAATAAGGTGCTGCAACGGTTTGGAGTGGAATTGCGCATATTCCACCATGTCGAAGGTTGATACCATCAGACCCAACAGTCGCATTGCTGCATGGACTGACATTGTCTGGGCTTGCAATGCTTCCTGAGCCATGACCTGCACTTTGACTATCTTTTTCTCTGGTAAGAGAACTTTCTGTAGGTCTGAATCCAGTATGGCTCCCAAATGAACCATCTGCTGTGACGGATTCAGGGACGACTTTTCCCAATTTACGAGCCACCCGTGTCTCTGCAAACAAACTATCGTCTGTTGAAGATGGCTCAACAGTAAATCTTGCGACTGTGCCAAGATTAACAGGTCGTCGAGGTATGGGAATATTCTTATCCCCTGTTTGCGCAGACAAGCTGCCATAACCACCATGAACTTGGTAAACACCCTGGGTGCTGTAGCTAGCCCGAAGGGCAGAGCTTGGAACTGGAAATGTTCCTGGAGGATGGCAAACCTGAGGTAACACTGATGTGATAGTGCTATAGGCACATGTAGGTAAGCATCCCGTACATCCAGAGATACCATGTAATCTCCCGGTTCCATAGCTAACATTATGGAGCGTAACGTCTCCATGTGGAACTTCGGGATCCATATGTATTTGTTCAACATTTTCTGATTTAGAATTGGTCGATATGACCCATTTGGTTTCTGGATTAGAAATAGATTGGAGTAAAACCCCTGTCCCTTTTGTGATGGAGGTACTGGGACAATCACACCTGACTGCAGTAATTTTTGGACTGCTTCTTGCAGGGCATTGGCCTTCGACTCTATACGAGACGGGCTGGTGCAAAAAAATCTTTGAGGAGGCTGCCTCCTGAATGGGAACCCATACCCCTGAGATACTACCTTCTGCACCCAAGCATCTGTTGTTGAATGTTGCCATATGTGTGCAAAATGAAGGAGTCTGCCCCCAACCCTGGAATCCTCCAGGCGGAGGCCCATCTCTTCAGGCTGAGGGTTTCTGTTCAGGTTTTGAAGCTGTCTTCTTGCTAGCCCACTGCTTCCTACCCCTGGATTTAAACTGGGGTTGTGTAGGCTCCTCTTTTGCTTTCGCTTTGCTTTGCCAACGAAAAGAGCAAAATTTTAAACCATTGGACTTAGGGTTATAGGTAGCCGGAAATCTGACCTTTTTCGATTCAGCCTTTGATTCTAGGATATCCGATAAAGGTTTTCCAAATAATATATTACCTACAAAAGGCAATGCTTCCAATTCTTTCTTGGATTCCGCATCTGCCTTCCCGGTACGTAGCCAAATTGTTCTTCCAAATACTGGGCAGATTGTCTTAAACGGCAAAACCGATCCTCTTGCTCCCCAGTAGGAGAAGAGATACTGTTCTCTAGTTCCTCTATCCATTCGCCCATAGCCTTTGCTACCCAGGCCGAAGCCATAGCAGGTCTTACCACTGCTCCTACTAAAGAAAAAATATTTTTCAAAAGGCTATCTACCCTTCTGTCTGTGACATCATGTAATGAGGTAGATGACAGTGGTAAAGCAGATTTATGCACGAGTCGCAGAACATGTGCATCTACTTTTGGAGGAACTTCCCTTTTCGAACAATCCACAGCTGGAAATGGATAATAAGAATCCCATCTCTTAGGAATCTTATACTTTTTACTGGGCGCCGCCCTAGACTCATCCATCATTTCCGTCAGCTCATCTGACGCTGGGAATTCAGCTTTCACTGACTTTGTTCGTTTTAAATACAGGTGCTTTAGATTTTAACACTGACTTGGCTGGCTCTTCCAACGAGAGAACAGCCTTCATAGCATTAATAAGTTCAGCTACATCATCTGAACTAAAACTCTGCGACTGATCATCATACGGAGTCAAATCTATTGTCTCATCGTCCGATGTGTCATCTTGTGTAGTCTGCCACATAGACGTATCAGTCTTACTAGGGTATTCAATTATCCGAAAATTGCAGCGAAAACGCTCCATTTTTCGACCTATTCAATTCCGACCGGGTTTCACGTGAAAATTCTTGCAGTGAAAAGTGCAGGTGAAAATGGGGAAATCAGCCTGTACCCCAAAAAATGCTAAACTAACATAGGAAAACAGAAGAGAAGTGTGTTAGAGATCACATTAGAGAGTTTTGGGGGACTTAAATTGTGTGAAATGGCGGTTTTATGCATTTTTTTTTAAATGCAAAAAAATGATAGAAAGCAAGTTTTTTTGAGCAAAATAAATGCTCTCATTAAATTTGGGGTACATGAAAATGGGTATAAGTATATATTTGGGTCATTTTAGGGTACTTTAAAAAAAAGTGGAAACAGACCGATTACTCCCATCTGCAAGCCTAAAAAACACCTGTCCCACTCATAAAGCACCCCAATATACCTGTCCCATACCTTGAACCCCAATTTCCATCACTTTTTACTTTTTCACCCCAAAAATGACATGTCATTATTGGCCAATTAAAAATAATTAAAAACTTCAACGTGCCTAATTAGTCATAAAGGGGGGTGTCCCAGGAGTTCTGTACCATATCCAAACATTTTTACCTTAAAATAGTGACTTTTCCCAACTTTTCACCTGCTTCAGAGAAGGTGAAGTGAAATTAGTGAAAACATGATCACCGATAAATTTTCCAGGATAATTGAATAGGCTGTAATTGCATTTCACGTGAAAAGTCCGGTTTTTCACCCGAAAACCGGACTTTTCACGTGAAAAGTCCGTTATCACTGCTAATTGAATATGGCCCTTAGTCTTAACTGTCTCTTGGTTGCTTGTAGAGGCTACTGGAACCAAGCCGTAGGAAGGGAGCTGCATGTATGGGTTCATAGTGTAACCTAACCCCTGAGGTGGTGCTACTGTAGTTAACTTGTCCGCTATAGAAGATAGAGTCTTTGCGAACATATTCCATGGTGGCTTTGTTGGTGGTTGAACCAACTCCTGTTTTTTACTTCGCTGAAAAGCGAAACAGTTTGCATACAAACCATCATAAGTGACCAATTGATTCATATCAATTACCCCTGACTTACAAGATAAGCATGTTAGGGCTGTGGGAGTGCTTGATAAATTATCCTCATCACTTTTGCCGCTCACAGACATGGTATTAATCTGTTTATTGACTACACAATTTGTGACTGAAAGTCACCCTATATGTCAGTATATAGAGGTGAGATCAATCTGACCACAGTGCACCTGATTTGAGGGTCAGAACAGGACTGACATTACACAGAAAAGTCAGCACACATACTAGCAGTCAGTCACATGTTAAAGCATTAGACATTGTCATATGACAATACAACCTCCATAACAACTTATACATAAGTAGGAAAATTGTACTTCTGTTTTAAACTGGTTCTTTTTTCAACATAGCATGCAAAAAACACAGTAATATACAGGTCTCATATGCAATAGGTACTAAAAATTAACAATGCATACTAAGAAGTAGAGAGAATTTTTAGTACTGTATACCCTGCCTCCGTAGAGCGGGATACAGGGAGATTCACCACACTTCCATATCCAAGCAAATACGCTCGTAAGACGCTGAGTGGATTCAGACGCTACTGATGTACACTGCCGCTCTTGATAACTGATAACGGACACGGACGCTCACCAACGGACACGGACGCTGAGCGACTTCCACGTGTATGCAGACGCTAAGGCCTGCGACTCGGTCTGGCGGGTTTATATCCAGTGTACACAACCGCAGCGTCTAAGCTGCGACCGAGTACCCTCGTGGTAGCGTCTGAGCCGGAAGTGAGGTAATTTAGTTCATGAAACGAGAGACACGCGGGAACTGGCACATGAACTCAGAGGAGGGGCGGCCAGGAGAGCGTCTGAATCCCCCTGTTGACTTAAACTCCCAGGATCGCGGCCTCTACCTAGTCCTGGCGCCTATGATCCCCGGAGCGTAGCGCTGTCACACTCGAGATGTTCGGCGCATCAACACACTGTTTGTAGTCTCCACCAAATCAGTGTAGCTGTGTCCTGACCTCTCTAGTAAGAGGAAGTCCATAGACTCACCGTCTCCCCATGCTACGGCCACAGCCTGGTTACGTCTGCTGGACCTGCTAGAACAGGGCTGGCCAAACCGGCCCTCGAGATCTACCAACAGTTCATGTTTTCCAGGCCTCCTGGAAATCTGTAGAATTGTCAGTTAGGAATGAATGCAGCACATCTTAATTAGTAATGACTACACCTGAGCACCAGCTAGGTGGTCTGGAAAATGTGACCCGTTGGTAGATCTCGAGGACCGGTTTGGCCAGCCCTGCGCTAGAACATCCGACACAGACACCCGTCGAGACAACACTGATACCCGAAGGTAAGCGTTGTTGCGACCCGGTGGGGAGTTGTTGGAGCGACTCTTTCTAGTATGCGTTTAAGACGCTGTTAAGAGAAGTCGCTCTAAAAAAACAATATAGTAAGTCTATAAAAATAAAATAATAAAAGCTTGAGGCTGCTCTCACAGCAGCCCTGTGACCATGCGGCTTCCTGCCGCACCAAGCAAAAAACTGATCTGACTAAGTCAGTGGGCGGGACTATATAGGGGAGGCCCCAATGCATCCTGGGAGACCAGAAAGCTTGTGACCGTGTTGGTGCCATTTTCGCTGTCGCTCGACAATATCCCAGTGTTATCCTGTGGATAATCCTGTGGACCCAGCCAGAGAAATACTGTATAATGAATTGGTGTAGTGCTGAGCCAGGAGAAATGCTACTGGGTAAGCCACAAGGATGGGAAATTTATCGGTGGATTCCTGGAACATGAGTGGCCTTTGAGTCTGTTCATTTACCAAAACTGCCTATATTAAGTACTGTCTACCCCCCAACCTCCACATATTAAAAGGGTGATATGCTTGCCCCTCTTGAGAGTCTGGATTATCCAAGAAGAGGAAATATAATGAATTATGCGCATTTACATTGTTTATGCCTCATCCAAGTCCATAATTTCATGGTATACCATAGCAATGGGTTCTCCTTAATATGTAAAGGGACTTCTTGGTCCTGGAGATGTAAAAAGGTGACTTAAGTCCTCACCCTGTAAAAACTCCCTCTCTAGATCTGTGTTGGCATAATGTTCCTGATTGTGTAACCAGTCTTGAAGATATCTCAGCTGAGCCTCCTGAGAGTACCACAAGACATTAGGGAAATGAAGACCGCCATTGGAGGTAGTCTGCTGCCATTTAATCATTCCTATACGTGTTTTTTTCCCCTGCCCAATAAATTTTCCTAAAGAGGAAATTAACGTGTTAAATATCTTTAGGCGAGAGCATATTCGGCAAAACCTCCATAACATACATTGAATGGGGGAATGACACCATTTTGATTAAGTTGGCTCTCCCCATAGAGGACTGCAGATATATCTTAATAAAGCAAGCTCAGTGCTAACATCTACTTAATACTGGAGTGTGATCATCACCACCCCCATGTTAAGCCAGTTTTTTTTTAACATAGGTAGGAGTGTTTAGGCAAACGTAGGGGTGTGGGGCAGTGGCGTAACCACAGTGGAGGGGGGGCAGGGGGTGTTGTCCGCACCCGAGTGACACCAAAATGCCAGCACCTCCTCAGTGCCACATGCCGGGTGCTGCACTGTAACATTACATGCAGCACCCGGCTCCTGTCACTGCAGCAGCCCGGCTTCCATGGGGTGATGAAAACGGGGGTTGAGCCATGATGCCACGCCCCTTCAAGTGAGGTAACACCCCCTTTTATTAGCAGCATGCATGGGGTATTTCACCCACACTTGGGTGTCACCAAGCTTAGTTACGCTGACGCCCCTGGTTTGCTGAATGTTCCTGTTTTACTAGAGCTGTGGCCAAAACATGCAGTATAAGGAATGGAACAAAGCTGCTGCACTTGCCCCTTCCGAGTATTTTGCACGTGTGTGGATGTAAGTGCTCAGTCGGCACACCAGACCAGAAAGCAGCTGCCAGCAAAAAGAGACAGGCGTCTTACGATGAGGTGGGAGAATTTCTGCTTAGAAATCCTGGCCTCCTGAAGCTGGATACACATTGTACGAGATAATGCTCAGGGCCAACCTGAGGCCAAATTTTTTGGTAAGCAAATATATACTTCGGCGCCTTCCCCCCCCCCCCCCCCCCCCCCAAGTACTTTTGCGCGTGCCTACAAATTAAGGGGGCATGGTCTCACAGTTGTAGTGCCCCTTACACATTTTTTGCCCACTGTAGAAATTCCTCCCACTGTTAGGAAGTGCTCCTTACCTACTAATCAATATGCACCCTGTGCAGCCCCTGCCCGAAGACTCAAATATGCCCCCTGTGCAGCCCCTGCCCGAAGACTCAAATATGGCCCCTGTGCAGCCCCTGCCCGGAGACTCAAATATGCCCGGACACTCAAATATGGCCCCTGTGCAGCCCCTGCCTGGAGACTCAAATATGCCCCCTGTGCAGCCCCTGCCCGAAGACTCAAATATGGCCCCTGTGCAGCCCCTGCCCGGAGACTCAAATATGCCCGGACACTCAAATATGGCCCCTGTGCAGCCCCTGCCCGGAGACTCAAATATGCCCGGACACTCAAATATGGCCCCTGTGCAGCCCCTGCCCGGAGACTCAAATATGCCCGGACACTCAAATATGCCCCCTGTGCAGTCCCTGCCCGAAGACTCAAATATGCCCCCTGTGCAGCCCCTGCCCGAAGACTCAAATATGGCCCCTGTGCAGCCCCTACCCGGAGACTCAAATATGCCCCCTGTGCAGCCCCTGCTCGGACACTCAAATATGCCCCCTGTGCAGCCCCTGCCCGGACACTCAAATATGCCCCCTGTGCAGCCCCTGCCCGGACACTCAAATATGCTTACCGTGCAGCCCCTGCCCGGACACTCAAATATGCCCCCTGTGCAGCCCCTGCCCGGACTCTCAAATATGCCCCCTGTGCAGCCCCTGCCCGGACACTCAAATATGCCTCCCGTGCAGCCCCTGCCCGGACACTCAAATATGCCTCCCGTGCAACCCCTGCCCGGACACTCAAATATGCCTCCCGTGCAGCCCCTGCCCGGACACTCAAATATGCCCCCTGTGCAGCCCCTGCCCGGGCAGAGACTCACTGATCAGGCAGTGGTGTTGCAGCGCCGTATCCAGCAGCGCACCGCACTACAGTAATAAACTACCGCTCCTAGCAGCTGGACAGCAAGGGCTTCTGGGAGTGGTACTTTATTTTGCATGTACAGTACTGTGAAGAATCTAAAAATAAACTACTGCTCCCAGCAGCCCTTGCTGTCTGGCAGCAATGGCTTCTGGGAGTTGTCGTTTATTTTGTGTTTCTTCACTTTACTGTAGTGGGGTGCGCTGCCAGAGTGGACACGGCACGGCAGCGCCCTGAGCACTATCTGCGCGCTGCAAGGCACAGGGGGCATATCAGATAGGGCCGGTGTCACACATGTTGCTGGCGCAGCTGAGTAGGGCGCCCTCCTCTATGCTGCGCCATACTCAGCTGCGTACCCAGCGTATGCGTAGAACCGCCCCTGATAACTCTGGATCCGCCCACCGAGCGGCTGACTCAGCTAAGCATATACATTTACAGCCCGGTCCTCACATCACAGCTGAGCAGGTATTTGAATTTGCAGGCTTAGTTGTGACGTCAGTCCCTGCAGCCAGTTTACGGACGGTCGGCGGGCCACCCATACACACAGCCAAATGCGCTGATATATCATACAGAAATAACATTTGCATACACTCCCAACCCGCTAGGGATAGCGAACCAACGATATCTCACCCACTGTGTACCCAGCATTAGTCACCAGGTCTGAGCCCAATAGAACATTCATGAGATATTCTGTAACAACGTCTGAGACGCCATTTCCCACCACCTTTCACCAGTTTGGCGACTTTCATGTAGAGATATGGTGCTGAATCCCTTCTCGTGCACCTATAGACTTTGGTAAACCTCAGGCAGCACCGTGGCGCCATATTTCGGAAATATGTCTTGCTTGCTCTCTTCTTTCAATGCGCCAATGCCGTCTTTTCGGGGAGGATTTTGGGGGTCGTTCCGAGTCGATCGCTCGCTAGCTAGTTTTAGCAGCCGTGCAAACGCTATGCCGCCGCCCACTGGGGAGTGTATTTTAGCTTAGCAGAAGTGCGAACGCCTGTGCAGCCAAACTCTGCAAAAACAGTTTGTGCAGTTTCAGAGTAGCTCTGAACCGACCCAGCGCTTGCGAACACTTCAGCCTATTCGTGTCCGGATTTGACGTCATACACCCGCCCAGCGAACGCCCAGCCACGCCTGCATTTTTTCAGACACGCCTGCGTTTTTGCAAACCCTCCCTGAAAACGGTCAGTTGACACCCAGAAACGCCCCCTTCCTGTCAATCTTCTTGCAACCGTCAGTGAGCCTGAAAACTTCGCTAGAACCTGTGCAATACAACAAATGCCTTTGTATCCGTACGTTGCGCGTGCGCATTGCGGTGCATGCGCAGAAATGCCAATTTTTTAGCCTGATCGCTGCGCTGCGAACAACGGCAACTAGCGATCAACTCGGAATGACCCCCTTTGTACATGGCGATAGAAAGTTAGCAATAACATGGAATGAAATGGCAGCGGTAAGAGGAGGCTTACAGGGTCACCATCCAGAACACTGGAAACCTGCAGATGGACCACAGCGTTTGTTAAAAAAACAAATTGAAAAAATAAAAGTCAGTCCGCCATTTGTTGCCAGAATAACCCAACAGCGGTATCCTGACATGACCATGACGTCGGAAGTATTTTTACACTCCGGTTGGTGGCGGCTAGGGATAACCATCGGAGGATGGCTGCAAGGGCTAAACCCCCCCTCCCCACCACCACCCAAGGCCCTAGCCCTAACAGTGACCTGATACTTACCTTAGCGGTGTCGGCTGCCGGTGTTACGGCGCTGGTCTTCCAAGTGGTGTCTGAATTCTGGTGTCAGTCACATGACTGCCTAAACGCATTCCATTTTAATGCTCTGAACAGGCTTAATGATGTTCTGAAGCAGTTTTGTTATGCTAACCCAGGGGGTGCCATGTTCTGAACTTGAACTCTTATACATAAGGGATAACGTCATTAGGTCGACATGCATTAGGTCACTAGTGACCATGTTGACCTAATGACTGTCGACCTAAGTGTGGTCGAACTAATGACCCATACCCATACATAAATATCTATCTGTAAAGATAGATCTGGACATATATAGCTGCCACCTTGAGAACAGGGCGTGCTCAGCCCTGAAATGTCGGCGGACACAGACTTATCTTTTGTATTCATTCATGCTTTAATACAAACCATCTGATTTAAAAATCCCTGGGAGTGACGCTGTCTTTTTCTTTGGACATCAACACTTGACTGCAGAAGGCACCCGGGTACTAAACACAAGGATTGGAGAGTGCCGGATTGCCACATCACTTGTATATATACAAAAAAATAATAATAATAATATATATATATATATATTCTACATTGAAATATACAGATATTATTTATTTATTACCAGTTATTTATATAGCGCACACATATTCCACAGCACTTTACAGAGAATATTTGGCCATTCCCATCAGTCCCTGCCCCAGTGGAGCTTACACTCTATATTCCCTACCACATGTACACGCACACACACACATTCTAGGGTTAATTTTGTTGGCATCCAATTAACCTACCAGTATATTTTTGGATTGTGGAAGTGAACCGGAGTACCCGGAGGAAACCCACGCAAGTACGGGGAGAATATACAAACTCTACACAGTTAGGGCCATGGTGGGAATTGAACCCATGACCTCAGTGCTGTGAGGCAGTAATGCTAATCATTACACCGTCTGTACTGCCCATATGTTATCTATATTTTAGCTATATTCATGCACAGCACGCATGTGTAGAGCATGTAGAATGCTGTAACTGGGTAGAACGCATGTGTAGAGCGTGTAGAATGCTGTGACTCTGGGTAGAGGGTAGAACGTAGAACGCATGGGTAGAGCGTGTAGAATGCTGTGACTCTGGGAAGAACGCATGGGCAGAGCGTGTAGAATGCTGTGACTCTGGGTAGAACGTAGAACGCATTGGTAGAGCGTGTAGAATGCTGTGACACTAGGTAGAATGTAGAACGCATGGGTACAGCGTGTAAAATGCTGTGACTCTGGGTGGAACGTAGAACGCATGGATAGAGCGTGTAGAATGCTGTGACTCTGGGTAGAACGTAAAACGCATGGGTAGAGCGTGTAGAATGCTGTGACTCTGGGTAGAACGCATGGGTAGAGCGTGTAAAATGCTGTGACTCTGGGTGGAACGTAGAACGCATGGATAGAGCGTGTAGAATGCTGTGACTCTGGGTAGAACGTAAAACGCATGGGTAGAGCGTGTAGAATGCTGTGACTCTGGGTAGAACGCATGGGTAGAGCGTGTAGAATGCTGTGACTCTGGGTAGAATGTGTAGAATGCTGTTACTCTGGGTAGATGGGTAGAACACATGGGTAGAGGGTGTAGAATGCTGTGACTCTGGGTAGAACGCATGGATAGAGCGTGTAGAATGCTGTGACTTTGGGTAGAACGCATGGGTAGAGCGTGTAGAATGCTGTGACTCTGGGTAGAACGCATGGGTAGAGCATGTAGAATGCTGTGACTTTGGGTAGAACATAGAACGCATGGGTAGAGCGTGTAAAATGCTGTGACTCTGGGTAGAACGCATGGGTAGAGCGTGTAGAATGCTGTGACTCTGGGTAGAACGTAGAGCGCATAGGTACAGCGTGTAGAATGCTGTGACTCTGGGTAGAATGTGTAGAATGCTGTTACTCTGGGTAGATGGGTAGAACGCAGGGGTAGAGCATGTTGAATGCTGTGACTATGTAGAACGCATCGGTAGAGTGTGTAGAATGCTGACTGGGTAGAACACATGGGTAGAGTGTGTAGAATGCGGTGACAGGGTAGAACGCATGGGTAGATCGTGTAGAATGCTTTGACTCTGGGTAGAACGTAGAACGCATGGGTAGAGCGTGTAGAATGCTGTGACTCTGGGTATAATGTGTAGAATGCTGTGACTCTGGGTAGAATGTAGAACGCATGGGTAGAGCGTGTAAAATGCTGTGACTCTAGGTAGAACGTAGAACGCATGGGTAGAGCGTGTAAAATGCTGTGACTCTGGGTGGAACGTAGAACGCATGGATAGAGCGTGTAGAATGCTGTGACTCTGGGTAGAACGAAAAAAAAAGTGGTCAGAGCGTGTAAAATGCTGTGACTCTGGGTGGAACGTAGAACGCATGGATAGAGCGTGTAGAATGCTGTGACTCTGGGTAGAACGTAAAACGCATGGGTAGAGCGTGTAGAATGCTGTGACTCTGGGTAGAACGCATGGGTAGAGCGTGTAGAATGCTGTGACTCTGGGTAGAATGTGTAGAATGCTGTTACTCTGGGTAGATGGGTAGAACACATGGGTAGAGGGTGTAGAATGCTGTGACTCTGGGTAGAACACATGGATAGAGCATGTAGAATGCTGTGACTTTGGGTAGAACGCATGGGTAGAGCGTGTAGAATGCTGTGACTCTGGGTAGAACGCATGGGTAGAGCGTGTGGAATGCTGTGACTTTGGGTAGAACATAGAACGCATGGGTAGAGCGTGTAAAATGCTGTGACTCTGGGTAGAACGTAGAACGCATGGGCAGAGCGTGTAGAATGCTTTGACTCTGGGTAGTACGTAGAACGCATTGGTAGAGCGTCTAGAATGCTGTGACTCTGGGTATAATGTGTAGAATGCTGTTACTCTGGGTAGATGGGTAGAACGCATGGGTAGAGCGTGTAGAATGCTGTGACTCTGGGTAGAATGTAGAACGCATGGGTAGAGCGTGTAAAATGCTGTGACTCTAGGTAGAACGTAGAACGCATGGGTAGAGCGTGTAAAATGCTGTGACTCTGGGTGGAACGTAGAACGCATGGATAGAGCGTGTAGAATGCTGTGACTCTGGGTAGAACGTAAAATGCATGGGTAGAGCGTGTACAATGCTGTGACTCTGGGTGGAACGTAGAACGCATGGATAGAGCGTGTAGAATGCTGTGACTCTGGGTAGAACGTAAAACGTATGGGTAGAGCGTGTAGAATGCTGTGACTCTGGGTAGAACGCATGGGTAGAGCGTGTAGAATGCTGTGACTCTGGGTAGAATGTGTAGAATGCTGTTACTCTGGGTAGATGGGTAGAACACATGGGTAGAGGGTGTAGAATGCTGTGACTCTGGGTAGAACACATGGATAGAGCATGTAGAATGCTGTGACTTTGGGTAGAACGCATGGGTAGAGCGTGTAGAATGCTGTGACTCTGGGTAGAACGCATGGGTAGAGCGTGTAGAATGCTGTGACTTTGGGTAGAACATAGAACGCATGGGTAGAGCGTGTAAAATGCTGTGACTCTGCGTAGAACGTAGAACGCATGGGCAGAGCGTGTAGAATGCTGTGACTCTGGGTAGAACGTAGAACGCATAGGTACAGCGTGTAGAATGCTGTGACTCTGGGTAGAATGTGTAGAATGCTGTTACTCTGGGTAGATGGGTAGAACACATGGGTAGAGGGTGTAGAATGCTGTGACTCTGGGTAGAACACATGGATAGAGCATGTAGAATGCTGTGACTTTGGGTAGAACGCATGGGTAGAGCGTGTAGAATGCTGTGACTCTGGGTAGAACGCATGGGTAGAGCGTGTAGAATGCTGTGACTTTGGGTAGAACATAGAACGCATGGGTAGAGCGTGTAAAATGCTGTGACTCTGCGTAGAACGTAGAACGCATGGGCAGAGCGTGTAGAATGCTGTGACTCTGGGTAGAACGTAGAACGCATAGGTACAGCGTGTAGAATGCTGTGACTCTGGGTAGAATGTGTAGAATGCTGTTACTCTGGGTAGATGGGTAGAACACATGGGTAGAGTGTGTAGAATGCTGTGACTCTGGGTAGAACACATGGATAGAGCATGTAGAATGCTGTGACTTTGGGTAGAACGCATGGGTAGAGCGTGTAGAATGCTGTGACTCTGGGTAGAACGCATGGGTAGAGCGTGTAGAATGCTGTGACTTTGGGTAGAACATAGAACGCATGGGTAAAGCGTGTAAAATGCTGTGACTCTGGGTAGAACGTAGAACGCATGGGCAGAGCGTGTAGAATGCTTTGACTCTGGGTAGTACGTAGAACGCATTGGTAGAGCGTCTAGAATGCTGTGACTCTGGGTATAATGTGTAGAATGCTGTTACTCTGGGTAGATGGGTAGAACGCATGGGTAGAGCGTGTAGAATGCTGTGACTCTGGGTAGAATGTAGAACGCATGGGTAGAGCGTGTAAAATGCTGTGACTCTAGGTAGAACGTAAAACGCATGGGTAGAGCGTGTAAAATGCTGTGACTCTGGGTGGAACGTAGAACGCATGGATACAGAGCCGGCCCTAACCAATATGATGCCCTAGGCAAGATTTTGGCTGGTGCCCCCTAGCACCACCGCTGGTTCCGCCTCTGAACTTGCACCTCTTTCCCAGCACCATCACCCCTCACCCATAGCAGTCCTTATTTTGGTGTTTGTACCCCCTATATTTTAAATAGGAACAGTTCGCACATTTGGCGCACAGCCCAAAAAGGGGCGTGTTTTTGCTGGCAAGGGTTATGGCCACACAATAGTAACCCCAATTCCAATTACACCACACAGTACTGCAACTTTATTCACATTTTGTCATGCGATAGTGTCCATAATTCATATTACATCCCACAGAAGTATCACTTTACCTTATAAACGTTACTCCTCACAGTAGAGCCCCTTATTCACATTACATCACACCCTATTGCTCTTTATTCACATTAGATGACACAGTAGTGCCCTTTCTATACACAATGCCACATAGTAGAGCACCTTATACACATAATGCCACACATTAGTAATGCATTTATACACATAATTCCACACAGTAATGCCCCTTACACATGAGACACATTATTAATGTCCTTATAAACATAATGTGCCTTACACATATGACAACCTTTATTACTGCCCTTTTACACATAATGTCTCTTACACATATGCAGCACATTATTAACACCCTTATACACATAATGACACACACAGTGCCCCCTACACATTTGCGCACATTATTAGTGCCCCTATACACATAATGACACACATACAGTAGTACCCTGTTACACATATGCCGCACATTATTAATGCCCTTATACACATAATGACACACATAGTGCCCCTTTACACATATGTTGCACATTATTAATGCATTTTTACATGACACACATATTCCAAACACTACTGCACAACCAACCCACTCACATGCACACAGGACTCACATGGCAACTAACACTGTGACCTCTGCCTCTGCTTCAATACAGATGTGTCCTCATAAATCTTGCCTCAGTGCTAATGTCGAGCACCTTTTTTCTATGAAAATGCATCTTATTTGCATTGCTATGTGGCTAGGATGCACAAGCAGGTTCTGCTGATTAAAATGATATGCAGCATGCCTATATACTGTGTGAGACTGTGGCTGTATCTGCATATGAAATGCTACACACAGAATACAGGCATGCCGCATATCATTTTAATCAGCAAAAGCTGCTGATGCCCCTAGGCATATCAAATGCCCTAAGCAATTGCCTAGTTTGCCTATGCCTATGGCCGGCTCTGCATGGATAGAGCGTGTAGAATGCTGTGACTCTGGGTAGAATGTAAAACGCATGAGTAGAGCGTGTAGAATGCTGTGACTCTGGGTAGAACGCATGGGTAGAGCGTGTAGAATGCTGTGACTTTGGGTAGAACATAGAACGCATGGGTAGAGCGTGTAAAATGCTGTGACTCTGGGTAGAACGTAGAACGCATGGGCAGAGCGTGTAGAATGCTTTGACTCTGGGTAGTACGTAGAACGCATTGGTAGAGCGTCTAGAATGCTGTGACTCTGGGTATAATGTGTAGAATGCTGTTACTCTGGGTAGATGGGTAGAACGCATGGGTAGAGCGTGTAGAATGCTGTGACTCTGGGTAGAATGTAGAACGCATGGGTAGAGCGTGTAAAATGCTGTGACTCTAGGTAGAACGTAGAACGTATGGGTAGAGCGTGTAAAATGCTGTGAGTCTGGGTGGAACGTAGAACGCATGGATAGAGCGTGTAGAATGCTGTGACTCTGGGTAGAACGTAAAACGCATGGGTAGAGCGTGTAAAATGCTGTGACTCTGGGTGGAACGTAGAACGCATGGATAGAGCGTGTAGAATGCTGTGACTCTGGGTAGAACGTAAAACGTATGGGTAGAGCGTGTAGAATGCTGTGACTCTGGGTAGAACGCATGGGTAGAGCGTGTAGAATGCTGTGACTCTGGGTAGAATGTGTAGAATGCTGTTACTCTGGGTAGATGGGTAGAACACATGGGTAGAGGGTGTAGAATGCTGTGACTCTGGGTAGAACACATGGATAGAGCATGTAGAATGCTGTGACTTTGGGTAGAACGCATGGGTAGAGCGTGTAAAATGCTGTGACTCTGGGTGGAACGTAGAACGCATGGATAGAGCGTGTAGAATGCTGTGACTCTGGGTAGAACGTAAAACGCATGGGTAGAGCGTGTAGAATGCTGTGACTCTGGGTAGAACGCATGGGTAGAGCGTGTAGAATGCTGTGACTCTGGGTAGAATGTGTAGAATGCTGTTACTCTGGGTAGATGGGTAGAACACATGGGTAGAGGGTGTAGAATGCTGTGACTCTGGGTAGAACGCATGGATAGAGCGTGTAGAATGCTGTGACTTTGGGTAGAACGCATGGGTAGAGCGTGTAGAATGCTGTGACTCTGGGTAGAACGCATGGGTAGAGCATGTAGAATGCTGTGACTTTGGGTAGAACATAGAACGCATGGGTAGAGCGTGTAAAATGCTGTGACTCTGGGTAGAACGCATGGGTAGAGCGTGTAGAATGCTGTGACTCTGGGTAGAACGTAGAACGCATAGGTACAGTGTGTAGAATGCTGTGACTGGGTAGAATGTGTAGAATGCTGTTACTCTGGGTAGATGGGTAGAACGCATGGGTAGAGCATGTTGAATGCTGTGACTATGTAGAACGCATGGGTAGAGTGTGTAGAATGCTGACTGGGTAGAACACATGGGTAGAGTGTGTAGAATGCGGTGACAGGGTAGAACGCATGGGTAGAGCGTGTAGAATGCTTTGACTCTGGGT
This sequence comes from Pseudophryne corroboree, assembly GCF_028390025.1. Taxonomy (NCBI): domain Eukaryota; kingdom Metazoa; phylum Chordata; class Amphibia; order Anura; family Myobatrachidae; genus Pseudophryne; species Pseudophryne corroboree. The sequence continues at coordinate 809,301,768 of NC_086449.1, read as the reverse complement.
AGTACGTAGAACGCATTGGTAGAGCGTCTAGAATGCTGTGACTCTGGGTATAATGTGTAGAATGCTGTGACTCTGGGTAGAATGTAGAACGCATGGGTAGAGCGTGTAAAATGCTGTGACTCTAGGTAGAACGTAGAACGCATGGGTAGAGCGTGTAGAATGCTGTGACTCTGGGTAGAACGTAAAACGCATGGGTAGAGCGTGTAGAATGCTGTGACTCTGGGTAGAACGCATGGGTAGAGCGTGTAGAATGCTGTGACTCTGTGTAGAATGTGTAGAATGCTGTTACTCTGGGTAGATGGGTAGAACACATGGGTAGAGGGTGTAGAATGCTGTGACTCTGGGTAGAACGCATGGATAGAGCGTGTAGAATGCTGTGACTTTGGGTAGAACGCATGGGTAGAGCGTGTAGAATACTGTGACTCTGGGTAGAACGCATGGGTAGAGCATGTAGAATGCTGTGACTTTGGGTAGAACATAGAACGCATGGGTAGAGCGTGTAAAATGCTGTGACTCTGGGTAGAACGCATGGGTAGAGCGTGTAGAATGCTGTGACTCTGGGTAGAACGTAGAACGCATAGATACAGCGTGTAGAATGCTGTGACTGGGTAAAATGTGTAGAATGCTGTTACTCTGGGTAGATGGGTAGAACGCATGGGTAGAGCATGTTGAATGCTGTGACTATGTAGAACGCATGGGTAGAGTGTGTAGAATGCTGACTGGGTAGAAAACATGGGTAGAGTGTGTAGAATGCGGTGACAGGGTAGAACGCATGGGTAGAGCGTGTAGAATGCTTTGACTCTGGGTAGTACGTAGAACGCATTGGTAGAGCGTCTAGAATGCTGTGACTCTGGGTATAATGTGTAGAATGCTGTGACTCTGGGTAGAATGTAGAATGCATGGGTAGAGCGTGTAAAATGCTGTGACTCTAGGTAGAACATAGAACGCAAGGGTAGAGCGTGTAAAATGCTGTGACTCTGGGTGGAACGTAGAACGCATGGATAGAGCGTGTAGAATGCTGTGACTCTGGGTAGAACGTAAAACGCATTGTCAGAGCGTGTAAAATGCTGTGACTCTGGGTGGAACGTAGAACGCATGGATAGAGCGTGTAGAATGCTGTGACTCTGGGTAGAACGTAAAACGCATGGGTAGAGCGTGTAGAATGCTGTGACTCTGGGTAGAACGCATGGGTAGAGCGTGTAGAATGCTGTGACTCTGGGTAGAATGTGTAGAATGCTGTTACTCTGGGTAGATGGGTAGAACACATGGGTAGAGGGTGTAGAATGCTGTGACTCTGGGTAGAACACATGGATAGAGCATGTAGAATGCTGTGACTTTGGGTAGAACGCATGGGTAGAGCGTGTAGAATGCTGTGACTCTGGGTAGAACGCATGGGTAGAGCGTGTAGAATGCTGTGACTTTGGGTAGAACATAGAACGCATGGGTAGAGCGTGTAAAATGCTGTGACTCTGGGTAGAACGTAGAACGCATGGGCAGAGCGTGTAGAATGCTTTGACTCTGGGTAGTACGTAGAACGCATTGGTAGAGCGTCTAGAATGCTGTGACTCTGGGTATAATGTGTAGAATGCTGTTACTCTGGGTAGATGGGTAGAACACATGGGTAGAGGGTGTAGAATGCTGTGACTCTGGGTAGAACACATGGATAGAGCATGTAGAATGCTGTGACTTTGGGTAGAACGCATGGGTAGAGCGTGTAGAATGCTGTGACTCTGGGTAGAACGCATGGGTAGAGCGTGTAGAATGCTGTGACTTTGGGTAGAACATAGAACGCATGGGTAGAGCGTGTAAAATGCTGTGACTCTGGGTAGAACGTAGAACGCATGGGCAGAGCGTGTAGAATGCTTTGACTCTGGGTAGTACGTAGAACGCATTGGTAGAGCGTCTAGAATGCTGTGACTCTGGGTATAATGTGTAGAATGCTGTTACTCTGGGTAGATGGGTAGAACGCATGGGTAGAGCGTGTAGAATGCTGTGACTCTGGGTAGAATGTAGAACGCATGGGTAGAGCGTGTAAAATGCTGTGACTCTAGGTAGAACGTAAAACGCATGGGTAGAGCGTGTAAAATGCTGTGACTTTGGGTGGAACGTAGAACGCATGGATAGAGCGTGTAGAATGCTGTGACTCTGGGTAGAATGTAGAACGCATGGGTAGAGCGTGTGAAATGCTGTGACTCTAGGTAGAACGTAGAACGCATGGGTAGAGCGTGTAAAATGCTGTGACTCTGGGTGGAACGTAGAACGCATGGATAGAGCGTGTAGAATGCTGTGACTCTGGGTATAATGAATAGAATGCTGTTACTCTGGGTAGATGGGTAGAACGCATGGGTAGAGCGTGTAGTATGCTGTGACTCTGGGTAGAATGTGTAGAATGCTGTTACTCTGGGTAGATGGGTAGAACGCATGGGTAGAGCGTGTAGAATGCTGTGACTCTGGGTAGAATGTAGAACGCATGGGTAGAGCGTGTAGAATGCTGTGACTCTGGGTAGAACGCATGGGTAGAGCGTGTAGAATGCTGTGACTCTGGGTAGAATGTGTAGAATGCTGTTACTCTGGGTAGATGGGTAGAACACATGGGTAGAGGGTGTAGAATGCTGTGACTCTGGGTAGAACACATGGATAGAGCATGTAGAATGCTGTGACTTTGGGTAGAACGCATGGGTAGAGCGTGTAGAATGCTGTGACTCTGGGTAGAACGCATGGGTAGAGCGTGTAGAATGCTGTGACTTTGGGTAGAACATAGAACGCATGGGTAAAGCGTGTAAAATGCTGTGACTCTGGGTAGAACGTAGAACGCATGGGCAGAGCGTGTAGAATGCTTTGACTCTGGGTAGTACGTAGAACGCATTGGTAGAGCGTCTAGAATGCTGTGACTCTGGGTATAATGTGTAGAATGCTGTTACTCTGGGTAGATGGGTAGAACGCATGGGTAGAGCGTGTAGAATGCTGTGACTCTGGGTAGAATGTAGAACGCATGGGTAGAGCGTGTAAAATGCTGTGACTCTAGGTAGAACGTAAAACGCATGGGTAGAGCGTGTAAAATGCTGTGACTCTGGGTGGAACGTAGAACGCATGGATACAGAGCCGGCCCTAACCAATATGATGCCCTAGGCAAGATTTTGGCTGGTGCCCCCTAGCACCACCGCTGGTTCCGCCTCTGAACTTGCACCTCTTTCCCAGCACCATCACCCCTCACCCATAGCAGTCCTTATTTTGGTGTTTGTACCCCCTATATTTTAAATAGGAACAGTTCGCACATTTGGCGCACAGCCCAAAAAGGGGCGTGTTTTTGCTGGCAAGGGTTATGGCCACACAATAGTAACCCCAATTCCAATTACACCACACAGTACTGCAACTTTATTCACATTTTGTCATGCGATAGTGTCCATAATTCATATTACATCCCACAGAAGTATCACTTTACCTTATAAACGTTACTCCTCACAGTAGAGCCCCTTATTCACATTACATCACACCCTATTGCTCTTTATTCACATTAGATGACACAGTAGTGCCCTTTCTATACACAATGCCACATAGTAGAGCACCTTATACACATAATGCCACACATTAGTAATGCATTTATACACATAATTCCACACAGTAATGCCCCTTACACATGAGACACATTATTAATGTCCTTATAAACATAATGTGCCTTACACATATGACAACCTTTATTACTGCCCTTTTACACATAATGTCTCTTACACATATGCCGCACATTATTAACACCCTTATACACATAATGACACACACAGTGCCCCCTACACATTTGCGCACATTATTAGTGCCCCTATACACATAATGACACACATACAGTAGTACCCTGTTACACATATGCCGCACATTATTAATGCCCTTATACACATAATGACACACATAGTGCCCCTTTACACATATGTTGCACATTATTAATGCATTTTTACATGACACACATATTCCAAACACTACTGCACAACCAACCCACTCACATGCACACAGGACTCACATGGCAACTAACACTGTGACCTCTGCCTCTGCTTCAATACAGATGTGTCCTCATAAATCTTGCCTCAGTGCTAATGTCGAGCACCTTTTTTCTATGAAAATGCATCTTATTTGCATTGCTATGTGGCTAGGATGCACAAGCAGGTTCTGCTGATTAAAATGATATGCAGCATGCCTATATACTGTGTGAGACTGTGGCTGTATCTGCATATGAAATGCTACACACAGAATACAGGCATGCCGCATATCATTTTAATCAGCAAAAGCTGCTGATGCCCCTAGGCATATCAAATGCCCTAGGCAATTGCCTAGTTTGCCTATGCCTATGGCCGGCTCTGCATGGATAGAGCGTGTAGAATGCTGTGACTCTGGGTAGAATGTAAAACGCATGAGTAGAGCGTGTAGAATGCTGTGACTCTGGGTAGAACGCATGGGTAGAGCGTGTAGAATGCTGTGACTTTGGGTAGAACATAGAACGCATGGGTAGAGCGTGTAAAATGCTGTGACTCTGGGTAGAACGTAGAACGCATGGGCAGAGCGTGTAGAATGCTTTGACTCTGGGTAGTACGTAGAACGCATTGGTAGAGCGTCTAGAATGCTGTGACTCTGGGTAGATGGGTAGAACGCATGGGTAGAGCGTGTAGAATGCTGTGACTCTGGGTAGAATGTAGAACGCATGGGTAGAGCGTGTAAAATGCTGTGACTCTGGGTAGAACGTATGGGTAGAGCGTGTAAAATGCTGTGACTCTGGGTGGAACGTAGAACGCATGGATAGAGCGTGTAGAATGCTGTGACTCTGGGTAGAACGTAAAACGCATGGGTAGAGCGTGTAAAATGCTGTGACTCTGGGTGGAACGTAGAACGCATGGATAGAGCGTGTAGAATGCTGTGACTCTGGGTAGAACGTAAAACGTATGGGTAGAGCGTGTAGAATGCTGTGACTCTGGGTAGAACGCATGGGTAGAGCGTGTAGAATGCTGTGACTCTGGGTAGAATGTGTAGAATGCTGTTACTCTGGGTAGATGGGTAGAACACATGGGTAGAGGGTGTAGAATGCTGTGACTCTGGGTAGAACACATGGATAGAGCATGTAGAATGCTGTGACTTTGGGTAGAACATAGAACGCATGGGTAGAGCGTGTAAAATGCTGTGACTCTGGGTAGAACGTAGAACGCATGGGCAGAGCGTGTAGAATGCTTTGACTCTGGGTAGTACGTAGAACGCATTGGTAGAGCGTCTAGAATGCTGTGACTCTGGGTATAATGTGTAGAATGCTGTGACTCTGGGTAGAATGTAGAATGCATGGGTAGAGCGTGTAAAATGCTGTGACTCTAGGTAGAACGTAGAACGCATGGGTAGAGCGTGTAAAATGCTGTGACTCTGGGTGGAACGTAGAACGCATGGATAGAGCGTGTAGAATGCTGTGACTCTGGGTAGAACGTAAAACGCATGGTCAGAGCGTGTAAAATGCTGTGACTCTGGGTGGAACGTAGAACGCATGGATAGAGCGTGTAGAATGCTGTGACTCTGGGTAGAACGTAAAACGCATGGGTAGAGCGTGTAGAATGCTGTGACTCTGGGTAGAACGCATGGGTAGAGCGTGTAGAATGCTGTGACTCTGGGTAGAATGTGTAGAATGCTGTTACTCTGGGTAGATGGGTAGAACACATGGGTAGAGGGTGTAGAATGCTGTGACTCTGGGTAGAACACATGGATAGAGCATGTAGAATGCTGTGACTTTGGGTAGAACGCATGGGTAGAGCGTGTAGAATGCTGTGACTCTGGGTAGAACGCATGGGTAGAGCGTGTAGAATGCTGTGACTTTGGGTAGAACATAGAACGCATGGGTAGAGCGTGTAAAATGCTGTGACTCTGGGTAGAACGTAGAACGCATGGGCAGAGCGTGTAGAATGCTTTGACTCTGGGTAGTACGTAGAACGCATTGGTAGAGCGTCTAGAATGCTGTGACTCTGGGTATAATGTGTAGAATGCTGTGACTCTGGGTAGAATGTAGAACGCATGGGTAGAGCGTGTAAAATGCTGTGACTCTAGGTAGAACGTAGAACGCATGGGTAGAGCGTGTAAAATGCTGTGACTCTGGGTGGAACGTAGAACGCATGGATAGAGCGTGTAGAATGCTGTGACTCTGGGTAGAACGTAAAACGCATGGGTAGAGCGTGTAGAATGCTGTGACTCTGGGTAGAACGCATGGGTAGAGCGTGTAGAATGCTGTGACTCTGGGTAGAATGTGTAGAATGCTGTTACTCTGGGTAGATGGGTAGAACACATGGGTAGAGGGTGTAGAATGCTGTGACTCTGGGTAGAACGCATGGATAGAGCGTGTAGAATGCTGTGACTTTGGGTAGAACGCATGGGTAGAGCGTGTAGAATGCTGTGACTCTGGGTAGAACGCATGGGTAGAGCATGTAGAATGCTGTGACTTTGGGTAGAACATAGAACGCATGGGTAGAGCGTGTAAAATGCTGTGACTCTGGGTAGAACGCATGGGTAGAGCGTGTAGAATGCTGTGACTCTGGGTAGAACGTAGAACGCATAGGTACAGCGTGTAGAATGCTGTGACTGGGTAAAATGTGTAGAATGCTGTTACTCTGGGTAGATGGGTAGAACGCATGGGTAGAGCATGTTGAATGCTGTGACTATGTAGAACGCATGGGTAGAGTGTGTAGAATGCTGACTGGGTAGAACACATGGGTAGAGTGTGTAGAATGTGGTGACAGGGTAGAACGCATGGGTAGAGCGTGTAGAATGCTTTGACTCTGGGTAGTACGTAGAACGCATTGGTAGAGCGTCTAGAATGCTGTGACTCTGGGTATAATGTGTAGAATGCTGTGACTCTGGGTAGAATGTAGAATGCATGGGTAGAGCGTGTAAAATGCTGTGACTCTAGGTAGAACGTAGAACGCATGGGTAGAGCGTGTAAAATGCTGTGACTCTGGGTGGAACGTAGAACGCATGGATAGAGCGTGTAGAATGCTGTGACTCTGGGTAGAACGTAAAACGCATGGTCAGAGCGTGTAAAATGCTGTGACTCTGGGTGGAACGTAGAACGCATGGATAGAGCGTGTAGAATGCTGTGACTCTGGGTAGAACGTAAAACGCATGGGTAGAGCGTGTAGAATGCTGTGACTCTGGGTAGAACGCATGGGTAGAGCGTGTAGAATGCTGTGACTCTGGGTAGAATGTGTAGAATGCTGTTACTCTGGGTAGATGGGTAGAACACATGGGTAGAGGGTGTAGAATGCTGTGACTCTGGGTAGAACACATGGATAGAGCATGTAGAATGCTGTGACTTTGGGTAGAACGCATGGGTAGAGCGTGTAGAATGCTGTGACTCTGGGTAGAACGCATGGGTAGAGCGTGTAGAATGCTGTGACTTTGGGTAGAACATAGAACGCATGGGTAGAGCGTGTAAAATGCTGTGACTCTGGGTAGAACGTAGAACGCATGGGCAGAGCGTGTAGAATGCTTTGACTCTGGGTAGTACGTAGAACGCATTGGTAGAGCGTCTAGAATGCTGTGACTCTGGGTATAATGTGTAGAATGCTGTTACTCTGGGTAGATGGGTAGAACGCATGGGTAGAGCGTGTAGAATGCTGTGACTCTGGGTAGAATGTAGAACGCATGGGTAGAGCGTGTAAAATGCTGTGACTCTAGGTAGAACGTAAAACGCATGGGTAGAGCGTGTAAAATGCTGTGACTTTGGGTGGAACGTAGAACGCATGGATAGAGCGTGTAGAATGCTGTGACTCTGGGTAGAATGTAAAACGCATGAGTAGAGCGTGTAGAATGCTGTGACTCTGGGTAGAACGCATGGGTAGAGCGTGTAGAATGCTGTGACTTTGGGTAGAACATAGAACGCATGGGTAGAGCGTGTAAAATGCTGTGACTCTGGGTAGAGCGCGTAGAACGCATGGGCAGAGCGTGTAGAATGCTTTGACTCTGGGTAGTACGTAGAACGCATTGGTAGAGCGTCTAGAATGCTGTGACTCTGGGTATAATGTGTAGAATGCTGTTACTTTGGGTAGATGGGTAGAACGCATGGGTAGAGCGTGTAGAATGCTGTGACTCTGGGTAGAATGTAGAACGCATGGGTAGAGCGTGTAAAATGCTGTGACTCTAGGTAGAACGTAGAACGTATGGGTAGAGCGTGTAAAATGCTGTGACTCTGGGTGGAACGTAGAACGCATGGATAGAGCGTGTAGAATGCTGTGACTCTGGGTAGAACGTAAAACGTATGGGTAGAGCGTGTAGAATGCTGTGAATCTGGGTAGAACGCATGGGTAGAGCGTGTAGAATGCTGTGACTCTGGGTAGAATGTGTAGAATGCTGTTACTCTGGGTAGATGGGTAGAACACATGGGTAGAGGGTGTAGAATGCTGTGACTCTGGGTAGAACACATGGATAGAGCATGTAGAATGCTGTGACTTTGGGTAGAACGCATGGGTAGAGCGTGTAAAATGCTGTGACTCTGGGTGGAACGTAGAACGCATGGATAGAGCGTGTAGAATGCTGTGACTCTGGGTAGAACGTAAAACGCATGGGTAGAGCGTGTAGAATGCTGTGACTCTGGGTAGAACGCATGGGTAGAGCGTGTAGAATGCTGTGACTCTGGGTAGAATGTGTAGAATGCTGTTACTCTGGGTAGATGGGTAGAACACATGGGTAGAGGGTGTAGAATGCTGTGACTCTGGGTAGAACGCATGGATACAGCGTGTAGAATGCTGTGACTTTGGGTAGAACGCATGGGTAGAGCGTGTAGAATGCTGTGACTCTGGGTAGAACGCATGGGTAGAGCATGTAGAATGCTGTGACTTTGGGTAGAACATAGAACGCATGGGTAGAGCGTGTAAAATGATGGGACTCTGGGTAGAACGCATGGGTAGAGCGTGTAGAATGCTGTGACTCTGGGTAGAACGTAGAACGCATAGGTACAGCGTGTAGAATGCTGTGACTGGGTAGAATGTGTAGAATGCTGTTACTCTGGGTAGATGGGTAGAACGCATGGGTAGAGCATGTTGAATGCTGTGACTATGTAGAACGCATGGGTAGAGTGTGTAGAATGCTGACTGGGTAGAACACATGGGTAGAGTGTGTAGAATGCGGTGACAGGGTAGAACGCATGGGTAGAGCGTGTAGAATGCTTTGACTCTGGGTAGTACGTAGAACGCATTGGTAGAGCGTCTAGAATGCTGTGACTCTGGGTATAATGTGTAGAATGCTGTGACTCTGGGTAGAATGTAGAACGCATGGGTAGAGCGTGTAAAATGCTGTGACTCTAGGTAGAACGTAGAACGCATGGGTAGAGCGTGTAAAATGCTGTGACTCTGGGTGGAACGTAGAACGCATGGATAGAGCGTGTAGAATGCTGTGACTCTGGGTAGAACGTAAAACGTATGGTCAGAGCGTTTAAAATGCTGTGACTCTGGGTGGAACGTAGAACGCATGGATAGAGCGTGTAGAATGCTGAGACTCTGGGTAGAACGTAAAACGCATGGGTAGAGCGTGTAGAATGCTGTGACTCTGGGTAGAACGCATGGGTAGAGCGTGTAGAATGCTGTGACTTCTGGTAGAATGTGTAGAATGCTGTTACTCTGGGTAGATGGGTAGAACACATGGGTAGAGGGTTTAGAATGCTGTGACTCTGGGTAGAACACATGGATAGAGCATGTAGAATGCTGTGACTTTGGGTAGAACGCATGGGTAGAGCGTGTAGAATGCTGTGACTCTGGGTAGAACGCATGGGTAGAGCGTGTAGAATGCTGTGACTTTGGGTAGAACATAGAACGCATGGGTAGAGCGTGTAAAATGCTGTGACTCTGGGTAGAACGTAGAAAGCATGGGCAGAGCATGTAGAATGCTTTGACTCTGGGTAGTACGTAGAACGCATTGGTAGAGCGTCTAGAATGCTGTGACTCTGGGTATAATGTGTAGAATGCTGTTACTCTGGGTAGATGGGTAGAACGCATGGGTAGAGCGTGTAGAATGCTGTGACTCTGGGTAGAATGTAGAACGCATGGGTAGAGCGTGTAAAATGCTGTGACTCTAGGTAGAACGTAGAACGCATGGGTAGAGCGTGTAAAATGCTGTGACTCTGGGTGGAACGTAGAACGCATGGATAGAGCGTGTAGAATGCTGTGACTCTGGGTAGAACGTAAAACGCATGGGTAGAGCGTGTAAAATGCTGTGACTCTGGGTGGAACGTAGAACGCATGGATAGAGCGTGTAGAATGCTGTGACTCTGGGTAGAACGTAAAACGTATGGGTAGAGCGTGTAGAATGCTGTGACTCTGGGTAGAACGCATGGGTAGAGCGTGTAGAATGCTGTGACTCTGGGTAGAATGTGTAGAATGCTGTTACTCTGGGTAGATGGGTAGAACACATGGGTAGAGGGTGTAGAATGCTGTGACTCTGGGTAGAACACATGGATAGAGCATGTAGAAAGCTGTGACTTTGGGTAGAACGCATGGGTAGAGCGTGTAGAATGCTGTGACTCTGGGTAGAACGCATGGGTAGAGCGTGTAGAATGCTGTGACTTTGGGTAGAACATAGAACGCATGGGTAGAGCGTGTAAAATGCTGTGACTCTGGGTAGAACGTAGAACGCATGGGCAGAGCGTGTAGAATGCTGTGACTCTGGGTAGAACGTAGAACGCATAGGTACAGCGTGTAGAATGCTGTGACTCTGGGTAGAATGTGTAGAATGCTGTTACTCTGGGTAGATGGGTAGAACGCATGGGTAGAGCATGTTGAATGCTGTGACTATGTAGAACGCATGGGTAGAGTGTGTAGAATGCTGACTGGGTAGAACGCATGGGTAGAGTGTATAGAATGCGGTGACAGGGTAGAACGCATGGGTAGAGCGTGTAGAATGCTTTGACTATGGGTAGTACGTAGAACGCATTGGTAGAGCGTCTAGAATGCTGTGACTCTGGGTATAATGTGTAGAATGCTGTTACTCTGGGTAGATGGGTAGAACGCAAGGGTAGAGCGTGTAGAATGCTGTGACTCTGGGTAGAATGTAGAACGCATGGGTAGAGCGTGTGAAATGCTGTGACTCTAGGTAGAACGTAGAACGCATGGGTAGAGCGTGTAAAATGCTGTGACTCTGGGTGGAACGTAGAACGCATGGATAGAGCGTGTAGAATGCTGTGACTCTGGGTATAATGTGTAGAATGCTGTTACTCTGGGTAGATGGGTAGAACGCATGGGAAGAGCGTGTAGTATGCTGTGACTCTGGGTATAATGTGTAGAATGCTGTTACTCTGGGTAGATGGGTAGAACGCATGGGTAGAGCGTGTAGAATGCTGTGACTCTGGGTAGAATGTGTAGAATGCTGTTACTCTGGGTAGATGGGTAGAACGCATGGGTAGAGCGTGTAGAATGCTGTGACTCTGGGTAGAATGTAGAACGCATGGGTAGAGCGTGTAAAATGCTGTGACTCTAGGTAGAACGTAGAACGCATGGGTAGAGCGTGTAAAATGCTGTGACTCTGGGTGCAACGTAGAACGCATGGATAGAGCGTGTAGAATGCTGTGACTCTGGGTATAATGTGTAGAATGCTGTTACTCTGGGTAGATGGGTAGAACGCATGGGTAGAGCGTGTAGAATGCTGTGACTCTGGGTATAATGTGTAGAATGCTGTTACTCTGGGTAGATGGGTAGAACGCATGGGTAGAGCGTGTAGAATGCTGTGACTCTGGGTAGAATGTAGAACGCATGGGTAGAGCGTGTAAAATGCTGTGACTCTAGGTAGAACGTAGAACGCATGGGTAGAGCGTGTAAAATGCTGTGACTCTGGGTGGAACGTAGAACGCATGGATTGAGCGTGTAGAATGCTGTGACTCTGGGTAGAACGTAAAACGCATGGGTAGAGCGTGTAAAATGCTGTGACTCTGGGTGGAACGTAGAACGCATGGATGATGGATAGAGCGTGTAGAATGCTGTGACTCTGGGTAGAATGTAAAACGCATGAGTAGAGCGTGTAGAATGCTGTGACTCTGGGTAGAACGCATGGGTAGAGCGTGTAGAATGCTGTGACTCTGGGTAGAATGTGTAGAATGCTGTTACTCTGGGTAGATGGGTAGAACGCATGGGTAGAGGGTGTAGAATGCTGTGACTCTGGGTAGAACACATGGATAGAGCGTGTAGAATGCTGTGACTTTGGGTAGAACGCATGGGTAGAGCGTGTAGAATGCTGTGACTCTGGGTAGAACGCATGGGTAGAGCGTGTAGAATGCTGTGACTTTGGGTAGAACATAGAACGCATGGGTAGAGCGTGTAAAATGCTGTGACTCTGGGTAGAACGTAGAACGCATGGGCAGAGCGTGTAGAATGCTGTGACTCTGGGTAGAACGTAGAACGCATAGGTACAGCGTGTAGAATGCTGTGACTCTGGGTAGAATGTGTAGAATGCTGTTACTCTGGGTAGATGGGTAGAACGCATGGGTAGAGCATGTTGAATGCTGTGACTATGTAGAACGCATGGGTAGAGTGTGTAGAATGCTGACTGGGTAGAACGCATGGGTAGAGTGTATAGAATGCGGTGACAGGGTAGAACGCATGGGTAGAGCGTGTAGAATGCTTTGACTCTGGGTAGTACGTAGAACGCATTGGTAGAGCGTCTAGAATGCTGTGACTCTGGGTATAATGTGTAGAATGCTGTTACTCTGGGTAGATGGGTAGAACGCATGGGTAGAGCGTGTAGAATGCTGTGACTCTGGGTAGAGTGTAGAACGCATGGGTAGAGCGTGTAAAATGCTGTGACTCTAGGTAGAACGTAGAACGCATGGGTAGAGCGTGTAAAATGCTGTGACTCTGGGTGGAACGTAGAACGCATGGATAGAGCGTGTAGAATGCTGTGACTCTGGGTGCAACGTAGAACGCATGGATAGAGCGTGTAGAATGCTGTGACTCTGGGTATAATGTGTAGAATGCTGTTACTCTGGGTAGATGGGTAGAACGCATGGGTAGAGCGTGTAGAATGCTGTGACTCTGGGTATAATGTGTAGAATGCTGTTACTCTGGGTAGATGGGTAGAACGCATGGGTAGAGCGTGTAGAATGCTGTGACTCTGGGTAGAATGTAGAACGCATGGGTAGAGCGTGTAAAATGCTGTGACTCTAGGTAGAACGTAGAACGCATGGGTAGAGCGTGTAAAATGCTGTGACTCTGGGTGGAACGTAGAACGCATGGATTGAGCGTGTAGAATGCTGTGACTCTGGGTAGAACGTAAAACGCATGGGTAGAGCGTGTAAAATGCTGTGACTCTGGGTGGAACGTAGAACGCATGGATGATGGATAGAGCGTGTAGAATGCTGTGACTCTGGGTAGAATGTAAAACGCATGAGTAGAGCGTGTAGAATGCTGTGACTCTGGGTAGAACGCATGGGTAGAGCGTGTAGAATGCTGTGACTCTGGGTAGAATGTGTAGAATGCTGTTACTCTGGGTAGATGGGTAGAACGCATGGGTAGAGGGTGTAGAATGCTGTGACTCTGGGTAGAACACATGGATAGAGCGTGTAGAATGCTGTGACTTTGGGTAGAAGGCATGGGTAGAGCGTGTAGAATGCTGTGACTCTGGGTAGAACGCATGGGTAGAGCGTGTAGAATGCTGTGACTTTGGGTAGAACATAGAACGCATGGGTAGAGCGTGTAAAATGCTGTGACTCTGGGTAGAACGTAGAACGCATGGGCAGAGCGTGTAGAATGCTGTGACTCTGGGTAGAACGTAGAACGCATAGGTACAGCGTGTAGAATGCTGTGACTCTGGGTAGAATGTGTAGAATGCTGTTACTCTGGGTAGATGGGTAGAACGCATGGGTAGAGCATGTTGAATGCTGTGACTATGTAGAACGCATGGGTAGAGTGTGTAGAATGCTGACTGGGTAGAACGCATGGGTAGAGTGTATAGAATGCGGTGACAGGGTAGAACGCATGGGTAGAGCGTGTAGAATGCTTTGACTCTGGGTAGTACGTAGAACGCATTGGTAGAGCGTCTAGAATGCTGTGACTCTGGGTATAATGTGTAGAATGCTGTTACTCTGGGTAGATGGGTAGAACGCATGGGTAGAGCGTGTAGAATGCTGTGACTCTGGGTAGAGTGTAGAACGCATGGGTAGAGCGTGTAAAATGCTGTGACTCTAGGTAGAACGTAGAACGCATGGGTAGAGCGTGTAAAATGCTGTGACTCTGGGTGGAACGTAGAACGCATGGATAGAGCGTGTAGAATGCTGTGACTCTGGGTAGAACGTAAAACGCATGGGTAGAGCGTGTAGAATGCTGTGACTCTGGGTAGAACGTAGAACGCATGGGTAGAGCGTGTAGAATGCTGTGACTCTGGGTAGAATGTGTAGAATGCTGTTACTCTGGGTAGATGGGTAGAACGCATGGGTAGAGCGTGTAGAATGCTGTGACTCTTGGTAGAACGCATGGATAGAGCGTGTAGAATGCTGTGACTTTGGGTAGAACGCATGGGTAGAGCGTGTAGAATGCTGTGACTCTGGGTAGAATGCATGGGTAGAGCGTGTAGAATGCTGTGACGTTGGGTAGAACATAGAATGCATGGGTAGAGCGTGTAAAATGCTGTGACCTGGGTAGAACGTAGAACGCATGGGTAGAGCGTGTAGAATGCTGTGACTCTGGGTAGAACGTAGAACGCATAGGTACAGCGTGTAGAATGCTGTGACTCTGGGTAGAATGTGTAGAATGCTGTTACTCTGGGTAGATGGGTAGAACGCATGGGTAGAGCGTGTAGAATGCTGTGACTCTGGGTAGAATGTGTAGAATGCTGTTACTCTGGGTAGATGGGTAGAACGCATGGGTAGAGCATGTAGAATGCTGTGACTCTGGGTAGAACGCATGGATAGAGCGTATAGAATGCTGTGACTTTGGGTAGAACGCATGGGTAGAGCGTGTAGAATGCTGTGACTCTGGGTAGAACGCATGGGTTGAGCGTGTAGAATGCTGTGACTTTGGGTAGAACATAGAACGCATGGTTAGAGCATGTAAAATGCTGTGACTCTGGATAGAACACATGGGTAGAGCGTGTAGAATGCTGTGACTCTGGGTAGAACGTAGAACGCATGGGTAGAGCGTGTAGAATGCTGTGACTCTGGGTAGAATGTGTAGAATGCTGTTACTCTGGGTAGATGGGTAGAACGCATGGGTAGAGCGTGTAGAATGCTGTGACTCTGGGTAAAACGTAGAATGCATAGGTACAGCGTGTAGAATGCTGTGACTCTGGGTAGAATGTGTAGAATGCTGTTACTCTGGGTAGATGGGTAGAACGCATGGGTAGAGCATGTTGAATGCTGTGACTATGTAGAACGCATGGGTAGAGTGTGTAGAATGCTGACTGGGTAGAACGCATGGGTAGAGTGTGTAGAATGCGGTGACAGGGTAGAACGCATGGGTAGAGCGTGTAGAATGCTGTGACTCTGGGTAGAACGTAGAACGCGTGGGTAGAGCGTGTAGAATGCTGTGACTCTGGGTAGAATGTGTAGAATGCTGTGACTCTGGGTAGATGGGTAGAACGCATGGGTAGAGCGTGTAGAATGCTGTGACTCTGGGTAGAACGTAGAACGCATGGGTAGAGCGTGTAAAATGCTGTGACTCTAGGTAGAACGTAGAACGCATGGGTAGAGCGTGTAAAATGCTGTGACTCTGGGTGGAACGTAGAACGCATGGATAGAGCGTGTAGAATGCTGTGACTCTGGGTAGAACGTAAAACGCATGGGTAGAGCGTGTAGAATGCTGTGACTCTGGGTAGAACGTAGAACGCATGGGTAGAGCGTGTAGAATGCTGTGACTCTGGGTAGAATGTGTAGAATGCTGTTACTCTGGGTAGATGGGTAGAACGCATGGGTAGATCATGTAGAATGCTGTGACTCTGGGTAGAACGCATGGATAGAGCGTATAGAATGCTGTGACTTTGGGTAGAACGCATGGGTAGAGCGTGTAGAATGCTGTGACTCTGGGTAGAACGCATGGGTTGAGCGTGTAGAATGCTGTGACTTTGGGTAGAACATAGAATGCATGGTTAGAGCATGTAAAATGCTGTGACTCTGGATAGAACACATGGGTAGAGCGTGTAGAATGCTGTGACTCTGGGTAGAACGTAGAACGCATGGGTAGAGCGTGTAGAATGCTGTGACTCTGGGTAGAATGTGTAGAATGCAGTTACTCTGGGTAGATGGGTAGAACGCATGGGTAGAGCGTGTAGAATGCTGTGACTCTGGGTAAAACATAGAATGCATGGGTAGAGCGTGTAGAATGCTGTGACTCTGGATAGAATGTAGAACGCATGGGTAGAGCGTGTAGAATGCTGTGACTCTGGTAGAACGTAGAACGCATGGGTAGAGCGTGTAGAATGCTGCGACTCTGGGTAGAACGTAGAACGCATGGGTAGAGCGTGCAGAATGCTGTGACTCTGGGTAGAATGTGTAGAATGCTTTTACTCTGGGTAGATGGGTAGAACGCATGGGTAGAGCGTGTAGAATGCTGTGACTCTGGGTAAAACGTAGAACGCATGGGTAGAGCGTGTAGAATGCTGTGACTCTGGGTAGAACGTAGAAAGCATGGGTACAGCGTGTAGAATGCTGTGACTCTGGGTAAAATGTGTAGAATGCTGTTACTCTGGGTAGATGGGTAGAACGCATGGGTAGAGTGTGTAGAATGCTGACTGGGTAGAACGCATGGGTAGAGTGTGTAGAATGCGGTGACAGGGTAGAACGCATGGGTAGAGCGTGTAGAATGCTGTTACTCTGAGTAGATGGGTAGAACGCATGGGTAGAGCGTGTACAACGCTGTGACTCTAGGTAAAACGCATGGGTAGACAGTGGCAAACGCAGGATTTGCATGGGGGAGTTTCCAGAACTGGGCGGAGCCAATCACGGGGGTGGGGACTGAGGTGACCCAGTATATGCTGGGTCCGTAAAACTAGTGTGTCTGTGTGTGTGTGTATATATATATATATATACACTGCTCAAAAAAATAAAGGGAACACTAAAATAACACATCCTAGATCTGAATGAATGAAATATTCTTATTAAATACTTTGTTCTTTACATAGTTGAATGTGCTGACAACAAAATCACACAAAAATTATCAATGGAAATCAAATTTATTAACCCATGGAGGTCTGGATTTGGAGTCACCCTCAAAACTAAAGTGAAAAAACACACTACAGTCTGATCCATCTTTGATGTAATGTCCTTAAAACAAGTCAAAATGAGGCTCAGTAGTGTGTGTGGTCTCCACGTGCCTGAATGACCTCCCTACAATGCCTGGGCATGCTCCTGATGAGGTGGTGGATGGTCTCCTGAGGGATCTCCTCCCAGACCTGGACTAAAGCATCCGCCAACTCCTGGACAGTCTGTGGTGCAACGTAGCGTTGGTGGATGGAGCGAGACATGATGTCCCAGATGTCCTCAATTGGATTCAGGTCTGGGGAACGGGCGGGCCAGTCCATAGCATCAATGCCTTCGTCTTGCAGGAACTGCTGACACACTCCAGCCACATGAGGTCTAGCATTGTCTTGCATTAGGAGGAACCCAGGGCCAACCGCACCAGAATATGGTCTCACAAGGGGTCTGAGGATCTCATCTCGGTACCTAATGGCAGTCAGCCTACCTCTGGCGAGCACATGTAGGGCTGTGCGGCCCCCCAAAGAAATGCCACACCACACAATTACTGACCCACTGCCAAACCGGTCATGCTGGAGGATGTTGCAGGCAGTAGAACGTTGTCCTTGGCGTTTCCAGACTCTGTCACATCTGTCACGTGTTCAGGGAGAACCTGCTTTCATCTGTGAAGAGCACAGGGCGCCAGTGGCGAATTTGCCAATCTTGGTGTTCTCTGGCAAATGCCAAACGTCCTGCACGGTGTTGGGCTGTAAGCACAACTCCAACTTGTGGACGTCAGGCACTCATACCACCCCCATGGAGTCTGTTTCTGATCGTTTGAGTAGACACATGCACATTTGTGGCTTGCTGGAGGTCATTTTGCGGGGCTCTGGCAGTGCTCCTCCTCTTCCTCCTTGCACAAAGGCGGAGGTAGCGGTCCTGCTGCTGGGTTGTTGCCCTCCTATGGCCTCCTCCACGTCTCCTGATGTACTGGCCTGTCTCCTGGTAGCGCCTCCATGCTCTGGACACTACGCTGACAGACACAGCAAACCTTCTTGCCACAGCTCGCATTGATGTGCCATCCTGGATGAGCTGCACTACCTGAGCCACTTGTGTGGGTTGTAGGGAGGTCATACAGGCACGTGGAGGCCCCACACAATACTGAGCCTCATTTTGACTTGTTTTAAGGACATTACATCAAAGTTGGATCAGCCTGTAGTGTGTTTTTCCACTTTAATTTTGAGGGTGACTCCAAATCCAGACCTCCATGGGTTAATAAATTTGATTTCCATTGATAATTTTTGTGTGATTTTGTTGTCAGCACATTCAACTATGTAAAGAACAAAGTATTTAATAAGAATATTTCATTCATTCAGATCTAGGATGTATTATTTTAGTGTTCCCTTTATTTTTTTGAGCAGTGTATATATATATATATACACATATACATAGCATATTAAACATGCATACATATATATATATATATATATATATATATGTACACACACATACAGTACACATATATATACACATGTATGTATATATATATATCACGTGTGTGTGTTTATATGTATGTATATACATATGACCTGACGAAAAAGCTATATTAAATTGCTTTGAAACGTTGTCCACACCGAGGACCCTTTTGCCTATTTGTGACAGTCGCTAGGAGTGCCGCACCAACCCGCTGTATGTATTCATTCCATGTGAGGGTACCCAGTGCTTTTGTAATTTTAATGGGAGAGCCGGACCTACCTGCTTTTTATGCACATGGATATATATGTACTATAATTAAAATAAAGTAAACTTTTATTGCACTTACAAGTGCCACCAGGAAGACAGCAGGCTGCAGATGACGCTAGACAGCCATTAATAATACTCATGCAGCTAAAAAAAAAAAAACAATTTTTTTTTTTTTTTCTTTAGTGGAGGGGGGTTTCTGGGTGCTCGGAAACACCCCCTGGGTGCGCCACTGCTAGAGCGTGTTGAATGCTGTGACTCTGGGTAGAACGTGTAGAATGATGTTACTCTGGGTAGTTGGGTAGAACGCATGGGTAGAGCGTGTAGAACGCTGTGACTCTAGGTAGAACGCATGGGTAGAGCGTGTTGAATGCTGTGACTCGGGGTAGAACGTGTAGAATGCTGTAACTCTGGGTAGATGGGTAGAACGCATGGGTAGAGCGTGTAGAACGCTGTGACTCTAGGTAGAACGCATGGGTAGAGCGTGTTGAATGCTGTGACTCGGGGTAGAACGTGTAGAATGCTGTAACTCTGGGTAGATGGGTAGAACGCATGGGTAGAGCGTGTAGAACGCTGTGACTCTAGGTAGAACGCATGGGTAGAGCGTGTTGAATGCTGTGACTCGGGGTAGAACGTGTAGAATGCTGTAACTCTGGGTAGATGGGTAGAACGCATGGGTAGAGCGTGTAGAACGCTGTGACTCTAGGTAGAACGCATGGGTAGAGCGTGTTGAATGCTGTGACTCTAGGTAGAACGCATGGGTAGAGCGTGTTGAATGCTGTGACTCGGGGTAGAACGTGTAGAATGCTGTAACTCTGGGTAGATGGGTAGAACGCATGGGTAGAGCATGTAGAACGCTGTGACTCTAGGTAGAACGCATGGGTAGAGCGTGTTGAATGCTGTGACTCGGGGTAGAACGTGTAGAATGCTGTGACTCTGGGTAGAACTCATGGGTAGAGCGTCGACACCTGAAATAGGTCGACACAGTCATTAGGTCGACAGGAACAAGGTCGATATGGAAAAAGGTCAACATGAGGATTTTTTATTTCTGGGGTGTTGTTTTCTTTGTAAAGTGACTAGGAACCCCAATTAGTGCACCGTGTCCCCTCGCGTGGCGAGCGAGCTTCGGGCAAGGTTACTATTCCCAATCGTAGTCCATGTGGATTGTAAAGTATGAAAAAGTTAATAAAATAAAACATTTTTTAGTCATGTTGACCTAGTACCAGTAGCGAATCTTGCCACGGGAAAGCAGGCTTTTTGCCCGGGGCGCCACTGTCCCAAGGGCACCACCGCCGCTGTGGCAAGATCTGCTACTGGTGCCGTGCGGTGCGCGATGATGTCAGGCGGTGGTAGCCCCGCCCCCTTCAGAAATCATGCACCTCCGGCTCCAAAACCGTCAGAACTGGATCCAGAGACCCATCTCCGCTGCTGCTAACAGGACATAGAGGTGACTGGGCTGGCTAAGTGTGTGAGGGAGGTGGCTGGTTGCAGGGCTGTGGTATGTGTGCTGAGTGCAGGGCTGGTGTACATGAGTGTGTGAGAGGTGGCTGTGGTGCATATGGCTGTTGCAATGTGTAAAAAAGGGGACACTGTCTGCCGTAATGTATAAAAAGGGGACGCTGTCTGCCGTAATGTGTAAAAAGGGGGACGCTGGCTGCTGTTATGTGTAAAAGGGGGACGCTGTCTGCCGTAATGTGTAAAAAGGGAGACGCTGTCTGCCGTAATGTGTAAAAAGGGGGAAGCTGGCTGCCGTAATGTGTAAAAAGGGGGACGCTGGCTGCCGTAATGTGTCAAAAGGGGAATCTGTCCGCCATAATGTGTAAAAGGGGCTCTACCTGGTGTAGTGGCGCTACTGTGCGGCATAGTTTGAATAATGGAGACTACTATAATATGTAATATGAATTGGTATTATTTTGTGGCGCGCACTACCCCTATTTTACATACAGGGAGGGGGGCGCCGATGCCCTCTCTTGCACACATCGCTAAAAAGACTAGTTATGGCACTGGGCACAACTACTGAGGGCACTGTACTGGAGGCCAAACTACTGGAGGCACAGCTACGGGTGGACAGCTACTGAGGGCAAAACTACTGGGGGGCACAACTATTGAGGGCACAGTACTGGAGCAAAACTACTGAGAACACAACTACAGGGGGCAAAACTACTGGAGGCACAGCTACAGGGGCACAACTCTACAGGGAGCAAAACTACAGGGGGCACAGTTACAGGGGGCATAACTGTGACCGCGCCCCTTCCCCGTCAAGCCACGCCCCTATTTTTGATGCAAGCCTACGGTGCGCACTAACCCTGTTTTGCCTGTTGGGAGGGGGTGCCAAAATAACTTTCGCCCTGGGCGCCACAAGGTTTAGAACCGGCCCTGCCTAGTATGTCGACCTAGTGCATGTCGACCAAGAATGGTTGACCTAATGACTGTCGCCCCATGAGTGGTCGACCTAGAGACCGGATACCGGGTAGAGCGAGTAGAATGCTGTGACTCTGAGTAGAACGCATGGGTAAAGCGTGTAGAATACTGTGACTCTGGGTACAATGTTTGGGTAGAACGTAGTGACTCTGGGTAGAACCTGTAGAATGTTGTAACTCTGGGTAGAGCGTGTAGAATGCTGTGACTCTGGGTCGAGCGTGTAGAATTTTGTGACTCTGGGTAGAACGCTGTAACTCTGGGTAGAATGTGTAGAACGCTGTAACTCTGGCTAGAATGTGTAGAACGTTGTGACTCTGGGTAGAATGTGTAGAATGCTGTGACTGGGTAGAACGCATGGGTAGAACCTGTACAATGCTGTGACTCTGGGTAGAACGCTGTGACTCTGGGTAGAATGAGTAGAACGCTGTGACTCTGGGTAGAACGCATGGGCAGAACCTGTAGAACGCTGTAACTCTGGGTAGAGTGTGTAGAATGCTGTGACTCTGGGTAGAACGCATGGGAAAAGCATGTAGAACGCTATGACTCTGGGTAGAGTGTGCAGACTGCTGTGACTCTGGGTAGAACGCATGGGTAGAATGTGTAGAATGTAGTGATTCTGGGTAGAACGCATGGGTAGAACCTGTACAATGCTGTGACTCTGGGTAGAATGCTGTGACTCTGGGTAGAATGTGTAGAACGCTGTGACTCTGGGTAGAACGCATGGGCAGAACCTGTAGAACGCTGTAACTCTGGGTAGAGTGTGTAGAATGCTGTGACTCTGGGTAGAACGCATAAGTAAAGCATGTAGAACGCTATTACTCTTGGGAGAGTGTGCAGACTGCTGTGACTCTGGGTAGAACGCATGGGTAGAATGTGTAGAATGTAGTGATTCTGGGTAGAATGCATGGGTAGAACCTGTACAATGCTGTGACTCTGGGTAGAACGCTGTGACTCTGG
The DNA here is from genome assembly GCF_028390025.1 of Pseudophryne corroboree. Lineage (NCBI taxonomy): Eukaryota > Metazoa > Chordata > Amphibia > Anura > Myobatrachidae > Pseudophryne > Pseudophryne corroboree. The sequence continues at coordinate 809,279,501 of NC_086449.1, read as the reverse complement.
GTAGAATGTGTAGAACGCTGTGACTCTGGGTAGAACGCATGGGCAGAACCTGTAGAACGCTGTAACTCTGGGTAGAGCGTGTAGAATGCTGTGACTCTGGGTAGAACGCATGGGTAAAACATGTAGAACGCTGTGACTCTGGGTAGAGTGTGCAGACTGCTGTGACTCTGGGTAGAACGCATGGGTAGAATGTGTAGAACGCCGTGACTCTGGGTAGAATGCTGTGACTGGGTAGAATGCATGGGTAGAATGTGTAGAACGTAGTGATTCTGGGTAGAACGCATGGGTAGAATGCTGTGACTCTGGGTAGAACGCATGGGTAGAATGTGTAGAACGTAGTGATTCTGGCTAGAACGCATGGGTAGAATGCTGTGACTCTGGGTAGAACGCATGGGTAGAATGTGTAAAACGTAGTGATTCTGGGTAGAACCTGTAGAACGCTGTGACTCTGGGTAGAATGTGTAGAACGCTGTGACTCTGGGTAGAGCGTGTAGAATGCTGTGACTCTAGGTAGAACGATGTGACTCTGGTAGAGTGTGTAGAAGCTGTGACTCTGGGTAGAACGCATGGGTAGAATTTGTAGAACGCCGTGACTCTGGGTAGAATGCTGTGACTGGGTAGAATGCGTTGGTAGAATGTGTAGAACGTAGTGATTCTGGGTAGAACGCATGGGTAGAATGCTGTGACTCTGGGTAGAACGCATGGGTAGAATGTGTAGAACGTAGTGATTCTGGGCAGAACCTGTAGAACGCTGTAACTCTGGGTAGAATGTGTAGAACGCTGTGACTCTGGGTAGAACGCACGGGTAAAGCATGTAGAACGCTGTGACTCTGGGTAGAGTGTGCAGACTGCTGTGACTCTGGGTAGAACGCATGGGTAGAATGTGTAGAACGCCGTGACTCTGGGTAGAATGCTGTGACTGGGTAGAATGCACGGGTAGAATGTGTAGAACGTAGTGATTCTGGGTAGAACGCATGGGTAGAATGCTGTGACTCTGGGTAGAATGTGTAGAACGTAGTGATTCTGGGTAGAACGCATGGGTAGAATGCTGTGACTCTGGGTAGAACGCATGGGTAGAATGTGTAGAACGTAGTGATTCTGGGCAGAACCTGTAGAACGCTGTGACTCTGGGTAGAACGCATGGGTAAAGCATGTAGAACGCTGTGACTCTAGGTAGTGTGTGTAGACTGCTGTGACTCTGGGTAGAACGCATGGGTAGAATGTGTAGAATGTAGTGATTCTGGGTAGAACGCATGGGTAGAACCTGTACAATGCTGTGACTCTGGGTAGAATGCTGTGACTCTGGGTAGAATGTGTAGAACGCTGTGACTCTGGGTAGAACGCATGGGCAGAACCTGTAGAACGCTGTAACTCTGGGTAGAGTGTGTAGAATGCTGTGACTCTGGGTAGAATGCATGGATAAAGCATGTAGAACGCTGTGACTCTGGGTAGAGTGTGCAGACTGCTGTGGCTCTGGGTAGAACAGATGGGTAGAATGTGTAGAATGTAGTGATTCTGGGTAGAACGCATGGGTAGAACCTGTACAATGCTGTGACTCTGGGTAGAATGTAGAATGCATGGGTAGAGCGTGTAAAATGCTGTGACTCTAGGTAGAACGTAGAACGCATGGGTAGAGCGTGTAAAATGCTGTGACTCTGGGTGGAACGTAGAACGCATGGATAGAGCGTGTAGAATGCTGTGACTCTGGGTAGAACGTAAAACGCATGGTCAGAGCGTGTAAAATGCTGTGACTCTGGGTGGAACGTAGAACGCATGGATAGAGCGTGTAGAATGCTGTGACTCTGGGTAGAACGTAAAACGCATGGGTAGAGCGTGTAGAATGCTGTGACTCTGGGTAGAACGCATGGGTAGAGCGTGTAGAATGCTGTGACTCTGGGTAGAATGTGTAGAATGCTGTTACTCTGGGTAGATGGGTAGAACACATGGGTAGAGGGTGTAGAATGCTGTGACTCTGGGTAGAACACATGGATAGAGCATGTAGAATGCTGTGACTTTGGGTAGAACGCATGGGTAGAGCGTGTAGAATGCTGTGACTCTGGGTAGAACGCATGGGTAGAGCGTGTAGAATGCTGTGACTTTGGGTAGAACATAGAACGCATGGGTAGAGCGTGTAAAATGCTGTGACTCTGGGTAGAACGTAGAACGCATGGGCAGAGCGTGTAGAATGCTTTGACTCTGGGTAGTACGTAGAACGCATTGGTAGAGCGTCTAGAATGCTGTGACTCTGGGTATAATGTGTAGAATGCTGTTACTCTGGGTAGATGGGTAGAACGCATGGGTAGAGCGTGTAGAATGCTGTGACTCTGGGTAGAATGTAGAACGCATGGGTAGAGCGTGTAAAATGCTGTGACTCTAGGTAGAACGTAAAACGCATGGGTAGAGCGTGTAAAATGCTGTGACTTTGGGTGGAACGTAGAACGCATGGATAGAGCGTGTAGAATGCTGTGACTCTGGGTAGAATGTAAAACGCATGAGTAGAGCGTGTAGAATGCTGTGACTCTGGGTAGAACGCATGGGTAGAGCGTGTAGAATGCTGTGACTTTGGGTAGAACATAGAACGCATGGGTAGAGCGTGTAAAATGCTGTGACTCTGGGTAGAGCGCGTAGAACGCATGGGCAGAGCGTGTAGAATGCTTTGACTCTGGGTAGTACGTAGAACGCATTGGTAGAGCGTCTAGAATGCTGTGACTCTGGGTATAATGTGTAGAATGCTGTTACTCTGGGTAGATGGGTAGAACGCATGGGTAGAGCGTGTAGAATGCTGTGACTCTGGGTAGAATGTAGAACGCATGGGTAGAGCGTGTAAAATGCTGTGACTCTAGGTAGAACGTAGAACGTATGGGTAGAGCGTGTAAAATGCTGTGACTCTGGGTGGAACGTAGAACGCATGGATAGAGCGTGTAGAATGCTGTGACTCTGGGTAGAACGTAAAACGTATGGGTAGAGCGTGTAGAATGCTGTGAATCTGGGTAGAACGCATGGGTAGAGCGTGTAGAATGCTGTGACTCTGGGTAGAATGTGTAGAATGCTGTTACTCTGGGTAGATGGGTAGAACACATGGGTAGAGGGTGTAGAATGCTGTGACTCTGGGTAGAACACATGGATAGAGCATGTAGAATGCTGTGACTTTGGGTAGAACGCATGGGTAGAGCGTGTAAAATGCTGTGACTCTGGGTGGAACGTAGAACGCATGGATAGAGCGTGTAGAATGCTGTGACTCTGGGTAGAACGTAAAACGCATGGGTAGAGCGTGTAGAATGCTGTGACTCTGGGTAGAACGCATGGGTAGAGCGTGTAGAATGCTGTGACTCTGGGTAGAATGTGTAGAATGCTGTTACTCTGGGTAGATGGGTAGAACACATGGGTAGAGGGTGTAGAATGCTGTGACTCTGGGTAGAACGCATGGATACAGCGTGTAGAATGCTGTGACTTTGGGTAGAACGCATGGGTAGAGCGTGTAGAATGCTGTGACTCTGGGTAGAACGCATGGGTAGAGCATGTAGAATGCTGTGACTTTGGGTAGAACATAGAACGCATGGGTAGAGCGTGTAAAATGATGGGACTCTGGGTAGAACGCATGGGTAGAGCGTGTAGAATGCTGTGACTCTGGGTAGAACGTAGAACGCATAGGTACAGCGTGTAGAATGCTGTGACTGGGTAGAATGTGTAGAATGCTGTTACTCTGGGTAGATGGGTAGAACGCATGGGTAGAGCATGTTGAATGCTGTGACTATGTAGAACGCATGGGTAGAGTGTGTAGAATGCTGACTGGGTAGAACACATGGGTAGAGTGTGTAGAATGCGGTGACAGGGTAGAACGCATGGGTAGAGCGTGTAGAATGCTTTGACTCTGGGTAGTACGTAGAACGCATTGGTAGAGCGTCTAGAATGCTGTGACTCTGGGTATAATGTGTAGAATGCTGTGACTCTGGGTAGAATGTAGAACGCATGGGTAGAGCGTGTAAAATGCTGTGACTCTAGGTAGAACGTAGAACGCATGGGTAGAGCGTGTAAAATGCTGTGACTCTGGGTGGAACGTAGAACGCATGGATAGAGCGTGTAGAATGCTGTGACTCTGGGTAGAACGTAAAACGCATGGTCAGAGCATTTAAAATGCTGTGACTCTGGGTGGAACGTAGAACGCATGGATAGAGCGTGTAGAATGCTGAGACTCTGGGTAGAACGTAAAACGCATGGGTAGAGCGTGTAGAATGCTGTGACTCTGGGTAGAACGCATGGGTAGAGCGTGTAGAATGCTGTGACTTCTGGTAGAATGTGTAGAATGCTGTTACTCTGGGTAGATGGGTAGAACACATGGGTAGAGGGTTTAGAATGCTGTGACTCTGGGTAGAACTCATGGATAGAGCATGTAGAATGCTGTGACTTTGGGTAGAACGCATGGGTAGAGCGTGTAGAATGCTGTGACTCTGGGTAGAACGCATGGGTAGAGCGTGTAGAATGCTGTGACTTTGGGTAGAACATAGAACGCATGGGTAGAGCGTGTAAAATGCTGTGACTCTGGGTAGAACGTAGAAAGCATGGGCAGAGCATGTAGAATGCTTTGACTCTGGGTAGTACGTAGAACGCATTGGTAGAGCGTCTAGAATGCTGTGACTCTGGGTATAATGTGTAGAATGCTGTTACTCTGGGTAGATGGGTAGAACGCATGGGTAGAGCGTGTAGAATGCTGTGACTCTGGGTAGAATGTAGAACGCATGGGTAGAGCGTGTAAAATGCTGTGACTCTAGGTAGAACGTAGAACGCATGGGTAGAGCATGTAAAATGCTGTGACTCTGGGTGGAACGTAGAACGCATGGATAGAGCGTGTAGAATGCTGTGACTCTGGGTAGAACGTAAAACGCATGGGTAGAGCGTGTAAAATGCTGTGACTCTGGGTGGAACGTAGAACGCATGGATAGAGCGTGTAGAATGCTGTGACTCTGGGTAGAACGTAAAACGTATGGGTAGAGCGTGTAGAATGCTGTGACTCTGGGTAGAACGCATGGGTAGAGCGTGTAGAATGCTGTGACTCTGGGTAGAATGTGTAGAATGCTGTTACTCTGGGTAGATGGGTAGAACACATGGGTAGAGGGTGTAGAATGCTGTGACTCTGGGTAGAACACATGGATAGAGCATGTAGAATGCTGTGACTTTGGGTAGAACGCATGGGTAGAGCGTGTAGAATGCTGTGACTCTGGGTAGAACGCATGGGTAGAGCGTGTAGAATGCTGTGACTTTGGGTAGAACATAGAACGCATGGGTAGAGCGTGTAAAATGCTGTGACTCTGGGTAGAACGTAGAACGCATGGGCAGAGCGTGTAGAATGCTGTGACTCTGGGTAGAACGTAGAACGCATAGGTACAGCGTGTAGAATGCTGTGACTCTGGGTAGAATGTGTAGAATGCTGTTACTCTGGGTAGATGGGTAGAACGCATGGGTAGAGCATGTTGAATGCTGTGACTATGTAGAACGCATGGGTAGAGTGTGTAGAATGCTGACTGGGTAGAACGCATGGGTAGAGTGTATAGAATGCGGTGACAGGGTAGAACGCATGGGTAGAGCGTGTAGAATGCTTTGACTATGGGTAGTACGTAGAACGCATTGGTAGAGCGTCTAGAATGCTGTGACTCTGGGTATAATGTGTAGAATGCTGTTACTCTGGGTAGATGGGTAGAACGCAAGGGTAGAGCGTGTAGAATGCTGTGACTCTGGGTAGAATGTAGAACGCATGGGTAGAGCGTGTGAAATGCTGTGACTCTAGGTAGAACGTAGAACGCATGGGTAGAGCGTGTAAAATGCTGTGACTCTGGGTGGAACGTAGAACGCATGGATAGAGCGTGTAGAATGCTGTGACTCTGGGTATAATGTGTAGAATGCTGTTACTCTGGGTAGATGGGTAGAACGCATGGGAAGAGCGTGTAGTATGCTGTGACTCTGGGTATAATGTGTAGAATGCTGTTACTCTGGGTAGATGGGTAGAACGCATGGGTAGAGCGTGTAGAATGCTGTGACTCTGGGTAGAATGTGTAGAATGCTGTTACTCTGGGTAGATGGGTAGAACGCATGGGTAGAGCGTGTAGAATGCTGTGACTCTGGGTAGAATGTAGAACGCATGGGTAGAGCGTGTAAAATGCTGTGACTCTAGGTAGAACGTAGAACGCATGGGTAGAGCGTGTAAAATGCTGTGACTCTGGGTGCAACGTAGAACGCATGGATAGAGCGTGTAGAATGCTGTGACTCTGGGTATAATGTGTAGAATGCTGTTACTCTGGGTAGATGGGTAGAACGCATGGGTAGAGCGTGTAGAATGCTGTGACTCTGGGTATAATGTGTAGAATGCTGTTACTCTGGGTAGATGGGTAGAACGCATGGGTAGAGCGTGTAGAATGCTGTGACTCTGGGTAGAATGTAGAACGCATGGGTAGAGCGTGTAAAATGCTGTGACTCTAGGTAGAACGTAGAACGCATGGGTAGAGCGTGTAAAATGCTGTGACTCTGGGTGGAACGTAGAACGCATGGATTGAGCGTGTAGAATGCTGTGACTCTGGGTAGAACGTAAAACGCATGGGTAGAGCGTGTAAAATGCTGTGACTCTGGGTGGAACGTAGAACGCATGGATGATGGATAGAGCGTGTAGAATGCTGTGACTCTGGGTAGAATGTAAAACGCATGAGTAGAGCGTGTAGAATGCTGTGACTCTGGGTAGAACGCATGGGTAGAGCGTGTAGAATGCTGTGACTCTGGGTAGAATGTGTAGAATGCTGTTACTCTGGGTAGATGGGTAGAACGCATGGGTAGAGGGTGTAGAATGCTGTGACTCTGGGTAGAACACATGGATAGAGCGTGTAGAATGCTGTGACTTTGGGTAGAACGCATGGGTAGAGCGTGTAGAATGCTGTGACTCTGGGTAGAACGCATGGGTAGAGCGTGTAGAATGCTGTGACTTTGGGTAGAACATAGAACGCATGGGTAGAGCGTGTAAAATGCTGTGACTCTGGGTAGAACGTAGAACGCATGGGCAGAGCGTGTAGAATGCTGTGACTCTGGGTAGAACGTAGAACGCATAGGTACAGCGTGTAGAATGCTGTGACTCTGGGTAGAATGTGTAGAATGCTGTTACTCTGGGTAGATGGGTAGAACGCATGGGTAGAGCATGTTGAATGCTGTGACTATGTAGAACGCATGGGTAGAGTGTGTAGAATGCTGACTGGGTAGAACGCATGGGTAGAGTGTATAGAATGCGGTGACAGGGTAGAACGCATGGGTAGAGCGTGTAGAATGCTTTGACTCTGGGTAGTACGTAGAACGCATTGGTAGAGCGTCTAGAATGCTGTGACTCTGGGTATAATGTGTAGAATGCTGTTACTCTGGGTAGATGGGTAGAACGCATGGGTAGAGCGTGTAGAATGCTGTGACTCTGGGTAGAGTGTAGAACGCATGGGTAGAGCGTGTAAAATGCTGTGACTCTAGGTAGAACGTAGAACGCATGGGTAGAGCGTGTAAAATGCTGTGACTCTGGGTGGAACGTAGAACGCATGGATAGAGCGTGTAGAATGCTGTGACTCTGGGTGCAACGTAGAACGCATGGATAGAGCGTGTAGAATGCTGTGACTCTGGGTATAATGTGTAGAATGCTGTTACTCTGGGTAGATGGGTAGAACGCATGGGTAGAGCGTGTAGAATGCTGTGACTCTGGGTATAATGTGTAGAATGCTGTTACTCTGGGTAGATGGGTAGAACGCATGGGTAGAGCGTGTAGAATGCTGTGACTCTGGGTAGAATGTAGAACGCATGGGTAGAGCGTGTAAAATGCTGTGACTCTAGGTAGAACGTAGAACGCATGGGTAGAGCGTGTAAAATGCTGTGACTCTGGGTGGAACGTAGAACGCATGGATTGAGCGTGTAGAATGCTGTGACTCTGGGTAGAACGTAAAACGCATGGGTAGAGCGTGTAAAATGCTGTGACTCTGGGTGGAACGTAGAACGCATGGATGATGGATAGAGCGTGTAGAATGCTGTGACTCTGGGTAGAATGTAAAACGCATGAGTAGAGCGTGTAGAATGCTGTGACTCTGGGTAGAACGCATGGGTAGAACGTGTAGAATGCTGTGACTCTGGGTAGAATGTGTAGAATGCTGTTACTCTGGGTAGATGGGTAGAACGCATGGGTAGAGGGTGTAGAATGCTGTGACTCTGGGTAGAACACATGGATAGAGCGTGTAGAATGCTGTGACTTTGGGTAGAACGCATGGGTAGAGCGTGTAGAATGCTGTGACTCTGGGTAGAACGCATGGGTAGAGCGTGTAGAATGCTGTGACTTTGGGTAGAACATAGAACGCATGGGTAGAGCGTGTAAAATGCTGTGACTCTGGGTAGAACGTAGAACGCATGGGCAGAGCGTGTAGAATGCTGTGACTCTGGGTAGAACGTAGAACGCATAGGTACAGCGTGTAGAATGCTGTGACTCTGGGTAGAATGTGTAGAATGCTGTTACTCTGGGTAGATGGGTAGAACGCATGGGTAGAGCATGTTGAATGCTGTGACTATGTAGAACGCATGGGTAGAGTGTGTAGAATGCTGACTGGGTAGAACGCATGGGTAGAGTGTATAGAATGCGGTGACAGGGTAGAACGCATGGGTAGAGCGTGTAGAATGCTTTGACTCTGGGTAGTACGTAGAACGCATTGGTAGAGCGTCTAGAATGCTGTGACTCTGGGTATAATGTGTAGAATGCTGTTACTCTGGGTAGATGGGTAGAACGCATGGGTAGAGCGTGTAGAATGCTGTGACTCTGGGTAGAGTGTAGAACGCATGGGTAGAGCGTGTAAAATGCTGTGACTCTAGGTAGAACGTAGAACGCATGGGTAGAGCGTGTAAAATGCTGTGACTCTGGGTGGAACGTAGAACGCATGGATAGAGCGTGTAGAATGCTGTGACTCTGGGTAGAACGTAAAACGCATGGGTAGAGCGTGTAGAATGCTGTGACTCTGGGTAGAACGTAGAACGCATGGGTAGAGCGTGTAGAATGCTGTGACTCTGGGTAGAATGTGTAGAATGCTGTTACTCTGGGTAGATGGGTAGAACGCATGGGTAGAGCGTGTAGAATGCTGTGACTCTTGGTAGAACGCATGGATAGAGCGTGTAGAATGCTGTGACTTTGGGTAGAACGCATGGGTAGAGCGTGTAGAATGCTGTGACTCTGGGTAGAATGCATGGGTAGAGCGTGTAGAATGCTGTGACGTTGGGTAGAACATAGAATGCATGGGTAGAGCGTGTAAAATGCTGTGACCTGGGTAGAACGTAGAACGCATGGGTAGAGCGTGTAGAATGCTGTGACTCTGGGTAGAACGTAGAACGCATAGGTACAGCGTGTAGAATGCTGTGACTCTGGGTAGAATGTGTAGAATGCTGTTACTCTGGGTAGATGGGTAGAACGCATGGGTAGAGCGTGTAGAATGCTGTGACTCTGGGTAGAATGTGTAGAATGCTGTTACTCTGGGTAGATGGGTAGAACGCATGGGTAGAGCATGTAGAATGCTGTGACTCTGGGTAGAACGCATGGATAGAGCGTATAGAATGCTGTGACTTTGGGTAGAACGCATGGGTAGAGCGTGTAGAATGCTGTGACTCTGGGTAGAACGCATGGGTTGAGCGTGTAGAATGCTGTGACTTTGGGTAGAACATAGAACGCATGGTTAGAGCATGTAAAATGCTGTGACTCTGGATAGAACACATGGGTAGAGCGTGTAGAATGCTGTGACTCTGGGTAGAACGTAGAACGCATGGGTAGAGCGTGTAGAATGCTGTGACTCTGGGTAGAATGTGTAGAATGCTGTTACTCTGGGTAGATGGGTAGAACGCATGGGTAGAGCGTGTAGAATGCTGTGACTCTGGGTAAAACGTAGAATGCATGGGTAGAGCGTGTAGAATGCTGTGACTCTGGGTAAAACGTAGAATGCATAGGTACAGCGTGTAGAATGCTGTGACTCTGGGTAGAATGTGTAGAATGCTGTTACTCTGGGTAGATGGGTAGAACGCATGGGTAGAGCATGTTGAATGCTGTGACTATGTAGAACGCATGGGTAGAGTGTGTAGAATGCTGACTGGGTAGAACGCATGGGTAGAGTGTGTAGAATGCGGTGACAGGGTAGAACGCATGGGTAGAGCGTGTAGAATGCTGTGACTCTGGGTAGAACGTAGAACGCGTGGGTAGAGCGTGTAGAATGCTGTGACTCTGGGTAGAATGTGTAGAATGCTGTGACTCTGGGTAGATGGGTAGAACGCATGGGTAGAGCGTGTAGAATGCTGTGACTCTGGGTAGAACGTAGAACGCATGGGTAGAGCGTGTAAAATGCTGTGACTCTAGGTAGAACGTAGAACGCATGGGTAGAGCGTGTAAAATGCTGTGACTCTGGGTGGAACGTAGAACGCATGGATAGAGCGTGTAGAATGCTGTGACTCTGGGTAGAACGTAAAACGCATGGGTAGAGCGTGTAGAATGCTGTGACTCTGGGTAGAATGTAGAACGCATGGGTAGAGCGTGTAGAATGCTGTGACTCTGGGTAGAATGTGTAGAATGCTGTTACTCTGGGTAGATGGGTAGAACGCATGGGTAGATCATGTAGAATGCTGTGACTCTGGGTAGAACGCATGGATAGAGCGTATAGAATGCTGTGACTTTGGGTAGAACGCATGGGTAGAGCGTGTAGAATGCTGTGACTCTGGGTAGAACGCATGGGTTGAGCGTGTAGAATGCTGTGACTTTGGGTAGAACATAGAATGCATGGTTAGAGCATGTAAAATGCTGTGACTCTGGATAGAACACATGGGTAGAGCGTGTAGAATGCTGTGACTCTGGGTAGAACGTAGAACGCATGGGTAGAGCGTGTAGAATGCTGTGACTCTGGGTAGAATGTGTAGAATGCAGTTACTCTGGGTAGATGGGTAGAACGCATGGGTAGAGCGTGTAGAATGCTGTGACTCTGGGTAAAACATAGAATGCATGGGTAGAGCGTGTAGAATGCTGTGACTCTGGATAGAATGTAGAACGCATGGGTAGAGCGTGTAGAATGCTGTGACTCTGGTAGAACGTAGAACGCATGGGTAGAGCGTGTAGAATGCTGCGACTCTGGGTAGAACGTAGAACGCATGGGTAGAGCGTGCAGAATGCTGTGACTCTGGGTAGAATGTGTAGAATGCTTTTACTCTGGGTAGATGGGTAGAACGCATGGGTAGAGCGTGTAGAATGCTGTGACTCTGGGTAAAACGTAGAACGCATGGGTAGAGCGTGTAGAATGCTGTGACTCTGGGTAGAACGTAGAAAGCATGGGTACAGCGTGTAGAATGCTGTGACTCTGGGTAAAATGTGTAGAATGCTGTTACTCTGGGTAGATGGGTAGAACGCATGGGTAGAGTGTGTAGAATGCTGACTGGGTAGAACGCATGGGTAGAGTGTGTAGAATGCGGTGACAGGGTAGAACGCATGGGTAGAGCGTGTAGAATGCTGTTACTCTGAGTAGATGGGTAGAACGCATGGGTAGAGCGTGTACAACGCTGTGACTCTAGGTAAAACGCATGGGTAGACAGTGGCAAACGCAGGATTTGCATGGGGGAGTTTCCAGAACTGGGCGGAGCCAATCACGGGGGTGGGGACTGAGGTGACCCAGTATATGCTGGGTCCGTAAAACTAGTGTGTCTGTGTGTGTGTGTATATATATATATATACACTGCTCAAAAAAATAAAGGGAACACTAAAATAACACATCCTAGATCTGAATGAATGAAATATTCTTATTAAATACTTTGTTCTTTACATAGTTGAATGTGCTGACAACAAAATCACACAAAAATTATCAATGGAAATCAAATTTATTAACCCATGGAGGTCTGGATTTGGAGTCACCCTCAAAACTAAAGTGAAAAAACACACTACAGTCTGATCCATCTTTGATGTAATGTCCTTAAAACAAGTCAAAATGAGGCTCAGTAGTGTGTGTGGTCTCCACGTGCCTGAATGACCTCCCTACAATGCCTGGGCATGCTCCTGATGAGGTGGTGGATGGTCTCCTGAGGGATCTCCTCCCAGACCTGGACTAAAGCATCCGCCAACTCCTGGACAGTCTGTGGTGCAACGTAGCGTTGGTGGATGGAGCGAGACATGATGTCCCAGATGTCCTCAATTGGATTCAGGTCTGGGGAACGGGCGGGCCAGTCCATAGCATCAATGCCTTCGTCTTGCAGGAACTGCTGACACACTCCAGCCACATGAGGTCTAGCATTGTCTTGCATTAGGAGGAACCCAGGGCCAACCGCACCAGAATATGGTCTCACAAGGGGTCTGAGGATCTCATCTCGGTACCTAATGGCAGTCAGCCTACCTCTGGCGAGCACATGTAGGGCTGTGCGGCCCCCCAAAGAAATGCCACACCACACAATTACTGACCCACTGCCAAACCGGTCATGCTGGAGGATGTTGCAGGCAGTAGAACGTTGTCCTTGGCGTTTCCAGACTCTGTCACATCTGTCACGTGTTCAGGGAGAACCTGCTTTCATCTGTGAAGAGCACAGGGCGCCAGTGGCGAATTTGCCAATCTTGGTGTTCTCTGGCAAATGCCAAACGTCCTGCACGGTGTTGGGCTGTAAGCACAACTCCAACTTGTGGACGTCAGGCACTCATACCACCCCCATGGAGTCTGTTTCTGATCGTTTGAGTAGACACATGCACATTTGTGGCTTGCTGGAGGTCATTTTGCGGGGCTCTGGCAGTGCTCCTCCTCTTCCTCCTTGCACAAAGGCGGAGGTAGCGGTCCTGCTGCTGGGTTGTTGCCCTCCTATGGCCTCCTCCACGTCTCCTGATGTACTGGCCTGTCTCCTGGTAGCGCCTCCATGCTCTGGACACTACGCTGACAGACACAGCAAACCTTCTTGCCACAGCTCGCATTGATGTGCCATCCTGGATGAGCTGCACTACCTGAGCCACTTGTGTGGGTTGTAGGGAGGTCATACAGGCACGTGGAGGCCCCACACAATACTGAGCCTCATTTTGACTTGTTTTAAGGACATTACATCAAAGTTGGATCAGCCTGTAGTGTGTTTTTCCACTTTAATTTTGAGGGTGACTCCAAATCCAGACCTCCATGGGTTAATAAATTTGATTTCCATTGATAATTTTTGTGTGATTTTGTTGTCAGCACATTCAACTATGTAAAGAACAAAGTATTTAATAAGAATATTTCATTCATTCAGATCTAGGATGTATTATTTTAGTGTTCCCTTTATTTTTTTGAGCAGTGTATATATATATATACACATATATATAGCATATTAAACATGCATACATATATATATATATATATATATGTACACACACATACAGTACACATATATATACACATGTATGTATATATATATATCACGTGTGTGTGTTTATATGTATGTATATACATATGACCTGACGAAAAAGCTATATTAAATTGCTTTGAAACGTTGTCCACACCGAGGACCCTTTTGCCTATTTGTGACAGTCGCTAGGAGTGCCGCACCAACCCGCTGTATGTATTCATTCCATGTGAGGGTACCCAGTGCTTTTGTAATTTTAATGGGAGAGCCGGACCTACCTGCTTTTTATGCACATGGATATATATGTACTATAATTAAAATAAAGTAAACTTTTATTGCACTTACAAGTGCCACCAGGAAGACAGCAGGCTGCAGATGACGCTAGACAGCCATTAATAATACTCATGCAGCTAAAAAAAAAAAAAAAAATTTTTTTTTTTTTTTTTTTTTTAGTGGAGGGGGGTTTCTGGGTGCTCGGAAACACCCCCTGGGTGCGCCACTGCTAGAGCGTGTTGAATGCTGTGACTCTGGGTAGAACGTGTAGAATGATGTTACTCTGGGTAGTTGGGTAGAACGCATGGGTAGAGCGTGTAGAACGCTGTGACTCTAGGTAGAACGCATGGGTAGAGCGTGTTGAATGCTGTGACTCGGGGTAGAACGTGTAGAATGCTGTAACTCTGGGTAGATGGGTAGAACGCATGGGTAGAGCGTGTAGAACGCTGTGACTCTAGGTAGAACGCATGGGTAGAGCGTGTTGAATGCTGTGACTCGGGGTAGAACGTGTAGAATGCTGTAACTCTGGGTAGATGGGTAGAACGCATGGGTAGAGCGTGTAGAACGCTGTGACTCTAGGTAGAACGCATGGGTAGAGCGTGTTGAATGCTGTGACTCGGGGTAGAACGTGTAGAATGCTGTAACTCTGGGTAGATGGGTAGAACGCATGGGTAGAGCGTGTAGAACGCTGTGACTCTAGGTAGAACGCATGGGTAGAGCGTGTTGAATGCTGTGACTCTAGGTAGAACGCATGGGTAGAGCGTGTTGAATGCTGTGACTCGGGGTAGAACGTGTAGAATGCTGTAACTCTGGGTAGATGGGTAGAACGCATGGGTAGAGCGTGTAGAACGCTGTGACTCTAGGTAGAACGCATGGGTAGAGCGTGTTGAATGCTGTGACTCGGGGTAGAACGTGTAGAATGCTGTGACTCTGGGTAGAACTCATGGGTAGAGCGTCGACACCTGAAATAGGTCGACACAGTCATTAGGTCGACAGGAACAAGGTCGATATGGAAAAAGGTCAACATGAGGATTTTTTATTTCTGGGGTGTTGTTTTCTTTGTAAAGTGACTAGGAACCCCAATTAGTGCACCGTGTCCCCTCGCCTGGCGAGCGAGCTTCGGGCAAGGTTACTATTCCCAATCGTAGTCCATGTGGATTGTAAAGTATGAAAAAGTTAATAAAATAAAACATTTTTTAGTCATGTTGACCTAGTACCAGTAGCGAATCTTGCCACGGGAAAGCAGGCTTTTTGCCCGGGGCGCCACTGTCCCAAGGGCACCACCGCCGCTGTGGCAAGATCTGCTACTGGTGCCGTGCGGTGCGCGATGATGTCAGGCGGTGGTAGCCCCGCCCCCTTCAGAAATCATGCACCTCCGGCTCCAAAACCGTCAGAACTGGATCCAGAGACCCATCTCCGCTGCTGCTAACAGGACATAGAGGTGACTGGGCTGGCTAAGTGTGTGAGGGAGGTGGCTGGTTGCAGGGCTGTGGTATGTGTGCTGAGTGCAGGGCTGGTGTACATGAGTGTGTGAGAGGTGGCTGTGGTGCATATGGCTGTTGCAATGTGTAAAAAAGGGGACACTGTCTGCCGTAATGTATAAAAATGGGACGCTGTCTGCCGTAATGTGTAAAAAGGGGGACGCTGGCTGCTGTTATGTGTAAAAGGGGGACGCTGTCTGCCGTAATGTGTAAAAAGGGAGACGCTGTCTGCCGTAATGTGTAAAAAGGGGGAAGCTGGCTGCCGTAATGTGTAAAAAGGGGGACGCTGGCTGCCGTAATGTGTCAAAAGGGGAATCTGTCCGCCATAATGTGTAAAAGGGGCTCTACCTGGTGTAGTGGCGCTACTGTGCGGCATAGTTTGAATAATGGAGACTACTATAATATGTAATATGAATTGGTATTATTTTGTGGCGCGCACTACCCCTATTTTACATACAGGGAGGGGGGCGCCGATGCCCTCTCTTGCACACATCGCTAAAAAGACTAGTTATGGCACTGGGCACAACTACTGAGGGCACTGTACTGGAGGCCAAACTACTGGAGGCACAGCTACGGGTGGACAGCTACTGAGGGCAAAACTACTGGGGGGCACAACTATTGAGGGCACAGTACTGGAGCAAAACTACTGAGAACACAACTACAGGGGGCAAAACTACTGGAGGCACAGCTACAGGGGCACAACTCTACAGGGAGCAAAACTACAGGGGGCACAGTTACAGGGGGCATAACTGTGACCGCGCCCCTTCCCCGTCAAGCCACGCCCCTATTTTTGATGCAAGCCTACGGTGCGCACTAACCCTGTTTTGCCTGTTGGGAGGGGGTGCCAAAATAACTTTCGCCCTGGGCGCCACAAGGTTTAGAACCGGCCCTGCCTAGTATGTCGACCTAGTGCATGTCGACCAAGAATGGTTGACCTAATGACTGTCGCCCCATGAGTGGTCGACCTAGAGACCGGATACCGGGTAGAGCGAGTAGAATGCTGTGACTCTGAGTAGAACGCATGGGTAAAGCGTGTAGAATACTGTGACTCTGGGTAGAATGTTTGGGTAGAACGTAGTGACTCTGGGTAGAACCTGTAGAATGTTGTAACTCTGGGTAGAGCGTGTAGAATGCTGTGACTCTGGGTCGAGCGTGTAGAATTTTGTGACTCTGGGTAGAACGCTGTAACTCTGGGTAGAATGTGTAGAACGCTGTAACTCTGGCTAGAATGTGTAGAACGTTGTGACTCTGGGTAGAATGTGTAGAATGCTGTGACTGGGTAGAACGCATGGGTAGAACCTGTACAATGCTGTGACTCTGGGTAGAACGCTGTGACTCTGGGTAGAATGAGTAGAACGCTGTGACTCTGGGTAGAACGCATGGGCAGAACCTGTAGAACGCTGTAACTCTGGGTAGAGTGTGTAGAATGCTGTGACTCTGGGTAGAACGCATGGGAAAAGCATGTAGAACGCTATGACTCTGGGTAGAGTGTGCAGACTGCTGTGACTCTGGGTAGAACGCATGGGTAGAATGTGTAGAATGTAGTGATTCTGGGTAGAACGCATGGGTAGAACCTGTACAATGCTGTGACTCTGGGTAGAATGCTGTGACTCTGGGTAGAATGTGTAGAACGCTGTGACTCTGGGTAGAACGCATGGGCAGAACCTGTAGAACGCTGTAACTCTGGGTAGAGTGTGTAGAATGCTGTGACTCTGGGTAGAACGCATAAGTAAAGCATGTAGAACGCTATTACTCTTGGGAGAGTGTGCAGACTGCTGTGACTCTGGGTAGAACGCATGGGTAGAATGTGTAGAATGTAGTGATTCTGGGTAGAATGCATGGGTAGAACCTGTACAATGCTGTGACTCTGGGTAGAACGCTGTGACTCTGGGTAGAATGTGTAGAACGCTGTGACTCTGGGTAGAACGCATGGGCAGAACCTGTAGAACGCTGTAACTCTGGGTAGAGCGTGTAGAATGCTGTGACTCTGGGTAGAACGCATGGGTAAAGCATGTAGAACGCTGTGACTCTGGGTAGAGTGTGCAGACTGCTGTGACTCTGGGTAGAACGCATGGGTAGAATGTGTAGAACGCCGTGACTCTGGGTAGAATGCTGTGACTGGGTAGAATGCATGGGTAGAATGTGTAGAACGTAGTGATTCTGGGTAGAACGCATGGGTAGAATGCTGTGACTCTGGGTAGAACGCATGGGTAGAATGTGTAGAACGTAGTGATTCTGGCTAGAACGCATGGGTAGAATGCTGTGACTCTGGGTAGAACGCATGGGTAGAATGTGTAAAACGTAGTGATTCTGGGTAGAACCTGTAGAACGCTGTGACTCTGGGTAGAATGTGTAGAACGCTGTGACTCTGGGTAGAGCGTGTAGAATGCTGTGACTCTAGGTAGAACGATGTGACTCTGGTAGAGTGTGTAGAAGCTGTGACTCTGGGTAGAACGCATGGGTAGAATTTGTAGAACGCCGTGACTCTGGATAGAATGCTGTGACTGGGTAGAATGCGTTGGTAGAATGTGTAGAACGTAGTGATTCTGGGTAGAACGCATGGGTAGAATGCTGTGACTCTGGGTAGAACGCATGGGTAGAATGTGTAGAACGTAGTGATTCTGGGCAGAACCTGTAGAACGCTGTAACTCTGGGTAGAATGTGTAGAACGCTGTGACTCTGGGTAGAACGCACGGGTAAAGCATGTAGAACGCTGTGACTCTGGGTAGAGTGTGCAGACTGCTGTGACTCTGGGTAGAACGCATGGGTAGAATGTGTAGAACGCCGTGACTCTGGGTAGAATGCTGTGACTGGGTAGAATGCACGGGTAGAATGTGTAGAACGTAGTGATTCTGGGTAGAACGCATGGGTAGAATGCTGTGACTCTGGGTAGAATGTGTAGAACGTAGTGATTCTGGGTAGAACGCATGGGTAGAATGCTGTGACTCTGGGTAGAACGCATGGGTAGAATGTGTAGAACGTAGTGATTCTGGGCAGAACCTGTAGAACGCTGTGACTCTGGGTAGAACGCATGGGTAAAGCATGTAGAACGCTGTGACTCTAGGTAGTGTGTGTAGACTGCTGTGACTCTGGGTAGAACGCATGGGTAGAATGTGTAGAATGTAGTGATTCTGGGTAGAACGCATGGGTAGAACCTGTACAATGCTGTGACTCTGGGTAGAATGCTGTGACTCTGGGTAGAATGTGTAGAACGCTGTGACTCTGGGTAGAACGCATGGGCAGAACCTGTAGAACGCTGTAACTCTGGGTAGAGTGTGTAGAATGCTGTGACTCTGGGTAGAATGCATGGATAAAGCATGTAGAACGCTGTGACTCTGGGTAGAGTGTGCAGACTGCTGTGGCTCTGGGTAGAACAGATGGGTAGAATGTGTAGAATGTAGTGATTCTGGGTAGAACGCATGGGTAGAACCTGTACAATGCTGTGACTCTGGGTAGAATGTGTAGAACGCTGTGACTCTGGGTAGAACGCATGGGCAGAACCTGTAGAACGCTGTAACTCTGGGTAGAGCGTGTAGAATGCTGTGACTCTGGGTAGAACGCATGGGTAAAGCATGTAGAACGCCGTGACTCTGGGCAGAGTGTGCAGACTGCTGTGACTCTGGGTAGAACGCATGGGTAGAATGTGTAGAACGCCGTGACTCTGGGTAGAATGCTGTGACTGGGTAGAATGCATGGGTAGAATGTGTAGAACGTAGTGATTCTGGGTAGAACGCATGGGTAGAATGCTGTGACTCTGGGTAGAACGCATGGGTAGAATGTGTAGAACGTAGTGATTCTGGGTAGAACGCATGGGTAGAATGCTGTGACTCTGGGTAGAACGCATGGGTAGAATGTGTAGAATGTAGTGATTCTGGGTAGAACCTGTAGAACGCTGTGACTCTGAGTAGAATGTGTAGAACGCTGTGACTCTGGGTAGAGCGTGTAGAATGCTGTGACTCTGGGTAGAACGATGTGACTCTGGGTAGAGTGTGTAGAACGCTGTGACTCTGGGTAGAATGCATGGGCAGAACCTGTAGAACGCTGAAACTCTGGGTAGAGCGTGTAGAATGCTGTGACTCTGGGTAGAATGTGTAGAATGCAGTGACTCTGGGTAGAACCTGTAGAACGCTGTGACTCTGGGTAGAATGTGTAGAACGCTGTGACTCTGGGTAGAATGTGTAGAACGCAGTGACTCTGGGTAGAACGCTCTGACTCTGGGTACAATGTGTAGAACGCCGTGACTGGGTAGAATGCTGTGACTGGGTAGAATGCATTGGTATAATGTGTAGAACGTAATGATTCTGGGTAGAACGCATGGGTAGAATGCTGTGACTGTGGGTAGAATGCTGTGACTCTGGGTAGAACGCATGGGTAGAATGCTGTGACTCTGGGTAGAACGCATGGGTAGAATACTGTGACTCTGGGTAGAACGCATGGGTAGAATGTGTAGAACGTAGTGATTCTGGGTAGAACCTGTAGAACGCTGTGACTCTGGGTAGAATGTGTAGAACGCAGTGACTCTGGGTAGAACGCTGTGACTCTGGGTAGAATGTGTAGAACGCTGTGACTCTGGGTAGAACGCATGGGCAGAACCTGTAGAATGCTGTGACTCTGGCTAGAACCTGTAGAACGCAGTGACTCTGGGTAGAACGTAGTGATTCTGGGTAGAACCTGTAGAACGCTGTGACTCTGGGTAGAATGTGTAGAACGCTGTGACTCTGGGTAGAACGCATGGGCAGAACCTGTAGAATGCTGTGACTCTGGCTAGAACCTGTAGAACGCTGTGACTCTGGTTAGAACCTGTAGAACGCTGTTACTCTGGGTAGAACGTAGTGATTCTGGGTAGAATGTAGTGACTGGGTAGAACCTGTAGAACGCTGTGACTCTGGTTAGAATCTGTAGAACGCTGTGACTCTGGGTAGAACGTAGCGATTCTGGGTAGAATGTGTAGAATGTAGTGACTGGGTAGAACCTGTAGAACGCTGTGACTCTGGGTAGAATGTGTAGAACGCTGTGACTCTGGGTAGAACGCATGGGCAGAACCTGTAGAATGCTGTGACTCTGGCTAGAACCTGTAGAACGCTGTGACTCTGGTTAGAACCTGTAGAACGCTGTGACTCTGGGTAGAACGTAGTGATTCTGGGTAGAATGTGTAGAATGCTGTGACTGTGTAGAACCTGTAGAACGCTGTGACTCTGGGTAGAATGTGTAGAACGCTGTGACTCTGGGTAGAACGCATGGGCAAAACCTGTAGAATGCTGTGACTCTGGCTAGAACCTGTAGAACGCTGTGACTCTGGTTAGAACCTGTAGAACGCTGTTACTCTGGGTAGAACGTAGTGATTCTGGGTAGAATGTGTACAATGTAGTGACTGGGTAGAACCTGTAGAACGCTGTGACTCTGGTTAGAATCTGTAGAACGCTGTGACTCTGGGTAGAACGTAGTGATTCTGGGTAGAACGTGTAGAATGTAGTGACTGGGTAGAACCTGTAGAACGCTGTGACTCTGGGTAGAATGTGTAGAACGCTGTGACTCTGGGTAGAACGCATGGGCAGAACCTGTAGAATGCTGTGACTCTGGCTAGAACCTGTAGAACGCTGTGACTCTGGTTAGAACCTGTAGAACGCTGTTACTCTGGGTAGAACGTAGTGATTCTGGGTAGAATGTGTAGAATGTAGTGACTGGGTAGAACCTGTAGAACGCTGTGACTCTGGTTAGAATCTGTAGAACGCTGTGACTCTGGGTAGAACGTAGTGATTCTGGGTAGAATGCGTAGAATGTAGTGACTGGGTAGAACCTGTAGAACGCTGTGACTCTGGGTAGAATGTGTAGAACGCTGTGACTCTGGGTAGAACGCATGGGCAGAACCTGTAGAACGCTGTGACTCTGGGTAGAACCTGTAGAACGCTGTGACTCTGGGTAGAACGTTAGGTGGACACCACGTGACCAGCTGGCCAGCTGTGCGCACTCTCCCGCCCTCTCACTCCGCGCCACTGCACTTCGTACACATCTGCTACACTGTTACTGCTCTCCGCGCCTCCGATTGGCTGCTCTGCCAAGTCTGGCCGAGCGGTGATAGGACCGCCTCGCGTCCTGATTGGTCGGCCTGTTGCTCCCTGGGACCGGAGTCTGAAGAGAGAGGGGCAGCTGCCTGCTTGTGACGTCAGCGCTGGGAGAACTTCTACTTATTATTACTGATTTATGAACACCGGCTGGCATAGAGTCAGAGACTGGTCCGGTCACACTGGGTAATGATCGGGCCGGGGGGCACCCTTCTCCTTGGGCCTGGGGCACACTCTTCACATTACACAGATTTACTATCATTTACTTATCAAGTTGTTTATTGCGTTATGTGTGTGTACTGTGGGGTTTATACCATGTAGGCGTCTGCTCTAGTGTGTGATGTAGGAATATACTGTCCTTATTGTATAGATTTTAAAATGTATTTTACATATATAAGATACAAATAATATACATTATCTATAGGGAACTGTAGTATATGTGTCATGGGTGTACACATTGGGGTTAATTGGCATAATCTATACAGACTGATATATCTCACTGTCAACTACAATTAATGATAATAGGGGTAATTCAGACCTGATCGCATCAGCAAATTTGTTAGCAATTGGGCAAAACCATGGCCCTCATTCCGAGTTGTTCGCTCGGTATTTTTCATCGCATCGCAGTGAAAATCCGCTTAGTACGCATGCGCAATGTTCGCACTGCGACTGCGCCAAGTAACTTTACTATGAAGAAAGTAATTTTACTCACGGCTTTTTCTTCGCTCCGGCGATCGTAATGTGATTGACAGGAAATGGGTGTTACTGGGCGGAAACACGGCGTTTCAGGGGCGTGTGGCTGAAAACGCTACCGTTTCCGGAAAAAACGCAGGAGTGGCCGGGGAAACGGTGGGAGTGCCTGGGCGAACGCTGGGTGTGTTTGTGACGTCAACCAGGAACGACAAGCACTGAACTGATCGCACAGGCAGAGTAAGTCTGGAGCTACTCTGAAACTGCTAAGTAGTTAGTAATCGCAATATTGCGAATACATCGGTCGCAATTTTAAGAAGCTAAGATTCACTCCCAGTAGGCGGCGGCTTAGCGTGTGTAACTCTGCTAAATTCGCCTTGCGACCGATCAACTCGGAATGAGGGCCCATGTGCACTGCAGGAGGGCAGATATAACGTTTAAAGAGAGTTAAGGTGGGTACACACTGATAGATATATCTGCCGATCAATTGATCTGCATATATATCTATGGACGGATCGGGCAGTGTGCTGTGCATACACACTGCCCGATCCATCGGGAACCGACGTCATGAAGTGGGCCCGCCCGCCCAGTTCAGCCGTCAATCACCGCCGGCTCCCGCAGCATGTGTACAGGTAGCCGGCTGGTCGCCCGTACACACACAGCGATGTGCCAGTGTATCGGTAGATATATTGGCCGTCGGCTGTGCTGCTGGGCCGACACGACATGTCTATGAATGACAGAGTTCACAGACATATCGCCCGTACACACTGGCCGACGCACCCGCGATATATCGGCCAGTGTGTACCCACCTTCAGATTTTGTTTGGGTGTGTTCAAACTGAAATCTAAATTGCAGTATAAGAATAAAGCAGCCAGTATTTACCCTGCACAGAAACAAAATAACCCATCCAAATGTAACTCTCTCTGCACGTTACACCTGCCCCACCTGCAGTGCACATGGTTTGGCCCAACTGCTAACAAATTTGCTGCTTTGATCAGGTCTGAATTACCCCCAATGTGCGGGGCCTGGTCAGTCTGCTGCTATTTCTGGCTTCATAGTATGAAAACTGGGACAAGTTCCAACAAGTTTTGGCCTATGGGTACCCAATAATACACAGAACAAATCTCTGTCAGTCTGGGCACTACTAACATCTCATTTACTGTCAGTGACAAGGGGGTGCGCGGGCTTTGCGGGGGGCTCATTCCCCTTCCCTAGGTGAAAGATAATCATTGACTAGAGGTTATGTAGAGCATAACATTGGGTGAGGGGCAGGTTGTGCCCCTCCCTCTCATCAGGTGACAGAATCATTGATAAGAGGTTATAAGTGTGTTGGGGGGGGGGGCTTCCGCAGGTGCAGGACTACCCCCCCTGAAATGCTGTACACAGTGCAACCTTCCGCCAATCATAAGAGCATTTGCACCTCTGTGAGCTGCCAATTTATTTACAGCGTTGGATGCTGCCAATTTATTTACAGCGATTATCAGCCGATTGCGCTCTGCGCTTTTGCCGTAATAGTCTTGCGAAGGATGTCGCGGAGAGGATTTATTTACAAAGTGATTGACAGTCAGGGACTATTTTGGAGGGGTTTCGGGGAGTTGCGGCAAAAATGCAGGAGCATCGTTACCATTTTCAGGGCGTGTCTCAGCCTGCGACTGATCCTGAATGGCGCCAGGCACGAAGCCTGAATCCTGCTATAGGCGACAGACCCACTGGCGTGGGAACATTCTTTTTTAAACACATTTAAAACAAAAGTGAAAGTGCTTAAAAACTGCAATAGAAAATGAGAGTGCAACAAGATTCATTAATGGTTGTATGGCAAATTAAATACAAATGCAGGGATCTGACTTTCATTTTCTCTTTAGCTGACTTGCATTTCCTTTGTTTAAACCCCCCCCCCCCCCTCCCCATTTTAAATGTATCATTTTATTAGCAGAGGGTACATAGCTACAGACAGCTCCCAGATCACATGTCACCGTTCCCGTGGTTTGCTGGCAGCGGAGCGGCCGAAGTTCCACTCGGAACGCTTATTGTCATATACAGCTATTTTACATGGCAAGCCACGTTTTCCGGAATAGTGACCCATTGGCTATTAACCCCTGATAGTCTGTAATAGCTCAGATGTTTTGCTCACCAGATTCCAGGTAATGCACTCTTGACAAGGCCAGAGTTAAGCCGTGCAAAACAGGACAGGTTAAAACAATCAGAATTGCAATTTAATAGGAACTTAACGGAAATAGCGCCTAAAGTGAGACCATAATAGATATAATTCAATACCTATAACTAATAATAAAATAAGTTGTAAAACCCCCTTAATGGAATATGCTGGAACTATATATATATATATATACTTCATAGAGAAATGCCAGCAATAAATGGAATAAGAATTCCATAGATTATTAATTTAATTGCCCCTCAAGAGATACGCAGAACATTGCAACTACCCCAGCGTCAGATACCTTTGGCAGAGCATTTAATACCTGGCAGCCAGCAACTGCCCAATATCTTTTATTTACAGACCTTTGTCTTTACTGATACTGCTACTACAGATAAGGGGTTTGTAAATGACAGATCCAGGACTTTCCATGCCCTGACAGAAGTTAAGATATTTTTATTTTGTAGCAATTTTTTTTTTTTGTAGAACAATATGAGAATTTGAGACAAGTTTGGTGAAAAACTACCCCCCCCCCCCCCTTCCCCCAATCACCATTGCACCTAAAACATGTTCAGTTTTGGGGAGCTCCTGAAATGTGTGCACTATATCGTTTGTACAATTGCCCTGCAGGTTTGGGGCTTAAGCCTTTGCCCACCCCCCCAGGGTGCATCACCGCATATTTGTGCAAAGGTTCATATGTTTAAATCTTCAGAGAGGAATCTGCAGCTTGACAGATTAAGATGAGTGATAATTAGGGCTTGTTAATTATCATTCACTTTAATGACCAATAAGACGCAGTGTTAAGTCTACATACCATGGACTGGTGGTTCTAGATATTGGGCAGAATATACTGCTCCCAGTCACCAAGTAAGTTCCTATGTTGTTGTTTTTCCGAAAAGAGGGGGGGTATCTGGGGTGTAATGGGGCGAGGAGTCGGGGCACAAGAGGGTGTATATTCTTTTTGATTGCAGAACATTTATATTGTCTTATTTTGTTAGCTGAATATTGCAGCAGAACTTCATCAAGGCAAGGCAATTTTATTTTGTATCATAAAGAAATTACATTTTTACTATAAAACATTGCATTGCCCCGTGCTCATTATAAGTGCAGTACTGTATCTGGGTAACCAGCATATATATGTGTATTCATCGTATGCAGGTCTTTTATATATGCAAGGACTGATTCTGGTATTCCTGCAGCACTTTGCAGAGTAATTGTTGCAGCCTGAGCTCTCTGCAGGCCAGCAATGTAACTTGTCTTGGTTCTGTACAGATAAATATAACAATTTACAAGTTAGCAACTTGAAATAATATACAAAAAAAAGAAACATTGTTTTAAAGTTGTGCTATTTGTATACAATGGCCGGCTATACTTAGAATTTGTTACTTAAGTGCAGAGATGCAATAATGAGTATTTTATGCATGCAAGAAACAGAAAAATATACTGATGCAAGTTATAAAATATCAGGCCCTAGGAATGATGAATACTACAGTAGGTGCAAGATTCTGCACTGAACATTCGTAGTGCAGAATTCAGGG
This sequence comes from Pseudophryne corroboree, assembly GCF_028390025.1. Taxonomy (NCBI): domain Eukaryota; kingdom Metazoa; phylum Chordata; class Amphibia; order Anura; family Myobatrachidae; genus Pseudophryne; species Pseudophryne corroboree. The sequence continues at coordinate 809,253,946 of NC_086449.1, read as the reverse complement.
GTAATATTAGTTAGCATGGCGGTGCAGTGGTTAGCATTGCTGGGTTACTCCTCCTGAGGCTATGAGTTTTATTCTAACCAGTTTCCTAACTGTGGGGAGTTTGTATTTTCTCCCTGTGTATATGCATGGGTTTCCTCTGGGTATTCCAGTATAAAGTGTAAGCTCCGCTGGGGCAAGTGACTAATGTGAATGATATATTTTCTATACCGTCCTGCGTAATTTGTGCTCGCTATATAAATGACTGATGATAATAAAATATGCCGGTTGATGCTCGACTGCATGCGAAACCATTGTATACGGCTCAACAAAAACATTTTTGCCGGCTTGCTTAGGAACAGCGGATCACTTACTGCAAACTTAATATTTACAAGTACTCCTGTGGATTGTCATATATTGACTTAATACAGTAGGTTCGATTTTATTTTTCTATACTTATAGAATTTGTTTAGAAGAGAAAAATAAACCATAATCGGCACAGTTTTACCAAAACTATATATTTTTTTTATAGTTTATACCTTTTTTCCTACTTTTTGTTGCTTTTTATGCATTTTTATACTTTTTTTTTCTAACATTTTGTTTTACTGCTCAGCTTTTTCCTCTGATTTATTTTAGTTATTAACAGCAAAAAAAAAAATAATAAAAAAAAATAATGATCAGTTGGTACAGAATAACAATATACTAGTGGGTCCTGTTCCAGAGACTATGCTTTAAAATACAACACCAATCGGCAAACTAGTACAGAAAAAAAACAGGTTGTGTATTTAACCCTAAACAAGGATAGGAAATTAAAATTAGACTGATAATCTGCACATGTCGGATACTAAAATGCTCTGTTCTCAATCATAAAATATCAGCTTCTTCTTTTGCCCGGTCTCTCTGGCTGATACATAAATACTGCATTAAAATTGAATTACTTGTATTAATCCAATATGGGGCCTAATTCAGACCTGATCGTAGCAGCAAATTTGTTAGCAGATGGGCAAATCCATGTGCACTGCGGGGGAGGGGGGGGGGGGGGGGCAGATGTAACACGTGCAGAGAGAGTTAGATTTGGGTGGGGTGTGTTCAAACTGAAATCTAAATTGCAGTATAAGAGTAAAGCAGCCAGTATTTACCCTTCACAGAAACAATATAACCCACCCAAATCTAACTCTCTCTGCACATGTTACATCTGCCCCGCCTGCAGTGCACATGGTTTTGCCCATCGGCTAACAAATTTGCTGCTACGATCAGGTCTGAATTAGGCCCTTTATGTCATGAAGTAGAATTTGCTAAAGACAAAAAATGCCGTTCTATATTATATTACAGATTGTGCGTGCAATCAAATAGAATGCAGCTTTCAGTTTATTGAATGCATACATCCGCATTTATTACTGTGTGTATTGTTCAGTGATTATAGCTTTTATGCATTATTTTGATTAGTGTGTAATTTTACAACCTGAACTTTTCGGTCGTTTATATCGTGGGTCAGTTTGCGACCGGAATAATTTTTTGCAGAATAAGAGGGAGAGCAGCAGAAAAGCAGTAATTACACTTGCTTTAGGATTACTATTGCACCTGCAGGCGGTAGATGAAGAGGTCCACACAGTATTTAAAGCGTGCCGGTAAAAGCAGTATTTTTCCTGACAGTCACAAAGCCCTGCTTTCATTATGTGTTTATATAGAGGTAGTGGAACAGTGCAAAAATTCTATTTGGATTTATGGAGCAGAAATAATACAAATAGATAAAGGCGTGAAGCTGCCAGGATTTTTTTTAGGGTTTTTTTTTTGCTCTGGTCAGAAGGTCTCCTCTTTTTATGGGACATGTCTTGATTTTCTCAGTTGCTCCTTCGCTGAGAAGTGTATTTTATAGGTGCACTAAAGTAGGTTCAGGGGAGCAGCGTTTGGCATATTTATGGCACTGTGCACCTTTTCAGATTTTCCACCTCCATACGCACCTAGGCGCAAATCTATCTTGCGAAACCGCTACCGGAGAGTGGAGATTACGGTGTATAATGGCAGGTGCACTGGTGTCATACCAAGGAGTATCGCTGTGCCCCCCATGCACTTTAGCGTTTAACGGACCACTGAATCTCCAAAATGTTTGTGTATGAATCATGGAGAAAACGCCATAGGACGTAGGACGTGCACCAACATGCTGCAATACAGGTCCAAAAGCTGCTATTTCCATCAGTTAAGCTGCGGAGACATCCCTGGCTCAGATAGCGTATCACTACAGCCTAACATAACAAGGTGCTGCAAAGTGGTGAAAGAGGGAATGACTGACATGTATTTAGTGACAGGGTGTGCTGATTTAAATCACATGATTTAAAAAAAAAAATCAAGGTGTTTAGTATTGTTAAAATGAACTTTGAAAACTGACAGTTGTGTTTCAAGAATGTAATATATATTACCATGTGTGTAGAGTTATAGGGGTATGTTCAATTAGGGTCGGATCCATTCCGACATGCATTTGTCGGAATGGATCCGACAACCCCTATTCAATCCCATCTCAATTCGACTTTAAAAAAAGTCGAATTGAGATGAGACCTGTGAGCAGAGGAGAGGGGGGAGACCAGCGGGGAGAGCCGTGGGCAGACGGAGGAGAGTAGCGCTACAGTAGTGCTGCAGAAGGATGTCTCACAGCCGCCAGACCTCACGGCAGTGTCCACCCGGCTCCAGCAAGCGTGACCTCACTTGCTGGAGCCGGGTAGACGCTGCCGTGAGCGGCGCGGCTGTGACACATCCTCCTGCAGCGCTGTGCGCGGCTCTCCCCCCTCTACTCCTCTCGGGTCTTACATCTAAGTCCGACATTTTTTTATGTCGGACTGAGATGGTCGGAAACGGGGCCAACTCCTGTCGAATTTGTCCCCGTTTCCCTCAAAAGTACGTGAATCGGCAGGTATACCGCCGATTCACGTACTATTCGACAAGTCGAATTCCCAGACTTGTCGAATAAAAATAGCGGGGACTGAATAGTTCGAATCACGATTCAACCTTAAAAAGTTGAAAACTGCCGTCTTTTCGACAGACGGCAGCTTTCGACCCTAATTGAATATACCCCATAGTCTACATCCATTTTTTTATTTTTTACTTAGCTTTTACTGGTAATTGGCATAAATTTTAAGCTTATAATTGTTGTTTCCAATGTACAGCGCAACGGAATATGCTGCGCTATAAAAGAAACTGTAAATTATAATAGGCATACTGTGCAATATGGACCACGGTCCTTTGACCTTTGCTCTACTAATAAAAGGTCTGTATATATGGCTATTGCTTGACGACCTAATTTAATTATGACTCGTGATACAAAGAGGCATAGACAACAGACGAGAAATCCAATGCCGTACATGTGTGGAAAGAATTAGAGGATAGTTTGAAGCAATTAAGGTGGTCATTCCAAGTTGTTCGCTAGCTGTTTTCAGTCGCAGCGCAGCGTTTAGTCAAAAAAGCGGCACTTCTGCGCATGCGTAAGTGCCGCAATGCGCACGCACGACGTACTTTCACAACAGCCGAAGTAGTTTCACACAAGGTCTAGCGACACTTTTAAGTCGCACTGCTTGCCGCAGAGTGATTGACAGGAAGTGGGCGTTTCTGGGAGGTAACTGACCGTTTTCTGGGAGTGTGTGGAAAAACGCAGGCGTGTCAGATACAAACGCAGGCGTGCTTGGGGAAACGCAGGCGTGGCTGGCCGAACGCAGGGCGTGTTCGTGACGTCAAAACAGGAACTAAATAGTCTGAAGTGATCGCAAGCGCTGAGTAGGTCTGCAGCTGCTCAGAAACTGCACAATCTTTTTTTGTTGCCGCGCTGCGATCCTTTCGTTCGCACTTCTGCTAAGCTACAATACACTCCCAGAGGGCGGCGGCTTAGCATTTGCACGGCTGCTAAAAGCAGCTAGCGAGCGAACAACTCGGAATGAGGGCCTAAATCTGGAAAAACCATGCATGAAGAAATGTTTGGACCTCTATAATCAGCACATTTTCTCGCTTACTTGATATACCTGTGTTACTGTGGTAGTTGTTTAACTGCAGAAGAAAAGTTAGAAGCTCTTAAGTTTGTCAAAGAAAAATACCCCCATTCAAATACCCTTCTACCGACACTAGGCAAGTTCCAAGCAAAAGCTAAAAAAATCTAATTTATTTATTTATTTTTTTAAATTTTAAATCATGATTTTGTCACACCCTGTTTACAGACGTATAAAGACTACGGTTATTTCATGTACAGTATAGTGTCATACATAGCCTAGGATCAATATTAATGACACATGGTGCCTTTTCGCTTTCACAGACCTAGCTGAGGTGCGTTGGAAGTTTGAATGGACACTGTTGGTGAGTGCAGTAGCAAGAAAGGAACGCGCCGCCAGAACACCGGGAAGAGGCCAGTGAGGAAACGCTCATCACGAAATCGGAAACAGACTTCAGTCTCACAGCTCATCCAGCAGCTGCGGGAGACAGTGTTCCCCGACCCTGACGCACAAGCCACAAGGGTATGACGGAGAGGGTGACTTACTACGGGAGCTGTTCAGTTCTTATGCAGGAATTTAGCTCCTGGGCTAATGCACGGGATTAGTCAAGTGAAGCAGCTTCTCCCGTGCTAAGTGTCATGCGTGATGCAGTTAGCTCGCCACCCAAGACCTGCTAAACGCGGATTTCTAGAGAGTTGGCATGTCATTGCGATCTTGCTGCAGAGTGTCATATAGAGGGTGCTCTGTACTGTATATAAGTCCATGTTAGTGCGTGTTCTTTCATGACCTAAGCATGTGTCTTATTATTAAAGGAGTGCACTTGCCATAGCTGTGCACACAGAAGTGATCTGCTGCAGAGGTAAGGAAGAGCACTTCTTTCCTGCACACGGGGCCTGATTCCGAGCTGGGAATAGAGGGGGTCATTCCGAGTTATTCGCTCATTATTTTTTTTTCGCTACGGAGCGATTAGTCGCAAACTGCGCAATGTTCGCAGTGCGCCTGCGCCAAGTAAATCTGCACAAAAGTTTGGTATTTTACTCACGGCGTCAAGATGTTTTTTCTTCGTTCTGGTGATCGGAGTGTGATTGACAGGAAGTGGGTGTTTCTGGGCGGAAACTGGCCGTTTTATGGGAGTGTGCGGAAAAACGCAGGCGTTTCAGGATAAAACGCGGGAGTGGCTGGAGAAACGGGGGAGTGGCTGGCCGAACGCAGGGCGTGTTTGTGACGTCAAACCAGGAACGAAACTGACTGAACTGATCGCAGTGTAGGAGTAAGTCTGGAGCTACTCAGAAACTGCTAAGAAATTTCTATTCGCAATTTTGCTAATCTTTCGTTCGCAATTCTGCTAAGCTAAGATTCACTCCCAGAGGGCGGCGGCTTAGCGTGTGCAATGCTGCTAAAAGCAGCTAGCGAGCGAACAACTCGGAATCACCCCCAGAGTAAGAAGAGCAAGTAACTGTGCACTTGGATAAACCATGTTGCAAGTGCTGCAAATACATACATTTTTTTGCATGCAGGGTATATACTGGCTACTTTTGCATGTAGCCCAGAAACGCTGGGCAGATTTATTCTTCTTACCCTGCAGTATAGATCACAGTTTGGACACACCTGCCTCACATCTAAATCTCTCTGCCCATTTTAAATCTACCCCACCTGCAGTGCAGCATGGTATTACAAAGGTGCATAGTTACTTGCTCTTTCATTCTTTATTCCCAAATCCGAATCAGGGCCGCAGTGCAGCCGGCCATGGTGTATGCTGAGCCAGTATTACATTAGTGCTGCAGCTGTTTAGCTCTTTGGGACCCCGCTGTCATGCCACGTCTAATGTCAGAGACGTGGCGATTAATGGCTCCTAATTTATTGATAGGCTGCATTCTCGTAAATATTGGTTCATCTTAAAACATGGCTGCCTCCATTGTCCATGGGTAACAGACGCTCTCAGTGGGTCAATTCTGACCTGATCGCACGCTGTCGTTCATCGCAGTGCAGCGATCAGGTCAGAAGTGCGCCAGCACCGCAGTGCGCCGGCGCATGGCTGACAGCCGACGGTTGTCGTTGCCTAGCGATCAACTCTGCCTGATTGATAGGCAGAGGCGGTCGCTGGGCGGGAGTGGGCAGTCCGGCCAACGCAGGCGTGGCCAGACTGTGCGGGGGGCAGGCGGCAGCGGCTGCGTGACGTCACACACAGCCGCTGCGACCCGGGCAGCGACAAGTAGCTCCCGGCCAGCACGCAAAAGCTGCGCTGGCTGGGAGCTACTCCTGAAGTGCTAAAGCATTGCTGCTGTGCGATGCTTTTGTACTTCTGCGGGGGAGTCGGGCCTGACATGCGGTGCGGACTAGCCCTGTGCTGGGCGTCCCCCTGCATGTCAGTGTGCCTGATCGTAGCCCTGCGAAATTTTGCAGGGCTACGATCAGGTCTGAATTAGGCCCTATAAGAGAACAGTAACACAGACTTGCATCCTAAGCCATAGAAACCAATCTGACACTTGCCGTTTTTAGTATAATTTCCAATACCAAATCCAAGATGGTATCCGATTGGCTGGTGCAGGTCATGTGACTCTTGTGCCATATAAACCGTCTCATTAATGGGGCTTTGAAGTGTATTTCTTTGACTGTCATGTGTTTCCTGTATTACAGCACCAGGTTCTGCAAACGGCTAAACTATATATCCAGCAACTGGAAAACACACTGGACTCCTTGCTAAAGATGAGAGGTGGGAGCTTCTGTAACGTGATAGAATAAACATTACTTGCAGTTTAGTCTTAAGGTGGGTACACACTGATAGATATATCTGCCGATCAATTGATCGGCAGATATATCTATGGACGGATCGGGCAGTGTTCTGTGCATACACACTGCCCGATCCGTCGGGGACTGACGTCTTGAACTGGCTGGCGTGTACACACGCCCGCCCATTTCAGCTGTCAATTACCGCCGGCTGCCGCAGCATGTGTACACACGCATCGACGCGCCAATATATCGGTATATATATTGCCCGTCGGCTGTGCTGCGGGGCCGACGCGATATGTCTGTGAACGACGGAGTTCACAGACGTATCGCCCGTACACACTGGCCGACGGACCCGCGATATGTCGGCCGTTCAATAGAACGGCCGATATATCGGCCAGTGTGTAACCACCTTTACTTATTCTTTATGTGAACAAAACGTTTAACACTTTTATCACAATATACATTAATAAATAAATAAAGGAGAAACTCATTTTCTCATACGTCCTAGAGGATGCTGGGGCTGCTTCAAGAACCATGGGGTATAGACGGGATCCGCAGGAGACATGGGCACTTTAAGACTTTGAATGGGTGTGAACTGGCTCCTCCCTCTATGCCCCTCCTCCAGACTCCAGTTTATATTCTGTGCCCAGTGAGACTGGTCACACACAGGGGAGCTCTACTGAGTTTCTCTGAAAAAGACTTTTGTTAGGTTTATTATTTTCAGGGAGAACTGCTGGCAACAGTCTCCCTGCATCGTGGGACTGAGGGGAGAGAAGCAGACCTACTTCTGTGAGTTTCAAGGCTCTGCTTCTTAGGCTACTGGACACCATTAGCTCCAGAGGGTCTGATCGCTAGGTACGCCTAGATGCTCGTTCCCGGAGCCGCGCCGTCACCCCCCTTGCAGAGCCAGAAGTCAGAAGACGGGTGAGTAGAAGAAGATCAGAAGACTTCAGTGACGGCTTTGAGGTACCGCACAGCGGCCGCGCTGTGCGCCATGCTCCCACACATACAGGCACTGTACGGTGCAGGGCGCGCTGGGGGGGCGCTTAGGCGCCCTGGGCAGCATATAAATCGAGACTGGCAATCGAGTATATAAGTGTCTAGGCACTATATTTCTCTTACGTCCTAGAGGATGCTGGGGACTCCGTAAGGACCATGGGGATAGACGGGCTCCGCAGGAGACATGGGCACTTTAAGAAAGAACTTTAGGTATGGGTGTGCACTGGCTCCTCCCTCTATGCCCCTCCTCCAGACCTCAGTTTATTACTGTGCCCAGAGGAGACTGGGTACATTACAGGGAGCTCTCCTGAGTTTCCTGAAAAGAAAGTATTTTGTTAGGTTTTTATTTTCAGGGAGCCTGCTGGCAACAGACTCCCTGCATCGAGGGACTGAGGGGAGAGAAACAGACCTACTTTAATGTTAGGCTCTGTTTCTTAGGCTACTGGACACCATTAGCTCCAGAGGGATCGGTACGCAGGTCTCACCCTCGCCGTCCGTCCCAGAGCCGCGCCGCCGTCCTCCTCGCAGAGCCAGAAGATAGAAGCCGGGTGAGTATGAGAAGAAAGAAGACTTCAGAGGCGGCAGAAGACTTCAGATCTTCACTGAGGTACCGCACAGCGGTAGCGCTGTGCGCCATTGCTCCCACACAGCACACACAAACGGCAGTCACTGTAAGGGTGCAGGGCGCAGGGGGGGCTCCCTGGGCAGCAATATGAGCCTCAATCTCTGGCAAATATACATATATACAGGCTGGGCACTGTATATAAAAGAGCCCCCGCCAGTTTTTTCAATATTTTAGCGGGACCGAAGCCCGCCGCTGAGGGGGCGGAGCTTGTTCCTCAGCACTCACCAGCGCCGTTTTCTCCACAGCACAGCGCTGAGAGGAAGCTCCCCGGACTCTCCCCTGCTTACACGGTGAAAGAGTGTTTTAAAGAAGGGGGGGGGGGGGCACATAATTTGGCGCAAAATACTTGATTACAGCGCTATCTGGGTAAACATATTGTGTGTTTTTTCCTGGGTCATTAGCGCTGGGTGTGTGCTGGCATACTCTCTCTCTGTCTCTCCAAAGGGCCTTGTGGGGGAACTGTCTTCAGATAAGAGGATTCCCTGAGTGTGTGGTGTGTCGGTACGCGTGTGTCGGCATGTCTGAGGTAGAAGGCTCTCCTAGGGAGGAGGTGGAGCAATTGAGTGTGGTGTCTCCGTCGACAACGCCGACACCTGACTGGATGGATATGTGGAATGTTTTAAGTGCTAATGTAAATTTATTGCACAAAAGATTGGACAAAGCTGAGGCTAGGGAACAGGCAGGGGTATGTCGCAGGGACCTTCGGGGTCTCAAAAGCGCCCACTATCCCAAATTGTAGACACTAATACCGACACGGATTCTGACTCCAGTGTCGACTACGATGATGCAAAGTTACAGCCAAAATTGGCTAAAAGTATTCGATATATGATTATTGCAATAAAGGATGTACTGCACATCACTGATGACCCCTCTGTCCCTGACACGAGGGTACACATGTTTAAGGGAAAGAAAGCTGAGGTGACCTTTCCCCCCTCTCATGAGCTGAATGAGTTATGTGAAAAAGCGTGGGAATCTCCAGACAAGAAACTGCAGATTCCCAAAAGGATTCTTATGGCGTATCCTTTCCCAGCAAAAGACAGGATATGGTGGGAATCCTCCCCTAGGGTGGACAAAGCGTTGACACGCTTATCCAAAAAGGTGGCGCTGCCATCCCAAGATATGGCTGCCCTCAGGGATCCTGCTGATCGTAAGCAGGAGGTTACCTTGAAGTCCATTTACACACGTTCTGGTGCCCTACCGGCGATAGCGTTGGCTTAGGTTTGTAGCGCTGTAGCAGCGTGGACAGATACCTTATCGACGGAAATTGATACCCTGGATAAGGATACCATTTTATTGACCCTAGGACATATTAAAGATGCTGTCTTATATATGAGAGATGCTCAAAGAGACATTGGTCTACTGGGTTCTAGAGTCAACGCTATGTCGATTTCTGCTAGACGAGTCCTATGAACCCGGCAATGGACAGGTGATGCCGACTCAAAGAGGCATATGGAGGTTTTACCTTACAGGGGTGAGGAATTGTTTGGGGAAGGTCTCTCGGACCTGGTCTCCACAGCTACGGCAGGTAAATCAAATTTCTCTAACGTCCTAGTGGATGCTGGGGACTCCGTAAGGACCATGGGGATAGACGGGCTCCGCAGGAGACATGGGCACTTTAAGAAAGAATTTAGGTTCTGGTGTGCACTGGCTCCTCCCTCTATGCCCCTCCTCCAGACCTCAGTTTGATACTGTGCCCAGACGAGCTGGGTTCTTTTCAGTGAGCTCTCCTGAGTTTGCTGAGAGAAAGTATTTTGTTAGGTTTTTTATTTTCAGGGAGATCTGCTGGCAACAGACTCCCTGCAACGTGGGACAGAGGGGAGAGAAGCAGCCCTACTCTCTGAAGCTAGGTCCTGCTTCTTAGGCTACTGGACACCATTCGCTCCAGAGGGATCGGTACGCAGGATCTCACCCTCGCCGTCCGGTCCCAGAGCCGCGCCGCCGTCCCCCTCGCAGAGCCGGAAGACAGAAGCCGGGTGAGTATGAGAAGCAAAGAAGACTTCACAGGCAGCAGAAGACTCCGTGATCTTCACTGAGGTAACGCACAGCACTGCAGCTGTGCGCCATTGCTCCCACACACCTCACTTACTCCGGTCACTGTAAGGGTGCAGGGCGCAGGGGGGGGGGGGCGCCCTGGGCAGCATTTGGGACCTCTTTTGGCAAAGTTAAACATATATACAGCTGGGCACTGTATATATGTATGAGCCCCCGCCAAGAATTGCATATTTAAGCGGGACAGAAGCCCGCCGCCGAGGGGGCGGGGCTTCTTCCTCAGCACTCACCAGCGCCATTTTTTCTCCACAGCTCCGCTGAGAGGAAGCTCCCCAGGCTCTCCCCTGCAGATACACGGTAGAAGAGGGTTAAAAAGAGAGGGGGGGGGGGCACATAATTAGGCGCAAAACACAATATAAACAGCAGCTACTGGGTTAACATTAAGTTACTGTGTTATTCCTGGGTTTATAGTGCTGGGGTGTGTGCTGGCATACTCTCTCTCTGTCTCTCAAAGGGCCTTGTGGGGGAACTGTCTTCAGAAAGGGCATTCCCTGTGTGTGTGGTGTGTCGGTACGCTTGTGTCGACATGTCTGATGAGGAAGGCTATGTGGAAGCAGAGCGGGAGCAAATGAATGTGGTGTCTCCGCCGACGGCGCCGACACCTGATTGGATGGATATGTGGAAGGTTTTAAATGATAATGTTAATTCCTTGCATGAAAGGTTAGACAAAGCTGAAGCCTCGGGACAGTCAGGGTCTCAACCCGTGCCTGATCCTATGTCGCAGAGGCCATCAGGGTCTCAGAAGCGCCCACTATCCCAAATTGTTGACACAGATACCGACATGGATTCTGACTCCAGTGTCGATTACGATGATGCAAAGTTACAGCCAAAATTGGCTAAATCCATCCGTTATATGATTATAGCAATTAAGGATGTGTTGCACATCACAGAGGAAACCCCAGTCCCTGACAAGAGGGTGCATATGTATAAGGGAAAGAAGCCGGAGGTAACCTTTCCCCCCTCACACGAGCTGAATGAGTTATGTGAAAAGGCTTGGGAATCTCCAGATAAAAAACTGCAGATTTCCAAAAGGATTCTTATGGCGTATCCTTTCCCGCCAACGGACAGGTTACGCTGGGAATCCTCCCCTAGGGTGGACAAAGCTTTAACACGCTTATCCAAGAAGGTGGCCTGCCGTCACAGGATACGGCTACCCTCAAAGATGCTGCGGATCGCAAACAGGAGGTTACCCTAAAGTCCATTTATACACATTCAGGTACCTTACTGAGGCCGGCAATCGCGTCGGCCTGGGTGTGTAGTGCTGTAGCAGCATGGACGGATACCTTATCTGAGGAAATTGATACCTTAGACAAGGATACTATATTGTTGACCCTGGGGCATATTAAAGACGCTGTCCTATATATGAGAGATGCTCAAAGAGACATTAGTCTACTGGGTACTAGAATAAATGCTATGTCGATTTCTGCCAGAAGGGTCCTGTGGACTCGGCAATGGACAGGTGAAGCCGACTCAAAAAGGCATATGGAGGTTTTACCTTACAAGGGTGAGGAATTGTTTGGGGAGGGTCTCTCGGACCTGGTCTCCACAGCTACAGCTGGAAAGTGAAATTTTTGCCTTATATTCCCTCACAGCCTAAGAGAGCACCGTATTATCAAATGCAGTCCTTTCGATCACAAAGAAACAAGAAAGTCCGAGGTGCGTCCTTTCTTGCCAGAGGCAGGGGCAGAGGAAAGAAGCTGCACAACACAGCTAGTTCCCAGGAACAGAAGTCCTCCCCGGCCTCTACAAAATCCACCGCATGACGCTGGGGCTCCACAGGCGGAGCTAGGCCCGGTGGGGGCACGTCTTCGAAATTTCAGCCACAAGTGGGTTCACTCCCAGGTGGATCCCTGGGCAATAGAAATTGTGTCTCAGGGATACAAGCTGGAATTCGAAGAGATGCCCCCTCACCGATACCTCAAATCGGCCCTACCAGCTTCCACCCACAAGAGGGAAATAGTGTTAACTGCAATTCACAAATTGTATCTTCAACAGGTGGTGGTCAAGGTTCCCCTCCTTCAACAGGGAAGGGGTTATTATTCGACCATGTTTGTAGTCCTGAAACCGGACGGTTCGGTCAGACCCATATTGAATTTAAAATCCCTGAACATATACATGAAAAGGTTCAAGTTCAAGATGGAATCGCTGAGAGCGGTCATCGCAAGCCTGGAAGGGGGGGATTTTATGGTGTCTCTGGACATAAAGGATGCATACCTTCATGTCCCCATTTATCCACCTCATCAGGCGTACCTCATATTTGTGGTACAGGATTGTCATTACCAATTTCAGACGTTGACGTTTGGTCTCTCCACGGCACCGAGAATATTTACCAAGGTAATGGCGGAAATGATGTACTCCTGCGGAAGCAAGGGGTCACAATTATCCCATACTTGGACGATCTCCTCATAAAAGCGAGATCAAGAGAGCAGTTGCTGAACAGCGTATCACTTTCACTGGAAGTGTTACAGCAACACGGCTGGATTCTCAATATTCCAAAGTCGCAGTTGGTTCCTACAACTCGTCTGCCTTTCTTGGGCATGATTCTGGACACGGACCAGAAGAGGGTTTATCTTCCGATAGAAAAAGCCCAGGAACTCATGACTCTGGTCAGGAACCTATTGCAACCAAAACAGGTGTCAGTGCATCACTGCACTTGAGTCCTGAGAAAGATGGTGGCATCATACGAGGCCATTCCCTTCGGCAGGTTCCATGCGAGGACCTTTCAATGGGACTTTCAGATGCATCAGTTAATCACCCTATCCCCCAGGGCCAGGGTGTCACTCTGTGGTGGCTGCAGAGTGCTCACCTTCTCGAGGGCCGCAGATTCGGCATTCAGGACTGGATCCTGGTGACCACGGACGCAAGCCTCCGAGGTTGGGGAGCAGTCACACAGGGAAGAAATTTCCAAGGTCTGTGGTCAAGTCAAGAGACTTGCCTTCACATCAACATCCTGGAACTAAGGGCCATATACAACACCCTGCGTCAAGCGGAGAACTTGCTTCGCGACCAACCGCTGCTGATTCAGTCAGACAACATCACCGCAGTGGCTCATGTAAACCAACAAGGCGGCACAAGGAGCAGAGTGGCGATGGCGGAAGCCACCAGAATTCTTCGCTGGGCGGAGAATCACGTAAGCGCACTGTCAGCAGTGTTCATCCCGGGAGTAGACAACTGGGAAGCAGACTTCCTCAGCAGACACGACCTCCACCCGGGAGAGTGGGGACTTCATCAGGAAGTCTTCGCACAGATTACAAGTCGGTGGGAACTGCCACAGGTGGACATGATGGCATCCCGCCTCAACAAAAAGCTACAGAGGTATTGCGCCAGGTCAAGAGACCCTCAGGCAGTAGCTGTGGATGCCCTGGTGACACCGTGGGTGTTCCAGTCGGTCTATGTATTTCCTCCTCTACCTCTCATAACCAAGGTGCTGAGGATAATCAGAAAAAGAGGAGTGAGAACAATCCTCATTGTTCCAGATTGGCCACGAAGGACTTGGTATCCAGATCTGCAAGAAATGCTCACAGAGGACCCGTGGCCTCTTCCTCTAAGACAGGACCTGTTGCAACAGGGGCCCTGTCTGTTCCAAGACTTACCGCGGCTGCGTTTGACGGCATGGCGGTTGAACGCCGGATCCTAGCGGAAAAGGGCATTCCGGATGAGGTCATTCCTACTCTGATAAAGGCTAGGAAGGACGTGACAGCTAAACATTATCACCGTATATGGCGAAAGTATGTTTCTTGGTGTGAGGCCAGGAATGCTCCTACGGAAGAATTCCATCTGGGCCGTTTCCTTCACTTCCTACAAACTGGAGTGAATTTGGGCCTAAAATTAGGCTCCATTAAGGTTCAGATTTCGGCCCTATCCATTTTCTTTCAGAAGGAATTAGCTTCTCTCCCAGAAGTACAGACTTTTGTGAAGGGAGTGCTGCATATTCAGCCTCCTTTTGTACTTCCGGTGGCGCCTTGGGACCTTAACGTGGTGTTGAGTTTCCTTAAGTCGCACTGGTTTGAATCACTTAAAACGGTGGAGTTAAAATATCTCACTTGGAAGGTGGTCATGTTGTTAACCTTGGCTTCGGCTAGGCGAGTGTCGGAATTGGCAGCTTTGTCTCATAAAAGCCCCTATCTGGTTTTCCATATGGATAGAGCGGAATTGCGGACCCGTCCTCAATTTTTGCCTAAGGTGGTGTCATCTTTTCATATGAACCAACCTATTGTGGTGCCTGTGGCTACGCGAGACTTGGAGGATTCCGAGTCCCTTGATGTGGTCAGGGCTTTGAAAATTTACGTGGCCAGAAGTACTGTTTGTCCTGTATGCAGCCAACAAGGTTGGCGCTCCTGCTTCAAAACAGACTATTGCTCGCTGGATCTGAAACACGATTCAGCAGGCGCATTCTACGGCTGGATTGCCGTTACCAAAATCGGTTAAGGCCCATTCCACTAGGAAGGTGGGCTCTTTTTGTGCGGCTGCCCGAGGCGTCTCGGCATTACAACTGTGTCGAGCTGCTACCTGGTCGGGTTCAAACACCTTTGCAAAGTTCTATAAGTTTGATACCCTGGCTGAGGAGGACCTCCTGTTTGCTCAGTCGGTGCTGCAGAGTCATCCGCACTCTCCCGCCCGTTTGGGAGCTTTGGTATAATCCCCATGGTCCTTACGGAGTCCCCAGCATCCTCTAGGACGTAAGAGAAAATAAGATTTTAAACCTACCGGTAAATCTTTTTCTCGTAGTCCATAGAGGATGCTGGGCTCCCGTCCCAAGTGCGGACTACTTCTGCAAGACTTGTATATAGTTTTGCTTACATAAGGGTTATGTTATAAGTTTAATCGGTCTCGCACTGATGCTGTGTTGTTTTCATACTGTTAACTGGTTCGTATATCACAAGTTATACGGTGTGAATGGTGTGGGCTGGTATGAATCTTGCCCTTGGATTAACAAAAATCCTTTCCTCGTACTGTCCGTCTCCTCTGGGCACAGTTTCTCTAACTGAGGTCTGGAGGAGGGGCATAGAGGGAGGAGCCAGTGCACACCCATACCTAAAGTTCTTTCTTAAAGTGCCCATGTCTCCTGCGGTGCCCTTCTATCCCCATGGTCCTTACGGAGTCCCCAGCATCCTCTACGGACTACGAGAAAAAGATTTACCAGTAGGTTTAAAATCTTATTTTAACCCCCCGCCAGTATAAATATATGTAAGTAATAGCGGGGCTGAAGCGTGCCATTAAGGGGGCGGGGCTTCCCCCTCACAGCTCATTTCAGCGCCATTTTCTCCTCAGAGACGCTGGTCCTTCCAAAGCACTGCTGTACAGATCAGAGTGGAAAACGAGGGGGGGGGGGGGGCACAGTTGTTTGGTGCAATATAAGTTGAAAATAAAAGCACACTATATCATGAGCGCTGTGAAATGAGATGGTAAACCCCTTCTGTGTTTCCATGACAGAATGTACTGGGGTCTATCCCTTATAGCCAGTGTAATGTCGGTGGGTGTTTGGTACACATGTGTCGGCATATCTGAGGCTGAGTGCTATGCCACAAAGGGAATGACTCTGTCGGCGCTGTCGACTCCTAATGGTACTGGGTACATGTAAATAAATGTCAACATGTCAGTAGAGGTATATTTTTCCCAAGAGAAAACTATATGGGAGACACAGACGTGGGGGTGACCCTGTCGGCACCAACAATATCTGACTGGGTGGAAATTGGCATGATAATGTGATGCATATCAGAAAGAGCTATACATATATATATATATATATATATATATATATATATAATGTATATAATGTATGTATGTATGTATGTATAGTAAGGTTACATAGGTCTGTGGCACGATCACAGACGTGATAATATTTATGGAGGGAGTCATATTCATAGGATAGATTTCTCTCAGACCCCTCGGGATAGCAAAAATTTTATTTTGCCCAGTTACTACTCCCTGAGATCGACTCGAATAAGATTTCTTATGTCCACAAAATCGGCATTCAGTACCTGTTCATACACATTAGAACGTATTAATGTCACTAGGGACCCTGCTGTTCCTGACAAAAGGATATATGTATACGTGTTAGATATATATATATATATATAGATATATGTGTGTATAGGTGCATTTAAAGGGTGTGGTTCATCAAATCGACAGTATCTAGGTCGACAATGTTTAGGTCGACCACTATAGGTCGACAGTCACTAGGTCGACATGGATGGAAGGTCGACAGGGTTTCTAGGTCGACATGTGCTAGGTCGACAGGTCTAAAGGTCGACATGAGGATTTATTTTTTATTTTTGGGTGTCGTTTTCTTCGTAGAGTGACCGGGATCCCAAATTAGTGCACCGCGTCCCCTCGCATGGCTCGCTTCGCTCGCCATGCTTCGGGCATGGTGCCTTCGCTTCGCTCGGCACAGATTACCGTTCCAATCGTAGTCCACATGGATCGTTAAGTATGAAAAAATTCAAAAAAAATTAAAAAATTTGAAAAACTCATGTCGACCTTTAGACCTGTCGACCTAGCACATGTTGACCTAGAAACCCTGTCGACCTTCCATCCATGTCGACCTAGTGACTGTCGACCTATAGTGGTCGACCTAAACATTGTCGACCTAGATACTGTCGATCTTCAGACCGGATCCCGCATTTAAAGGTATATATATGTATATATATATATAAAAAATTTATAATGAATGCTGAGGTAAAGTTATCAAGGATTCCGAGTGTTTATTCTTTTCCCGCCGTGGATAGAATAAAGTGAGAGTCACCCCCTGTTCTGCACGGGGCCCTGTCACAAAGGATCGTATACAGGAAGATATGTGATACTCTAATTATGTGTCCGCATGTACGTTGATTATACTTGCATTACATGCGCATGGGGGAGTAGTTGGAGGCAGGGTACTCCTTAAGTTGGGTCATGCCTATATCATTGCAGCATACTGCCGTGCGACTACAAGGGATATAGGACTCTTGGGTTCGTGGGCCAATTCCATGGCGGTCTCGACTAGGATGATGTTGTGGATTCACCAATGGAATGCTGAGGCTGACTCCGAGAAGAACTGGAATCTCTTCCCTATGAAGGTGAAACCTGGTTTGGGGATGGCTTTGTTAAGTTGATCTCGGCAGATACCACTGGTAAGTCTACCTTCTTGACCTATGTTCCCTCACGACGGTTGGTGATGCATTTTTGTAGGATGCAGTCATTTCGACCGAATGGATACGGTTTTCCCTTTCTTTGCAGGTAGAGGAAGGTGAAAAGGTAAGAGGTCAGCAGCCTTTTTCAAAGCAGAAATCATCCTCTGTTTCTGCCACATCCACCGCATGACGCTGGGTCTATCTTGCGGGAGCCCACAACGGTGGGACCACATATAATACTCGTCAGTCAGTCCTGGAACGGACATGGACCAGTGAGTTTAAGAATAGAGTCCCAAGGGGGACATACTGGAGTTTGCAGACGATTCCCCTCACTGATTTTTCAAATAGACCTTACCGATTCTCCTCTGGAGAGGTAGTATGCGACGCCATACAAGAGTTGTGTCAGGATCAGGTCAGTGCTCTGCTGTCCCGGTCACAAAAAAAAAAAAAAAAAGCTGTTATTCAAGCTTTTTCGTGCTTCTGAGGCCGGACGAGTCGGTCAGAACAATCCTATATCTAAAATCCCCCAAAAAAATTCTACTTAAGAAGTTGATCTACAAGATGGAATCTCTCAGGGCAGGGATCTCCAATCTGTAAAAGGAGAAAGAGGGTCTAAGTACGGTTTCTTCCGCATTAGGCTTACCTGAGTTTGCTATTCAGGATTGTCATTACCAATTCACCGGAGTGATGGCGGTATGATGGTTTTCCTTTTGATAGTAAAAGAGTCATTATTATTCTGTACTGGGATGCTCTCCTGAGTACGGCGAGGTCAAGAAACAAGTGGTGCAAAACATTGCTTTCTCCCTGACAGTTCTTCAACAATCCTGAACTTGCCAGAATCACTGTTGATCCCAATGACGCGGTTGTCGGCGTCGGGAATAATGTTAGATACAGAACTGTTGAGAGTTTGTTTCTTCCAGTGGAAAAAGCTCTGAGGATCCAGAGTCGGGTCAGATCTGCAACAGTCTCAATCCATCAATACGTTACGTTGATGAAAAAGATGGTTGCGGCCTACGAGGCCATTCAGGTTAAATGCCAGAGTGGTTTTAGCGTTACCAGTTGGACATATGGTCCGGGTCTCACCTGCACATGCACCGGAAAATAATCCTATCTTCCAGGACCAGAATCTCTCTGCTGTGGTGGCTGCACAGTTCTCACCTCCTAGTGGGACGAAGGTTCGGGGTCCAGGATTGGATCCTGGTGTCCATGGATGTAAGTCTCTGAGGCTGGGGAGCAGTCATTCAGGGGGAAATATTTCCAGGGAAAATGGTCAAGCCAGGAAGCTTGTCTGCACATAAACATTCTGGATTTAAGGGCTATTTACATCGACCTTCTGCAAGCGGAACATCTTCTTCGCGATCTGCCTGTCTTAATTCGTCGGAAGTGGCGTACGTAAACCGCCAGGGGGGAACGAAGAGCAGAGCGGCAATGGCAGAAGCCACAAAAGTTTTCCGCTGGGCGGAAAGACATGTAAACGCTCTGTCAGCGGTCTTCATTCCGGGTGTAGACAACTGGGAAACAGACTTCCTCAACAGACGCGATCTCCATCCAGGAGAGTGGGGTCTTCATCAAGAGGTCTTTGCAGAAGTGACAAGACGTTGGGGGAATTCCTCAAATAGACATGATGGCGTCTCGCCTCATCAAGAAACTTCCGAGATATTGTTTCAGGTCAAGGGACCCTCACGCAATAGCAATGGACGCCCTAGTGACACCATGGGTGTTTCAGTCGGTATATGTGTTCCCTCCGATTCCACTCATTCCAAAAGTGATAAAGATCATAAGGAGAACAAAGGTTCAGGCAATCCTCATTGTTCCAGACTGGCCAAGGAGGGCTTGGTATCCAGATCTTCAGGAATTGCTCATAGGAGATCCATGGCCTCTTCCTCTACGAGAGGATCTGTTACAGCAGGGGCCGTGCGTGTACCAGGACTTACCGCGGCTTCGTTTGACGGCTTGGAGGTTGAGCACAGGATCCTAGCCCGAATGGGTATTCCCAGTAAAGTCATTCCCACACTGCTTCAGGCTAGAAAAGAGGTAGCGGCGAAACATTATCACCGTATTTGGAGAAAATATGTGTCTTGGTGTGAATCCAAGGAGGCTCCTATGGAAGAATTTCAGCTGGTCCGTTTTCTCCATTTTCTGCAAGCAGGGGTGGATGCGGGCCTAAAGTTAGGCTCCATTAAAGTACAATTTTCGGCCTTGTCAATTTTCTTTCAAAAAGAATTGGCTTCCCTTCCGGAAGTTCAGACTTTCTTGAAAGGCGTGCTGCACATCCAACCTTCCTTTGTGCCCCCGGGGGCACCATGGGATCTTAACGTGGTGTTGCGGTTCCTGCAATCTCATTGGTTTGAACCTTTACGTAAGGCTGAGTTGATATTCGTCACTTGGAAAGTGATCATGCTGTTGGCCTTGGCCTCTGCAAGGCGGGTGTCTGAATTGGCGGCTTTGTCTCACAAGAGCCCCTATTTGATCTTCCATGAAGATAGAGCGGAGTTGAGAACTCGTCAGCAGTTTCCGCCTAAAGTGGTGTCATCATTTCACATGAACAACCTATTGTGGTGCCAGTGGCTACTGACGCATTTGAGGAATCAAAGTCTCTAGATGTGGTCAGAGCTTTGAAAATTTATGTAGCCAGAACGGCTCAGATTAGGACAATGGAGGCTCTGTTGTCCTGTATGATCCCAACAAGATTGGGACTCTTGCTTCCAAGCAGACTATTGCATGCTGGATCTGTAATACGATTCGGCAAGCTCATTCTACGGCTGGATTGCCGTTACCGCAATCGGTGAAGGCCCATTCTACCAGAAAGGTGGGCTTATCCTGGGCGGCTGCACGAGGGGTCTCGGCATTACGGCTTTGCCGAGCAGTTACTTGGTCGGGTTCAAACACCTGTGAGAGGTTTTACAAGTTTGATACCCTGGCTGTTGAGGACCTCTTGTTGGGTCAATCGGTGCTGCAGAGTCATCCGCACTCTCCCGCCCGTTCTAGAGCCATGGTTCTTGAAGCATCCCCAGCATTCTCTAGGACGTATGAGAAAATAGGATTTTAATACCTACCGGTAAATCCTTTTCTCTTAGTCCGTAGAGGATGCTGGGCGCCCGTCCCAGTGCGTACTGTATCTGCAGTTATTGGGTATGTTTACACACATGATGTGTTGCGTTTAAGTTAGCCTGTTGCTGACGATATTCATGCCATGGCATGCGTCAGTGACGTGTGGTGGGGTGAGGCAGGTGAGGCAGAGCCTTTCCTGTCATACTAACGTTTGTACCAGAGTTTTGACTGTATAAAGTATATGAAAAATACAAAGAATTTGTTTGAAATATCTTCTTTGCATCATTCTAATAATTTGTATAGCCATAACTCTTTTCCGCACATCTCTGATCAAAACTCACCAAATTTCCAGCTAGGAGTTTATACTGCTGCACCTATGTATAATGCCCAGATGTACGCTTTGGCTCATATATTGCATGTAAATCTGGCTCTAGTTCTAGCCAGTGACTCCTTAGCTATTTAGCTCACCGCACGTCCCTGGCATGCGTTATGCTGTTATTGGTTGTGTTTACACACAGGTTGTGTTACGTTTTATGTCAGCGCATTGCCCATATTCTTCATGCCGTTGGCTGGTGTTCTGTTGAATGCCATGTTCTGCGGCATACGGAGGTGTGAGCTGCTAAGATGCTCACCGTAGTTTAACAATAAATTTTTTCCTCGAAATGTCCGTCTCCCTGGGCACAGTTATTTAAACTGGAGTCTGGAGGAGGGACATAGAGGAAGGAGCCAGTTCACACCCATTCAAAGTCTTAAAGTGCCCATGTCTCCTGCGGATCCCGTCTATACCCCATGGTTCTTGAAGCATCCCCAGCATCCTCTATGGACTAAGAGAAAAGGATTTACCGGTAGGTATTAAAATCCTATTTTAAATATCATACTGTTTCTGTGCCCCAATTACTTCATCTACTTAAGGGAATGTTAATTAAGGAAAGTGTTATGGACCCTTTAATTATAATTTCTGTCTCCAACCAATTAGCCGCAAGAACCATTGATATGTAATAGCGGAGTATTATGTAGCTGACTCTAATAAAGTAAGAAGTATTATGAGCGTCTAGAACAAATGTGAAAAAGATAGCAAGTACGGAATTGGATTCCTAGGAGCAAATCTCACCAATATTGGAGGGAATTAAATCAGGCCCGATACTTTTATCGCAGAATTCAATCCACCTCCATTTTTTGCGCATGAAAAAGTTTACATTTTTTGGGTATTTTTGCGGTCACTGCTGCCGGGTTTTGGGGCTGAGTGGATAGCCCCCGGGGGTCAATTAGCCATGGTAAATTTTTGCGGCTAACTGAATTCCCCTCTATGTTGTTAATTTATTTGGTGCATCAGTCCAATACAGTATCCAGTGGGTTGTGGGAGACCCGGTGGTGCGTTTCAGACTGGTATCAGCCATCCCTGTTATGATTACTGTTTCAGAAGCCCCAGTTTATGGTGGTGATGAAAAAAGCAATATCTCAATAAATGGAGAGATGCAATGCGAATAGCTTTCGCTGTTACAGGAAGGTTTCTCAGTAAAATAATGTGGCTGGCAGTATATATCCCAATGGCTTGGCGCGTTTCAGTATAGGGCTTACACTTTCATCAGATGCGTCATCAGGATAACGAATGATGAAGACGATCACTAAGCTTGATCAAAAATATCTAATTTACTAACTAAGGGGCTTGTTCATTATCCTTAAAAGTAGGTGGCCACTTTCATTAAACAGGTAACGCTGGATATCCCACTGAAATCTCCTGCACACCTGTCATCCCTGAAGTGGAACGTGGTCACACTAGTATGGGAACCGCCTTATTTCCCAATTCATCAAATGGTACATATACATAATTTTCAGAATTTAATTGCGAGAATGGACGCCATCTTCAGCTGGCGTCCATTCTCAATGCCCTGCCCCTTCCTATGGAAAGGAATCCAGGAATGCGTAGAGAGATGCATTCGGATCTCTCGCCCCATGTTTGGCTCCCTCCGCCGCACCTCGGTCTCCTCATGCGCAACCCAAATTCACGCATGCGCTCTAACACTGCGAGTCAATCTCGGCAGTGTTACATTTCACTGCTGCGGCAAGTAGTGGAGAAAGGGGATAACTGATTTTTATTAAGCGCTGTTCCCGCACCGGTGCAATGTTGAATTGCGTCATTGCAGAGCAGGGGTGCTTTCTGAATAGTCCTAAGTTACTTGTGCTTAAGCAATGGATATGCTTAAAACCTGGACTGTAAGGGTGCCTTGAGGAGCGAGTTTGTGAGACACTGCGATATGAGAATCTGTAAGCTACTCCTTCGTGACGGTTTTACATACAGGTCTCTCAGCTGTTGGAGCAGGTAGATGCGCTTCCTTTGCAATTTGCAAATAAGGAGAGTAGACTACTGGGTAATGGTATTTACATGGCAGTACATTGAGCCAGTGCTTTTATCCCCTGGCTTTACAGAGCACATCAGGGGCCATTGCCGATAGAGAATTTCCAGCCTGTCTGTATTGTCCAAGTTATGGCTCGTCAGTGCAGGACAGGAATTTCTCTTCCGTGTATTAATCACTGTTTAGAAAGCCTCATAGGAGCAGTGAGTCAGAGCAAATGTGAGATATTCCCTAGTAGTAGTAGTCAGATCAGTATCGGATCGTTACATGTGTGTCAGTGTTTTGGAATTCTGGAGTTAATTATCTTTTTCATATTTGCGCCTAACTTGCGCATGCGCCCTGAGACGCATTTTGTACGCCTAATGCAACAGAAAACTTATCAAACCGTAAAAGCAGTGTCGTTATCGTCTGGCCGATATATCACAGTCGTCTGTATCGGTTGGAAATCGGACACATGCAAACCCTAATTATCGATATTCCCATGTTCAGTGTCCATCCCTACCCCTGGGAACTATAGGTAAACGAATGTCTCCTGTGCACGAGAACAGACTTCCGCTGAATTACATTTAAATAAGAGTCCATTGACTGGATTGCTGGAAAGATATATTAAAGTAAAACTCACTGGGGGGAATTCAATTGTTTGAGAAGTCAGTTGGGTGTCTGTTTTTTCCTATTTAATAGACAGGAAAAAACAGACACCCAACCGACTTTTCAAACAATTGAATTCCCCCCAGTAACTGACGACTTCTCTCCATTGCGCTGATAACAGGTCGTTGCCAGACGGAGGACAGCGGCTGCTGCAGCCTGGAGGATATCAAGGAGGAATATTTACAGCTGTATCACATCGATCAGGGGTAGGTGTAGTGAGTAACGGGCGGCTCTTGCCAAACGTGGGCAGCACATAAACTATGATCTGTATCCAAAGATGTCTTCCAAATTATTTCAACTAAACCGTAGTTATAAATGCGCTCTTTGTTAACTGTTAAACTACGAGCTTGTTTTATTATTATTATTATTATTAAGAGCCCTTTATTTAATCTATTTTATGTGATAATCAATGCACACGAAGCCCGGCCCTCAGATCAGCGGGCAGATCTCACATCTGCTGAAACATTCTAGGGTGGTGTGTACGTCCCATGATCGTATTGTCCGTGCTGTGCAGATTCCAGTCATCTGATAGGCTAAGGATGCCAGTGTATAATAAGGGCTTGCTTCTGCGAAATGCGCCCAAGACGGACAACTTTTTGGAGGAAGATGACTTCCGTGTGCTCGAATCCTGGTGCAAGTTGCAAAATGACGAGGTTTATGGGCACTGCCGCGTCTGATCCACCGAAAGCGTCTAAGTCACACCCCGTTATGCAAAGATGGAAAAACGGCGGCTGCGATCTGATTTGGGTGAGATAAAGTAGCAGCCAATCAGCTCCTTTCTTTTTTCATTCACACCCTGTAACATGGCAGTTAGGAGCTGATTGGCTGGCTATTTCTGTCCACTTTATCACTCACCAAGACATAGTAAGTCTGCCCCTGTCTCTCTCCAAGGCTTAGTAAATCGACCTCAAAGTACCAACCGATCAGCTCCTAACTGCTATGTTACAGGCTGTGTATGAAAATGACAGTTAGGAGCTGATTGTCTGGTACTTTATCTCCATCCACTTTATCTTTCGCCAAGCTTTGATACATATGACCATTAGTAATTATCTACACTTACCGGCCATTTACTGTACGGTTGGATGTGGTGTTGCCCGTAGCAACCGGATTCTGTCTATCATCTCCCTATTGCATCCTATAAAATGAGAGACAGAATCTAATTGGTTGCTACGGGTGACGGCACCACTTTAAATTTGTAGAGGCCTTAGTAAATCTACCCTTGTGTGTTTTCTGTCATCATTGGTGCTCCCAGTGTAGCCACACCTCCTATAGTATTCCTGGTGCATCTGCTGCTGTTACTTACCTGGGGGGGGAGGTAGGTGCATTTCCTGCCTGTGCAGAATTGGTCCCCTCTGATGATTGTGGTCGGTTCTGCATGGTTGTTAAAATGCTTTTTTATTTTTCAGTTTTGCATCTGTTGTCAAGCGTAAATGTAATATGCGACAATTACCTCCAGCCCTGAAGGAGGTCTAACGTGTGAGCACCTTTACTTTCCCAGCTTTGCAGGAGGACCCCCGTTTTTTAATAAAAACAAAACAAAAAAAAGCATAACACTTGTAAATGGTGAAATAAGATCACAGCTTTTACTTAAATTGGAACTCCGTTGAACACAAGCCCTAGAGCAGCTTGGTGCACCCTCCTACCCCATATACATAGGCCCCACACTTGCTCCCCTTGAACGTGACACCTTTACGGGTGCACTTTGGCCACAGTTAGAATACCCACTCTCCTGCATCCTTGGTAGCTGGGCCCATTTTTTAATACTTCAAGGAGGGCGGGATGACTGGATTGATGAACTGCACATTTTATACACATCTTATTGGTCCATACACTTCAACTGTACCGGTTTGGCCAGTACAGTACCGTATTATAGCAGCCTGTGCTGGAAAGTGGAGCTGTTCCGATTTGTACCGGATCCCTTGCATCGCTGCAGTAGTAGACTCCCACAGTGCCGGTGAGCTGCCAGGCGTCTCCAACCTCTGTGTGGGCAGTGCCAGTGTGGCTATAGCAGCGTCTCAGTCCCCGTTTACCCATGGCCACTTCTCTTTACCCATGGCCACACCCATTTACACATGGCCACGCCCTAATCACTGCAAGTGCACAATTTTTTAAAGGTAAAATGTTGGTGGGTATGTTGTACATGTTTTTCTCATACGTCCTAGAGGATGCTGAGGACTCCAAAAGGACCATGGGGTTTAGACGGGATCCGCAGGAGACATGGGCACTTTAAGACTTTAAATGGGTGTGAACTGGCTCCTCCCTCTATGCCTCTCCTCCAGACCTCCGTTAGATTCTGTGCCCAGTGAGACTGGATGCACTCTGAGGAGCTATACTGAGTTTCTCTGAAAAGACTTTATGTTAGGTTTATTATTTTCAGGGAGACCTGCTGGCAACAGGCTCCCTGCTTCGTGGAACTGAGGGGAGAGAAGCAGACCTACTTCTGTGAGTTTCAAGGCTCTGCTTCTTATGCTACTGGACACCATTAGCTCCAGAGGGTCTGATCACTTGGTATAGCCTAGCTGCTCGTTCCCGGAGCCGCGCCGTCGTCCCCCTCACAGAGCCAGAAGAAAGAAGATGGGTGAGTAACCGAAGTACAGAAGACTTCAGTAAAGACGGCAGAAGACTTCAGTCTCAGAGGTACCGCGCAGCGGTTGCGCTGCGCACCATTGCTCCCACACACAAGCGGCACTACATGGGTGCAGGGCGCAGGGGGGGCGCCCTGGGCAGCAATAAAACCTCAATTTCAGCCTGGCAAAAGTGATATACAGTGCATAGGCACTGTGGCCCTCATTCCGAGTTGTTCGCTCGTTAGCTGCTTTTAGCAGCATTGCACACGCTAAGCCGCCGCCTACTGGAAGTGTATCTTAGCATAGAAATAGAAATATCTTAGCAGTTTCTGAGTAGCTCGAGACTTACTCCTACACTGCGATCAGTTAAGTCAGTTTCGTTCCTGGTTTGACGTCACAAACACTCCCAGCGTTCGCCCAGCCACTCCACCGTTTCTCCAGACACTCCCGCGTTTTTCCCTGACACACCTGCGTTTTTCCGCACACTCCCAGAAAACGGCCAGTTTCCGCCCAGAAACACCCACTTCCTGTCAATCACATTACGATCAGCAGAACGATGAAAAAACTTTGTTACGCCATGAGTAAAATACCAAACTTTTGTGCAAATTTACTTGGCGCAGGCGCACTGCGAACATTGCGCATGCGCAGTTTGCGACTAATCGATCCGTAGCGAAAAAAAATAACGAGCGAACAACTCGGAATGACCCCCTGTATACGGACCCCCGTCCAGTACAAAAAAATAGCGGGACATAAGCGCGCCATTAAGGGGGCGGGGCTTGGTCCTCCCAGCTCTAATCAGCGCCATTTTCTCTTCATAGTGAGCTGCAGAGACGCTGGTCCTGGCCTCCTACACTTCTGTCACAGGTAACTGGGTGCTAAACGGGGGGGCACAGCAGATTTGGTGTTGAATTATTATTATTTATAAAAAGCGCTGACAGGTCTGGGGCATTATATATACACTTTCAGACCGGGATAGGCGCTGGGTGTGAGCTGGCAAACTCCCTCTGTGTTTCTCTAATAGGCCTTATTGTTGGTCTGTCCCCTATAGCCCAGTGTGATAGTGGGTGTCGGTACGAGTGTGTCGACATGTCTGAGGCTGAATGCTCTTCCCAGGAGGAGGCTGGAGTGGGGACAGAACAGAGTGGGGGAGTGAATCTGTCGGCACCGCCGACTGCTGATTTTGTAAATATGTGGAGTGTCTTGAATGCAAATGTGGCGTTACTAAATAAGAGATTGGATAAATCTGAGGCTCAGAACCAATCATGGAGACAATCCATAGAAGATGCTTTTTCCCAAACGCAGACTCCCTCAGGGTCACAGAAACGGTCATTTACCCAAATAGCAGACACAGATACCGACACGGATTCGGATTCTAGTGTCAACTATAGTGATGCCAGGTTGGATCCTAAACTGGCTAAGAGCATTCAGTACATGATTGTGGTAATAAAAGATGTGTCACATATCACAGAAGACCCTGCTGTATCTGAGACAAGGGTCTGTATGTTTAAAGGAAAGAAACCTGTGGTAATGTTTCCTCCCTCTCATGAACTGAATACTCTTTTTGAAAAGGCTTGGGAAGCTCCTGACAAAAGGTTGTTGATTCCCAGGAGAATTATTATGGCATACCCGTTCCCCTCTGGGGATAGGGAAAAGTGGGAGTCAACCCCCAATGTGGACAAGGCTCTAGCACGGCTGTCCAAGAAGGTGGAGCTTCCGTCCCCTGACATGGCGGCCCTAAAGGATCCTGCGGATCGTAAGCAGTAAACTACTTTGAAATCTATTTATGTCACTACGGGTACGCTGCTCAGACCTGCCGTGGCATCGGCGTGGGTGAGTAGCGCTGTTGAAAGTGGGCAGATAACTTATCATCTGAATGGGACACCCTGGATAAGGGATAGCGTTCTCTTGACACTGGGTCATATCAGGGACGCTGCCTATCTAAAGGAGGCTGCGAGAGATATTGGCCTCTTGGGATCAAGGGCCAATGCCATGGCAATCTCGGCTAGGAGAGCATTATGGACTCATCAATGGAATGGTGATGCTGACTCTAAGAGGGCTATGGAGGCTCTGCCGTATAAAGGTGGTGTTTTGTTTGGTGAGGGCCTCGCGGACCTGGTATCTACAGCTACCGCGGGTAAGTCATCTTTTCTAACGTATGTCCCTGCACAACAAAAGAAAATGCCTCTTTATCAGATGCAGTCCTTTCGGTCTAATAAATTCAAAAAAGGACGAGGATCCTCCTTCCTTGCTGCTCGAGGTAGGGGAAGGGCAAGCTCCCAAGAGCAGAAGTCCTCCCCGGCCCCTACCAAATCCACCGCATGACGCTGGGGCTCCGCTGCTGGAGTACGCACGTCTCCAACTCTTCGTGTGAGGTCTGGGCTCGTTCGGCCCTGGATCCTTGGGTGCTAGAAATAGTGGTCCAAGGGTACAAATTGGAGTTTCAAGACGTGCCCCCTCACCGATTTTTAAAATCGGCCTTACCAGCTTCTCTTCCGGAAAGGGAAGTAGTATGCGCTGCGATACAAAAGCTGTGTCTGCAGCAAGTTATTGTCACGGTTTCCCCATCACAACGGGGGGAAGGCGTTTATTCAAGCCTGTTCGTGGTCCCGAAGCCGGATGGCTCGGTCAGACCGATTCTGAACTTAAAATACCTCAATTTATATCTGAAAAGATTCAAATTCAAGATGGAATCTCTCCGAGCAGTGATCTCCGGTCTGGAAGGGGGGGATTTTATGGCGTCAGTCGACATCAAAGATGCCTACTTACATGTCCCGATATATCCTCCACTTTCCTGAGATTTGCGGTGCAGGATTGTCATTACCAATTTCAGACGTTGCCGTTTGGCCTTTCCACGGCACGAGGATTTTCACCAAGGTAATGGCGGAAAGGATGGTGCTCCTGCGAAAGCAAGGTGTCACAATTATCCCATACTTGGACGATCTCCTCATAAAAGCGAGATCTCAAGAGAAATTACTTAACAGCGTGTCACTTTCATTGAAGGTGTTACAGAAACACGGCTCCGAGGATTTTCACCAAAGTAATGGCGGAAATGATGGTGCTCCTGCGCAAGCAGGGTGTCACAATTATACGTACTTGGACGATCTCCTGATAAAGGCGAGATCAAAGGAGCAGTTACTAAGAAACGTTGCGCTCTCCCTGACAGTCATGCAACAACATGGTTGGATCCTAAATTTGCCAAAGTCACAGTTGGTTCCGACAATGCTGCTGTCATTCTTGGGCATGATCCTGGACACGGAACTGCAGAGAGTGTTTCTCCCAGGGGAAAAAGCTCTGGAAATCCAGAACATGGTCAAGGAGATTCTGAAACCGGCAAGAGTGTCGATTCATCAATGCACTTGGGTGCTGGGGAAGATGGTGGCAGCCTACAAAGCCATTCCGTTTGGCAGGTTCCATGCCAGGGTGTTTCAGTGGGACCTGTTGGACAAGTGGTCCGGGTCTCACCTGCACATGCACAGGAAAATAAGCCTATCTTCCAGGACCAGAGTATCTCTCCTGTGGTGGCTCCAAAGTTCTCACCTCCTAGAGGGACGCAGGTTCGAGATCCAAGATTGGGTCCTGTTGACCACGGATGCAAGTCTCCGAGGCTGGTCAAGCCAGGAAGCTTGTCTGCACATAAACATTCTGGAATTAAGAGCAATCTACAACGGCCTTCTACAAGCGGAACATCTTCTTCGTGGTCTGCCCGTCCTGATTCAGTCCGACAACATAACAGCAGTGGCGTACATAAACCGCCATGGTGGAACAAAGAGCAGAGCGGCGATGGCGGAGGCCACAAAAGTTCTCAGCTGGGCGGAAAAATATGCAAGCGCTCTGTCAGCGGTCTTCATTCCGGGCGTGGACAACTGGGAAGCAGACTTCCTCAGCAGACATGATCTCCATCCAGGAGAGTGGGGTCTTCATCAAGAAGTCTTTGCAGAAGTGACAAATCATTGGAGAATTCCTCAAATAGACATGATGGCGTCTCGCCTCAACAAGAAGCTTCAGATATATAGTTCCAGGTCGAGGGACCCTCAAGCCAGTGCAGTGGACGCCCTAGTGACACCGTGGGTGTTTCAGTCGGTATATGTGTTCCCTCCACTTCCACTCATTCCAAAGGTGACAAGGATCATAAGAAGAACAAGGGTTCAGGCAATACTCATTGTTCCAGATTGGCCACGGAGGGCCTGGTATCCGGATCTTCAGGAATTACTCATAGGAGATCCCTGGCCTCTTCCTCTAAGAGAGGACCTGTTACAGCAAGGGCCGTGCGTGTTCCAAGACTTACCGCGGTTGCGTTTGACGGCGTGGCGGTTGTACGCCAAATCCTAGCTCGAAAGGGTATTCCCGGTGAAGTCATCCCCACTCTACTTAAAGCTAGAAAGGAAGTTACGGCGAAGCATTATCACCGTATTTGGAGAAAATATGTGTCTTGGTGTGAATCCAAGAAGGCTCCTACGGAAGAATATCAGCTGGGTCGTTTTCTCCATTTTTTGCAAGCAGGTGTGGATGCAGGCCTAAAGTTAGGCTCCATTAAAGTGCAGATTTCGGCCTTATCAATTTTCTTTCAAAAAGAATTGGCCGCCCTTCCAGAGGTTCAGACTTTCGTGAAAGGAGTGCTGCATATCCAACCTCCATTTGTGCCCCCAGTGTCACCATGGGATCTTGACGTGGTGTTGCAGTTTCTTATGTCACACTGGTTTGAACCTTTATGAAAAGTTGAGTTAAAATTTCTCACTTGGAAAGTGGTCATGGTTTTGGCCTTGGCGTCTGCAAGGCGGGTGTCGGAATTAGCGGCTTTGTCTCACAAGAGCCCCTATTTGATCTTCCATGTGGATAGAGCGGAATTGAGAACTCGTCAGCAATTTCTGCCAAAGGTGGTTTCGTTTCACATGAACCAACCTATTGTGGTGCCTGTGGCTACTGAAGCCTTGGCTGATTCGAAGTCTCTCGATGTAGTCAGAGCTTTGAAAATATATGTCGCCAAAAGGCTCAGATTAGGAAAACAGAGGCTCTTTTTATCCTGTATGCTCCCAACAAAATTGGGGCTCCTGCTTCTAATCAGACTATTGCACGCTGGATCTGTAATACGATTCAGCAGGCTCATTCTATGGCTGGATTGCCGTTACGGAAGTAGGTGAAGGCCCATTCTACCAGGAAGGTGGGCTCATCTTGGGCGGCTGCCCGAGGAGTCTCGGCGGTTTAACTTTGCCGAGCAGCTACTTGGTCGGGTTCAAACACTTTTGCTAAGTTCTACAAGTTTGATACCTTGGCTGATGAGAACCTCATGTTTACTCAATTGGTGCTGCAGAGTCGTCCGCACTCTCCCGCCCGGTCTGGAGCTTTGGTATAAACCCCATGGTCCTTTAGGAGTCCCCAGCATCCTCTAGGACGTATGAGAAGATAGGATTTTAATACCCACCGGTAAATCCTTTTCTCTTAGTCCATAGAGGATGCTGGGCGCCCGTCCCTGTGCGGACTCTATCTGCAGTACTAGTTGATAGTTATTGCTTTTGTTACACAAAGGTTGTGTTTCGGTTATGTTCAGCCTGTTGCTGTTTTTGGTTCATGCTGTTAACTGGTATTTTCTTGAAAAGCCATGTTGTACGGTGTGTTGTGGTGTGAGCTGGTATGTATCTCACCCTTAGTTTAAAAATAATCCTTTTCCTCGAAATGTCCGTCTCCCTGGGCACAGTTCCTATAACTGAGGTCTGGAGGAGATGCATAGAGGGAGGAGCCAGTTCACACCCATTTAAAGTCTTAAAGTGCCCATGTCTCCTGCGGATCCCGTCTAAACCTCATGGTCCTTTTGGAGTCCCAAGCATCCTCTATGGACTAAGAGAAAAGGAATTACCGGTAGGTATTAAAATCCTATTTTCTCTAACGTCCTAGTGGATGCTGGGGACTCCGTAAGGACCATGGGGAATAGACGGGCTCCGCAGGAGACAGGGCACTTTAAGAAAGAATTAGAAATACTGGTGTGCACTGGCTCCTCCCTCTATGTCCCTCCTCCAGACCTCAGTTAGAATCTGTGCCCGGACGAGCTGGGTGCACTTTAGTGAGCTCTCCTGAGCTTGCTAAATAGAAAGTATTTTGTTAGGATTTTTTTATTTTCAGAGAGATCTGCTGGCAACAGACTCTCTGCTACGTGGGACTGAGGGGAGAGAAGCAGCCCTACTCACTGTGGATAGGTCATGCTTCTTAGGCTACTGGACACCATTCGCTCCAGAGGGATCGTACACAGGAACGCACCCTTGGTCGTCCGATCCCAGAGCCGCGCCGCCGTCCCCCTCGCAGAGCCAGAAGCCGGCGTGAGAAGCAAGAAGACCTCAAAAGCGGCGGCAGAAGACTCCAGTCTTCATATGAGGTAGCGCACAGCACTGCAACTGTGCGCCATTGCTCCCACATTAAACCCACACACTCCGGTCACTGTAGGGTGCAGGGGGGGGGCGCCCTGGGCAGCAATTAGAGACCTCTTGGCAAAGTGGGCATATATACAGTTGGGCACTATATATATGCATGAGCCCCCGCCATTATTTTACACAAAATCGCGGGACAGAAGCCCGCCGCTGAGGGGGCGGGGCTTCTTCCTCAGCACTCACCAGCGCCATTTTCTCTTCACAGCTCCGCTGAGAGGAAGCTCCCCAGGCTCTCCCCTGCAGATTCACGGTAGAAAGAGGGTAAAAAGAGAGGGGGGCACATAAATTTAGCGCAAAATCAGTATATACAGCAGCTACTGGCTAAACACTAAGTTACTGTGTAAATCCTGGGTTATATAGCGCTGGGGTGTGTGCTGGCATACTCTCTCTCTGTCTCTCCAAAAGGCCTTGTGGGGGTTCTGTCCTCAAATAGAGCATCCCCTGTGTGTGTGGTGTGTCGGTACGCTTGTGTCGGCATGTTTGACGAGGAAGGCTATGTGGAAGCAGAGCAGGTGCAAATGAATGTGGGATCGCCGCCGACGACCGATTGGATGGATATGTGGAAGGTTTTAAATGATAATGTTAATTCCTTGCATAAAAGGTTGGATAAAGCTGAAGCCTTGGGACAGTCAGGGTCTCAACCCATGCCTGATCCTACAGCGCAGAGGCCGTCAGGGTCTCAGAAGTGCCCACTATCCCAAATTGTTGACACAGATATCGACACGGATTCTGACTCCAGTGTCGATGGCGATGATGCAAAGTTGCAGCCTAAAATGGCTAAAGCCATCCGCTACATGATTATAGCAATGAAGGATGTATTGCACATCTCAGAGGAAAACCCAGTCCCTGACAAGAGGGTTTATATGTTTGGGGAAAAAAGGCATGAGGTGACCTTTCCCCCTTCACATGAGTTAAATGAGTTATGTGAAAAAGCTTGGGAATCTCCAGATAGAAAAATGCAGATTTCCAAACGGTTGCTTATGGCGTATCCTTTCCCGCCAACGGACAGGTTACGCTGGGAATCCTCCCCTAGGGTAGACAAAGCTTTGACACGCTTATCTAAGAAGGTAGCCCTGCCGCCACAGGATACGGCCACCCTAAAAGATCCTGCGGATAGAAAGCAGGAAGGTATCCTGAAGTCCATTTATACACATTCAGGTACCCTACTAAGCCGGCAATTGCGTCGGCCTGGATGTGTAGTGCTGTAGCAGCATGGACAGATACTTTATCTGAGGAACTTGATACCTTGGACAAGGATACTATATTACTGACCCTGGGGCATATAAAAGACGCTGTCCTATATATGAGAGATGCCCAGAGAGACATTAGCCTACTGGGCTCTAGAATAAATGCAATGTCTATTTCTGCCAGAAGGGTCCTGTGGACTCGGCAATGGACAGGTGATGCCGACTCAAAAAGGCACATGGAGGTTTTACCTTACAAGGGTGAGGAATTGTTTGGGGACGGTCTCTCGGACCTAGTTTCCACAGCTACGGCTGGGAAGTCAAATTTTTTGCCATATATTCCCTCACAACCTAAGAAAGCACCATATTACCAAATGCAGTCCTTTCGATCACAAAGAGGCAAGAGAGTCCGAGGTACGTCCTTTCTTGCCAGAGGCAGGGGTAGAGGAAAGAAGCTGCACAATACAGCTAGTTCCCAGGAACAGAAGTCCTCCCCGGCTTCCACTAAATCCACCGCATGACGCTGGGGCTCCACAGGTGGAGCCATGATCGGTGGGGGCGCGTCTCCGAAATTTCAGCCACCAGTGGGTTCGCTCACGGGTGGATCCCTGGGCTACACAGATTGTGTCTCAGGGATACAAGCTGGAATTCGAAGTGATGCCCCCTCACCGTTACCTCAAATCGGCCCTGCCAGCTTCCCCCATAGAGAGGGAAATAGTGTTAGCGGCAATTCACAAATTATATCTCCAGCAGGTGGTGGTAAAGGTTCCCCTCCTTCAACAGGGAAGGGGTTACTATTCGACAATGTTTGTGGTACCGAAACCGGACGGTTCGGTCAGACCCATATTGAATTTAAAATCCCTGAACAGTTACCTGAAAAGGTTCAAGTTCAAGATGGAATCGCTCAGAGCGGTCATTGCAAGCCTGGAAGAGGGGGATTTTATGGTGTCTCTGGACATAAAGGATGCTTACCTGCATGTCCCCATTTATCCACCTCATCAGGAGTACCTCAGATTTGTGGTACAGGACTGTCTTTACCAATTCCAGACGTTGCCGTTTGGTCTGTCCACGGCACCGAGAATATTTACCAAGGTAATGGCAGAAATGATGGTGCTTCTGCGAAAGCAAGGAGTCACAATTATCCCATACTTGGACGATCTCCTCATAAAGGCGAGGTCCAGAGAGCAGTTGTTGATCACACTCTCAGGAAGTGTTGCAACAGCACGGCTGGATTCTGAATATTCCAAAGTCGCAGCTGATTCCTACGACGCGTCTGCCCTTCCTGAGCATGATTCTGGACACAGACCAGAAGAAGGTTTTTCTCCCGACGGAGAAAGTCAGGAGTTCGTGACTCTGGTCAGAGACCTCTTAAAACCAAAACAGGTGTCGGTGCATCACTGCACGCGAGTCCTGGGAAAGATGGTGGCGTCATACGAGGCCATTCCCTTCGGCAGGTTCCATGCGAGGATCTTTCAGTGGGATCTGTTGGACAAGTGGTCCGGATCGCATCTTTAGATGCATCGGCTGATCACCCTATCCCCCAGGGCCAGGGTGTCTCTTCTGTGGTGGCTGCAGAGTGCTCACCTTCTCGAGGGTCGCAGATTCGGCATTCAGGACTGGGTCCTGGTGACCACGGATGCAAGCCTCCGAGGGTGGAGGGCAGTCACACAGGGAAGAAATTTCCAGGGTCTGTGGTCAAGTCAGGAAACTTGTCTGCACATCAATATCCTGGAACTAAGGGCCATATACAACGCCCTAAGTCAAGCGGAACCTCTGCTTTGCAACCATCCGGTGCTGATTCAGTCAGACAACATCACCGCAGTGGCTCATGTAAACCGCCAAGGCGGCACAAGGAGCAGGGTGGCGATGGCGGAAGCCACCAGAATTCTTCGCTGGGCGGAGAATCACGTAAAAGCACTGTCAGCAGTGTTCATTCCGGGAGTGGACAACTGGGAAGCAGACTTCCTCAGCAGGCACGACCTCCACCCGGGAGAGTGGGGACTTCATCAAGAAGTCTTCGCACAGATTACAAGTCGATGGGAACTGCCACAGGTGGACATGATGGCATCCCGCCTCAACAAAAAGCTACAAATGTATTGCGCCAGGTCAAGAGACCCTCAGGCGATAGCTGTGGACGCACTAGTGACACCGTGGGTGCTCCAGTCGGTTTATGTGTTTCCTCCTCTTCCTCTTATACCCAAGGTGCTGAGAATCGTAAGAAAAAGAGGAGTGAGAACAATACTCATTGTTCCGGATTGGCCAAGAAGGACTTGGTATCCGTAACTGCAAGAAATGCTCACAGAGGACCCATGGCCTCTGCCTCTCAGACAGGATCTGTTGCAACAGGGGCCCTGTCTGTTCCAAGACTTACCGCGGCTGCGTTTGACGGCATGGCGGTTGAACGTCGGATCCTAGCAGAAAAAGGCATTCCGGAGGAGGTTATTCCTACGCTAATAAAGGCTAGGAAGGACGTGACGGCTAAACATTATCACCGTATATGGCGAAAATATGTTGCTTGGTGTGAGGCCAGGAATGCCCCTACAGTGGAATTCCAGCTGGGCCGTTTCCTTCACTTCCTACAGTCGGGAGTGACTTTGGGCTTAAAATTGGGGTCCATTAAGGTCCAGATTTCAGCCCTATCCATTTTCTTTCAAAAGGAACTGGCTTCTCTTCCTGAAGTTCAGACGTTTGTAAAGGGAGTGCTGCATATTGAGCCCCCTTTTGTGCCACCAGTGGCACCTTGGGATCTTAACGTGGTGTTGAGTTTCCTGAAATCACACTGGTTTTAGCCACTTAAAACCGTGGAGTTAAAATATCTCACGTGGAAGGTGGTCATGCTATTGGCCTTAGCTTCGGCTAGGCGTGTGTCAGAATTGGCGGCTTTGTCACATAAAAGCCCCTATCTGGTTTTCCATATGGACAGGGCAGAATTACGGACTCGTCCGCAATTTCTGCCAAAAGTGGTGTCCTCTTTTCATTTGAACCAACCTATTGTGGTGCCTGCGGCTACTCGTGACTTGGAGGATTCCAAGTTACTAGATGTAGTCAGGGCTTTGAAGGTTTATGTAGCCAGAACGGCTGGAGTCAGGAAAACTGAGTCGCTGTTTATCCTGTATGCATCCAACAAGCTGGGTGCTCCTGCTTCAAAGCAAACTATTGCTCGCTGGATCTGTAACACGATTCAGCAGGCTCATCTGCGGCTGGATTGCCGCCTCCAAAATCAGTAAAAGCCCATTCCACAAGGAAGGTGGGCTCTTCTTGGGCGGCTGCCCGAGGGGTCTCGGCATTACAGCTTTGCCGAGCAGCTACTTGGTCGGGTTCGAACACTTTTGCAAAGTTCTACAAGTTTGATACCCTGGCTGAGGAGGACCTTGTGTTTGCTCATTCGGTGCTGCAGAGTCATCCGCACTCTCCCGCCCGTTTGGGAGCTTTGGTATAATCCCCATGGTCCTTACGGAGTCCCCAGCATCCACTAGGACGTTAGAGAAAATAAGATTTTACTTACCGGTAAATCTATTTCTCGTAGTCCGTAGTGGATGCTGGGCGCCCGTCCCAAGTGCGGACTTTTTCTGCAATACTTGTATATAGTTATTGCTTACATAAGGCTTATGTTATGGTTGCATCAGGTTTGTCTGATGCTCTGTTGTTGTTCATACTGTTAACTGGGTAAGTTTATCACGAGTTATACGGTGTGATTGGTGTGGCTGGTATGAGTCTTACCCTGGATTCCAAAATCCTTTCCTTGTACTGTCAGCTCTTCCGGGCACAGTTTCCTTAACTGAGGTCTGGAGGAGGGACATAGAGGGAGGAGCCAGTGCACACCAGTATTCCTAATTCTTTCTTAAAGTGCCCTGTCTCCTGCGGAGCCCGTCTATTCCCCATGGTCCTTACGGAGTCCCCAGCATCCACTACGGACTACGAGAAATAAATTTACCGGTAAGTAAAATCTTATTTTAAATATGTGCCCCTAACAATAATATGATATGCTAAGCTTGTCTTACAGTATTATTGCTGCTGGAATGAATTTATCTAGTTATGGGGTTAAAAAGCTCAATGGGATATGATGCGCTATATGAGAAACTGTAAATAAATAAATAAATAAACCACATTTTGGGGGGAATAATCAAGCTACTCTTAAAGATTTAACGGCAGACAAATGTCTAATGCTGAGAATAAGCCCCACATAGCGTCAGAACCATTTCCCGAAAAAGAGCTATATACAGTAGTTACAATGGTGGGCTCGTGCATTTGATCCTTCGTGTTCACAGGCCGTTCAGACCTTCAGCAGAACAAATGTTGTAGGTTTGGGTATGCAATGGCCAAGGTAATTGAATAGAATACCTTTCCCAGTATACAACTCTTATTTATATACTCACATTGCTGCAAACACCCCCGTCAGATGCTATGATGAAAGGAGACGATTTGCGTTCACATGTCTTCTACCCTGTAAATGATAAGTCCTCTGCGCTGAGCCTGACCTGTCTGTAATAACTGCTATTCTCCTGTTAGGGGCGCTGTTGCTGATAAGGAGGAGAAGCCTGACGTGGAGCCTGTATTCTGGTTCCTAGAGCCAGAGTTTTCATGGGACCTGGAGGAAGTGGTTGAGGACTTGCAGATTAGCAAACCGCAGACCCCCGAGGCGTTTTCCTCGCCGGATCTTGTGGAGTTTGACCGGTAAGGGCCAGTCACGAGAAGCAGAGAATTGTGAGCGGCGGTGTTTATGGTTCATCCAGCGCTGACTGTGGGCTGAAAGTGTATTTGCAAAGTGACTGACAGTTTGGGGGGAGTTGCGGCAAAAAAACGCAGGTGTGTCGTGACCGTTTTCGGGGTGCGTTTGAGGTGGCGACTGCGATCCTGTACGAAACTACAAAGTCTCCGGCGTCTCACTTGCCGCGGCCATGCTGCGCTACCATATGGAAAGAGATAAAGTTCCAACCAAACAGCTCCTAACTGTCATTTTTCAAACCCAGCCTGTGACATGTTAGGAGCTGATTGGCTGGTGCATTATCTCCATCCATTTTATCTCTCTCCATGGTTTAGCAAATAGACCCTTTAATCACATGGCAGAGATCTGTTGGTGCCTGTAGTACACATTGAACGATCCGCCGCCGAGCTGCCCGACGGCGGATACGGGCGACCCGGCGGCGGGGGGAGTGAAGTTTCTTCACTCCCCCCGTCACCCGGCTCCATAGCAGTGCAGGCAAATATGGACGAGATCGTCCATATTGGGCTGCATGCACAGGCGACGGGGCACCAGCGATGTACGAGTACGGGGCCGCGCATCGTTCATCGCTGGTGCCTCCACACTGAAAGATATGAACGGTATCTCATTCATTAATGAACGAGATCGTTCATATCTTTCACTAATATCGCGCAGTGTGTAGGGTCCCTAAGATGAAGCTGTCTCTATTGCGCTCTGTGGATTCTATTAAACAATGACTACATGTATTCTTAGATGCTATAACAATAACAACACTGCAATAAACCACCCAAGAGAGAGAGAGAGAGAGAGGGCTGCATCCGTGCTCTATAAGTTTAATTACTTTAAATTAACCATTACCCTGCAGTGGTGGTGTCCCGTCTAAATCAGCAAAAAAATCCTACTTTTCCCATAGGAATCATGGATGATAAATACTTTTCTCTGACGTCCTAGTGGATGCTGGGGACTCCGTAAGGACCATGGGGAATAGACGGGCTCCGCAGGAGACTGGGCACTCTATAAGAAAGATTTGGTACTATCTGGTGTGCACTGGCTCCTCCCTCCATGCCCCTCCTCCAGACCTCAGTTAGATTTCTGTGCCCGGCCGAGCTGGATGCACACTAGGGGCTCTCCTGAGCTCCTAGAAAGAAAGTATATGCTAGGTTTTTTATTTTACAGTGAGACCTGCTGGCAACAGGCTCACTGCAACGAGGGACTAATGGGAGAAGAAGCGAACCTACCTGCTTGCAGCTAGCTTGGGCTTCTTAGGCTACTGGACACCATTAGCTCCAGAGGGATCGACCGCAGGACCCGTCCTTGGTGTTCGTTCCCGGAGCCGCGCCGCCGTCCCCCTTACAGAGCCAGAAGCAAGAAGATGGTCCGGAAAATCGGCGGCAGAAGACTTCAGTCTTCACCAAGGTAGCGCACAGCACTGCAGCTGTGCGCCATTGCTCCTCATACACACTTCACACTCCGGTCACTGAGGGTGCAGGGCGCTGGGGGGGGGGCGCCCTGAGCAGCAATAAAAACACCTTGGCTGGCAAAATAACCACAATATATAGCCCCAGAGGCTATATATGTGGTAATTACCCCTGCCAGAATACAGAAAAAAGCGGGAGAAAAGTCAGCCGAAAAAGGGGCGGAGCCATCTCCCTCAGCACACTGGCGCCATTTCTCCCTCACAGTTCCGCTGGAAGGAAGCTCCCTGACTCTCCCCTGCAGTCTACACTACAGAAAGGGTAAAAAAGAGAGGGGGGGCACTAAATTTAGGCGCAGTATAACTTATAGCAGCTATAAGGGGACATAATTCAGTTAGTCCCTGCATTATATAGCGCTCTGGTGTGTGCTGGCATACTCTCTCTCTGTCTCCCCAAAGGGCTTTTGTGGGGTCCTGTCTCCTTTAAGAGCATTCCCTGTGTGTGTGCGGTGTGTCGGTACGGCTGTGTCGACATGTTTGATGAGGAGGCTTATGTGGAGGCGGAGCAGATGCCTATAAATGTGATGTCACCCTCTGCGGGGTAGACACCTGAGTGGATGGACTTATGGAAGGAATTACGTGCACGTGTCGACTCCTTACATAAAACAATTTGACGACATGCCAAATGTGGGACAGCCGGCTTCTCAGCTCGTGCCTGCCCAGACAATTCAAAGGCCATCAAGGGCTCTGAAACGCCCACTACCTCAGATGGCAGACACAGATGTCGACACGGATACTGATACCAGTGTCGACGACGATGAGTCAAATTTAATGTCCACTAGGGCCATTCGTTGCATGATTGAGGCAATGAAAGAGGTATTACACATTTCTGATATAAACCCAGGTACCTCAAAAAAGGGTATTATGTTTGGGGAGAAAAAACTACCAATAGTTTCTCTGACGTCCTAGTGGATGCTGGGAACTCCGTAAGGACCATGGGGAATAGCGGCTCCGCAGGAGACTGGGCACAAAAGTAAAGCTTTAGGACTACCTGGAGTGCACTGGCTCCTCCCCCTATGACCCTCCTCCAAGCCTCAGTTAGATTTTTGTGCCCGGCCGAGAAGGGTGCACACTAGGGGCTCTCCTGAGCTTCTTAGTGAAAGTTTAGTTTTAGGTTTTTTATTTTCAGTGAGACCTGCTGGCAACAGGCTCACTGCATCGAGGGACTAAGGGGAAAAGAAGCGAACTCACCTGCGTGCAGAGTGGATTGGGTTTCTTAGGCTACTGGACACCATTAGCTCCAGAGGGACCGAACACAGGCCCAGCCTCGAGCTCGGTCCCAGAGCCGCGCCGCCGGCCCCCTTACAGAGCCAGAAGCAAGAAGAGGTCCGGAAAAATCGGCGGCAGAAGACATCCTGTCTTCACCAAGGTAGCGCACAGCACTGCAGCTGTGCGCCATTGCTCCTCAGCACACTTCACACTTCGGTCACTGAGGGTGCAGGGCGCTAGGGGGGGGCGCCCTGAGCAGCAATAAAAACACCTTGGCTATATGGATGAATTTTAACCCCTGCCAGATTCCACAGAAAAACGGGAGAAAAGGCCGCCGAGAACGGGGCGGAGCCTATCTCCTCAGCACACTGGCGCCATTTTCTCTCACAGCTCCGTTGGAGGGAAGCTCCCTGGCTCTCCCCTGCAGTTACTACACTACAGAAAGGGGTTAAAAAAGAGAGGGGGGCACTAATTAGGCGCAGTATAACAATACAGCAGCTATAAGGGGAAAAACACTTATATAAGGTTATCCCTGTATATATATATAGCGCTCTGGTGTGTGCTGGCATACTCTCCCTCTGTCTCCCCAAAGGGCTAGTGGGGTCCTGTCCTCTATCAGAGCATTCCCTGTGTGTGTGCTGGGTGTCGGTACGTTGTGTCGACATGTATGAGGAGGTAAATGAGGTGGAGGCGGAGCAATTGCCTGTAACAGAGATGTCACCCCCTAGGGAGTCGACACCTGAGTGGATGAGCTTATGGAAGGAATTATGTGACAGTGTCAGCTCTTTACAAAAGATTGATGACATGAGACAGCCGGCGACTCAGCCTGTGCCTGTCCAGGTGTCTCAAAAGCCATCTGGGGCTCTAAAACGCCCGTTACCGCAGATGGCAGATACAGACGCCGACACGGATACTGACTCCAGTGTCGACGATTAAGAGACGAATGTGACTTCCAGTAGGGCCACACGTTACATGATTGAGGCTATGGAAAATGTTTTTACACATTTCTGATAATACCAGTACCACTAAAAAGGGTATTATGTTGGGTGAGAAAAAACTGCCTGTAGTTTTTCCTGCATCTGAGGAATTAAATGAAGTGTGTGATGATGCGTGGGTTTCCCCCGATAAAAACTGTTAATTCCTAAAAAGTTATTAGCATCATACCCCTTCCCGCCAGAGGATAGGGCACGTTGGGAAACACCCCTTAGGGTGAATAAAGCGCTCACACGCTTGTCTAAACAGGTGGCACTACCGTCCCCGGATACGGCCGCCCTTAAGGAACCTGCTGACAGAAAGCAGTAAAATATCCTAAAATGTATATACACTCACACGGGTGTGATACTGCGACCAGCAATCGCCTCAGCCTGGATGTGCAGTGCTGGGGTGGCTTGGTCGGATTCCCTGACTGACAATATTGATACCCTAGATAGGGACAGTATATTACTAACTATAGAGCATTTTAAAGGATGCATTTCTATATATGTGTGATGCACAGAGGGATATTTGCCGACTGGCATCAAGAGTAAGTGCGCTGTCCATTTCTGCCAGAAGAGGGTTATGGACAAGACAGTGGTCAGGTGATGCTGATTCCAAAAGGCATATGGAAGTATCGCCTTATAAAAGGGAGGAGTTATTTGGGGTAGGTCTAACAGACCTGGTGGCCACGGCAACGGCTGGAAAATCCACATTTTTACCCCAGGTAGCTTCTCAACCTAAGAAGACGCCATATTATCAGGCGCAGTCCTTTCGGCCCCATAAGGGCAAGCGGGCAAAAGGCGCCTCATTTCTGCCCCGTGGCAGAGGGAGAGGAAAAAGGCTGCAGCAAACAGCCAATTCCCAGGAACAAAAGCCCTCTCCCGCCTCCGCAAAGTCCTCAGCATGACGCTGGGGCTTTACAAGCGGTCTCAGGCACGGTGGGGGCCCGTCTCAAGAAATTCGAGACGTCTCCCCCTCGCCGTTTCATAGAGTCTGCTTTACCGACGTCTCCCTCAGACAGGGAGACAGTATTGCAAGCCATTCACAGGCTGTATTCCCAGCAGGTGATAATCAAGGTACCCCTCCTGCAACAGGGAAAGGGGTACTATTCCACACTATATTGTGGTACCGAAGCCGGACGGCTCGGTGAGACCAATTTTAAATCTAAAATCCTTGAACACTTACATACAAAGGTTCAAATTCAAGATGGAGTCACTCAGAGCAGTGATTGCAAACCTGGAAGAAGGGGACTATATGGTCTCTCTGGACATCAAAGATGCTTACCTACATGTCCCAATTTACCCTTCTCACCAAGGGTACCTCAGGTTTGTGGTACAGAACTGTCACTATCAGTTTCAGACGCTGCCGTTTGGATTGTCCACGGCACCCCGGGTCTTTACCAAGGTAATGGCCGAAATGATGATACTCCTTCGAAAGAAGGGAGTTTTAGTTATCCCTTACTTGGACGATCTCCTGATAAGGGCAAGATCCAGGGAACAGTTGGAAGTCGGGGTAGCACTATCTCAGATAGTGCTGCGGCAGCACGGTTGGATTCTCAATATTCCAAAATCGTAGCTGATCCCGACGACACGTCTTCTATTCCTAGGGATGATCCTGGACACAGTCCAGAAAAAGGTGTTTTCTCCCGGAGGAGAAAGCCAGGGAGTTATCCGAACTAGTCAGAAACCTCCTAAAACCAGGCCAAGTGTCAGTGCATCAGTGCACAAGGGTCCTGGGAAAAATGGTGGCTTCCTACGAAGCAATTCCATTCGGCAGATTCCACGCAAGAACTTTCCAGTGGGACCTGCTGGACAAATGGTCCGGATCGCATCTTCAGATGCATCAGCGGATAACCCTGTCACCAAAGACAAGGGTGTCTCTCCTGTGTTGGTTGCAGAGTGCTCATCTTCTAGAGGGCCGCAGATTCGGCATTCAGGACTGGGTCCTGGTGACCACGGATGCCAGCCTGCGAGGCTGGGGAGCAGTCACACAGGGAAGAAATTTCCAGGGCTTGGGGTCAAGCCTGGAGACATCACTTCACATAAATATTTTGGAGCTAAGGGCCATTTACAATGCCCTAAGCCAAGCAAGACCTCTGCTTCAAGGTCAGCCGGTGCTGATCCAGTCGGACAACATCACGGCAGTCGCCCACGTGAACAGACAGGGCGGCACAAGAAGCAGGAGGGCAATGGCAGAAGCTGCAAGGATTTTTCGCTGGGCGGAAAATCATGTGATAGCACTGTCAGCAGTGTTCATTCCGGGAGTGGACAACTGGGAAGCAGACTTCCTCAGCAGGCACGACCTCCACCCGGGAGAGTGGGGACTTCACCCAGAAGTCTTCCACATGATTGTAAACCATTGGGAAAAACCAAAGGTGGACATGATGGCGTCCCGCCTAAACAAAAAATTGGACAGG
Organism: Pseudophryne corroboree; assembly: GCF_028390025.1. Lineage (NCBI taxonomy): Eukaryota > Metazoa > Chordata > Amphibia > Anura > Myobatrachidae > Pseudophryne > Pseudophryne corroboree. The sequence goes on along the minus strand of NC_086449.1, from coordinate 809,209,491 downwards.
TATTGCGCCAGGTCAAGGGACCCTCAGGCAATAGCTGTGGACGCTCTGGTAACACCGTGGGTGTACCAGTCAGTGTATGTGTTCCCTCCTCTTCCTCTCATACCAAAAGTACTGAGAATTATAAGACGGAGGGGAGTAAGAACTATACTCGTGGCTCCGGATTGGCCAAGAAGGACTTGGTACCCGGAACTTCAAGAGATGCTCACGGAGGACCCGTGGCCTCTACCTCTAAGAAGGGACCTGCTCCAGCAAGGACCCTGTCTATTCCAAGACTTACCGCGGCTGCGTTTGACGGCAGGGCGGTTGAACGCCGGATCCTGAAGGAAAAAGGCATTCCGGATGAAGTCATCCCTACCCTGGTCAAGCCAGGAAGGATGTAACCGCAAAGCATTATCACCGCATTTGGCGAAAATATGTTGCGTGGTGCGAGGCCAGTAAGGCCCCGATGGAGGAATTTCAACTAGGTCGATTCCTGCATTTCCTGTAAACAGGAGTGTCTATGGGCCTAAAATTGGGGTCCATTAAGGTTCAAATTTCGGCCCTGTCCATTTTCTTCCAGAAAGAACTAGCTTCACTACCTGAAGTTCAGACGTCTGTAAAAGGGGTACTGCATATACAGCCTCCTTTTGTGCCTCCAGTGGCACCTTGGGATCTCAATGTAGTTTTGGGGTTCCTAAAGTCACATTGGTTTGAACCACTTGAATCTGTGGAGTTAAAATATCTCACATGGAAAGTGGTCATGTTGTTGGCCCTGGCCTCGGCCAGGCACGTGTCAGAATTGGCGGGCTTTATCCTGTAAAAGCCCTTATCTGATCTTCCATTCAGACAGGGCGGAATTGAGGACTCGTCCTCATTTTCTCCCTAAGGTGGTTTCAGTGTTTCATCTGGACCAACCTATTGTGGTACCTGCGGCTACTAGTGACTTGGAGGACTCCAAGTTGTGGGACGTAGTCAGGGCCTTGAAAATATATGTTTCCAGGACGGCTGGAGTCAGGAAATCTGACTCACTGTTTATCCTGTATGCACCCAACAAGCTGGGTGCTCCTGCTTCTAAGCAGACTATTGCTCGTTGGATTTGTAATACAATTCAGCTTGCACATTCTGTGGCAGGCCTGCCACAGCCAAAATCTGTAAAAGCCCATTCCACAAGGAAGGTGGGCTCATCTTGGGCGGCTGCCCGAGGGGTCTCGGCGTTACAACTTTGCCGAGCAGCTACTTGGTCAGGGGCAAACACGTTTGCTAAATTCTACAAATTTGATACCCTGGCTGAGGAGGACCTGGAGTTCTCTCATTCGGTGCTGCAGAGTCATCCGCACTCTCCCGCCCGTTTGGGAGCTTTGGTATAATCCCCATGGTCCTTACGGAGTTCCCAGCATCCACTAGGACGTCAGAGAAAATAAGAATTTACTTACCGATAATTCTATTTCTCGTAGTCCGTAGTGGATGCTGGGCGCCCATCCCAAGTGCGGATTGTCTGCAATACTTGTACATAGTTATTGTTACAAAAATCGGGTTATTATTGTTGTGAGCCATCTTTTCAGAGGCTCCTCTGTTATCATGCTGTTAACTGGGTTCAGATCACAGGTTGTACGGTGTGATTGGTGTGGCTGGTATGAGTCTTACCCGGGATTCAAAATCCTTCCTTATTGTGTACGCTCGTCCGGGCACAGTATCCTAACTGAGGCTTGGAGGAGGGTCATAGGGGGAGGAGCCAGTGCACACCAGGTAGTCCTAAAGCTTTACTTTTGTGCCCAGTCTCCTGCGGAGCCGCTATTCCCCATGGTCCTTACGGAGTTCCCAGCATCCACTACGGACTACGAGAAATAGAATTATCGGTAAGTAAATTCTTATTTTTTCCCCCATCTGAAGAATTAAATGAAGTGTGTGAAGAAGCGTGGGCTTTCCCCGATAAAAAATTGGTGATTTCAAAAAAATTACTAATGGCGTTCCCTTTCTCGCCAGAGGATAGGTCACGTTGGGAAACTCCCCCTAGGGTGGATAAAGCGCTCACACGTTTGTCTAAAAAGGTGGCACTACCGTCTCCGGATACGGCCGCCCTAAAGGAACCTGCTGATAGAAAGCAGGAGGCTATCCTAAAGTCTATATATACACACACTAGTGTTATACTGAGAACAGCTATTGCTTCAGCGTGGATGTGCAGTGCTGCTGCTGCTTGGTCAGATTCCCTGTCGGAAAATATTGACACCCTAGACAGGGACACTATATTGCTAACCGTAGAGCATATAAAAGACTCAGTCTTGTACATGAGAGATGCACAGAGGGAGATCTGCCGGCTGGCATCTAGAATAAGTGCATTGTCCATTTCTGCTAGGAGAGGCTTATGGACTCGGCAGTGGACAGGGGATGCAGATTCTAAAAGGCACATGGAAGTTTTGCCTTATAAGGGTGAGGAGTTATTCGGGGATGGTCTCTCAGACCTTGTTTCCACAGCAACAGCTGGGAAGTCAGCATTTTTGCCCCATGTCCCCTCACAGCCTAAGAAAGCGCCGTATTATCAGGTACAGTCCTTTCGACCCCAGAAAAACAGGCGGGGAAAAGGCGGGTCCTTTATGTCTAGAGGCAGAGGAAGGGGAAAAAAGCTGCTACACACAGCAGGTTCCCAGGAACAAAAGTCCTCCCCCGCTTCTTCCAAATCCGCCGCATGACGGTGGGGCTCCACAGGCGGAGCCAGGTACGGTGGGGGGCCGCCTCAAAAATTTCAGCGATCAGTGGGTTCGCTCACGGGTGGATCCCTGGATCCTTCAAGTAGTATCTCAGGGGTACAAGCTGGAATTCGAAGCGCCTCCCCCCCGCCGTTTCCTCAAATCGGCCTTACCGACAACTCCCTCGGGCAGGGAGGCTGTACTAGAGGCAATTCACAAGCTGTATTCCCAGCAGGTGATAGTCAAGGTACCCCTACTTCAACAAGGACAGGGTTACTATTCCACACTGTTTGTGGTACCGAAACCGGACGGTTCGGTGAGACCCATTTTAAATTTGAAATCCTTGAACACATACATAAAAAGATTCAAGTTCAAGATGGAATCGCTCAGGGCGGTTATTGCAAGCCTGGACGAGGGGGATTACATGGTATCCCTGGACATCAAGGATGCTTACCTGCATGTCCCAATTTACCTTCCTCACCAGGAGTACCTCAGATTTGTGGTACAGGATTGCCATTACCAATTCCAGACACTACCGTTTGGACTGTCCACGGCACCGAGGGTGTTTACCAAGGTAATGGCAGAAATGATGATACTTCTTCGAAAAAAGGGAGTTTTAATTATCCCGTACTTGGACGATCTCCTAATAAAGGCGAGGTCCAGGGAGCAGTTACTGGTCGGAGTAGCACTATCTCGGGAAGTGCTACAACAGCATGGCTGGATTCTAAACATTCCAAAGTCACAACTGGTTCCTTCCACACGCTTACTGTTCCTGGGGATGATTCTGGACACAGAACAGAAGAAAGTGTTTCTCCCGCAGGAGAAAGCCAAGGAGCTGTCATCTCTAGTCAGAGACCTCCTAAAACCAAAACGGGTATCGGTGCATCACTGCACACGAGTCCTGGGAAAAATGGTGGCTTCATACGAAGCAATTCCATTCGGCAGGTTCCATGCAAGGACCTTCCAGTGGGACCTCTTGGACAAGTGGTCGGGATCGCATCTTCAGATGCATCAACTGATAACCCTGTCTCCAAGGACCAGGGTGTCTCTACTGTGGTGGCTGCAGAGTGCTCATCTTCTAGAGGGCCGCAGATTCGGCATACAGGACTGGGTCCTGGTGACCACGGATGCCAGCCTTCGAGGCTGGGGCGCAGTCGCACAGGGAAGAAATTTCCAGGGACTTTGGTCAAGTCAGGAGTCGTCCCTACACATAAATATTCTGGAACTGAGGGCCATTTACAATGCCCTAAGTCAGGCAAGGCCCCTGCTTCAAAACCAGCCGGTTCTGATCCAATCAGACAACATCACGGCAGTCGCCCATGTAAACCGACAGGGCGGCACAAGAAGCAGGATGGCAATGGCAGAAGCCACAAGGATTCTCCGATGGGCGGAAAATCACGTACTAGCACTGTCAGCAGTGTTCATTCCGGGAGTGGACAACTGGGAAGCAGACTTCCTCAGCAGACACGACCTACACCCGGGAGAGTGGGGACTTCATCCAGAAGTCTTCCTACTGTTGATAAACCGTTGGGAAAGGCCACAGGTGGACATGATGGCGTCACGCCTCAACAAAAAGCTAAAGAGATATTGCGCCAGGTCAAGGGACCCTCAGGCGATAGCTGTGGACGCTCTAGTGACACCGTGGGTGTACCAGTCGGTTTATGTGTTCCCTCCTCTGCCTCTCATACCAAAGGTACTGAGAATAATAAGAAGGCGAGGAGTAAGAACGATACTCGTGGTTCCGGATTGGCCAAGAATAGCTTGGTACCCAGAACTTCAAGACATGTTATCAGAGGACCCATGGCCTCTACCGCTCAGACAGGATCTGCTACAGCAGGGGCCCTGTCTGTTCCAAGACTTACCGCGGCTGCGTTTGACGGCATGGCGGTTGAATTCCGGATCCTAAAGGAAAAGGGCATTCCGGAGGAAGTCATTCCTACGCTGATAAAAGCCAGGAAAGAAGTAACCGCAAACCATTATCACCGCATTTGGCGAAAATATGTTGCGTGGTGTGAGGCCAGGTAGGCCCCTACAGAGGAATTTCAACTGGGTCGTTTTCTCCACTTCCTACAGTCGGGAGTGACTATGGGCCTGAAATTGGGTTCCATTAAGGTCCAGATTTCGGCTCTGTCGATTTTCTTCCAGAAAGAACTGGCTTCACTGCCTGAAGTTCAGACTTTTGTAAAGGGAGTGCTTCATATTCAGCCCCCTTTTGTGCCTCCTGTGGCACCTTGGGATCTCAATGTGGTGTTGAGTTTCCTAAAATCACATTGGTTTGAACCACTTAAAACTGTGGATCTGAAATATCTCACGTGGAAAGTGGTCATGTTATTGGCCTTGGCTTCGGCCAGGCGTGTGTCAGAATTGGCGGCTTTGTCATGTAAAAGCCCTTATCTGATTTTCCATATGGATAGGGCATAATTGAGGACCCGTCCCCAGTTTCTCCCTAAGGTGGTATCAGCTTTTCACTTGAACCAACCTATTGTGGTGCCTGCGGCTACTAGGGACTTGGAGGATTCCAAGTTACTGGACGTAGTCAGGGCCTTGAAAATTTGTTTCCAGGACGGCTGGAGTCAGGAAAACTGACTCGCTTTTTATCCTGTATGCACCCAACAAAATAGGTGCTCCTGCTTCTAAGCAGACTATTGCTCGCTGGATTTGTAGCACAATTCAGCTGGCGCATTCTGCGGCTGGATTGCCGCATCCTAAATCAGTGAAAGCCCATTCCACGAGGAAGGTGGGCTCATCTTGGGCGGCTGCCCGAGGGGTCTCGGCTTTACAACTTTGCCGAGCTGCAACTTGGTCAGGGGCAAACATGTTTGCTAAATTCTACAAATTTGATACCCTGGCTGAGGAGGACCTTGAGTTTTCTCATTCGGTGCTGCAGAGTCATCCGCACTCTCCCGCCCGTTTGGGAGCTTTGGTATAATCCCCATGGTCCTTACGGAGTCCCCAGCATCCACTAGGACGTCAGAGAAAATAAGAATTTACTCACCGGTAATTCTATTTCTCGTAGTCCGTAGTGGATGCTGGGCGCCCATCCCAAGTGCGGATTGTCTGCAATACTTGTATATAGTTATTGCCTAACTAAAGGGTTATTGTTGAGCCATCTGTTGAGAGGCTCAGTTATATTTCATACTGTTAACTGGGTATAATATCACGAGTTATACGGTGTGATTGGTGTGGCTGGTATGAGTCTTACCCGGGATTCAAAATCCTTCCTTATTGTGTCAGCTCTTCCGGGCACAGTATCCTAACTGAGGTCTGGAGGAGGGGCATAGAGGGAGGAGCCAGTGCACACCAGATAGTACCAAATCTTTCTTATAGAGTGCCCAGTCTCCTGCGGAGCCCGTCTATTCCCCATGTTCCTTACGGAGTCCCCAGCATCCACTACGGACTACGAGAAATAGAATTACCGGTGAGTAAATTCTTATTTTATCTTTCATCCACTAGGGGACACTGGAGTCCTATACAGTAGGGGTGTGAAGCTTGCAACCGGAGGTGTGGCACAATCTAAAAATTAGCATTGTCTGCACAGCCGGCTCCTCCCCCTTCACATCCCTCCTCCCTCAGTTTGAAAAATTGTGCTGGAGGTACAGCACGTGGAGCACTTGAGCTCCTGACTAAAAATCATATAAAGTGCTGCGTCAACCTATTAAAGGGGGGACAAAGCTCACTCATACTGGAGAGACAAAGAACCCTTTTGAAGGGGCCTGCATCTCTCCACAGGAGATCCTCGTCAGTTTTTTTTTTTTTTTCCCTTCCTCGTCGTTTTCCGACAGCACTCCCTCCCTGGGGGATAACTTTGGGACGTCCCCTACTGTATAGGACTCCAGTGTCCCCTAGTGGATGAAAGAGAAAAGAGGATTTTGGTACTTACCGATAAATCCATTTCTCTGAATCCTCTAGGGGACACTGGACGCCCTCCTCGGTGCTGTCAACCTGTTGTGTTCAAAGTTCTTGTTCAAACGTTTCGTACAAACAGCGGTCGTTTTTCTGTTAAGAGTTTCTTGGATGCTGTTTGATATGTTGTACGGTTCGGTTCCTCGCCATGTGCTATAGTATCATGGCCCTCATTCCGAGTTGTTCGCTCGCTAGCTACTTTTTGCAGAAATGCACACGCTAAGCCACCGCCTACTGGGAGTGAATCTTAGCTTTGCAGAATTGCGAACGAAAGATTAGCAGAATTGCGAATAGAATAGCAACTAGAAATTTCTTTGCAGTTTCCGAGTAGCTCGAGACTTACTCTGCCACTGCGATCAGTTCAGTCCTTTTCGTTCCTGGTTTGACGTCACAAACACACCCAGCGTTCGTCCAGACACTCCCCCGTTTCTCCAGCCACTCCCGTGTTTTTTCCTGAAACGCCTGCGTTTTTTCGCACACTCCCATAAAACGGCCAGTTTCCGCCCAGAAACACCCACTTCCTGTCAATCACACTACGATCACCAGAACGATGAAAAAACCTCGTAATGCTGTGAGTAAAATACCAAACTTTTGTGCTAATTTACTTGGCGCAGCCGCACTGCGAACATTGCGCATGCGCAGTTTGCGACTAATCGCACCGATGCGAAGAAAAAGAACGAGCGAACAACTCGGAATGATGGCCCATGTCCGATTCTCTCAGTCAAATTTTCCAAACTGAGGGAGGAGGGATGTGAAGGGGGAGGAGCCGGCTGTGCAGACAATGCTAATTTTTAGATTGTGCCACACCTCCGGTTGCAAGCTTCACACCCCTACTGCAGGGACGTGCAGTCAGGGGAGGCAGGGGAGGCAGTGCCTCCCCTGTCATTAATGAGTAAAATAATACAAAGAAGATACTTATGACACATAAGTATCTTCTTTATTATTTTACTCATCATTAAAGTGTGCAGAATTAGTTTGGGAGGCACCGATCGTGGTGCCTCCCGTAGTGATTGAGAAAAGATATGGGAGCAGGGGGCGGGCGCAGGCGGAGCCTAGCAATGGGCAGGAAAAGCCCATTGAAATTGCAGGGGAAAGCGGCACCATTAGAGGTGCTGCTTTCCTACAGGGACGTGCTTTCAACCTATGAAAGCACGTCCCTGTGAGTGAGGCCACAGTGATTGGCCAGCGGATCCGTCACTGGATCCGCTGTCAATCACTGTGTGGCGGCGGAGGTGCGGGATGCGGCGGGCCGGGCGGCGGAGGTGCTGGCGGTGGAGATGCGGGCGGCGGTAGCGGCGGCGGGACGCGGCAGTACGGACAGTTCTGCAGAGTTTGGCAGCGGAAGCGGTACCCATTTCAAAAATGGCGCCTCAGCGTCATTTTTGAAATTCAAGATGGCCACCGCGAGCCAATCATGGCTCGCTGCGTCATCGCCCCGCCCCCTTCGCTGACTTATATAAGTCAGCGCGAGGCAGCGGCTGTCAGTCCGACGGCGGAGGAGGAGCTGAGAAGAGCTCCTGAAGACCGAAGATGCCGTGGAAGTCCTGGATGGGCGGCGGCTATGCAAAAGAGCTTAGCAGCCGCCGCCCACCAGGTGAAGACGCTGGAAGTCCTGGTAAGGTGGCAGCCATGCATAAGAGCTTAAAGGCCGCCGCCTCCCAGGTGAAGACGCCGGAGGAAGACGCCAGAAGCCCTGGGGAGGTGGCGCCCCCCCAGGTGAAGACGCCAGAAGCCCTGGGAAGGCGGCGGCCACGCAAAAGAGCTTAAAGGCCGCCACCCCCAGGTGAAGACCCTGTTTAATAAAGGTTTTTTTAAAGTACGTGTAGTGTGTTTTTTTTATATTTTCTTTACAGGTGGACTACAGGTGCCAGCGGGCCCTTTATGTTTGGGCATGCTGGCACTTGTGGTTCTCCAAGTGCCAGCATGCTTGGGCAGGCTTGCTGGGACCTGTAGGCCACCTGTAAAGAACAATATTACTATTCTTTACAGGTGGACTACAGGTGCCAGTGGGCCATTTATGTCCGGGCATGCTGGCACTTGTGGTTCTCCAAGTGCCAGCATGCTGGGGCAGGCTTGCTGGGATCTGTAGGCCACCTGTAAAGAACAGTATTAGCATACAATGAACCCCGCACCCACCGCCACCAGGGGTGCGGGGCATAGCACTGGGCTATCAGCCCAGTGCTGGTTATTGCTCAGGAGGGGGGACCCCATTTTCATTTTTTGGGGGCCCCTCTTTCTGAGGAATTCCAGCCCTGGGCTGACTGGTTTGGGGGGTGTTTAATGGCATGGCAGGGGGACCCCACACTGAGTGTCTCCCCTGCTATGGCATTACTCCCCCTGGCTGGTTCTGCCTGGTGCTGGTTTTAGCGGTGTGGGGAGACTGCACTTTTTTTTCCGGGGGGGGGGGGGGTGTTTAGCTGCAGTGCCTCCCCAGCCCCTGACCTCACCTCACGTCACTGCCCTACTGTATAGGACTCCAGTGTCCCCTAGAGGATTCAGAGAAATGGATTTATCGGTAAGTACCAAAATCCTCTTTTCACGCAACTTTGTTATAAAGTATATTGGGGCAGATGTATTTACCTGAAGAAAGCATAAGGAAGTGATAAACCAGTGATATGTGCAAGGGGATAAATGCACCAGCCAATCAGCTCCAATATGTAAATTAACAGTTAGGAGCTGATTGGCTGGTGCCTTTATCACCTTGCACATATCACTGGTTTATCACTTCCTTATGCCTTCTCCAGGTTAATACATCTGCCTGTTCCCTCCACGATTTCAGACAAGCTAAGCCTTTCATGTACGACCGCATTGTATTGGGATCTGATGAAGGTCAAAAAGCTGAAACTAGATTCATTTACACACCGGTGATATCATTGCCCATGAATCCACACACTAACGCAATGCATCTCTGCGCAGCTAGTCTGTGTGTTCCGTCTGCTATAGAGATGTGAGAGAAACCAGTGATGGACATGTCATGATTATGGGGGTCATTCCGACCTGATCGCTAGCATGCTACTTTTTGCACTGCTGCGAGCAGGTAGTCGCCGCCTACAGGGGAGGGGGGTAGTCGCTGTGCAGGGCTGTGATCCGCTGTGCAGAGACTGCACAAGCAAAATGTTTGTGCAGTCTCTGCACAGCTCAGGACTTACTCACCCGCTGCGACGATCTTTCCTTGAGCTGACGTCAGGATACCTCCCTGCTGGCGTCCGGACACGCCCGCGTTTTCTTTGTCACTCCCTGAAAACGGTCAGTGTCCTCCCCCGGCCGGCCTCTTCTTGCATTCGTCCCTGCGAACGCAGTCTTCGGTATTCCCGTCGCTGACCGCCGACGGCTGTCGCTGGGCAACAACGTGCATGCGCAGTTTGGACCGGTTCGCACGGCTGCAAAAAAAAAGCAGCATGCGACGTGCCGGAATTGACCCCTTATGTCGTGTGTCTTATTCAGCTCAGTGAAACACAACCTCTGATGTACTGGTCGTCGTGCGTGCCCTTTAATAGCCGGATCCCAGAGCTAGATCCGAATGCGCCCCAGCTGCATCTATCGCGATTGCCTGTGCAAATTGCTTTATACAAATACCGGATGTCCGGATACGACTGAGGATATTCAGTAAAGACTTTTATATAACACTAGAAAATATAGTTTAGCTTTAACCCTAATGATGGGTAGCAGTTGATTTACCAACGGACACAATACCAACGTCACTGACCGACAGTCAAAATACCGACGTGGTCAAAATACCGACATTCATTATGCCAACATGTTAAAAATACTGACCTAGTCATAATATCGACATTTGAAATGCCGACGTGTCAAAATGCCGACATGCGTTTTTAAGGGATTTTTGTCCCAAAACAGACTTGTTCATACTTAACCATCCCAGTGGACCTGGAGGGGGGATATAATAGTGTGCCGAGCGCAGTGTGGCAACGTGCCCGAAGCCTAGCGAGCCGTGCGAGGGGACGCGGTACATGTCGACCTATGAAAAACTCATGTCGGTATTTTGACATCAGCATTTCAAATGTTGGCATTCTGATTATGTCGGCATTTTGAACATGTTGTCCTAATGAATGTCGGTATTTTGACTGTAGGCCAATGGCTGTCGAAATTATGACCGTCTGTACTGTGTCCGTCGGTAAATCATTCTGAACCCCTAATAATAATCTCTGTTATATGCAACAAGAAAGTGCCACTCACCATGAATCCTCTGTATTGGCCTATTGCTTGTATTTATTTAGTACTGAGTGTCCTGCACCTCTTGTCTCCCACGCAGGTACCTGCACTTCTACACGCAGACAGTAGATGTGTTAGTAGAGAACAGCGTGGTGTCCCCAGAGCAGGTCACACACCCTGTGGTGTCCAAGGCCATTTTCAGTCTTTGGCAAGACCTTTCACAGGAGGGAAAGGCCAACATTTACCAGTATGGAATCCCACAAGCCAGTAGCACTCCCTGCTCCCTAACTTACCCCTCAGGTACAGGCTGCACCATAAGAGACAGTGGAGCAGAGAGCCAGGAGGCTACAAGCTCATTTCTGTCTTCCACTCCTGAAGAAGTAAGTGATGGTGACGGTATAATAGTACAGACAATGGTAAATCCTCATGTGTCACACAGGGGGAGGCGGGAAGATGGGTATTAATGCGGCTTCCAGGAATTTTGTCTTAATATCACAGAAATCACATTTTCCTAAGTGGCATAATCTTCATTAGCGGCCGGTTTATGTATCCAAGTAGTTGTGGCTGCGGATACTTAATTACAGGCGTGGCTGGACCGTCGTGGGGGAGGGAGGGAGACAGGCCGCGTGGCTGCATGACGTCACACGCAGCCGCTGTAACCCGGACAGCGAAGAGGTTCTCCCTGCCAGCCGCAAGATTTGCGCTGGCCGGGAGTTACTCCTCAAATGCAAAAGCATCACCGCTGTGCGATGCTTTTGCACTTCTGCGGGGGGGGGGGGGGGGGGGGGGCGGCACTGACATGCGGGGCGAGTGCCTGATCGTAGCTGTGCTAAATTTGGCATAACTACGATCAACTCGGAATGACCCCCTATGTGTACTTGTTTCACACTGGAAACATATGTTTTAAGAAAAAATCAATCTTTTCTAAGTATTGTTTTATTGTGTTCAATAAAATAATTATGGACAATTTTATTTATTCAATATTAAACTAAAATATTACATACAGAATAATGCATCCTATCCGGCTTTTAATGCAATGTTCTGTAAAGGTTTTAGAATGTTTATACTACTGTCCAGATAAACGGTAATGAGATGGATGAATTTAAAGGTTTATTTAATCTTTTTGTTTTTAATTCCATCAAGGTTCTCTATGACGATGCGTTTGACGTGGTCTCCGATTTTCTGGCTCAAAACACCGATCAGATGATGCATAGCCCAAGGTAGCAATCCACATGCTGGACGCGTTTCGCTTATGATCATTTATGCGCGTTCCAGTAGGAGTGAGTGTTGTTGTAGATTAGTTGTGTCCTGCACAGGTCTAAATTATTAGACTACAACTAAGTATAAAGCAGAAAGGTTGGAAAAATCCTTAAAAGGGCTTCTGTCCTCGAAAATTGCGACGTCTGAATTTATTTCTGCTGGGCAATAATGGCGTTGTCAAGTCTGTACTTTACCCTGACTTACTGTACCCGACGCAGACGCTCTCCCTTCCACCTGGCCCATCTAGACATACTCTTATGCTATATACTCAGATTGGTCAATATGGCCAATATTCTGGCATCTTGCTGTAGCCAGAATAGAGTTTCTGGCTCTCATTCCGAGTTGTTCGCTCAGTAATTTTCTTCGCATCGCAGCGATTTTCCGCTAATTGCGCATGCGCAATGTTCGCACTGCGACTGCGCCAAGTAAATTTGCTATGAAGATTGGTATTTTACTCACGGCATTACGAGGTTTTTTCTTCGTTCTGGAGATCGGAGTGTGATTGACAGGAAGTGGGTGTTTCTGGGCGGAAACTGGCCGTTTTATGGGAGTGTTTGGAAAAACGCTACCGTTTCTGGGAAAAACGCGGGAGTGGCTGGAGAAACGGAGGAGTGTCTGGGCGAACGCTGGGTGTGTTTGTGACGTCAAACCAGGAACGACAAGCACTGAACTGATCGCACTGGAAGAGTAAGTCTCGAGCTACTCAGAAACTGCACAGAGAAGTCTTTTCGCAATATTACGAATCTTTCGTTCGCAATTTTGATAAGCTAAGATTCACTCCCAGTAGGCGGCGGCTTAGCGTGTGCAAAGCTGCTAAAAGCAGCTTGCGAGCGAACAACTCGGAATGACCACCTCTATGCGCAGCCATTCTGAATTTTCGTGCCCCTGTGACCTCAGCAATCAGCTGACTGCCCCTTTAAATCAGGGATGATGCTGTTCGTGCCCACCTACTCTACAGGCCACAGCTAGAGGAGAAAAATGAGCAGCCGAGTGGGGGGACGCCAGAGAAGAACTGCCAAAATGGGTAGCACGAGAGAGGCGACCAGACTAGGACATATGGTGGGAGTTGAGAAGTCCCCACTGGACAAATTAAGTGGATGCTGCGCACCCACAGATTCAAAACCAATTATTTAACGTGCAATATTTTTTTCCTCTCGAGTCAAGATCTCTTATTCCATCATATGACAAGACTGCATTATATCACTTGTTCTAGCTGTACCAATCTCTATTCCTTACGCCCCATTCAACCTGGCATAGGGGGTAATTCAGAGTTGATTGTAGATGTGCTAAATGTAGCACATCTACGATCATTTACCCAGCACAGGGCTAGTCCGCCCCGCATGTCAGGCCCTGCCCCATGCCCCCCCCCCCCCCCCCCCGTGCGCACCCCACAAAGTAATTCAGACTGCGATCGCTGCCGTTGGAGCGATGCAGTCTGAATTACCCCCATAGTTCTAACATTTAGTAAAACTGTTTGAAAAAAGACAAAAAAAAGTTTTCAGGGTACAAATAGTTACCCCACAGTTGATGGGATTCCCACAGGGTGATTCAATGCAAAATGTTTGGGATCCTTGCAGGGCAAGGCCAGGCTTAGTAATGTCTAGAGAGTCTGTACAGTATCTTTGTGATTTGCAGAAGTCCTCCGCATGGCAGTTCCCCATTGGAGAGTCTAGAAGGATATTCCCACCTCTACCAGCAGATCACTGGCTTTCTGAGGACCAGACTCTCATCCTACACCCAGGTAAAAACTCCATTAACTTGTTCACCATAATGATGGAATGTAAGCACCGGTAACACAACATGGCCTACATGTAACAGCCTGGAAGTTGCAAGTACTGGCATGATTCTGGCAATATAGCCCATAGATTTAGAGCAGCGATCATTTAAATAGCAAAACCAAGTTGTTTTCCTTTTAAATTATTGCCAACTATAAATCTACGGGTTTAAATCGGCAGATTTGTGCCAGCTCCTGAAATTGGCAGGCACAATTGCATGAGGTCCCGTATGTGAAACGCGTTGCAAATACAACAGTAGTTTTCTTAGTGCTAGTGGGTAATAATCCATGAAACATAAATCCGGGAGATGTACTTAGCCTTGGAGAGAGATAAAGTACCAGTCAATCAGCTCCTAACTGCTGTGTTACAGGCTGGGTTTGAAAAGTGACAGTTATGAGCTTATTGGTTGGTACTTTTATCTTTCTTCACGGGTAAGTACATCTGCCCCTAGATTCTTATGCCGTTATCTTTGGCGTAGCAAACAGGAAGATTTAGTTTAATTGAAAATGGAGAAGTTGCCAATAGCAACCAACCAGCTTTGAGGCAGCATTTATCAAGTACGTTCTATAAAAGGTTAGGTACAAGCTTTTTGGTTGCTATTGGCAACTTCTTCTCTTTGTCCTTTTTCCCCCTGCATTTCTCCCCAAGTTTGATCATCAAAAAACTCAAGGATGACCTGAGTGCTGGTTCCTCAAAAAAGGCTGCCTCTGCATTGCTACCTAATAATAAGAGCCATCATTGTGCTGCCTCCAGTGGTAACAGTGCAGTACAGCAGCTTGTAGGCCTATAGACTGGTGTCAGTGGCCAATCAGGGACTGAACGGGTGGTAATTTGATCATATATGTACTCTTACGTGGATTAAGAAGAAAAAACATTTAATGCAATTCCCCTCCACCCTCAGGCCTCTGTCCTGCAATGCGACTATGAGACCGTGCTTCTGAGGTGTACAGAAACTTTTGAAGATGAAGACGATCTGTGAGAATTTTGGAAGAAAAGCAGCAGTGGCCACTCTAGTAAAGGAAAGCGCGGGTGATCGAAATAGAGTAGCTTTCAGGTTTCAATAAAAAACAAAAACAAACCCCAAGCATCCTCCAATGAGCTGCTGGCTGAACCCTAAGTGGATGCACTTTGTAGGCTCAACTATTAATCAGAAAAATGCCACCTATTAATTTAGCAGGAACCAGCGATATCACCGAGGCCCTTGCTGTCCGTATTGAATTGACAGGTTGGTTGCTATTTATTTATTTATTTATTAATTCAACCTGCAGAATGGCTGATTTCTTAATGTACTGGCAGCCATTTTGTGTCGCCAGTTCCAAATTAAATGTTAGGCTGCGTTCTCGTGATAAATTTGTAAGCCCACAGTATGGCTGCCTTGGGTGTGGATTGAAGGATAGACAGTACATAGCCAATAGGTCAACAGGATCAAAAGTTCGCCAATGACAAAAGGTCAACACAGAAATGGTCGACACATGTGTGTGGTTTTTTTTCCCCCCCCCCCCATTTATTTTATCCCTTACCCCGCACTTAGTGCCTAACCCTAATCCTCCCCCTGGTGACAGTGGTGTATCTATCATGGGTTCGCCCATTTTTTTCAATACTCACCTCTCCGGAATCCCTCGTCGGCAGAAGCACCTCTCGTCAAATCACTGCGACAATGGTGCTGTGGCCATTTTCCACATTCACAGTAAGGAGATCTTCAGGAAAATGGCCACCGCTCCATTTCCCTGGAAATTACACATGAGCAGTACAATATTTGCCCCCCTGTGCACAGACTATTGTGCTGCTGGCTACATGTGATGGACCCAGACGGAGGAGGCTGCACACGGGCTTCCTCCTCTGTTACACCCCTGCCTGGTGCATAATCCTCCCCCTGGTGCCTAACCGTCCCCTTCCGCAGCCTAACTCTAACCCTCCATAACTGTCCCCTCTAGCCACCTAACCCTTACCAAAGTGCCTAACCCTATCCCTTAGCAATCGAGAAAAACCGTGTGTCAACCTTTTATTTGTGTCAACCATATGTGTCGACCATTTATCTGTCGACCTTTAGAACCTGTCAACCATCTGGTGTGGCCCTATCTATGTACTGTCTATCCACCATCTGGATCCCGGCTGCAAGTGGACTTGATATTTTCCACAACAGCCTAAACGTATTCAGCTGCTCGGAAATTTGCGTCTAAAATGTTCTTTCCTCGGAGGTCTCTTAAAGTGGACTGATGCATATTTAAATATTTAACGTTAAAAAGGCAGCAGCTCGTTTTGTGTTGGTTGTAATCCTTTTCTATTTATATTTATCTGTTATGCCATATAGTTTACAGTTTTATACCCTCTTGTGTTGGGTTGTCAGGCAAGGAACCGTATTTATAAATAAATGTACATATGTTTTTATAATGTATTATTTATATGATTATAGATGGTTAAATTAACTAAAACAGTGTTAAACATCGTTTATAAGTGTCTCACATTCCCTTCTTTGTTTTTTTTGTATGGAGTGGGGGCAGATAATTTGCAATGCAGAGCCTATTTACTAAGCTTTGGACGGAGATAAAGTGAATGGAGAGAAAGTAACAGCCAATCAGATCCTTACTGTCATGTCACAGGCTGTGTTTGAAAAATAACAGGGGCTGGTTGGTTGGTACTTTATCTCCGTCCACTCTCTCTTTCTCCTAGGCTTAGTAAATAGACCCCTAAATGTATCTACATTGTTGAGAATGCCCAAAAACCATTGTTCTCTCTGTGTTCTAAATCTGGCCAAATTCGGAGGAATCTTTAGTAAATTTGGGCTCTGCTGATTCCACCCCAAGGAGGAGAGTTATCAAACATTCTTAAAAGAAAAAGTGAGGCGTTGCCATAGCAACTAATCCACTTCTAGCTATCACTTATCGTGCGCAGTCTATAAAATGATAGCTAGGGGTATATTTACTAAAGTGCAGGTGAAGTGGAAATGTTGCTTGTAGCAACCAATCAAATTCTACTGATCATTTAGCACCATTTAGAAGATAATAGCTAGAATCTGATTGGTTGCTACAAGCAACATTTCCACGTCTATAAACCCTCATTTTAGGAAATATACCCCCTACAATCTGTTTGCTATGAGCAACAACTACACTTGTTCTCTTGAGGAGGTTTGACAAATCTCCCCTTTATCATCCTATCAAATTCACATTCTGATCTTCAAATGCAGGATCCAGTTATTTGCTTCCCTGTGTTAAAGATTAAATAAATATAATACCATTTTAAAACGTACACGTCTTGTTGTTTTTCATATACAAATCACCATTAAGATTTGGTTTGGTATTTAACAGATATGTTGTAACAGCATTTGGTAAAATTGGTCAGATCCTAAAAACAGAAGATTTGGTGATCTGGGGCGATTGTTCATAAGGAATAAATCTCCTTATTTATCTCTGCGTTCTGAATATTATATTGACATATAGGGGGAGATTCAAATGTTTGAAAAGTCAGTTAGGAAAAAACAGACACCCAACTGACTTTTCAAACGTTTGAATCTCCCCCATAGGGGTCTATTCAATGTATGTTGGATCCACTCCGACGGAGAGGATCCGACAATGCAGTATTCAATTTGCGGGCAAATCAGACTGGTTTTGCCTGTTTTCGACAATGTCAGTCCGACTTTTTTAAAAGTCGGATTGACATTGTCGGACACGGGACTAAAACCTGTCGGATTTGGTCGCAAATCCGATAAAACACGTGGATACGCGGATCCACATGTTTTTCGACAAGTCGGAATTGCCGACAAGTCAGAAAAACGGCAGCCTCTTTGAATAGATCATATCATGATTCGACCCAAAAAAGTCGGAAACTGAAGTCTTTCCGACTAGACGGCAGTTCCGACTTCAATTGAATAGACCCCATAGAGGCAGATTCAACTACCCGTGAACAAAGTTGCTCGACTTTTTACCGCGGATAGAACCAGCAGCTGTGACTTTTTGCCATGCAATTAGACATCCATGGTAACTTAACCCAGGTTTCAATGAGAGAAATCGTAGCATTTAGTTTGAACCCCCAGTCCTAGTGATAACTAGAAAAGTCTTTAATTCCATGTAAAAATGTCAGGACGTCGTTTAGCACCTTCGGTACACCCCTCCCAATGAATAATAATGTAACTGGAGGTGTTTAAATAGTCCAACAAAAACAGGTAATTTTTCATGTCAATTTGATAAAAGCAGTGAAACGCGTTAAAATGTGAAACATGTAAGTATATGTGTTGTACAGATGGCAGTTGGGTGTTTGGATTTGCAGATGGGAGTTATAGGTGTTTCTTCCCAATATTTTTGCCAAAATGTATATAGACACTATAGAGAGATTTAAAATGTACCCCAAAATACTCTGGATTTAGTGCAGCATGCATAACTTATATAATGCATTCTCCTATTTCGGTTTAGTATATCAGATGGATTACAAAGTCATATCCCCTTTTCTGAATGGACGTCATGTAGAGTCACCCTCTATGAAAGCAGAGAAAAAGACCACAAAGAGTAGATTTGGCTCAGGGTTTATTTCCCGGTCGGATGATCCACAAACGCCTTGTTTTGAAGACAATATCATAGGGAGATAATGGCACTCATCGCCTTGAGGCGGCGAGGAGCGATTGATCGGAGTGTTCTCATGGTCCAAGGTTTATACTGATGAGATGGATCATCCCTTTCATTTCACAATAATTTACTATACAGGTTAGGAATCCCTCTCGAAAAAGTGACCATCAACTCATGGGGCGTTCCAGATCGGAGTTCATTATCAGTTTCCTTTTAAAATACCCATAAATAGATCTGCACACAGATTCTGACCAGGGATGGGGTTTATGTAATATTAAAATACTCAGACATACAGAGGTTTTTCGTTATCGGGTAACCTAGTGCTTGGTAGACATCAGTACCACCTTGAGAAAGCTGCATTAACAAGGAATATTCCCGAATGTGCCGCACTGGATTTACACTCAGTGCTTGGTTTCCGTGTAGCCATTAAGTTCATGGTTCTTATGAGTAACAAATGGCAGCTCCTTGGGTTTCGGGCAGAACGGAACATATCGGAGCCAGGAGAAGGTGCAGCACTTGGTGCCGAAGCCAAACGGAAGATCATAGACATCCCCAACATCAGAGCAGTCATCTTCATCCTCTACGTTAATCTCTTTCCACGCAGCAATTCCACGCTCTTCCTTTGTACCTGACAAGGCGTAAGAAGACCGTTTGACCATGAAGATGATGCTTGAGACTCCACACCACACCCAATACAACTACTAAAATAATTTATGGTCATTTTCTAGCACAAAATTAAAAAACAAAAAGGGTGGAAAATGGGGAACGAACGAAAATATTCAGTGGTTTAGAGGAGAAGAAGACAGGAGGTAGGAAGATAACTTGAAAGATATAAAGGAAAGTATACCTGGTATCGTGTTATCCAAGAAAAATCCTAGGAACCCGCCTACGAACATTCCAGTGGTTAACAGTACCAGGATCACTTGGTCCAACTCAACGATGCCTGGGAAGAGATGTTGACCACAGGTTACATTCACAGTCTTATCTAAAGCACTTCTAGAAGCTCCAAGGATCTCCCCCCATCTATGTCCTTTCTAAGAGTTCTAAGTCAGCACTGCAGCTGTTACAAAGTCTAATTAGAGCTGTCTCAGTAGGCTTCAAATGAAGACCGCAGATGGGCAAGGCCCTATTTTAACCCCTGTGGCTCAAATGGCAACTGGTCACCCCCTCTATTTCTTTTCTGCTTTCTTCCCCGAGGAGGTCCTACTCTGCTGCCCAGCCTCCCATCTGTGGTAGACTTCAGGACATCTGCACAAGTAGGGTGATTGCAAGCTTGTTATACATACGGTACTGACACCATGCATTCGCTTTTACCTGTCTGTAGAAGGGACGTATTATTGGTCACCCAGTTCGGAATGGTAAGTCCGCAAAATATGGAGAATCCAACTATGAATATGTTTCTCGAGGAATTCATGTCCGCATACTTCAGAAAATAATTAAAAAAACATATGCAGATTACCAATTAACAAAATTAAGAAAACTCAGGCCTCAAAGTCTTCAGTCTACCAAAAAGGCAGCACTTGATTGTTTTTAAGGAAAATATATCCTATTTACAACTGGTTGATTGCATCATTTATTAACAGAAGGTCTGCGTCTGCAGACTGGCGCAATTCTGACACTTACGCTCGCCTGCTCCTGGAGAGGTGGAATGGGGGAGGGCAGGTGGATTAAGCTAAATCAGGGTCCAGTAAGGTCGTGTTTACGCAGGGGTGGCTCAGGTCCACCTGCAGAACACGCATATTCACCTATTGCGAGTATCTTTTGCACCTGCTGTAGGGCAGCTGAAGATAACACTGCTCCGGCCATGCAGCACATACAATAGACAATTCAATGAACAGCGGATCGGGGGTACACACTATCTGATGTGTACGATATATCGTTATGATCAGAGTCGGAACAATATATTGCACAATGTATCTTAAAAGTGTGTACCCAGGTTCACATAATTCTACATCACATCCTATTTCTTTTGAGTAACCATATAACATTTTTCTGGTGTGTATCTTTCTACTCACCTGCAAATTAGACATCCCAACAGCCGCTATTACTCCAAACATTACCAGGAACATTCCGCCAATGACTGGGGTCGGTATTGTTGCAAACACAGCACCAATTTTGCTAAACATGCCCATAATAAGCATCAATATCCCTCCGACAATTATCACCATCCGACTCCCAACCTAATAGACAAAATCAGAACAGATTGACATAACTGGTGCACTTAGGACCAAGGTACTGCGAGCCATATTACACGGGCCCTATATGATATACCTGTCTATATGCTAGGGAAAGTTTTTATTCTGATTAATAAAAAAAATAAAAAAAAAATGGGGTGAGATGTATCGGAGCTTGGAGAGAGATAAATTAGCGACCAATCAGCTCGTGATTGCAGTTGCGAAAAAACAGCACTTATCACGGATTTTGTTTCTCCTGCCTCCGTGCAAATGAAATTAAATCCCAGATAATGCTGGCTTTCGCCATCAATTGAATTACCCCCACCCCCCACCCGGGGATTAATTAGTGAATTCCCCCTATGTATGCTTTTTCATCTTTTTAATGTATGTCTGAATGGTTATCCTGTATTATTGTGAGGATACAACCTATTGCGCTTAAAGGGGAGTCACCATATTATGGCACAGGAGCTGCTGTCCTCTCAAAAAGCTCATTAATAAATGGGCCATACAACTAATTTTTTATTGCCACATAAAGTAGACTAGCATGCACAAAGATGCATGACAAACCTCCTATTGGTCCCAATTACATTTACTTTGAAGTTGGTCCGCTTGGTGTGTAGATGCAATAAATGTGCAGTAATGTCTACAACCACAAACTGTCCCATCAAAGTAATTCTTGTGTGGCCAATTAACTAAGGCGCCTAATTTAGAAATTTAAACTCTAATAAAATTAATCTATATTCAAGTAGGCTTAAAAAAATGTAAATAAAACACATGAAATATAAACAGGCGATCTCCAAGACGGGACCCCCCCTCCCTCCCCCGGAACACTCACCCTGGTGATTCCAAGGGCACCGACATTCTCACTGTAGGAGGTGGTTCCATTTCCGGTGCCCCAGGCTCCCGCCAACAAGCACCCAATCCCTTCTATTCCAATTCCTCTGTTTATGGCATGTCTAGGAGGGGGCGGAGCCCCTGAAAGGCGTGCACACGCGTGGTAATCGCCCACTGACTCAACCATGGATGAAATTACTCCAGCCAAAATCCCGAATACCCCCTCCAGACTGACGGTAGGTATTCCCCACTGGCCTAAGATATAAATAAAATGCATGAGAACATTGTACATAATGTGTTATAATCTAGCTTTCAACAGTAAAGTAAAACGATATCACCTTTAGAATGTTCAAATGAGGGTACTTCAATTGCTGACAGTTACATCATTTAATAAACTGCAGTTAGTCAATCAAATGGGACTTCTAACTTTTGGTATTTTGAGCTTTAAACTGCAGGTGACTCTTTTGGAGGCCTCAGATCTCAGGTGTGTTGAGGTCTTCAGGCCAACACATCATGACGATTCCCTATTGGTGTATGCCAGGAGTCAACAGGAAGACAATAGCTTCCTCTACAGGTCTTCAGGTGTCTCTACAGTAAAAAGGTACATTGGACATGTCTGTGGAAGAACACCTCCACTGGGCCTGTCCCAAAACTGAGCAACATTCGGAGATAGTCTGAACCCCTCCAACTCAAATTATCCACTGGCAGTACAGAAAGCAAAACATGTGGCAACAAGAGGAGATCAGGTTGGATGTCTAGATTGGCCAACAACCATACGTGACCATTTTGGCCACGCGCTGAAGGACAAACTTTACAGCTAGTCAGTAGGTGAGCAGACCAAATTAGAGGAAGGTCCATTACTGGTTGACAAAACAGATATTGCACTTTGCCAGCTTCACTCACATACATACAGCACATATCGAGTGAATATTTCTAATTAGTAATCCATCTGTATATTGTTTAATAGCAGTCTTTTTTTCCACTAGTATCCCGTTAATTAATTGTTTTCCTAACGCCAGTCCTCAAGTTCCCAACACACCCTGTCCAGGTTTTAATGATTTCCCTGCTTGAGTATATGAGACTTAAATTGAGCCTCAGTAATTTTGATTCAACTATCCACGATAAGGCACAGATATCCTTACTACCTGGCCTGCTAGGAGATTGGTTGTAAACAGTTGCACTTCTAGGTGTTTTTTTTTTTGTTTTTTTATATTGCACCTAAAAGTGCAAGTGCTCCTGCATTCTATTAGCCAGTAGGCAATACTATAATGATTTATAAGTCCTATTTCTATAAATTGGGTGAATGGTTTACAACCAATCCTCCTAATAGGCCAGGTAGTAAAGATATCCGTGATATTAAATCAAGCTTAATGTTCATTCCTTTTTAAATGATTGAATATTTATGCTGTGTCAAAACCTGTGAAGAAAAATTGGAATCTCCGATACCTGGATAGGGGAAGCGAAACCACGGAGCTTCAGACAAAACGTTTCCTTTAACGTCAGTACGAGCAAAATACCCGTAGCTCTCAGGCCTGGATGGAAAGACGTTGGTTGCCGTCAGAGCGTAGCAAATCAGCCAAGAGATGGAAATACCAAGAAGTACCTAGGTAAAAATGGTGCAAGAAGAGTTGTTAATGGTTTTTGTAGCCGGGATGCATGAAGAATTGCATTTTGAATGAGATGCATCTCGCCAATGATCACAGGAATATTGGCGTTTATTAACGTCATATGTATGAAGATTTAAGCATCTACCAAAGAGTGCTGTCCTTTGCATTTTGCCATTTTTGGAGGTTTCACTGCAAAATGACCGTTGATGCATCCCACCCAATATGTGGAAAAGTCCCACATATGGCGGTTTGGGCCCTGGGCCACAAATGGGCAACTTTTCACATGAAGCTAGTTATTAGAGGAGATGGGCAGCATTCAGACTGACGGCCTCTTATCAGGGCTGCGTGTAGCTTCCTCAGCAGTGAAGTCACTGCATATCGCTCCTGTGGGCGCTTGTTTCATAGATGGGCGATCACAGTTTCTACTACAAGGCTCCAGACGATTAATTCCTCATAACCATGGCTGCTGTAGGGGCACACGTGTCATGTATGTGGCAACCGGATCCCTGTGGATTGAGTGGAAACGTGTGGCCCGTCGTTTGCAATACAAGCTCACCTGAGGTCGTTGATTCTATGTGGAATGAGAACTTAGAGTTGTAGTGTTGTCAGACCACAATAACCGGGAACCCGGTGGGCCGATGGACTAAACCTACTAACTAGCGGTTTTGGACGTTTTATCCCCGACTGTTTTGAAAATCCCGGAATTAATGAAGCAAAACCGCTGTGAAACCACCAGTTATAAAGAAGCCACTATACACATCACGGTAAATGCGCCATTTACATAGCCATAATATAAATCAATGTCAACTCATCACTTTTATTCCCCCTAATTAATCAATATTGACCCTTTTAATATAATTTATACGTAATATTGCTCTATTTATAAACAAACAAGACGCTGGGCCCCCTAATATACTAATAAAATAATATTATCTCCATAATAGAATTATTAATGTTATCTACTCCTTGTTCACTACATATGGCCCAGATTTATCAAGCCTTGGAGAGTGTTGAATTGCACGGTGATAAAGTATTAACCAATCAGCTCATAACTGTCATTTTTCAAACAGCATGTAACATGGCAGTTAGGAGCTAATTGTCTGGTACTTTATCACCGTTCTATTTATAACTCTCCAAGGCTTGATAACTTTGGGCCAGAATGACTGCTCTTATTGTGGAGATGTATGAAGCCTTCAAAAGAGATAAAGGGGAGACGTTCGTTACCCGTAGCAACCAATCAGATGTACAGTAACTGTCATTTATCTAGCACAGTGTATAAAATGCCAGGAAGAGGGGTAAAGTGGAGAGAGATAAACTGCCAGCCAATCAGCTCCTAACCGCCATGTTACAGGCTGTGTTTGATGGCAGTTAAGAGCTGCTTGGTTGGTACTTTATCTCTCTCCACTATATCACTCTCTAAGGCTTAATACATCTGACACTAGAATTGTGATGGGCTTCTTCACTTTATCTCTCTCAAAGATTTGATACATCTCCCCGTATAAATGTTATTATTCCTTACTGTCTGATTGGCCAGACATATGCAGAGGTTTTACAGCTATATTGCGGCATTTTTTCCAGCGCTCTTGACCAAAACGGCCGGCATTTTGGCCTTTGATGGACATCAACGGTTGTTTTGTAAACGCCATCAAAGCCGCCGATTAGTAAATTTTGCCCCAGGTGTTCGCAGATCACACAAATGACCTGGATAGTGATGGTTCCGGAGTGCTCCAAATGCTACAGTACAAGTCGAATTCACAAGCCTGTAATGCTAACTTTCCCTAGAGATTGCCGACTCCAGGAGCCCTGTCCACAGATTTACCTCTGGATTCAACAAGGGCCAGGTCAGTTGTTTTCAGAACACTAGAGCGAGCCATTCACTCTCCAGATTCATTTTAAGGGTATGTTCAAAGATTGGGGCAGATGTATTTTGCCTGGAGAAGTGATCAAGCAGTGATAAGTGAAAGGTGATAACGCACCAGCCAATCATCTTCTGTCAATTTACATACTGGAGCTGATTGGCTGGTGCGTTATCACCTTCCACTTATCACTGCTTTATCACTTCTCCAGGCTTAATACATCTGCCACATTGTTCTATATGGCCCCCGTGTATATAAAACGGTTACTTAGGTGGACTTACTGGGAAGATCTGGAAGATGTAGGACTTGGAACACTGCCACTTCCTCATACTTTTCGAGTAATAGGGAATTGGCAATGGTACATTTCTTAGATACTGAGAGAACAAAACTATGAAGAAAGTAGTCCTGGAAGACATAAATACAGAGAAATATTAGATTTTTTGGCAAGCGCAACCCTTATATGCTGCAGTGATACAACACAAGTAGCAAAAGTGAAGTTAACATCTCATCCACCCTCCTCTTCTTACGTAGAAACATGGCATTTGGCGGCAGATAACTACTTGGCCCATCTATACATGTTTCAAGAGCTGAAAACCCAACAAGAAGTAACAAGTAATAACGGGAAATCCTCAAAGTCACAAACTAAAAATAAGATGGGCAATTTTTTTTTGTTTGTCTCACTTGTATTATTGCTGTTTCCGAGCAGCTTTACCCAGTTATGTTGTCTGGACTTACATGGCAGATATTCCCCAGTGGGTCCCGGCATCTCCACCAGCGGACTGAAAGAGTGGCAGAGCGATCAGGGTGATAGTGGGGGCGATCGTCAAGGGGCCGATGAACCTCATGAGGAACCCAATCAAACCAGAAAATCCAACAAAGATTTGGAAGCAAGACGCAACCATAATGGCCCCTTGAACCTGGAAATAACACAATAAAGATGTAGGTCAGGGGTAAGAAAGAACCATAGAGAAGATCAGCTTATTTGCAAGGTGACATCATCAGTGTTCAGTAACATAATTTCCATACTGGCCAGGCAGGTATTGGTTATGGCCTCTTACGGCATGACTGAGGCCGTAACGCGCCATGTGCAGGTTTTCTGACCTCATTTACCAATATGCACTACAATATAAAGTAGTTTCCCCACCCACCCTTCCCGGTGCCAGCGCCAGAGGTGGAGCTGCAGCACAGTCCAAAATTCAAATAGGGGAGCCGCACCAACTGCCAGTGAGGCCCGGACCACCCCATCCCCCGAACATTTTTTTTTTTTTTTTTTAAACATCATTAAACTTTATATACATTGCCATTATACACTGGCTGATTAATAGGATCGCTCATAGAAGTGTAAATTCCACTGGAGTAAAACAAAGAAAAATGTTCTGGAGACTGTGGAGCCTATTTACTAAGCCTTGGAGAGACCTAAAACACCAATCAGCTCCTGACATTTTTCAAACACAGCCTGTAACATGGCAGTTAGGAGCTGATTGGCTGGTACTTTTGCTCTCTCCACTTTATCTCTATCCAAGGCTTTTTAAATAAACCACTTTTTTTTTTTCAATTGTAGTAGTCCGTTTTAATTTTCCAGTTTATTGGGTCAATATTAAATTATTGCTGTTAGGTTTTTGTTTTTCTTTCTCTCTCAAGTTCCACTAGGCTTGTTGCGGTGCACAGTTCTGTACATTAATATATACACTGGTAAATCATTTATCCCAGCTTGCTCTTTAAGTTTAGATAATGGATGTATAGCTCACCAGAGCAGAACACGAGGAGGATCAGGACAGGCCCTTCATTAAATTAAATAGACCCATTCAAAATATACCCTCCGACATACATGGAGCAAAGGCCACATCCCTCTGTACATTGCCAAGACATTTCACCATCAGCCAACGTGTGTACAGCCCGACCAACCCAAACACTGTTGGAGCACTTCACAAATTTATTATATATCTCAATCAGAGTATAAACAGAGCAAGACCACACTCAGCTCTGTAAGACATTGGTGGAAGATGCAACCAATCAGATTCTATCGTTTTATAAAATGTACCGGATAAATGATAGGTAAAATATGATTGGTCGCTATAGACAACACCTCTACTTGTACACTTTAGAGGGTGTGATCTATCTCCCACTGGTATAGCGTGGCCCTTTCCATCTAACTATGGAGGTTATTCAGATCTGATCGCTGGGCTGCGTTTTTTGCAGTCCTGCGTTCAGATAGTCACCGCCTACAGTGGGAGTGTATTTTTCGCTGTGCAAGTGTGCAATGCTATGTGTACGCTAAGCTGCTAAAATTCGGTGTGCGCAGCCCAGGACATACTTATCCGGTGCAACGCTTGGGCACTTCTGCGTTTTCCCAAACACTCCCTTTAAACGCTCAGTTGCCGCCCCCAAATGGCTTCCTTCTGTCAATTACCTTGCAAACGCCTGTGCGAACGGATTTTTTGCACCATCCCGTCGCTGACCGGCGATACCCGTTGTTGATGTCCGACACACGTGCGCATTGCGGTGCATGTGCTGTCATGAACTGATCGCCCGCTGAGCAAAAACGCGCAGAAGCGATCAGATCTGAATTACCCCCTTAGTTTTAAATTATAACTAAGAGTGCACAAAAAAAAAGTAAGATTTCCTTTTCTTACTTACTTATAACAATCTACTTTCTCAGACTTGTGCTACGAAACGTTACTAATAATATCTAACCTGACCTCAGTAGGATCATTGCAATCCCCACTCTCCCCCGGCCCTCTGTGTGCGCATGCCCTGCAATGTAAACTTTCACCGCAACTCAGTGAGTTGGATTCTTATCAGGGGCCAATTACAACAGTATGAAACTGCCTGATACATAACAGTGTTATTCCATGCTGACACATAAGACTGCAAAGTTCCACTGGCCACATTGCAAAAAAATGGGATTGCTCCTGTACTAAATTCCAAAGCTGCAATGGACAAGTCACGAACCCTGGCTCTGCTTGAGGAGCCAGCTCCCAAAAGCGCTGTATGATCACCTGGGACCACTACTAAGCATCAGCTCATTCATTAATGAGTCCCGTAATGACCATGGTGCACCTAGGTAAGGTCCACCAAGGATTACCCATGGATGGCCGCCCCGCTTGCCTCTCCCTGAATCCGGCCCTGCCCTCCGCAATGATCTATTGGAAGATGCCGACATGCCATTTATTGCATTGACAACACATTATCGCAATGCAAAAGCAATTTCTTGTTCCTGAAATTTTCTAAATAACTACAGCAACAATGACAGGGCATCTCTGCACATACGGCCTGAATTAGAGATGGACGCTGTTGTACAGCTGCTGCGACTCACTCTATGCACTGGCTGCGCAATAATATGCCAATGTGTCTTGTGTAAATAGGCACCTCCTGCCGACTTCTCCGATCCACTGCTGCGTCTGAAGTAACCCTCAGGTTAATCAGTATGGCCGGAGATTTCACACTGCCTGGGCCAGCGAAGCCACTGAACGGTTTTCTGGAATGCTGGCCATACCTGCCCCCAAATGGCCGCATCATGCCAATCCAGCTGCGGCTTAGGTGGCACCCCGACTGTCGTCGCATAAACAGATCTGCATATGCAGAAAATCCCAACCGCAAAAGCTAAATGACCTAACAACGATGGAAAATATTTCCCCATTAATTTATATACTGAAACGACCTTGTCCATCAAACGTCTTTGTTCTTCTTGTTCAACAGAAACGGCCCTGCCAAGTCTCCATGCATTGCGTGCAATTGTCTTTGTATCTTCAGTTGCTAAATTACACTTGCAAAAGTCCAATCTCACTCCAAGCTCCACTCTCTATGACCCAGCTTCCGCCCCCGACATTCCACTGAGAACGCACTCACAAAGTGATCAGCATAGTCTAAGGTCCACTCACCCACACTCATCTTCCTGGGCCTCACTGCTGCTCGCCCCTCTTTATCCCGGCACACCCACTATAGGCCTTCCTGTCAAAGTTCTAATCTGGGGGCAGATGTATTAACCTGGAGAAGGCATAAGGAAGTGATAAACCAGTGATATGTGCAAGGTGATAAAGGCACCAGCCAATCAGATCCTAACTGTTAATTTACATATTGGAGCTGATTGGCTGGTGCCTTTATCACCTTGCACTTATCACTGGTTTATCACTTCCTTATGCCTTCTCCAGGTTAATACATCTGCCCCTTGGTCCTTTATACCCATGGAATAGTTCCTCTAGAGTCTCCACCTTTGGCACACCCTCCCATTCTCTCCCACTACTTGTTGGGTCCCCACAAGGGTCACTGTATACTGGTTCCTGTAAAGGGGCCCCCATGTAAAGCTGCTTCTCCAACAACAGCCACATGAGGGAGCCGCTTGGACGGAGCTTTCTAGCTGGTCATTCTCCTAATCTCTACAAGCAGAACCTGCATCACATACTGTCACCTCACAGTAAACTGCTGTGTACCACAGCGCTCCCTACGGTCTGCAAGTTTGCTGAGGAAACCCGCGCCAAAGTGGTTTTCTTCATATTACGGGGCTCATTTATCGAGTGATAAACTCGTTGTGAGTGATAAAACTTGTTTCGTATGATAAATGGTGCTCCAGCCAATCACCTCCTAGCTGTCACGTGTTTGAAAAATGACAGTTGGGAGCTGACTCGCTGGAGCACCATGTATGTTACGAAACAAGTTTTATCACTCGTTGATAAATGGGCCTCTATATATGGGTATGATGTTCGGGCAAGGTGGCTCGCACCACTACCGCTGCGCTCGGCACAGGTTACTATTCCCAATCGTAGGTCCACGTGGATCGTAATGTATGAAAAAGTTAAAAAAAAAAGTTTCGAAAAATGTGTGTCGACCTTTTTCCACGTCGAGCTAGTGACCATGACGACCAATCGTGGTCGACCTAATGACCGTATCCCCTATATATTACAGATCCTAATTTAAAATTTCCCCCACCGTACTGACCAGCGAGCTCTTACATATACAAGCAAAGAAACCCCCATCACTTCCTTTCAGACAAACTATAATGGTACGAGACGGCGCTGCCCACTCACCTCACCGTGCTCCACGTTTATATACGCAGCAAAAGAAAGATATTTTTTGAGAGGAAAACTTGATATAAAAAAAAAAAAACATCAGCTCTCTGCAAAATGAATATAATGTGACCGGCACAGCTTGTAATTAGATGTTCCTCTACAATTAATAGAATGCACAACGGGGGTCATTCCAAGTTGATCGTAGCTGTGCTAAATTTAGCAGTGCCGCCCCCCCCCCCCCATCCCGCAGAAGTGCAAAGTCATCGCACAGTGGTGATGCCTTTGCACTTCAAGAGTAGCTCCCAGCCAGCGCAGCTTTAGCGTGCTGGGTGGGAGCTACTCATCGCTCCCCGGCCCGCAGCGGCTGCGTGTGACGTCACGCAGCCGCTGCGGCCCGCCCCCCGCACGGTCCGGCTACGCCTGCGTTGGCCGGACCGTTCCGCCCCCTCCCGCCCAGCGATCGCCTCTGCCTGTCAATCAGGCAGAGGCGATCGCAGCCCTGCTACGGTCTTCGGCCGTCACAACGGTGCCGGCGCAGTAGGGACCCGTTCGCTCTGCTACGACAGAAAGCAGCGAGCGAACGGGTCAGAATGACCCCCAACATCACGTTACAGCAATCGGATGTTTTAGCTCAGAGACTGTGTTTCATTTGGACTGTACATGACACAAACGGAATAGGAGTATAATGTGGAATCAGCCCAACGGGAATTATAAAGAGGAGAGGTTATGGCTTTGAGAAGCGTATGTATCAAGCCTTGGAGAGTGACAGAGTGGAGAGAGATAAAGTACAATCAGCTCGTGACATTTTCCAAAACACAGTCTGTAAAATGGCAGTCAGGAGCAGACTGGCCGGTGCGTTATCTCCAGGATTGTTTTAGGTTAGTGTCTATTATAGGGCAGAGTCTGTGTTTTATGGCAGTTAGGTGTATGTCAACAATTTATGTGTACATGTAACAGCAGTAATTATTAGCAAAGACACACGTCTGTTCTGTAGCGTCAGTGCTATATTTCAGGGTGAAGTCTGGTTCTCTTTAACAAGGATATAGAGGAGATTTATCAAATTTTGGAGAGAGATATATAAAGTGAAGAGAGATAAAGTACCAACCAATCAGCAACTGTCATTTTTCTAGTGCGTCATGTAAAATGACAGTTAGGAGCTGATTGGTTGGCATGTTACCTCACTTCACTTTATCTCTCTCCAAGATATGATCAATCTCTCCGTGATCCATAGTGCCTGTTCTGAACCTTACTTCGTGCGGTCCAGAAATCTGACCATCTCAATGGAGTCTGAAGGTGAGCCAATTCCTGGACATTATGTCCCCAGAGGTCTGGCGGTTGCTGTGCCTATGCAGCAACTTGAAACTACAAGTCCCAGCAACCCTTGCTGCCCTGGATGAGACAGCAAGAGGTCTGCGGCAGCTAATCCGCTCTAGCAATGGAGTCATGCTGTGCTACGCAGCGAGCTACCCGTGATTACAGGACTCCGGTGAGAAGTAGGAGGATTCGGAAGCTTATTTGGATTCTTAAGAACAAGCAAAAAAAGAAAAATACTGTAAAATAATAATTTTAGTAAGCTGCAAGTTTTCTTATTACCGTCACATGCAGGGTTAATGCTCCCAAAGCAACAATTATAGGAATAACAACGTTCATTTTTCCTGGCACCTTTGCCCTTTAACCTGTCTTACAGCATCTGATTAAATCACTGAATAAGTGTCGAATGTTTTCAAATTGATCCAGTAAACACAGTGGTATGTACAGTATTTGCATAGCTGAGTTATAGATGTTAAACACACAATAAAATGTTATGTTATTGACACTGTCATCTATAAAAGATGACATATTACCACTGGCGTCAAGTAACACATTACTGTACCTCCCGTATCCGCGACTGCCAAACTTCCACAAACTCCGGAGACGTGGCATTCACTAGGGTGGCATTTTGGGTCCATTCTGGGCATCTCCACTTTGGGAGGGATAACATGGCTAGAGTCGGCGTGAGGAAGGTAAAAGTTCCGCCCTGCAAGATTGGCAACCTGCAAATAAAACAGCAGAGATGAATCATATGGACTGATATCACCACTTACCCTCCTGCTGTTGGCGCAACAACAGTGTCGGTGGCTGAGATTCACAGACATCACAAAGTTCTGTGCTATGGACTAAGATGGCCAGCAATTCTCCTAGGGGATGCATACCAGTTACCACGCAGTGGGGTGTATTCAATTAAAGTCGGATCCATTCCGACATGCATTTTTCAGAATGGATCCGACAAGGGCTATTCCTGTCGGATTTGGCCATTCACTCCCGTTTGTGCTGCTGCTGTCAGCAGCTACCCGTGTGTGAGATTACAGGGAGCTGCTGGAGACGGCCACACAGCCGCATTCAGTGCCGGCTGGGGAGTGCTTCCGGGAGAGAGCTACCTGGGGGGGGCGTCAGAGAGGGGGCGTGTCTTCCAGCTTCCGCAGCTCCATCTGCCCCCGCCGGTAAGCACTCTCCCTCCCTCTCCCCGCTCCCCCGTCTCCTCATCTCAATCTGACTTTTTTAAAAGTCGGATTGAGGGTGTCGGAAATGGGGCCAAAACCTGTCAGATTTGGCCCCATTTCAGACAGAAGCACGTGGATCTGTGGCTATTCAACCGATCCACGTGTTTTCCGACAAGTCGGGAATTCCCAACTTGTTGGGGGAAAAACCAGCCTATATTGAATAGGTCGGAACCCCTTCCGACCGAAATCTCTCGGAAGCTGCCATCTTTCCAACAAGACGGCAGCTTCTGACAGCAATTGAATACACCTCAGTATGTATGACGCTACAATGCATCCCGATTGCATGCATATCAGCATTTACTAATGCCGTATGCATGGAGATATCTGCGAAGGCTCTTACTGCACATGCGTTAGACACATGCGCTACCCATCGAGTCCAAGCTCCGGAATATATCACATTCCGGCGCTCGGTGCATATGCGGTAAGGGGCCAAACCTCTGAAAATATCATTTTCTGAGGTTTTACCACATCATGAACTTGGATGCTTCCGGCCTACAAGGTAGGAAGGGACATGAAGTGAATCACGTCACCAAAGCCTTTGTTCCTCAGGGCGTTATTCAGAGCCAGACGCAAACAAAGTTGCCGGATAGTGCAAATAATAAGCACCCAAGCGGCTTGTAGCATCTGAAATGCGAAGCTGAATAGGAAATGTGCAGGCTTCCCCAACTAAGCAAGACACATTTTTTTGTGTAAGACTAGTGTGCTCTGTAGTGTTAAGAGGCCATTAGAACCCTGTGTCAGCCGTTTTAGTGCTTTTGCATAAATGGGTGTGTTTTAAAAGTTTGTGACCAATGAGATGAGACACTGTCATCATCATCATCATCAGTGTGCATCCTCATCATTTTAGTTGCAACTCATGACTATACACCCACACCACGCCCTAACAGTACTGTGGCAGAATCAGCACGCCCACTGCATACGTGTGTGTGCCCATTCTGGATATGGTCCACAGTCGTACAGTAGGTCTGGCATATACCTATTAAAACACATGAATGTGCACTAAAGGAAAAATGCAGCCTAAAAGAAGCTGCGGAATGCGTTAAAGCCCAATTATAAATAAGGCCCTCAGTGTATACTGAGGTATGATAGAGTTAAACTCTGAATAATTGTTTGTTCAAATGTATGCTGACATGTAGAAATGGGAATTTGCCCTTTGGTTCATATTCTCACATATTCTCACCCAAGATATCTATGTGCGTATTATTTGCAGGTGAAAAGATATATACAAATGTAGCAATGGAATCGTTGGATTGTTACTGTCAGCCAGGGCTGCCGGGAGAAATCCTGGGCCCCGGTACAACAACCTGCTCTGCCCCCCTGCTCCCCCTGGAGGAGATATGACCATAGCATGCTGGGGGCATGGCCACACCTCTTTGGGGGCGGGGGGTGTCTAGCATATGAGAAGCACCCACTCACAGGAGCATGGCATGCCTCCCAGCCAGGGCAGTAGAGAGCCTGGCTGGGCCCAGGTACTTTTCAGGGGGCATGGCCTAATCAAAAGGAGGCATGGACCCGGGCCCCTCCAACAGACCTGGGCCCAGGTAATTTGTACCCTCCCCCCCCCCCCCCCTCTCTAGGCGCCACTGCTCCCAGCACTTTCTCACGGACACTGAGCAAAAGCTCTTTAATATTTGCTAAGTACAGTAGAAAGGTCTAGAAATCAGTTATTTGCTTAGTAATAATTTAGGCAATGCTGCCCCCTGCTACTAATACAAGTAAAGCTTATAGTGTGTACGTGATTTTGATAACACTTTTGCCAAAAGCTCACGCATGCTCTGAATATGATATGATGAGCCGCAAAGAAGAGTATTGTTTGAACACTAATTGTGTGTGTGTTTTCACTTACTATCCAGATACAATAATCTTTTCTTTTACATATACCCTGGTTGCTTGTCAACTTGCCTATGACACTGTAATCATGCATCACACTACCTCATTTATACAAGTTTAGAGTACAACGTTTCATGGTAAGTTTCAGTGTGACAACTGGCCTCAGTGCAATGGGTGATTGTAAGGTAAAGTCTTACATTACCTGACCCCAAACAGGACCTGCAGGAGGGTACAAATCCCAGAGACAAAGAAAATAGTGCTGATCAGGTGACTCTGCGTCAGGGGGTCGTGAGTTAGGCAGAGGTCTTTAGACAGGATCAAGGGAATGGCAACAATCCCCCCCAGTGCAGTCAGGTAATGCTGTGGGATAAAGCGAGAGGAGAAATTAGTGGGGTGTAATAATCACAGAGAATAGAGTATACTGCATTCCTCTATAGATCTGGAAGCTGCTGAATGCCTCTAGTACAGGGCCTCTTAGTCCCCCTTCTCCAGTGCTTAATCCTAACCCTCACTGCCCTCTCTTGCACCGCAGTGTGTCTTTGTTCGGCATCCCGGCTGTTGGGATTCCGACGCCGGGTTGGTGCACCCATTCTGGATGGCAGTGTCGGCATTCAGAATAGGGTCAGGATTCTGACTGCTTCTCCTTCCACCCTGTTGTTTACACCCACTGCGTTACCGACCAGATGGTAACACACACTCAGTCTTTCCATGTATACAAAGAAGCATTGGCCCTCATTCCGAGTCGTTCGCTCGGTATTTTTCATCGCATCGCAGTGAAATTCCGCTTAGTGCGCATGCGCAATATTCGCACTGCGACTGCGCCAAGTATCTTTGCTATGAAGATAGTATTTTTACTCACGGCTTTTTCATCGCTCCGGCGATCGTAATGTGATTGACAGGAAATGGGTGTTACTGGGCGGAAACAGGCCGTTTTATGGGAGTGTGGCTGAAAACGCTACCGTTTCCGGAAAAAACGCAGGAGTGGCCGAAGAAACGGGGGAGTGGTTGGGCGAACGCTGGGTGTGTTTGTGACGTCAAACCAGGAACGACAAGCACTGAACTGATCGCACAGGCAGAGTAAGTGTGGAGCTACTCTAAAACTGCTAAGTAGTTTGTGAGCGCAATATTGCGAATACATCGGTCGCAATTTTAAGATGCTAAGATACACTCCCAGTAGGCGGCGGCTTAGCGTGTGTAACTCTGCTAAATTCGCCTTGCGACCGATCAACTCGGAATGAGGGCCATTGTGTGGATTTTTGAGCTTGATTCTTGAGTCGCCCACAAAGCAGCTGAAAGTGCATCCGGCCATGGAAGACCAAATATATTACCTTATGTCGATGTGAGTATCAGGAAAGCTGGATGCCTACAGGGTGCACCACCCACTGTTTCCCATCCAGAGCCATCACTATTAGTATAGGCGCTTACATCTACCCAGCCATGGCCCAACTGTGTGGAGTTTGTATATTCTCCCCTTACTTGCGTGGGTTTCCTCCGGGTACTCCGGTTTCCTCCCACAATCCAAAAATATACTGGTAGGTTAATTGGATCCCAACAAAATTAACCCTAGAGGGACTGAGTGTGTGTACATGTGATAGGGAATATAGATTGTAAGCTCCACTGGGGCAGGGACTGATGTGAATGGCCAAACATTCTCTATAAAACACTGCGGAATATGTGTGCGCTATATAAATAACGTAATAAATAAAATACCCCATACTGGGTGCAAAATATCCGTCAGACTCAGGCGTCCCTTCTCCATACACACCCCTCAAACCAGAAGTCTGTCACTCCTGTGAGATGGGTCTTTTTTGTGTGATCGCAAAGTAGCCACCCAGAAACACCCCCATTCTACGGATGGAGAGATCCGGCTTCACACAGAGCAAACTGACCGCTCCTGTAGCCTCCGTGAAGGTGCGTATTCATGGCGTGGCACGTGCGCAGTCTGCTCATAGTTGCGGGATGCATCCGCATTTGGACGTATGGCAGAATCAAGCCCTTTATTGGATTTTATTACCATCGGCGGGAGGTGAGGTTTGCCGGACTATTTTCGGCGTTTTTTAAAGGGACAATCACTTACAAGGCAAAACCATGTCCCTCTGCAAAACATCGGAGATCGGCCCGCAACCCACACCTCTTACAATCTTGGACTCCATTACATCCCGCCGCATATGTTTGTCTTCAGCAAAATCCCCCAATTACCTGGATGCCTAGAAAGATGCACAGGTACCAAGGGGGCACATCAGTCACCGTGTATGCCAGCTTGTTCCGGTCATTAGCAATGGGATGGCCTTTCTTCTCCTCCTGTCCTGGGCCGTTGGCATGGATTGAAGACTTGGTGTCGTAATGATTGGCATCTTGTATCTAGCAAGGTGAGAGAGGTCAGTGAGCTCCGGGTGCTAGACAGGAACCTGTTGCTTTTTAAGTACCTTGTGCCAGCATTGCACTTACAGTCTCTGGACCATGTTTACTCCGAAAAGGGGCCAAATACCCCACCAGCCAAGTGGGGCAACTGCAGTGCTAGCCTAGGAGGAGAAGGGCCAGCCTCTGAGACTTGCCAGAACCAGCGGCACTGTGTGACATCATCACTGCTCAGCATTACCATAATCATTCAGGGGGAACTTATCATAGCCTCGAGAACGATACAGTGCAATACCCTGACAGGTGTGATTTCGGGTTACCCGTTCCTCTTGTTTCACCAGAGAGGTGAGGAGGTTTCCTTCAAATACAGTGGCACAAATGAGTCATGACATAACAACACTTCCACCACACTCAATGTGATTTATTTTTACTCTGGAACTGGAGGCTGTTGGGCTAAAGCTGATTAGTTGCGCGCAACGTTCAATACACTGCAAACACCGAAACCCTTCAGAAACTGAAACTAGCACATCCATAACAGTTTCATAAGTATCAATATATAGCACGTGAACAAGTTACAATGGATTCAGTAAGATAACCCAACGGTCAGGAGACTGACGTCAGGATCCCCACAGCAAGAATACTGGCGGCGAGCGCAGTGCTTCCCCTTGTGGGTTCGCTGCGCACACCATGCTTCGGGCCCGGTGGCAACCTCCGGTTGCCACAGGGTTATACTCCGCTTCGGGTGGTGGCGTGGACCACCACCTGAGTGGGGATTCTGGGCGGCAGTCAGAATCCCGACCGCCAGTATTTCACCAGGTGTCGGGTTTCCGGCATCGGGATACTGACCGCCGGGAACCCGGCATTCGCCAACTTGACCCAATGGTCCGGGAGAGCAGCCATTTATAGCATCTGAAACTCATTATTTGCCGGGTACACAATTAAACGACTGGCAGTCATGCCAATGGTCAGGAGGAATTTCCTTCATCCCGAACCTTCTGGCTTTAAGCATACACATGGTGCAATAAACAATGGAATGATGCACCACCTCATACATGGGGGTATATTTACTAAACATCATGTTTGTGCCGATTTCATGGGAGATTAATCTCGATTTTTATCGGTCGTATTTTACTGCAACTTTTTGAATTCATGTACGCAAATTTACTAAGCTGCTGAGTTTTCTATGTTCATATTTTCCGATGTCCATGTGAATCGTATTGTCGGGCAGTGTTTTACGGGAGTGATTAGTAAAACACTGCCGGACATAACACATTGAAGCCCGGCTGGATCAGTGAGATCCGTGCAGGGCTTTTTTGTTTACTTGATGAGGTGTTTAAACAGTTAAAAAAGTAAAAAAAATAATTGCGTGGGGTCCCCCCTCCTATGTATAACCAGCCTCGGGCTCTTTGAGCCGGTCCTGGATGCAAAAATACAGGGGAAAAATTGCGTAGGGTCCCCCCATATTTAAACAACCAGCACCGGGCTCTGCGTCTGGTCCTAGTTCAAAAAATACGGGGGACAAAAGATGTAGGGGTCCCCCGTATTTTTCAAACCAGCACCGGGCTCCACTAGCCAGAGAGATAATGCCACAGCCGGGGGACACTTTTATATAGGTCCCTGCGGCCGTGGCATTACCCCCCCCCCAACTAGTCACCTCTGGCCGGGGTACCCTGGAGGAGTGGGGACCCCTTAAATCAAGGGGTCCCCCCTCCAGCCACCCAAGGGCCAGGGGTGAAGCCCGAGGCGGTCCACCCCATCCGTGGGCGGTGGATGGGAGGCTGATAGCCTTTGTGTAAAAAATACCCACAAGTGACCCCAATTAACTTTGTGGTTAACCGCAGACAGCAAAGTTCCCATCATAGGCTATAATGGAGGACCGCGATCCTCCATTCTAGCCGCTGCACTGAGCCCGATTGACAGGCAAGGAGCACACAGCCAATCAGGATAGCGCCATGACATGGCGCTCCCTGATTGGCTGGCGGGACCTTCAGTGACAGTAGTCACGGGGGGTCCTGGCAGTCGGGAAAAGGGATTTCATGTGTATAACATGGAACCCCTTTAGTGCGTGGGTTCGGGTTTTGTCTGTTTTTGTTTTTTTTAACCCCCTGTATTGCTACATGGACTGAAGAGGACCAAACTTCACCGGATAATAGGTGAGTATTTTGGGCATCTTTTCACAGGTCCACCGTGGATTCTACGGGACAAGGGGACCGAGGGGCTCCGTTGGATTAGAGGTAAGTATGTGTGTGTAAGTGTGCATGTATGTAAAATAAAGTTGTACTGTCACGGTGTGTGTGTTGTGTTTTATTTGGGTATTTTTTTGTAGTAGAACTACAGGTACCAGCGGGCCCGTTCTTTGCCCACATGCTGGTACT
The DNA here is from genome assembly GCF_028390025.1 of Pseudophryne corroboree. Classification (NCBI taxonomy): domain Eukaryota; kingdom Metazoa; phylum Chordata; class Amphibia; order Anura; family Myobatrachidae; genus Pseudophryne; species Pseudophryne corroboree. Next base: position 809,170,584 of record NC_086449.1, on the reverse strand, counting down.
TGTGGTTCTCCAAGTACCAGCTTGCGGGGGTGGCTTGCTGGGACTTGTAGTTCTCCTACAAAAAAATATTATATTTTTCTCTTACGTCCTAGAGGATGCTAGGGACTCCGTAAGGACCATGGGGTATAGACGGGCTCCGCAGGGGATAGGGCACCTAAAAAGAACTTTGACTATGGGTGTGCACTGGCTCCTCCCTCTGTGCCCCTCCTCCAGACCTCAGTTAGATTCTGTGCCCAGAGGAGAAAGGGTACAATGCAGAGAGCTCTCCAGAGCTTTCTGTTTTGAAGAATTTGTTAGGTTTTTTACTTTCAGGGAGTCCTGTTGGCAACAGGCTCCCTGCATCGTGGGACTGAGGAGAGAGAAGCAGAGCTGGCTTGTTGGGCACTGCTTCTAAGGCTACTGGACACCATTAGCTCCAGAGGGAGTCGGAACACAGGTCTCACCTGGGGTTCGGTCCTCCTCACAGGTGCCGAAGATAGAAGCCAGGTGAGTATGAGAAGGCAAAGAAGACATCAGGCGGCAGAAGACATCAGAACTTCATGAGGTAAGCGCGCAGCGGTATGCTGCGCGCCATTGCTCCCAGTACACACACACACAGAAGGGTGAAGGGTGCGGGGGGGGGGGGGGGGGGGCGCCCTGGGTAGCAAGTTTCCTTATTTTTTGGCAATATAAAAGCAGGATTAGGCTGTGGGACAGTAAATCCTAAAATCCCCCACCATTTTTTATATAGAATTACTGGGACCGAAGCCCGCCGTCGGGTGGGCGGGGCTTGATCCTCAGCACTAACCAGCGCCATTTTCTCCACAGAAACTGCATGAAAGATACGCTGGCTCCCTGATCTCTCCCCTGCTGAACTTCACAGGCTGGAAAAAAGAGGAGGGGGGCACTTTGGCGACGCAGTGAGTGGGAATTAAGGATATATATATATATTCTATGTAGTGATCTGGTACTCACTGGTATGGCTGGTTGTTTGGTCCGGTGCCCTTACTGTTCCTCCGCATGCAGGGGGATGTAAATAGAAGCTGTGTAGTACGGCACTCAGACGCTGGTAGATGAATTAAGTTCAAGCCCTGGATAGCTGTCCAGGGCTTGAACTTAATTCATCTACCAGCGTCTGAGTGCCGTACTACACAGCTTCTATTATATATATATATATATATATATATAGATAGATAGATAGAGAGAGAGAGAGAGAGAGAGAGAGAACAAGGTGAGAGGCACTCCGCGGTCTTGTATAAATAAACAAGCAGATACCACAAGTGGCAAAGCGACGTTTCGGATTTTACTCCTTTTTGTTGCTTGAAAAAGGAGTAAAATCCGAAACGTCGCTTTGCCACTTGTGGTATCTGCTTGTTTATTTATACAAGACCGCGGAGTGCCTCTCACCTTGTTCTCTACGTCATTTCTGGAGCTGAGCACCTGCGGCAGTTGAGTCTGGGAAAGTGGAGTGCCTGTCTTTTTCATTATATATATATATATATATATATATATATATATATAGAGATGAGCGGGTTCGGTTTCTCTGAATCCGAACCCGCCAGAACTTCATGGTTTTTTTCACGGGTCCGAGCAGACTCGGATCCTCCCGCCTTGCTCGGTTAACCCGAGCGCGCCCGAACGTCATCATGACGCTGTCGGATTCTATATAAGGAGCCGCGCGTCGCCGCCATTTTCACACGTGCATTGAGATTGATAGGGAGAGGACGTGGCTGGCGTCCTCTCCATTTAGATTATAAGAGAGAGAGATTTACTGGATCTTAGGACTAGGAGGAGTACTGTAGAAGTGTAGAGAGTGCAGAGAGTTTACTAGTGAGTGACCACCAGACAGTGCAGTTTATTTAATATATCCGTTCTCTGCCTGAAAAAAGCGATACACACAGTGACTCAGTCACATACCATATCTGTGTGCACTGCTCAGGCTCAGCCCAGTGTGCTGCATCATCTATATATATTATATATCTGTCTGACTGCTCAGCTCACACAGCTTATAATTGTGGGGGAGACTGGGGAGCACTGCAGTGCCAGTTATAGGTTATAGCAGGAGCCAGGAGTACATAATATTATATTAAAATTAAACAGTGCACACTTTTGCTGCAGGAGTGCCACTGCCAGTGTGACTGACCAGTGACCTGACCACACTGACCACCAGTATAGTTAGTAGTATACTTATATTGTGATTGCCTGAAAAAGTTAAACACTCGTCGTGTGACTTCACTTGTGTGTTGTTGTTTTTTTTATTCTATAAAAATAAAACTCATTCTGCTGACAGACAGTGTCCAGCAGGTCCGTCATTATATAATATATAATATATACCTGTCCGGCTGCAGTAGTGATATATATATATTTTTTATATCATTTATCATCCAGTCGCAGCAGACACAGTACGGTAGTTCACGGCTGTGGCTACCTCTGTGTCTGCACTCGGCAGGCAGTCCATAATTGTATACTAGTATCCATCTCCATTGTTTACCTGAGGTGCCTTTTAGTTGTGCCTATTAAAATATGGAGAACAAAAATGTTGAGGTTCCAAAATTAGGGAAAGATCAAGATCCACTTCCACCTCGTGCTGAAGCTGCTGCCACTAGTCATGGCCGAGACGATGAAATGCCAGCAACGTCGTCTGCCAAGGCCGATGCCCAATGTCATAGTACAGAGCATGTCAAATCCAAAACACCAAATATCAGAAAAAAAAAGGACTCCAAAACCTAAAATAAAATTGTCGGAGGAGAAGCGTAAACTTGCCAATATGCCATTTACGACACGGAGTGGCAAGGAACGGCTGAGGCCCTGGCCTATGTTCATGGCTAGTGGTTCAGCTTCACATGAGGATGGAAGCACTCAGCCTCTCGCTAGAAAAATGAAAAGACTCAAGCTGGCAAAAGCAGCACAGCAAAGAACTGTGCATTCTTCGAAATCCCAAATCCACAAGGAGAGTCCAATTGTGTCGGTTGCGATGCCTGACCTTCCCAACACTGGACGTGAAGAGCATGCGCCTTCCACCATTTGCACGCCCCCTGCAAGTGCTGGAAGGAGCACCCGCAGTCCAGTTCCTGATAGTCAGATTGAAGATGTCAGTGTTGAAGTACACCAGGATGAGGAGGATATGGGTGTTGCTGGCGCTGGGGAGGAAATTGACCAGGAGGATTCTGATGGTGAGGTGGTTTGTTTAAGTCAGGCACCCGGGGAGACACCTGTTGTCCGTGGGAGGAATATGGCCGTTGACATGCCAGGTGAAAATACCAAAAAAATCAGCTCTTCGGTGTGGAGGTATTTCAACAGAAATGCGGACAACAGGTGTCAAGCCGTGTGTTCCCTTTGTCAAGCTGTAATAAGTAGGGGTAAGGACGTTAACCACCTCGGAACATCCTCCCTTATACGTCACCTGCAGCGCATTCATAATAAGTCAGTGACAAGTTCAAAAACTTTGGGCGACAGCGGAAGCAGTCCACTGACCAGTAAATCCCTTCCTCTTGTAACCAAGCTCACGCAAACCACCCCACCAACTCCCTCAGTGTCAATTTCCTCCTTCCCCAGGAATGCCAATAGTCCTGCAGGCCATGTCACTGGCAATTCTGACGATTCCTCTCCTGCCTGGGATTCCTCCGATGCATCCTTGCGTGTAACGCCTACTGCTGCTGGCGCTGCTGTTGTTGCTGCTGGGAGTCGATGGTCATCCCAGAGGGGAAGTCGTAAGCCCACTTGTACTACTTCCAGTAAGCAATTGACTGTTCAACAGTCCTTTGCGAGGAAGATGAAATATCACAGCAGTCATCCTGCTGCAAAGCGGATAACTGAGGCCTTGACAACTATGTTGGTGTTAGACGTGCGTCCGGTATCCGCCGTTAGTTCACAGGGAACTAGACAATTTATTGAGGCAGTGTGCCCCCGTTACCAAATACCATCTAGGTTCCACTTCTCTAGGCAGGCGATACCGAGAATGTACACGGACGTCAGAAAAAGACTCACCAGTGTCCTAAAAAATGCAGTTGTACCCAATGTCCACTTAACCACGGACATGTGGACAAGTGGAGCAGGGCAGGGTCAGGACTATATGACTGTGACAGCCCACTGGGTAGATGTATGGACTCCCGCCGCAAGAACAGCAGCGGCGGCACCAGTAGCAGCATCTCGCAAACGCCAACTCTTTCCTAGGCAGGCTACGCTTTGTATCACCGCTTTCCAGAATACGCACACAGCTGAAAACCTCTTACGGCAACTGAGGAAGATCATCGCGGAATGGCTTACCCCAATTGGACTCTCCTGTGGATTTGTGGCATCGGACAACGCCAGCAATATTGTGTGTGCATTAAATATGGGCAAATTCCAGCACGTCCCATGTTTTGCACATACCTTGAATTTGGTGGTGCAGAATTTTTAAAAAAACGACAGGGGCGTGCAAGAGATGCTGTCGGTGGCCAGAAGAATTGCGGGACACTTTCGGCGTACAGGCACCACGTACAGAAGACTGGAGCACCACCAAAAACTACTGAACCTGCCCTGCCATCATCTGAAGCAAGAAGTGGTAACGAGGTGGAATTCAACCCTCTATATGCTTCAGAGGTTGGAGGAGCAGCAAAAGGCCATTCAAGCCTATACAATTGAGCACGATATAGTAGGTGGAATGCACCTGTCTCAAGCGCAGTGGAGAATGATTTCAACGTTGTGCAAGGTTCTGATGCCCTTTGAACTTGCCACACGTGAAGTCAGTTCAGACACTGCCAGCCTGAGTCAGGTCATTCCCCTCATCAGGCTTTTGCAGAAGAAGCTGGAGACATTGAAGGAGGAGCTAACACGGAGCGATTCCGCTAGGCATGTGGGACTTGTGGATGGAGCCCTTAATTCGATTAACAAGGATTCACGGGTGGTCAATCTGTTGAAATCAGAGCACTACATTTTGGCCACCGTGCTCGATCCTAGATTTAAAGCCTACCTTGGATCTCTCTTTCCGGCAGACACAAGTCTGCTGGGGTTGAAAGACCTGCTGGTGACAAAATTGTCAAGTCAAGCGGAACGCGACCTGTCAACATCTCCTCCTTCACATTCTCCCGCAACTGGGGGTGCGAGGAAAAGGCTCAGAATTCCGAGCCCACCCGCTGGCGGTGATGCAGGGCAGTCTGGAGCGACTGCTGATGCTGACATCTGGTCCGGACTGAAGGACCTGACAACGATTACGGACATGTCGTCTACTGTCACTGCATATGATTCTCTCAACATTGATAGAATGGTGGAGGATTATATGAGTGACCGCATCCAAGTAGGCACGTCACACAGTCCGTACTTATACTGGCAGGAAAAAGAGGCAATTTGGAGGCCCTTGCACAAACTGGCTTTATTCTACCTAAGTTGCCCTCCCACAAGTGTGTACTCCGAAAGAGTGTTTAGTGCCGCCGCTCACCTTGTCAGCAATCGGCGTACGAGGTTACATCCAGAAAATGTGGAGAAGATGATGTTCATTAAAATGAATTATAATCAATTCCTCCGCGGAGACATTGACCAGCAGCAATTGCCTCCACAAAGTACACAGGGAGCTGAGATGGTGGATTCCAGTGGGGACGAATTGATAATCTGTGAGGAGGGGGATGTACACGGTGATATATCGGAGGGTGATGATGAGGTGGACATCTTGCCTCTGTAGAGCCAGTTTGTGCAAGGAGAGATTAATTGCTTCTTTTTTGGGGGGGGTCCAAACCAACCCGTCATATCAGTCACAGTCGTGTGGCAGACCCTGTCACTGAAATGATGGGTTGGTTAAAGTGTGCATGTCCTGTTTTGTTTATACAACATAAGGGTGGGTGGGAGGGCCCAAGGACAATTCCATCTTGCACCTCTTTTTTCTTTTCTTTTTCTTTGCATCATGTGCTGATTGGGGAGGGTTTTTTGGAAGGGACATCCTGCGTGACACTGCAGTGCCACTCCTAAATGGGCCCGGTGTTTGTGTCGGCCACTAGGGTCGCTAATCTTACTCACACAGTCAGCTACCTCATTGCGCCTCTTTTTTTCTTTGCGTCATGTGCTGTTTGGGGAGGGTTTTTTGGAAGGGACATCCTGCGTGACACTGCAGTGCCACTCCTAGATGGGCCCGGTGTTTGTGTCGGCCACTAGGGTCGCTAATCTTACTCACACAGCTACCTCATTGCGCCTCTTTTTTTCTTTGCGTCATGTGCTGTTTGGGGAGGGTTTTTTGGAAGGGACATCCTGCGTGACACTGCAGTGCCACTCCTAGATGGGCCCGGTGTTTGTGTCGGCCACTAGGGTCGCTTATCTTACTCACACAGCGACCTCGGTGCAAATTTTAGGACTAAAAATAATATTGTGAGGTGTGAGGTATTCAGAATAGACTGAAAATGAGTGTAAAGTATGGTTTTTGAGGTTAATAATACTTTGGGATCAAAATGACCCCCAAATTCTATGATTTAAGCTGTTTTTTAGTGTTTTTTGAAAAAAACACCCGAATCCAAAACACACCCGAATCCGACAAAAAAAAAAAATCGGTGAGGTTTTGCCAAAACGCGTTCGAACCCAAAACACGGCCGCGGAACCGAACCCAAAACCAAAACCCGAAAAATTTCAGGCGCTCATCTCTAATATATATATAAAAAGCGCTATCTGGTCATATATATTCCAGTGTTTTTAAGTGCTGGGTGTGTACTGGCATACTCTCTCTCTGTCTCTCCTAAGGGCCTGGTTGGGGTTTTGTCCCCTTATAGGTTAATCCCTGTGTGTGTGGGGTGTCGGTACGTGTGTGTCGACATGTCTGAGGCGGAAGGCTTCTCCAAGGAGGAGGTGGAGCAAATGAGTGGTGTGTCCCCGTCGGTTGTGCCGACTCAGGATTGGATGGACATGTGGCATATGTTGAATGCAAGTGTGGCATCTTTACATAAAAGGCTTGATAAGGCTGAATTAGGGGGGACACCAGGGGGTCAATCCTCGGATTGGACCGACTCACAGGGCCCGTCGGGGTCTCAAAAGCGTCCCTTAACACAAGACACTACTACCGACACGGATTCTGATTCCAGTGTCGACTATGACGAAGTAAAATTGCACCCTAGGGCGACTAAAACCATTCAGTGTATGATTGTGGCAATAAGGGATGTGTTGCATATTGAGGATGAACCCTCGGCCCCCGACACAAGGGTACACATGTTTAAGGGAAAGAAACAGATTATTAACTTTCCCACATCTCATGAATTAAATGATTTCTTTGGAAAAGCTTGGGAGACTCCGGAAAAGAGACCGCAGATCCCCAAAAGAATTTATATGGCATACCCCTTCCCTAAACAGGACAGGGAGATTTGGGAATCACCCCCCACTGTGGACAAGGCCCTGACGCGCTTGTCCAAGAAAGTGGCGCTACCGTCTCCTGACACAGCGGCCCTTAAGGACCCTGCAGATCGCAGGCAAGAAACTACCTTAAAGTGTATTTATTCTCATACGGGTGCTGTGCTAAGACCGACAATTGCGTCGGCATGGGTGTGTAGCAATTGCAGCTTGGACAGATGAGCTGACAGATCACTTTGAAAATATGGATAAGGATACTATATTCTTAACTCTAGCCCATATAAAAGACGCAATCTTATTTATGAGGGATGCTCAAAGGGACATTGGATTGCTAGCTTCTAGGGCCAATGCCATGTCTATCTCGGCGAGAAGATCCTTATGGACTCGCCAATGGACGGGTGATGCGGATTCCAAAAAACATATGGAAGTACTACCCTATAAGGGTGATGTATTGTTTGGGGATGGGCTGACGAACCTGGTTTCCACAGCTACAGCAGGTAAATCAAATTTTTTACCATATATTCCCCAACAGCAAAAGAAAGTACCACCCTATCAGATGCAGTCCTTTTGGTCGCACAAGTCCAGAAGAGGTCGGGGATCCTCTTTCCTTGCCAGAGGTAAGGACAGAGGCAAAAGAGCACCTGCTTCGGCAGGTGCCCAGGAACAAAAGTCCTTCCCGGCTGCTCCAAAACCCACAGCATGACGCTGGGGCTCCCCTGAGAGAGTCCGCACCGGTGGGGGCACGTCTTCGACTTTTCAGTCAGGCCTGGGTCAGATCAGACCTGAATCCCTGGGTGTTGGAAATAGTTTCCCAGGGTTACAAACTGGAATTCGAGGAGGTGCCCCCGCGCCGATTTTTCAAATCGGCCCTACCAGCATCCACATCGGAAAGGGATGTAGTGTTAGCTGCAATTCAAACGCTGTGTATACAGCAAGTGATAATCAAGGTTCCCCTGCACCAGCAGGGAAGAGGTTACTACTCAACCCTATTTGTGGTCCCGAAACCGGACGGTTCGGTCAGACCTATTTTGAATCTGAAATCCCTAAACCTGTACATAAAAAGATTCAAAATGGAATCACTCAGAGCGATAATAGCCAACATGGAGGAGGGGGAGTTTATGGTGTCTCTGGACATAAAGGATGCGTACCTTCATGTCCCCATATATGCCCCCCATCAGGAATACCTGAGATTCGCTGTACAGGATTGTCATTACCAATTTCAGACGTTGCCGTTTGGACTTTCCACGGCCCCGAAGATTTTCACCAAGATAATGGCGGAAATGATGGTGGTCCTGCGCAAGCATGGAGTCACAATTATCCCATACTTGGACGATCTCTTGATAAAAGCGAGATCAAGAGAGAAATTGCTGAGCAGTGTGGCTCTCTCTCCGAGAGTGCTCCAGCAACACGGTTGGATTCTAAATCTTCCGAAGTCACAGTTGATTCCGACAACTCGACTACCGTTCCTAGGTATGATACTGGATACGGAACAAATGAAGGTCTTCCTCCCAAAAGAGAAAGCCCAGGACATCCAGAACATGGTCAGAGACCTGCTAAAACCGAAAAGGGTGTCAGTTCACCAATGCACTCGAGTTCTAGGAAAAATGGTGGCGGCCTAAGAGGCCATTCCCTTCGGAAGGTTCCATGCAAGGACTTTTCAATGGGACCTTCTGGACAAGTGGTCCGGGTCCCATCTGCACTTACATCGGAAAATAACTCTGTCCCCAGGAGCCAGAGTGTCTCTCCTGTGGTGGTTGCAAAGTGCTAACCTGCTGGAGGGTCGCAGGTTCGGAATTCAGGATTGGATCCTGGTTACCACGGACGCGAGCCTCCGAGGATGGGGAGCGGTCACACAAGGAAAAAAATTTCAGGGACTTTGGTCAGACCAGGAGTCCTTTCTACACATCAATGTGTTGGAACTCAGGGCCATTTACAACGGCCTTCGACAAGTGGAGAGTCTTATTCGAAACCTACCGGTTCTGATTCAATCAGACAATGTCACAGCAGTGGCTCATGTGAACCGCCAAGGCGGGACAAGAAGCAGAGTCGTGATGGCGGAAGCCACCAGGATTCTTCGCTGGGCGGAAAATCATGTAAGCGCTCTGTCGGCTGTCTTCAATCCGGGAGTGGACAACTGGGAAGCAGACTTCCTCAGCAGACACGATCTCCATCCAGGAGAGTGGGGACTTCATCAAGAAGTCTTTGCAGACATAACACGCCTTTGGGGAACTCCTCAAATAGACATGATGGCGTCACGCCTCAACAAAAAACTTCGGAGGTATTGTGCCAGGTCTCGGGACCCTCAGGCAGTGCCTGTAGACGCTCTAATAACACCGTGGGTGTTCAAATCGGTCTACGTGTTTCCTCCTCTTCCTCTCATCACAAAAGTGTTGAGGATCATAAGGCAAAGAAGAGTACAGACGATACTCGTTGTCCCAGACTGGCCTCGAAGGGCCTGGTACTCAGATCTACAAGAGATGCTCACAGGAGATCCCTGACCTCTTCCTCTGAGGGAAGACCTGTTGCAACAGGGGCCCTGTGTATTTCAAGACTTACCGCGGTTATGTTTGACGGCATGGCGGTTGAACGCCAAATCCTAGCGAAAAAGGAGATTCCGGAAGAGGTCATCCCTACTTTAATAAAGGCTAGGAAGGAGGGGATGGTTAAGCATTATCACCGTATCTGGCGAAAGTATGTGTCTTGGTGTGAAACCAAGAATGCACCTACGGAAGATTTTCATCTGGGTCGTTTTCTCCACTTCCTACAGACAGGAGTGGATATGGGCCTGAAATTAGGCTCTGTTAAGGTACAGATTTCGGCCCTCTCGATTTTCTTTCAGAAGGAGTTGGCTTCTCTTCCAGAAGTCCAGACGTTTGTAAAGGGAGTGCTGCACATCCAGCCTCCTTTTGTGCCTCCAGTGGCACCTCAACGTGGTGTTGCAGTTCCTAAAATCACACTGGTTTGAACCGCTTAACAAGGTTGAGTTTAAATTTTTTACTTGGAAGGTGGTCATGTTGTTGGCCTTGGCATCAGCAAGGCGAGTGTCAGAATTGGCGGCTTTGTCACACAAAAGCCCCTACTTGATTTTTCATGTGGATCGAGCTGAATTGAGGACACGTCCGCAATTTTTGCCTAATGTGGTTTCTTCATTCCATGTGAATCAACCTATTGTGGTGCCTGTGGCTACAAGTGACCTGGAGGATTCCAGATCCCTGGACGTAGTCAGGGCCTTAAAGATTTATGTAGCCAGAACGGCTAGAATTAGGAAAACAGAGGCTCTGTTTGTACTGTATGCTGCCAATAAGATTGGCGCACCTGCTTCGAAGCAGACTATTGCTTGCTGGATCTGTAATACGATTCAGCAGGCTCATTCTACGGCTGGATTGCCGGTACCAAATTCGGTTAAGGCCCATTCCACTAGGAAGGTGGGCTCTTCTTGGGCGGCTGCCCGAGGCGTCTCGGCATTACAACTTTGCCGAGCGGCGACTTGGTCGGGGTCAAACACTTTTGCTAAATTCTACAAGTTTGATACCCTGGCTGATGAGGACCTAGCGTTTGCTCAGTCGGTGCTGCAGAGTCATACGCACTCTCCCGCCCGATTGGATGCTTTGGTATAAACCCCATGGTCCTTACGGAGTCCCAGCATCCTCTAGGACGTAAGAGAAAATAAGATTTTAAACCTACCGGTAAATCTATTTCTCCTAGTCCGTAGAGGATGCTGGGCGCCCGTCCCAGTGCGAAAACTCTGCAAGACTTGTATATAGTTGTTGCTTAAATAAGGGTTATGTTACAGTTGACATCGGTCTTGGACTGTTGCTGTTATTGTTCATACGGTTAACTGGTTTTGTATGATCCAGGTTACGTGGTATGCTTGGTGTGCGCTGGTATGAATCTTGCCCTTGGATTTCTAAATCCTGCCTTGTATTGTCCATCTCCTCTGGGCACAGTTCTCTGAGGTCTGGAGGAGGGGCATAGAGGGAGGAGCCAGTGCACACCCATAGTCAAAGTTTTTTTTAGGTGCCCTATCTCCTGCCGAGCCCGTCTATACCCCATGGTCCTTACGGAGTCCCCAGCATTCTCTACGGACTAGGAGAAATAGATTTACCGGTAGGTTTAAAATCTTATTTTTACACAAAGGCTATCAGCCTCCCATCCACCGCCCACGGATGGGGGGGTACCGCCTCGGGCTTCACCCCTGGCCCTTGGGTGGCTGGAGGGGGAGACCCCTTGCTTTAAGGGGTCCCCACTCCTCCAGGGTACCCTGGCCAGTGGTGACTAGTTGGGGGGGTAATGCCACGGCCGCAGGGACCTATATAAAAGTGTCCTCCGGCTGTGGCATTATCTCCCTGGCTAGTGGAGCCCGGTGCTGGTTTGAAAAATACGGGGGATCCCTACATCTTTTGTTCCCCGTATTTTTTCAACCAGGACCGGTCGCAGAGCCCGGTGCTGGTTGTTTAACTATGGGGGGACACTACGCAATTTTTCCCCTGTATTTTTACAACCAGGACCGGCTCAAAGAGCCCGAGGCTGGTTATACATAGGAGGGAGGACCCCACGCAATTTTTTTTTTTTACATTTTTACGGAAAAAATACCCTTTCCCACAGATAAGCATGCACGGATCTCACTGAGATTTGTGCTTAGTAAATTCCCGTCTTCACACTTAGAAAAAAAATCAATATCGGACAAAATCATCACTTTAGTAAATATACCCCATGATATTTTCTGATTGGCTGTGCAGCATGGCCAACCAGAAGATATGGTGAATGATCCATGGCGGCGTGCAATCGGACATACACACACGATAGGTCGTTCCGGTTTGCCTGGAAATTACAAATGTGAACCCGGCCTAACTGTCCACCTCAGCCAACTGCGGCTGGTTCCATCAGCTTCAATGCCATGTTATCTGCTGCTGGCCTACCCCTCCTTTTCTCCTCCCATTGCCGGGCCGAGATATGAATAGTAACACATATATATGTAAATCTATGCATAGCTTTACATGTATATCTCTCTCACTTAGGACCCAGCATGGGTAGGCACACCTAGGGAATGGGTTACTAAAACAGTACCAACCAATCAGCATGTAACTGTCATGTTACAGGCTGGGTTTGAAAAATTAGGAGCCGATTGGTTGGAACTTTGTGGGAGATGTTTAAAACCTTGGAGAGAGATAAAGTACCAACCAATTAGCTCCTGTTATTCTTCAAACACAGCGTGTAACATGGCAGTTAGGAGCTGGTTGGTTGGTACTTCATCTCTTTTCAAGTTTTGATAAATCTAATTTTTCTCCCTCCAAGATTTGATAAATCTCCCCCAGTAAGTCTAATATTTACTAAATGGCAATGTTGATTCTCCCGTGCATGGGAGCAACTTTTATTTACAAGATTAGAGGCGCCGACACTGCATCCACAATACGACTCAGAAATGATCCGCAAAGAGATACCTGCGGGAAGCCAAAATATTGGGGGTGTCTGAACATAGGTGGTCATTCCGAGTTGATCGCTCGTTATTTTTTTTCCGCAAGGGAGCGATTAGTCGCTAATGCGCAATGTCCGCAGTGCGACTGCGCCAAGTAAATTTGCTATTAAGTTAAGTATTTTACTCACGGCATTACAAGGTTTTTTCTTTGTTCTGGTGATCGTAGTGTGATTGACAGGAAGTGGGTGTTTCTGGGCGGAAACTGGCCGTTTTATGGGTGTGTGCGAAAAAACGCTGCCGTTTCTGGGAAAAACGCGGGAGTGGCTGGAGAAACGGGGGAGTGTCTGGGCGAACGCTGGGAGTGTTTGTGACGTCAAACCAGGAACGAAACTGACTGAACTGATCGTAGATGCCGAGTAAGTCTCGAGCTACTCAGAAACTGCTAAGAAGTGTCTATTCGCAAATCTACTATGCTAAGATTCACTCCCAGTAGGCGGCGGCTTAGCGTGTGCAAAGCTGCTAAAAGCAGCTAGCGAGCGAACAACTCGGAATGAGGGCCATGGTCAGCACCCACAGAGCTGGCTCCTGTGCTTATATGTGTCCCAGGAGATTCCGTTCAGATCTTCCAAAAGGGGCCCAATTCATTCCTGCCAGCATCCCCACTTTAAAAACAGGATATACCCAACCCAAGCCGCAACTGTATTTGCCCAAAGCCAGGGCCATTTAAGGTCTGGTCATTGCAGACTGGTCATGCGCTTTCAGTAGCTGGGAACTGGGGATACAGTGCAAAAATTGGGACTTTTGGCCCAGGAGCTTCTAGCTATTACCAAGTCTCTATAATGGGGATAAGGTCTTTAGAGCACTGTTCACATTTAAGTCACATTAAGACATCAATAAATTATATATTGGGAATGCAAGCCAAATTACAGTATAGGCAGCGATGACAGTAACATACCAATTATTAAATCAAATGGTATATTTACAAAGAAAAAAAAAAAAATCTGTGCTGTGAGGCAGTAATGCTAACCATTACACCATCCGTACTGCCCTATATTTACACTGGTAAATTATATATATATATATATATATATATATATATATATATATATGTGTATATATATATATATATATATATATATATATATATATATATATATATATATATATATATATATATATATATATAAATATATATATATATAAAGAGATGAGCGGGTTCGGTTTCTCTGAATCCGAACCCGCACGAACTTCATGTTTTTTTTCACGGGTCCGAGCGACTCGGATCTTCCCGCCTTGCTCGGTTAACCCGAGCGCGCCCGAACGTCATCATGACGCTGTCGGATTCTCGCGAGACTCGGATTCTATATAAGGAGCCGCGCGTCGCCGCCATTTTCACACGTGCATTGAGATTGATAGGGAGAGGACGTGGCTGGCGTCCTCTCCATTTAGATTAGGAGAGAGAGAGAGAGAGAGAGAGAGATTGACCTGAGGCTGATACTGTAGAAGAGAGTGCAGAGTTTAGTGACTGACCACAGTGACCACCAGCAGTGCAGTTGTTTTATTTAATATATCCGTTCTCTGCCTGAAAAAAACGGTACACACAGTGACTCAGTCACATACCATATCTGTGTGCACTGCTCAGCCCAGTGTGCTGCATGCCTGCATCATCTATGTATATATTATATATCTGACTGTGCTCAGCTCACACAGCTTATAATTGTGGGGGGAGACTGGGGAGCACTGCAGTGCCAGTTATAGGTTATAGCAGGAGCCAGGAGTACAAGACAGTCACATACCATATCTGTGTGCACTGCTCAGCCCAGTGTGCTGCATCATCTATGTATATATATTATATATCTGACTGTGCTCAGCTCACACAGCTTATAATTGTGGGGGAGACTGGGGAGCACTGCAGTGCCAGTTATAGGTTATAGCAGGAGCCAGGAGTACAAGACAGTCACATACCATATCTGTGTGCACTGCTCAGCCCAGTGTGCTGCATCATCTATGTATATATATTATATATCTGACTGTGCTCAGCTCACACAGCTTATAATTGTGGGGGAGACTGGGGAGCACTGCAGTGCCAGTTATAGGTTATAGCAGGAGCCAGGAGTACATATTATATTAAAATTAAACAGTGCACACTTTTGCTGCAGGAGTGCCACTGCCAGTGTGACTGACCAGTGACCTGACCACACTGACCACCAGTATAGTTAGTAGTATACTATATTGTGATTGCCTGAAAAAGTTAAACACTCGTCGTGTGACTTCACTTGTGTGGTGTTTTTTTTTTAATTCTATAAAAAAACTCATTCTGCTGACAGACAGTGTCCAGCAGGTCCGTCATTATATAATATATATACCTGTCCGGCTGCAGTAGTGATATATATATATATATATATATATATATATATATATATATATATATATTTTTTATATCATTATTTATCATCCAGTCGCAGCAGACACAGTACGGTAGTTCACGGCTGTAGCTACCTCTGTGTCGGCACTCGGCAGTCCATCCATAATTGTATACCACCTACCCATGGTTTTTTTTTCTTTCTTCTTTATACATACATACTACTACATCTCTTTATCAACCAGTCTATATTAGCAGCAGACACAGTACAGTACGGTAGTTCACGGCTGTGGCTACCTCTGTGTCGGCACTCGGCAGTCCGTCCATAATTGTATACCACCTACCCGTGGTTTTTTTTCTTTCTTCATACATACATACATACTACGACATCTCTTTATCAACCAGTCTATATTAGCAGCAGACACAGTACAGTACGGTAGTTCACGGCTGTGGCTACCTCTGTGTCGGCACTCGGCAGTCCGTCCATAATTGTATACCACCTAACCGTGGTTTTTTTTTTTTCTTTCTTCTTTATACATACATACTACGACATCTCTTTATCAACCAGTCTATATTAGCAGCAGACACAGTACAGTACGGTAGTTCACGGCTGTGGCTACCTCTGTGTCAGCACTCGGCAGTCCGTCCATAATTGTATACCACCTAACCGTGGTTTTTTTTTCTTTCTTCATACATACATACTACGACATCTCTTTATCAACCAGTCTATATTAGCAGCAGACACAGTACGGTAGTTCACGGCTGTAGCTACCTCTGTGTCGGCACTCGGCAGTCCGTCCATAATTGTATACTAGTATCCATCCATCTCCATTGTTTACCTGAGGTGCCTTTTAGTTGTGCCTATTAAAATATGGAGAACAAAAATGTTGAGGTTCCAAAATTAGGGAAAGATCAAGATCCACTTCCACCTCGTGCTGAAGCTGCTGCCACTAGTCATGGCCGAGACGATGAAATGCCAGCAACGTCGTCTGCCAAGGCCGATGCCCAATGTCATAGTACAGAGCATGTCAAATCCAAAACACCAAATATCAGTAAAAAAAGGACTCCAAAACCTAAAATAAAATTGTCGGAGGAGAAGCGTAAACTTGCCAATATGCCATTTACCACACGGAGTGGCAAGGAACGGCTGAGGCCCTGGCCTATGTTCATGGCTAGTGGTTCAGCTTCACATGAGGATGGAGGCACTCAGCCTCTCGCTAGAAAAATGAAAAGACTCAAGCTGGCAAAAGCAGTAGCACCGCAAAGAACTGTGCGTTCTTCGAAATCCCAAATCCACAAGGAGAGTCCAATTGTGTCGGTTGCGATGCCTGACCTTCCCAACACTGGACGTGAAGAGCATGCGCCTTCCACCATTTGCACGCCCCCTGCAAGTGCTGGAAGGAGCACCCGCAGTCCAGTTCCTGATAGTCAGATTGAAGATGTCAGTGTTGAAGTACACCAGGATGAGGAGGATATGGGTGTTGCTGGCGCTGGGGAGGAAATTGACCAGGAGGATTCTGATGGTGAGGTGGTTTGTTTAAGTCAGGCACCCGGGGAGACACCTGTTGTCCGTGGGAGGAATATGGCCGTTGACATGCCTGGTGAAAATACAAAAAAAATCAGCTCTTCGGTGTGGAACTATTTCAACAGAAATGCGGACAACAGGTGTCAAGCCGTGTGTTCCCTTTGTCAAGCTGTAATAAGTAGGGGTAAGGACGTTAACCACCTCGGAACATCCTCCCTTATATGTCACCTGCAGCGCATTCATAATAAGTCAGTGACAAGTTCAAAAACTTTGGGTGACAGCGGAAGCAGTCCACTGACCAGTAAATCCCTTCCTCTTGTAACCAAGCTCACGCAAACCACCCCACCAACTCCCTCAGTGTCAATTTCCTCCTTCCCCAGGAATGCCAATAGTCCTGCAGGCAATGTCACTGGCAATTCTGACGAGTCCTCTCCTGCCTGGGATTCCTCCGATGCATCCTTGCGTGTAACGCCTACTGCTGCTGGCGCTGCTGTTGTTGCTGCTGGGAGTCGATGGTCATCCCAGAGGGGAAGTCGTAAGCCCACTTGTACTACTTCCAGTAAGCAATTGACTGTCCAACAGTCCTTTGCGAGGAAGATGAAATATCACAGCAGTCATCCTGCTGCAAAGCGGATAACTGAGGCCTTGACAACTATGTTGGTGTTAGACGTGCGTCCGGTATCCGCCGTTAGTTCACAGGGAACTAGACAATTTATTGAGGCAGTGTGCCCCCATTACCAAATACCATCTAGGTTCCACTTCTCTAGGCAGGCGATACCGAGAATGTACACGGACGTCAGAAAAAGACTCACCAGTGTCCTAAAAAATGCAGTTGTACCCAATGTCCACTTAACCACGGACATGTGGACAAGTGGAGCAGGGCAGGGTCAGGACTATATGACTGTGACAGCCCACTGGGTAGATGTATGGACTCCCGCCGCAAGAACAGCAGCGGCGGCACCAGTAGCAGCATCTCGCAAACGCCAACTCTTTCCTAGGCAGGCTACGCTTTGTATCACCGCTTTCCAGAATACGCACACAGCTGAAAACCTCTTACGGCAACTGAGGAAGATCATCGCGGAATGGCTTACCCCAATTGGACTCTCCTGTGGATTTGTGGCATCGGACAACGCCAGCAATATTGTGTGTGCATTAAATATGGGCAAATTCCAGCACGTCCCATGTTTTGCACATACCTTGAATTTGGTGGTGCAGAATTATTTAAAAAACGACAGGGGTGTGCAAGAGATGCTGTCGGTGGCCAGAAAAATTGCGGGACACTTTCGGCGTACAGGCACCACGTACAGAAGACTGGAGCACCACCAAAAACTACTGAACCTGCCCTGCCATCATCTGAAGCAAGAAGTGGTAACGAGGTGGAATTCAACCCTCTATATGCTTCAGAGGTTGGAGGAGCAGCAAAAGGCCATTCAAGCCTATACAATTGAGCACGATATAGGAGGTGGAATGCACCTGTCTCAAGCGCAGTGGAGAATGATTTCAACGTTGTGCAAGGTTCTGATGCCCTTTGAACTTGCCACACGTGAAGTCAGTTCAGACACTGCCAGCCTGAGTCAGGTCATTCCCCTCATCAGGCTTTTGCAGAAGAAGCTGGAGACATTGAAGGAGGAGCTAACACGGAGCGATTCCGCTAGGCATGTGGGACTTGTGGATGGAGCCCTTAATTCGCTTAACAAGGATTCACGGGTGGTCAATCTGTTGAAATCAGAGCACTACATTTTGGCCACCGTGCTCGATCCTAGATTTAAAGCCTACCTTGGATCTCTCTTTCCGGCAGACACAAGTCTGCTGGGGTTGAAAGACCTGCTGGTGAGAAAATTGTCAAGTCAAGCGGAACGCGACCTGTCAACATCTCCTCCTTCACATTCTCCCGCAACTGGGGGTGCGAGGAAAAGGCTCAGAATTCCGAGCCCACCCGCTGGCGGTGATGCAGGGCAGTCTGGAGCGACTGCTGATGCTGACATCTGGTCCGGACTGAAGGACCTGACAACGATTACGGACATGTCGTCTACTGTCACTGCATATGATTCTCTCACCATTGAAAGAATGGTGGAGGATTATATGAGTGACCGCATCCAAGTAGGCACGTCACACAGTCCATACTTATACTGGCAGGAAAAAGAGGCAATTTGGAGGCCATTGCACAAACTGGCTTTATTCTACCTAAGTTGCCCTCCCACAAGTGTGTACTCCGAAAGAGTGTTTAGTGCCGCCGCTCACCTTGTCAGCAATCGGCGTACGAGGTTACATCCAGAAAATGTGGAGAAGATGATGTTCATTAAAATGAATTATAATCAATTCCTCCGCGGAGACATTGACCAGCAGCAATTGCCTCCACAAAGTACACAGGGAGCTGAGATGGTGGATTCCAGTGGGGACGAATTGATAATCTGTGAGGAGGGGGATGTACACGGTGATATATCGGAGGGTGATGATGAGGTGGACATCTTGCCTCTGTAGAGCCAGTTTGTGCAAGGAGAGATTAATTGCTTCTTTTTTGGGGGGGGTCCAAACCAACCCGTCATATCAGTCACAGTCGTGTGGCAGACCCTGTCACTGAAATGATGGGTTGGTTAAAGTGTGCATGTCCTGTTTTGTTTATACAACATAAGGGTGGGTGGGAGGGCCCAAGGACAATTCCATCTTGCACCTCTTTTTTCTTTTATTTCTCTTTGCGTCATGTGCTGTTTGGGGAGGGTTTTTTGGAAGGGACATCCTGCGTGACACTGCAGTGCCACTCCTAAATGGGCCCGGTGTTTGTGTCGGCCACTAGGGTCGCTAATCTTACTCACACAGTCAGCTACCTCATTGCGCCTCTTTTTTTCTTTGCGTCATGTGCTGATTGGGGAGGGTTTTTTGGAAGGGACATCCTGCGTGACACTGCAGTGCCACTCCTAAATGGGCCCGGTGTTTGTGTCGGCCACTAGGGTCGCTAATCTTACTCACACAGTCAGCTACCTCATTGCGCCTCTTTTTTTCTTTGCGTCATGTGCTGATTGGGGAGGGTTTTTTGGAAGGGACATCCTGCGTGACACTGCAGTGCCACTCCTAAATGGGCCCGGTGTTTGTGTCGGCCACTAGGGTCGCTTATCTTACTCACACAGTCAGCTACCTCATTGCGCCTCTTTTTTTCTTTGCGTCATGTGCTGATTGGGGAGGGTTTTTTGGAAGGGACATCCTGCGTGACACTGCAGTGCCACTCCTAGATGGGCCAGGTGTTTGTGTCGGCCACTAGTGTCGCTTAGCTTAGTCATCCAGCGACCTTGGTGCAAATTTTAGGACTAAAAATAATATTGTGAGGTGTGAGGTATTCAGAATAGACTGAAAATGAGTGGAAATTATGGTTTTTGAGGTTAATAATAATATGGGATCAAAATGACCCCCAAATTCTATGATTTAAGCTGTTTTTTAGTGTTTTTTAAAAAAAACACCTGAATCCAAAACACACCCGAATCCGACAAAAAAAATTCGGTGAGGTTTTGCCAAAACGCGGTCGAACCCAAAACACGGCCGCGGAACCCAAAACCCGAAAAATTTCAGGCGCTCATCTCTAATATATATTATATATATATTTACCAGTGGGCGAAGCCATAAGCTAGCAAGATTGGTAGGCAGAGATAATTGGTATGAGATCTGTAATCAAGCACAGCCATGATTCATAACTAGTTTATTAACAGGGAGCACACAATACGTTTGCAAAGAGAAGCTTATGGGTACACATCCAACACAGCATCGCAGCCAGCATTATAGTGCACATGCTCACCAGTGGCGGATCTTGCCACGGGCAAGCAGGACTTTTGCCCGGAGGGCGCCGGCGCCATCCGGAGGGCGCCGCACCATGGCAAGATCCGCCACTGTGCCCCCCCCCCCCCCCCCGCTGTGAGAAGGGAACCAGACGCTACGCGTCTAGTTTCCCTTCGTGGCGCTGCCCCCCCCCCCCCTACGCTGTGAAGGGAATCAGACGCTAAGCGTCTAGTTTCCCTTCATGGAGAGGACCTTTGCCGTGCGGTGCGCGATGACGTCATCGCGCACCGCACAGCATTGTGGCACAGACGCTAGGGGTCATAATTGACCTCTAGTGCCTATGCTGTGCTATGGGAGAGACGTCATGACTGACGTCTCTCCCATAGATCCGAGGAGAAGAGCGGCGCCGGCGGAGGTCTGCAGGTCTGGAATCAGGAGCGGGGTATAGTAAGTATACTTTGTTTTTTTTATTTCCTTTCAGCGGCGCTACAAATGGGGGCGTGACTGACCACGCCCCCGTATTAAGCCACGCCCCTATGTTTTACACGGGGCGCCACAAGGACAAGAACCGGCCCTGATGCTCACTGCTTGGTGCTCTGGCAATGCACAGAATGGATGGGTGCACACTGCAGGCAGCTCTGTACTAGACCTGATAATAAGGTAATCGAAAAACAAACACAATGCCGGATGACGCATTATTACAATAAAACAGAAGTAAAATCAGTTTCACAATGAAGTTTCAGCCCTCAGAGGTTACAGTGCTGTACTTGGTTATGAATCATATCCTGGATCTTAATGGCATAGTGGCCCATAGTTTAAGAATATGGAATGAACTATCTTAAATGAATAAACTAGAGATTAGCAGGTTCGGTTCCCAGAGAACCGACCCCCCACCCCCCGAACTTCACGTTCCCGCCAGACTCGGAAACCAGAACGAGGCAAAACGTCATCATCCCGCTGTCGGATTCTCGCGGGTTTTGGATTCCTTATAAACAGCCGCGCGTCACCGCCATTTTCCCTATGGACTTGGAGAGTGAGGGAGACAGACCGCTGTCTCTCTCTGTGGGTGGTGGTGTTGGGTGGGGGGCAGTATATGATTTCTCGGGCCCTGTCTTGTATGCTGTAAAAATACAGGGGTGCTGTTAAAATAAAAGTACACGGGGACTTCCGGTGGGCGGACCCTCTGCTGGCCGCATTTTAAAGGAGCTCTCCATTCCCTGCTGCCCCGAGCGATATCTGAGGAGTTAAATACCGGGACCTGCGCCCCAAATTCACACCAGGGGCCAGCGGAGATAGTAGTGGGCAAGAGTATACCATCTCCCCGGCTCCCCTCCACCTCTATCCCCGAAGTCCGAGCGCCAGCTGTGGCGCCTGCTGCCCGCGGCCACCATATTGGAAGTGGCAGGGCGCCTTGACCCTCACCCTCCTGGCCTGGCTCTCTGCCTGAGACGGCCGTTGCTAACGGCCCCACCTGGCTCTCTGTCCCCCCAAGCTTCGTGCCGCTGACGCTGGCGGCGAAGAGCGCTGCTGAGTGCCCGCCTGGGGTGAAGCCGCGGCCTGGAGACGGGTGAGTGCGCCACACCAGGCCCCCCCCCTGCTACCTCCACTAACCAAGGGCCAGACCCGCGCACGCCATACTGCACCTTCGCGGCTTGAAGCCAATAGACACCTGGGGTCAGCCGTTACAAGAAGTGACATTGGGCCAGTCTCCACCCACCGGCCTGTCCCGCTTGGTGCCATAGTGATCCCTGGAATAACGGGCTCTCTCTTCCTGTGCACCCCAGTTACAGTCAGGCCCTGTTTCTTGGCCCAGACATCATGAGCCCCAGGTGCCAGTGACTCCTGCACTCCACAACAGCAAGAGTGGCGGACCGTATCTCTGCCAGCTTAGTCCAGTACAGTGGGTCAGGAATTGTACCGCCAACCTGACTCTGACATCTCTTACCTGAACCCCTGACCACGGGCTGCCTTATACAGATCTTGCCATAAGCTGTTACTACCTGGAAACGGGTCGTGGTGACCTAATACATCAATAGCAGTGGTTGCGCACCTATATTTACTCCCTGCAGGGCAGGATATTTGATATAACCTACTTTCTCACCGTAACGTGCCACTACTACGCTTATATGTATAAATACGTGGCTAAACCTCAAAGAGGGGGGACGTGGTTCTGCACCGGCAAAAACTAAAGACACCAGGGCATCTGCCTCAGCCTCTATTAATTCACCGCCCTCATCCCCTAATGCCAACGTCTTGGATGGCGTACCAGATCCTACTAGATATGGACGCAGTAGCCAGAGCACAGGAAATCTCTGACATACTCTGACATATATCCCTGCTGCCACTCTCTCTCTCTATGTCCCTGCTGCCACTCTCTCTATGTCCATGCTGCCACTCTCTCTATGTCCCTGCTGCCACTCTCTCTCTCTATGTCCCTGCTGCCACTCTCTCTCTCTGTGTCCCTGCTGCCACTCTCTCTCTCTCTCTGTGTCCCTGCTGCCACTCTCTCTATGTCCCTGCTGCCACTCTCTCTATGTCCCTGCTGCCACTCTCTCTATGTCCCTGCTGCCACTCTCTCTCTCTGTGTCCCTGCTGCCACTCTCTCTCTCTCTGTGTCCCTGCTGCCACTCTCTCTATGTCCCTGCTGCCACTCTCTCTCTGTCCCTGCTGCCACTCTCTCTCTCTCTCTCTCTCTGCCCCTACTACCATTCTCTCTCTATGTCCCTGCTGCCACTCTCTCTCTATATATCCCTGCTGCCACTCTCTCTCTCTATGTCCCTGCTGCCACTCTCTCTATGTCCCTGCTGCCACTCTCTCTATGTCCCTGCTGCCACTCTCTCTATGTCCCTGCTGCCACTCTCTCTCTCTGTGTCCCTGCTGCCACTCTCTCTATGTCCCTGCTGCCATTCTCTCTATGTCCCTGCTGCCACTCTCTCTGTCCCTACTGCCACTCTCTCTCTGTCCCTACTGCCACTCTCTCTCTGTCCCTACTGCCACTCTCTCTCTCTCTGTCCCTGCTGCCACGCTCACTCTCTCTCTGCCCCTGCTGCCACTCTCACTCTCTCTATGTCCCTGCTGCCACTCTCTCTCTGCTGCCACTCTGTGTACCTGCTGCCACTCTCTATGTCCCTGCTGCCACTCTCTCTCTCTTTGTCCCTGCTGCCACTCTCTATATGTGTCCCTGCTGTTTCTCTCTGTCCCTGCTGTCTCTTTCTGTCCGTGCTGTTGCTCTCCATCTCTGTGTCCCTGCTGCCACTCTCTCTCTCTATGTCCCTGCTGCCACTCTCTCTCTCTGTGTCCCTGCTGCCACTCTCTCTCTCTCTGTGTCCCTGCTGCCACTCTATGTCCCTGCTGCCACTCTCTCTCTGTCCCTGCTGCCACTCTCTCTCTGTCCCTGCTGCCACTCTCTCTCTCTGTCCCTGCTGCCTCTCTGTCCCTGCTGCCACTCTCTCTCTCTCTCTCTCTCTCTGCCCCTGCTGCCACTCTCTCTGCTGCCACTCTGTGTACCTGCTGCCACTCTCTCTATGTCCCTGCTGCCACTCTCTCTCTCTTTGTCCCTGCTGCCACTCTCTATATGTGTCCCTGCTGTTTCTCTCTGTCCCTGCTGTCTTTCTGTCCGTGCTGTTGCTCTCCATCTCTGTGTCCCTGCTGCCACTCTCTCTATGTCCCTGCTGCCACTCTCTCTCTATGTCCCTGCTGCCACTCTCTCTCTATGTCCCTGCTGCCACTCTCTCTCTATGTCCCTGCTGCCACTCTCTCTCTATGTCCCTGCTGCCACTCTCTCTCTATGTCCCTGCTGCCACTCTCTCTCTATGTCCCTGCTGCCACTCTCTCTCTATGTCCCTGCTGCCACTCTCTGTCCCTGCTGCCACTCTCTGTCCCTGCTGCCACTCTCTCTCTCTGTCCCTACTGCCACTCACTCTCTGTCCCTACTGCCACTCTCTCTCTGTCCCTGCTGCCACTCTCTCTCTGTCCCTGCTGCCTCTCTCTCTCTGTCCCTGCTGCCTCTCTCTCTCTCTCTCTCTCTCTCTCTCTGCCCCTACTACCATTCTCTCTCTATGTCCCTGCTGCCACTCTCTCTCTATATATCCCTGCTGCCACTCTCTCTCTCTATGTCCCTGCTGCCACTCTCTCTATGTCCATGCTGCCACTCTCTCTATGTCCCTGCTGCCACTCTCTCTATGTCCCTGCTGCCACTCTATCTATGTCCCTGCTGCCACTCTCTCTCTCTGTGTCCCTGCTGCCACTCTCTCTATGTCCCTGCTGCCATTCTCTCTATGTCCCTGCTGCCACTCTCTCTGTCCCTACTGCCACTCTCTCTCTGTCCCTACTGCCACTCTCTCTCTGTCCCTACTGCCACTCTCTCTCTCTCTCTGTCCCTGCTGCCACGCTCACTCTCTCTCTGCCCCTGCTGCCACTCTCACTCTCTCTATGTCCCTGCTGCCACTCTCTCTCTGCTGCCACTCTGTGTACCTGCTGCCACTCTCTCTATGTCCCTGCTGCCACTCTCTCTCTCTATGTCCATGCTGCCACTCTCTCTATGTCCCTGCTGCCACTCTCTCTCTGCTGCCACTCTGTGTACCTGCTGCCACTCTCTCTATGTCCCTGCTGCCACTCTCTCTCTCTATTTCCCTGCTGCCACTCTCTCTATGTCCCTGCTGCCACTCTGTCCCTGCTGCCACTCTCTCTCTCTGTCCCTACTGCCACTCACTCTCTGTCCCTACTGCCACTCTCTCTCTGTCCCTGCTGCCACTCTCTCTCTGTCCCTGCTGCCACTCTCTCTCTCTCTCTCTCTCTCTCTCTCTGCCCCTACTACCATTCTCTCTCTATGTCCCTGCTGCCACTCTCTCTCTATATATCCCTGCTGCCACTCTCTCTATGTCCCTGCTGCCACTCTCTCTATGTCCATGCTGCCACTCTCTCTATGTCCCTGCTGCCACTCACTCTATGTCCCTGCTGCCACTCTATGTCCCTGCTGCCACTCTCTCTCTCTGTGTCCCTGCTGCCACTCTCTCTATGTCCCTGCTGCCATTCTCTCTATGTCCCTGCTGCCACTCTCTCTGTCCCTACTGCCACTCTCTCTGTCCCTACTGCCACTCTCTCTCTGTCCCTACTGCCACTCTCTCTCTCTCTGTCCCTGCTGCCACGCTCACTCTCTCTCTGCCCCTGCTGCCACTCTCACTCTCTCTATGTCCCTGCTGCCACTCTCTCTCTGCTGCCACTCTGTGTACCTGCTGCCACTCTCTCTATGTCCCTGCTGCCACTCTCTCTCTCTTTGTCCCTGCTGCCACTCTCTATATGTGTCCCTGCTGTTTCTCTCTGTCCCTGCTGTCTCTTTCTGTCCGTGCTGTTGCTCTCCATCTCTGTGTCCCTGCTGCCACTCTCTCTATGTCCCTGCTGCCACTCTCTCTATGTCCCTGCTGCCACTCTCTCTCTGCTGCCACTCTGTGTACCTGCTGCCACTCTCTCTATGTCCCTGCTGCCACTCTCTCTCTCTTTGTCCCTGCTGCTACTCTCTATATGTGTCCCTGCTGTTTCTCTCTGTCCCTGCTGTCTTTCTGTCCGTGCTGTTGCTCTCCATCTCTGTGTCCCTGCTGCCACTCTCTCTCTATGTCCCTGCTGCCACTCTCTCTCTATGTCCCTGCTGCCACTCTCTCTCTATGTCCCTGCTGCCACTCTCTCTCTATGTCCCTGCTGCCACTCTCTCTCTATGTCCCTGCTGCCACTCTCTCTCTATGTCCCTGCTGCCACTCTCTCTCTATGTCCCTGCTGCCACTCTCTCTCTATGTCCCTGCTGCCACTCTCTGTCCCTGCTGCCACTCTCTGTCCCTGCTGCCACTCTCTGTCCCTGCTGCCACTCTCTCTCTCTCTGTCCCTACTGCCACTCACTCTCTGTCCCTGCTGCCACTCTCTCTCTGTTCCTGCTGCCACTCTCTCTCTCTCTCTCTCTCTCTCTGCCCCTACTACCATTCTCTCTCTATGTCCCTGCTGCCACTCTCTCTCTATGTCCCTGCTGCCACTCTCTCTCTATGTCCCTGCTGCCACTCTCTCTCTCTGTCCCTGCTGCCACTCTCTGTCCCTGCTGCCACTCTCTGTCCCTGCTGCCACTCTCTCTCTCTCTGTCCCTACTGCCACTCACTCTCTGTCCCTGCTGCCACTCTCTCTCTGTTCCTGCTGCCACTCTCTCTCTCTCTCTCTCTCTCTCTCTGCCCCTACTACCATTCTCTCTCTATGTCCCTGCTGCCACTCTCTATATATCCCTGCTGCCACTCTCTCTCTCTCTATGTCCCTGCTGCCACTCTCTCTATGTCCCTGCTGCCACTCTCTCTATGTCCCTGCTGCCACTCTCTCTATGTCCCTGCTGCCACTCTCTCTATGTCCCTGCTGCCACTCTCTCTATGTCCCTGCTGCCACTCTCTCTATGTCCCTGCTGCCACTCTCTCTATGTCCCTGCTGCCACTCTCTCTATGTCCCTGCTGCCACTCTCTCTCTCTGTGTCCCTGCTGCCACTCTCTCTATGTCCCTGCTGCCATTCTCTCTATGTCCCTGCTGCCACTCTCTCTGTCCCTACTGCCACTCTCTCTCTGTCCCTACTGCCACTCTCTCTCTGTCCCTACTGCCACTCTCTCTCTCTCTCTGTCCCTGCTGCCACGCTCACTCTCTCTCTGCCCCTGCTGCCACTCTCACTCTCTCTATGTCCCTGCTGCCACTCTCTCTCTGCTGCCACTCTGTGTACCTGCTGCCACTCTCTCTATGTCCCTGCTGCCACTCTCTCTCTCTTTGTCCCTGCTGCCACTCTCTATATGTGTCCCTGCTGTTTCTCTCTATGTCCCTGCTGTCTCTTTCTGTCCGTGCTGTTGCTCTCCATCTCTGTGTCCCTGCTGCCACTCTCTCTATGTCCCTGCTGCCACTCTCTCTATGTCCCTGCTGCCACTCTCTCTCTGCTGCCACTCTGTGTACCTGCTGCCACTCTCTCTATGTCCCTGCTGCCACTCTCTCTCTCTTTGTCCCTGCTGCCACTCTCTATATGTGTCCCTGCTGTTTCTCTCTGTCCCTGCTGTCTTTCTGTCCGTGCTGTTGCTCTCCATCTCTGTGTCCCTGCTGCCACTCTCTCTATGTCCCTGCTGCCACTCTCTCTATGTCCCTGCTGCCACTCTCTCTCTATGTCCCTGCTGCCACTCTCTCTCTATGTCCCTGCTGCCACTCTCTCTCTATGTCCCTGCTGCCACTCTCTCTCTATGTCCCTGCTGCCACTCTCTCTCTATGTCCCTGCTGCCACTCTCTGTCCCTGCTGCCACTCTCTGTCCCTGCTGCCACTCTCTCTCTCTGTCCCTGCTGCCACTCTCTCTCTGTTCCTGCTGCCACTCTCTCTCTGTCCCTGCTGCCACTCTCTCTCTCTCTCTCTCTGCCCCTACTACCATTCTCTCTCTATGTCCCTGCTGCCACTCTCTCTATATATCCCTGCTGCCACTCTCTCTCTCTATGTCCCTGCTGCCACTCTCTCTATGTCCATGCTGCCACTCTCTCTATGTCCCTGCTGCCACTCTCTCTATGTCCCTGCTGCCACTCTCTCTATGTCCCTGCTGCCACTCTCTCTATGTCCCTGCTGCCACTCTCTCTCTCTGTGTCCCTGCTGCCACTCTCTCTCTCTGTGTCCCTGCTGCCACTCTCTCTATGTCCCTGCTGCCATTCTCTCTATGTCCCTACTGCCACTCTCTCTGTCCCTACTGCCACTCTCTCTCTGTCCCTACTGCCACTCTCTCTCTGTCCCTACTGCCACTCTCTCTCTCTCTCTCTGTCCCTGCTGCCACGCTCACTCTCTCTCTGCCCCTGCTGCCACTCTCACTCTCTCTATGTCCCTGCTGCCACTCTCTCTCTGCTGCCACTCTGTGTACCTGCTGCCACTCTCTCTATGTCCCTGCTGCCACTCTCTCTCTCTTTGTCCCTGCTGCCACTCTCTATATGTGTCCCTGCTGTTTCTCTCTGTCCCTGCTGTCTCTTTCTGTCCGTGCTGTTGCTCTCCATCTCTGTGTCCCTGCTGCCACTCTCTCTATGTCCCTGCTGCCACTCTCTCTATGTCCCTGCTGCCACTCTCTCTCTATGTCCCTGCTGCCACTCTCTCTCTATGTCCCTGCTGCCACTCTCTCTATGTCCTTGCTGCCACTCTCTGTCCCTGCTGCCACTCTCTCTGTCCCTACTGCCACTCACTCTCTGTCCCTACTGCCACTCACTCTCTGTCCCTACTGCCACTCACTCTCTGTCCCTACTGCCACTCTCTCTCTCTCTGTCCCTGCTGCCACTCTCACTCTCTCTCTGTCCCTGCTGCCACTCTCTCTCTGTCCCTGCTGCCACTCTCTCTGTCCCTGCTGCCACTCTCTCTCTCTCTCTCTCTCTCTGCCCCTGCTGCCACTCTCTCTCTGCTGCCACTCTGTGTACCTGCTGCCACTCTCTCTATGTCCCTGCTGCCACTCTCTCTCTCTTTGTCCCTGCTGCCACTCTCTATATGTGTCCCTGCTGTTTCTCTCTGTCCCTGCTGTCTTTCTGTCCGTGCTGTTGCTCTCCATCTCTGTGTCCCTGCTGCCACTCTCTCTATGTCCCTGCTGCCACTCTCTCTCTATGTCCCTGCTGCCACTCTCTCTCTATGTCCCTGCTGCCACTCTCTCTCTATGTCCCTGCTGCCACTCTCTCTCTATGTCCCTGCTGCCACTCTCTCTCTATGTCCCTGCTGCCACTCTCTCTCTATGTCCCTGCTGCCACTCTCTCTCTATGTCCCTGCTGCCACTCTCTCTATGTCCCTGCTGCCACTCTCTGTCCCTGCTGCCACTCTCTCTCTCTGTGTCCCTACTGCCACTCACTCTGTCCCTACTGCCACTCTCTCTCTGTTCCTGCTGCCACTCTCTCTCTGTCCCTGCTGCCACTCTCTCTCTCTCTCTCTCTCTCTCTCTGCCCCTACTACCATTCTCTCTCTATGTCCCTGCTGCCACTCTCTCTCTATATATCCCTGCTGCCACTCTCTCTCTCTATGTCCATGCTGCCACTCTCTCTATGTCCCTGCTGCCACTCTCTCTATGTCCCTGCTGCCACTCTCTCTATGTCCCTGCTGCCACGCTCTCTCTCTGTGTCCCTGCTGCCACTCTCTCTCTCTGTGTCCCTGCTGCCACTCTCTCTATGTCCCTGCTGCCATTCTCTCTATGTCCCTACTGCCACTCTCTCTCTGTCCCTACTGCCACTCTCTCTCTGTCCCTACTGCCACTCTCTCTCTCTCTGTCCCTACTGCCACGCTCACTCTCTCTCTGCCCCTGCTGCCACTCTCACTCTCTCTATGTCCCTGCTGCCACTCTCTCTCTGCTGCCACTGTGTACCTGCTGCCACTCTCTCTATGTCCCTGCTGCCACTCTCTCTCTCTTTGTCCCTGCTGCCACTCTCTATATGTGTCCCTGCTGTTTCTCTCTATGTCCCTGCTGTCTCTTTCTGTCCGTGCTGTTGCTCTCCATCTCTGTGTCCCTGCTGCCACTCTCTCTATGTCCCTGCTGCCACTCTCTCTATGTCCCTGCTGCCACTCTCTCTCTGCTGCCACTCTGTGTACCTGCTGCCACTCTCTCTATGTCCCTGCTGCCACTCTCTCTCTCTTTGTCCCTGCTGCCACTCTCTATATGTGTCCCTGCTGTTTCTCTCTGTCCCTGCTGTCTCTTTCTGTCCGTGCTGTTGCTCTCCATCTCTGTGTCCCTGCTGCCACTCTCTCTATGTCCCTGCTGCCACTCTCTCTATGTCCCTGCTGCCACTCTCTCTCTATGTCCCTGCTGCCACTCTCTCTCTATGTCCCTGCTGCCACTCTCTCTCTATGTCCCTGCTGCCACTCTCTCTATGTCCCTGCTGCCACTCTCTGTCCCTGCTGCCACTCACTCTCTGTCCCTACTGCCACTCACTCTCTGTCCCTACTGCCACTCACTCTCTGTCCCTACTGCCACTCTCTCTCTGTTCCTGCTGCCACTCTCACTCTCTGCCCCTGCTGCCACTCTCACTCTCTGCCCCTGCTGCCACTCTCACTCTCTGCCCCTGCTGACACTCACTCTCTCTATGTCGCTGCTGCCACTCTCTCTCTCTCTCTCTCTCTCTGCTGGCACTCTGTGTCCCTGCTGCCACTCTCTATATGTCCCTGCTGCCACTCTCTCTGTGTCCCTGCTGCCACTCTCTCTCTGTGTCCCTGCTGCCACTAACACTCTCTCTCTCTGCCCCTGCTGCCACTCTCTCTCTCACTCTGTGTCCCTGCTGCCACTCTCTCTCACACTCTGTGTCCCTGCTGCCACTCTCTCTCTGTGTCCCTGCTGCCACTAACAATCTCTCTCTCTCTCTGCCCCTGCTGCCACTCTCTCTCTGTCCCTGCTGCCACTCTCTCTCTATGTCCCTGCTGCCACTCTCTCTCTATGTCCCTGCTGCCACTCTCTCTCTATGTCCCTGCTGCCACTCTCACTCTCTATGTCGCTGCTGCCACTCTCTCTCTCTCTCTGCTGGCACTCTGTGTCCCTGCTGCCACTCTCTATATGTCCCTGCTGCCACTCTCTCTGTGTCCCTGCTGCCACTCTCTCTCTCACTCTGTGTCCCTGCTGCCACTCTCTCTCACACTCTGTGTCCCTGCTGCCACTCTCTCTGTGTCCCTGCTGCCACTAACAATCTCTCTCTCTGTCCCTGCTGCCACTCTCTCTCTATGTCCCTGCTGCCACTCTCTCTCTCTATGTCCCTGCTGCCACTCTCTCTATGTCCCTGCTGCCACTCTCTCTCTCTATGTCCCTGCTGCCACTCTCTCTCTATGTCCCTGCTGCCACTCACTCTCTATGTCGCTGCTGCCACTCTCACTCTCTATGTCGCTGCTGCCACTCTCTCTCTCTCTCTCTCTCTCTGCTGGCACTCTGTGTCCCTGCTGCCACTCTCTATATGTCCCTGCTGCCACTCTCTCTGTGTCCCTGCTGCCACTCTCTCTCTCACTCTGTGTCCCTGCTGCCACTCTCTCTCACACTCTGTGTCCCTGCTGCCACTCTCTCTCTGTGTCCCTGCTGCCACTAACAATCTCTCTCTGTCCCTGCTGCCACTCTCTCTCTATGTCCCTGCTGCCACTCTCTCTCTCTATGTCCCTGCTGCCACTCTCTCTATGTCCCTGCTGCCACTCTCTCTATGTCCCTGCTGCCACTCTCTCTCTCTATGTCCCTGCTGCCACTCTCTCTCTATGTCCCTGCTGCCACTCTCTCTCTCTATGTCCCTGCTGCCACTCTCTCTCTCTATGTCCCTGCTGCCACTCTCTCTCTCTATGTCCCTGCTGCCACTCTCTCTCTATGTCCCTGCTGCCACTCTCTCTCTCTATGTCCCTGCTGCCACTCTCTCTCTCTATGTCCCTGCTGCCACTCTCTCTCTCTCTATGTCCCTGCTGCCACTCTCTCTCTATGTCCCTGATGCCACTCTCTCTGTGTGTGTCCCTGCTGCCACTCTCTCTGTGTATGTCCCTGCTGCCACTCTCTCTCTCTATGTCCCTGCTGCCACTCTCTCTCTCTATGTCCCTGCTGCCACTCTCTCTCTCTATGTCCCTGCTGCCACTCTCTCTATGGGGGTAATTAAGACCTGATCGTAGCAGCAAATTTGTTAGCAGTTGGGCAAAACTATGTGCACTGCAGGTGGGGCAGATATAACATGTGCAGAGAGAGTTAGATTTGGGTGGGGTGTGTCCAAACTGAAATCTAAATTGCAGTGTAAAAATAAAGCAGCCAGTATTTACCCTGCACAGAAACAAAATAACCCACCCAAATCTAACTCTCTCTGCAAATGTTATATTTGCCCCCCCTGCAGTGCTCATGGTTTTGCCCAACTGCTAACAAATTTGCTGCTACAATCAGGTCTGATATACCCCCTATGTCCCTGCTGCCACTCTCTCTATCTATGTCCCTGCTGCCACTCTCTATGTGGCCCATTTATTAAACAGTATTTGCGGGTATTTTCAGGAGTTAGCTGCAAATACTTTGTATCCCTGCAATGTATGAAGAAGGGACCGATACCTGCTGCTATCCCTCCATTGCCACCCGCAGTCGAATCCCACGTATGTTTCTATGGGGGATGCGATACTGCCCAATGTATCAATATAGGGAATGGGTGAGTGACATGTGCACGGCATCTATTCACAATGTAGGGAAGCCACTACATTAGTCACACCCCACGGCATTCATCACAACTCCTGTGGCGGCACATAATAGGCCCATCATAAATTTCAGCTCCAGGCCCATGTGTACCTTAATCTGGCACTGATCACACGTACTTTAACCGATTTCCAGGCATGGAAACACCTGCCCCTCTCTTATTTAGGACGATGCCAGCTAATCAGAATGATCTCCTTCCCGAGATTGTTGTACCCCATTCAAATGCTGCCTTTATTAATATCGCAAGCAGACATAAAGACTCTAAATAAGGCTTTTAGTGAATTTATATGGGCACATAAAAAACCTAGAATCTCACTATTTAAACTGAGCCAATCGCAAAAATTGGGGGGGGGTTAATCTACCTTCCATTAGAAGTTACATGCTGGCTGCGAACTACCGTTACGCTGTTGATTGGATACACGAGACGGAGACCTTCGCTAATACTGGCCTGGAACAGGCTTTCTGTCCTGAGCTTTCTCTTGTCAGCTTATTGCATATGCGTCCATCGGCCTTTACTCACCTGGTCAAAAGCAATATATTGCTGACCTCGACTTGCACGGCTTGGGGGGCAGACACGCTCCAGGATGGGTATCTCCAGCTGTATCACAACTTTCCTTCCCTGGCACATAACCCAGACTTTCGGGGAACTGCTGAACGCACCACACTGACCGCCCTGTCGGACCGAGGCACCAGGTTGCTTTACCAGCTGATATGTAGAGACACTTGAAAGGGGTTTTTTTGCAAAGAGGCAAAAAATAGACTGATTCTGTGTCTCTCTGGGGCACACTTTGTATACAGTAGATTGTTGATAGGATTAGAATATTTAGTAATTGTGTATGCAAGAATAAAACTTAACTTTTAATAATTGTCAGACGAAAAAAGACAGACAAAATGCATAAATCATGCTGTATATATCAGCAAGTGGAGAAAGAATTGACTACATAGGAGAGGAATGGGTTAAACATCCTGTGAGGGGTGTACCCAGCTGTGAGGTAGTACAGCCTTAGGAAAAGGGGGAGGGTAAGGTATATATAGACTGCAGTGGCCATTTTGGGCCTCTTTGCTGTTGGAATTTCTTTGGGGTGAGTTCTGCTAGCAGATTGTTTCACCCCTTTTTACATTTCGTGCACTGTTGTTTGAACGAATCATTATGACCTCCAGCCGCCCACGCCGATCAGCGGGCGCCCCAGCCCGTTACCAGGCCAGCGAGGCTGAGCCCGGGGCGGGACGTCCGGCGCGGGGGAGGCCGTGTCTGCGCTTGGGGCTGCTTCAGGGTCGTTGGGTGCAGGGCGCCGGACGCGCTCATCTGGCGACCCTGCGGTCGCGAGTGTGGCTGCTGGCGGCCGCGGCGGGCGGCACGTGGCGGTCCGGAGGTCTGGCATCCTGGAGAGAGGGGACCAACGGTCCTCACCTCCGGGGTCAGTTGGGGGCGTCGGGACGGTGGTAGCCCGCGCTGGCGCGCCTCGCTGGAACGCCGCTCGGCACCCGTCTCGGTTACACCCAGCCAGTCCCCCCTGCCAGGGCCGCTTTCAAGGTCCACACGGCGGGGGAGAGCTGGGCGCGCAGCAGAGGTGACGGCGATCCGGCCTGGGCCCGTCGGTGTGCCCAGGGTGGGATCGTCGGGTGGGAGTGCACAACAGGAGGCCGCATCGGCAGCGGGGGACGCCAGGACGGGAAGCGGTGGGGCGCGCGCACCAACGCGCGGCTCCGGCGGCGTCGCTCGCACACGTGTGCGCGCAGCGACGCCGCATCGTTCAATGTCCCCTCAGCCCTCCTCGCTGCGGAGTATTTCCGGCGGGGCAAGGAGTGCAAATAGGCCTGGTGGTGATCAACCAGGTTTGCGGGGTCTGTCCGCCAGCAGTGCAGAAAGGATGGGCAGCACGGCACCGCGGCCGTCACATGAGGCACAGAGCAGGGCCTCCCGGGCGGGACGTGGCGGCTCATCCAGCACTTCCGGGGTACCTGGGCGGGCGGGCACGGCAGGTAGGGGGGGGTTTAGGTCCGGGGCGAGGAACCCGGTCAATACGGACCTTTCCCAGCAGGGCCGACCGATTTGTGGTCCTGATGGGTCATGGCTTCCCGTGCCCAGCAGCGGGTCCACACGGCGCGTTCCGCCCGCTCGGCAACCAGCAGGGGACGCTCCGTCGCCAGGGGGTGCAGATATAACTCAGGACGCGTTCGCTACGGCCCTCGCCACGGTGGTGGCAGCTTTGGGCCCGCTCTCAGCGGCCCCCCGACCGCGAGGTCGGGTCAGGGGGGTTTCCTAGCAGATCGGGCGCGGGTGCGGGCTCTGCCGCGCAGAGGGTAGCGCGTGCGTGCCGTGAGCTTGGTGCGGCCGCGGCTCAGCTGCAGCAGCAGCCACGGCGGGGTGAGAATGTGCGTTCATCCAGCACGCCATCGCCTGGTAGGGCTGGGCGCTCGCCACTGTGTGTCTCTGGGTCCTCTTCCCCCTTTTTGCCCGCAGTTGATCTGAATGATACGGAAGAAGCGGAATCGGAAGTTGAGGACGTTTCGTACATCGCCCCGGATGAATCTGGATCCGATCATTCTACGGCTTCAGGTGAGGCGGAGCAGTCTGTGTCGGTCGCGAGTACTCCCTCAAGTTCTCGCAGCTCGTCCCCTTCGTCCTCTTCTTCCTCTTCTTCCTCCTCCTCCCTTTCCTCGGCGGTGTCCGACATAAGTAGCACGGCTAAGGCGAGGAAGAGGGCGATTAAATACGCCAAAAAGGCGGCCGGGAGGCAGGAGAGGCATAAGAGGCGAAGGCGGGTTAGCAAAGAATCTCGCAAGGCTAGGAAGCGACGCGACTTGCCAGGTGTGGTTCGCTGCGAATATACCGCTGTCATGCGAGGGCTCAGGGATAGCTGCAGCAAAAGCATTCGTAAGGGGGACTACGTGGATATCTTCGTCTTGACGAAGGGCGCGAAGAAGGAGTTCAAGGCAGCTACCGCTAAGAAGGGCATAGGGGCCGAGGCATTTCGCACGTTCGATAACTGGCTGGCAGGGTTCTGGGTTTTCGCGGCCTGTTACCTTGAGGACAGGCCAGACGAGCATATGAACATCATCCGGTACCTGCACCTCGTGCATGATATGCAACGCACGTCGGCGGGTGACGAATGGCGTAGATATGATGAGGAGTTCAGGGAGAAACAGGATGGGTTGTACGTTATGGACTTCGGGTTCAAGGACGTGGAGGTCTGGCTTAGGGTCACCAGGGCATCACAACAGGCCACGGAGCCCCGGGGCGCAGGGGCGGACGGAAACCGGGTCGGGCCGTCCGCCCACGCGCCCGGCGGGGTCGGCGGGTCGGCCAAGCCAGTTAGGTCGGCCGTCCGTACTGGTAAACAGACGGGAACTAAAGGGTTATGCTTCGCGTTTAACAACGCGGCATGTACCTACGGCAAGCAGTGTCGGTTCCGTCACGCTTGCCTCCATTGCGGGGGTTCCCACCCGGCCTCCTCCTGCTTCAAGAATACTCGGCAGGGTCCCCGCGCTAAACAACCCTACTCTAGAGGAGCACCCGGCGGGAGTGCTCAGCAGGGCGCCAACGCCAATTAGGTTAGAGGCTATGCGTAAATGGTTGAATTGGTATCCGAATAAGGAGGATGCCGGGTTTTTGTTCGAAGGTTTTAGTTTTGGGTTCCGCTTGCCCGTTGCAAGCGAGGTTACAGTTAGGGCGCAGAGGAACCTTCAGTCGGCTAGGTCCTTGCCGTTAGTGTTGCGGGAAAAAGTCGATAAGGAGGTCAGGCTGGGCAGGATGGGGGGGCCTTTTGCTTCACCCCCCGTGGCTGACCTCGTCATCTCACCGGTGGGGGTGGTGCCCAAGAAGACACCTGGGGCCTTCCGTCTGATCCAGCACCTTTCCTACCCACCGGGGGCCTCGGTCAACGACGCTATACCTCCGGGACATTGCTCGGTGGTATATCAATCGTTTGACGAGGCGCTCAATTTGGTCCGCAGCTACGGAGCTGGGGCCCTCATGGCAAAGATTGACGTCGAATCCGCGTTCAGGTTGCTACCCCTCCATCCGGACTCATTTCGTTTTATGGGTTTCCGGATTGGGTCGGAATATTTCATCGACAAATGTTTGCCGATGGGATGTTCCGTTTCATGCTCGTATTTTGAACGTTTTAGCACCTTCCTGCATTGGTGCGTGGAGTCTTCGTCGGGGGGGCACGGCGTTGCCCATTACCTCGATGATTTCCTTTGTACGGGTCCGGCGGGTTCGCCGCGGTGCGGCAACCTGCTTTTCAGTATAAGAGCATTGTTTTGTCACTTCGGAGTGCCGGTTGCCGAAGACAAAACGGAGGGGCCGATCTCTTGCCTGTCATTTCTAGGTATAGAGATCGACACAGTGGCAGGCGAGTGCCGTCTGCCTTTGGACAAAGTGGCGAAGCTTCGCGAGACCATTGGCCAGTTCATGGGCTCGCGTAAGGTTAAGCTACGGCAGGCGCAATCCTTGCTGGGCATGTTTAACTTTGCTTGTCGGGTCATCCCGATGGGCAGGGTTTTCTGCCGGAAGCTGGAAAGAGCAACCGCGGGATGTGCCAGGCCGCACCACTTTGTAAGGTTGCCAGCCGAGATAAAAAGAGATCTGGCAGTGTGGGCCTCGTTCCTGGAAGATTTTAACGGGGTTCGAATATGGCAAGCACCAACGGTAGATAGCGCCAGATTGCAGCTTTTCACCGACGCGGCGGGAGCATCCGGTTTTGGGTGCTATCTTGAGGGATCTTGGTGCGCGGCAGCGTGGCCAGCGGAATGGCATCAGGCTGGTCTCACTAGGGACCTTCTGCTCCTGGAGCTTTTTCCCATCATGGTTGCGCTGGAGATTTGGGGCTAGCGCATCGCAGCATCCTGTTCAGATGCGACAATCTGGGCGTGGTGCACGCGATTAACAACCAGAGGGCTAAATCGCTGGTGGTGCTGCGGGTCCTAGGGCAGTTGCTGCTTACTTGTCTACGCAGGAACGTGTGGTTCCGCGCTCAGCACGTGCCGGGTCTGGAGAACGGGGTCGCTGATGCGCTATCGCGAGGGCATTGGGATAGGTTTCACTTGTTGGCTCCCGAGGCCGACCAACGGGGTTTTCATTGTCCCGGTTATGTCTGGCAGGTCATCGAGCCGGGCTGGAAGGTCTAGCACTGCGATCGGTCGCGCCATCCACGCTTAAGGCTTACGAACAGGCCTGGAGCGAATGGGAAGAATTTGCTAGAGGACGGAAGCGACGAGGTAAGAGCGGGCATCGGATGATGCTTTCTTTTATTTGGCAGCTTTATGTTTCGGGTAGGTCTAGAGCGGTGGTGTCCCGGTACTTGGCTGGCATTGCGTTCTTCTGCAGAATTAAGGGTGTTCCCGATCTGACGAAAAGCGGGATTCTGCTTAAGGCTATGAAAGGATGGGCACGCGTTGCACCTACGCCACCTGACAGGAGGCGGCCCATTGATGCAGCTTTGCTGCCTGACATCATTGGGTCGGTGGGAGCCATAGCATCGTCTATGTTTGAATCGCTGCTTTTTAGATTGGCTTTTTCTATGGCCTACCACGGTGCCTTTAGGATTTCGGAGTTGGTAGCGCCTTCTAAGCAAACGGATTCGCGCATGCTGGTGGGTGACGTGGTGGTGAGTGGGGGGTCCCTGCTTTGCAGATTGCGACGCTCTAAGACGGACCAGGTGGGGAAGGGCCGATGGGTCACCCTGGTTCCGGCACTGGAGGAGAGCATATGCCCAGTACGGTTGGCGGTACAATATGAGGCAGTAAGGCCCGACTGTCGGGGGTCGTGGTTGCTGCACTATGATGGGCTGCCAGTAACAAAGTTCCAATTTCGGTGGATGATGGGTCGCTGTCTGACGAGCTTGGGCCTTTCCCCCTCCCACTTCGGTACACACTCCTTCCGCATTGGGGCTGCTACGGCGGCAGCGGGCTTTTCGGGAGCCCAGATCCAGGCGGTGGGACGATGGAAGTCGTCCTGTTATAAGCGATACATTCGCCCCGTCGCCTGAGATTCTTTGCATAAGCGTAGCTGGCATCGATAAGTTAGAGTAAGTTAAGGTTTGCTTGGTTTATGCATATGTTATGTTCACTATATGTTGGTTCGTTCACCCGTTTGTGATCCTACTCAGGGATTAGCCACTTGCCGCTGCGGGCGTGAGCCGGCAGCGGGGGTCTGGAGTTATTTTGCTATTTTTGCCTGACTTGACGGACTGAATTCTAATCATTAATTCGGCTAATCTTTGCTATCAAAGTCCCTCAGCAGGTTTTTATGCTTTCACCTCCAGCTGAGTTATTTCATGTTTTACCCTCTTTTTTCATACAACCCCCCCCCCCCCCCCCCCTGTTTTTTATTTCGTTTTTTTTTTTTTTTTACCTTTCCCCTAAAGTCTTAATTGCTTTGCTCTAAATTTATTAGTATATCGGGAGATCGGCTGGGCCGTGACTGCTGCGACTTAGGAAACTATAAACAAAATTTTTTCTTTTTTGGCAGATCCTTCAGGTTAACGCAATTTCTATTTTCTGGTATAGATTTTAGTAACACATTTTACCCCTTTTCCTTCCATTCAGGTTGTTGCACTGATGGCTTGTGCGTTTGGGTGGTTGGCCACTCTTATGTCTTTTGGGCAGCTAGGTTCTTGGCCTCGGATACGGCTCAGAGGTTCCCTGGAGGTCAGGGAATCAGATGGCTTGGTTGGCGAGGAATGATGTGGACAGATCTATTGAGTAGATTAGTCAGTCAAGCTAGGAAGCATGGAGTTCCCAAGGTGTTGGTGGTCCACTTAGGTGGCAACGACTTGGGGAAGAGGACTTCTTTGGAGCTAAGGTGGGCCATGATACAAGATCTGGCAAAGGTGGCCGCAGCATGGACCAATTGTGTATTGGTTTTTTCCCTGATGGTGCCAAGGTTGATTTGGCGCGGTGTGGAGGACGGACGCGTAATAGATGAGGCCAGGATAAAGGTGAATGGGGCGGTGGCGAAGTGGGTCTTGGCTCACGGAGGCAAAGTGGTTCGTCACCCTAGGATTCGGTTCCGAGACAAACACCTTTTTCGGCCTGATGGTGTACATCTATCCGATGAGGGGATGATGTTTTTCCTGGAGGATCTGTTTTTAGTGTTGCAGGAGTTAGGTTAGGTTATGGTGGCGGTGCGAGGACTCTGGGAGGGAGTCTTTCGCTTTTGGCGGAAAAGAACGGCAGTTTGTAGTTGTATCGCTTCTATAGGTAGTAAGTTTCAGTTTATTTGGTTTAGGTGCACTCACCTCCATCGACTTAATGGCCGCTCGACCACCCATCCGGGAGGCAGCGGCAGGGCACCCAGGAGCGGTGGGAAGTCACTGTGGGGGTTGTGTTGACACCTATTACCGGTTTTTTGATAAGGTGTTGGACGGTTTCAGTCAGTTTACCAATTTAAGTTTACCAATAGTTAATTGAGCCGTTCTTTTTTCTGCCACCATTTTGC
This sequence comes from Pseudophryne corroboree, assembly GCF_028390025.1. Classification (NCBI taxonomy): domain Eukaryota; kingdom Metazoa; phylum Chordata; class Amphibia; order Anura; family Myobatrachidae; genus Pseudophryne; species Pseudophryne corroboree. Next base: position 809,130,615 of record NC_086449.1, on the reverse strand, counting down.
CGGGTGATTCGGCAGCTTAACAAATTTTTCCATTCACAGGTTTGCTATGGTTAGGGTCAAATAAATAGCTAGCAATTTTTCTGCCAAAATCATGTCTCCATGTCTTTATTTACTGGTTTTAGAAGGTAACTAAGGTTTACTTTAATAAAGGGGGTACACCAAATATCACTAGGATGTTTAAGATTTAAAAAAAGTATTAAATGGTGAAAAGACGATTGTGACTCACTTGGTATAGAGTGGCTGGCAGATAATGTGTGCACATCCACTAAGATTAAGCGAGTATTGATATTTGAAATTATTCAGAGCGAAAATTAGGCAGATCTTGTTTTCTCTATTGATTTATGAATTTTTATACGTGAGTATATTCATATGAGAGAAACAAGAAAAACCGGCTTAAACGACTCCGGACTCCTTCTTGAAAGGTAAGTATAGGAAATATACTGCAAAATTTGGGTAAGGAATACTGGTCAGTAATAGGTGTCTGCACGGAAGGTATGTTCCTTGATCCTACAGTACCCAGTATTCCCAGAGGGTCACCCTCTCTGGTACTGACCGGGCCCAATGCTGCTTGGCTTCCAAGATCAGGCGAGATCGGGCATATCCAGCATGGTATGACTGTAGATAGTCACGTGGGTACCTATCTGCGTGTGGAAACACCAATTGCTTGATAGGCTTGAGCCGGTCAAAGAAAAGAAGAGGGGGGGGGGGGGGAAGGAGTAGGGAAAAGAAATTCCAAGCTACTTCAAAGTGTCTGGATAATACATCCCATTGTATGTGACTATGTGCAATCAATGGAGTGGAAACTGATACTGAAACAGAGTATTAATAGTCACAAATTCCCAATAGCAATGAGCATGTGAGCATTGCCCCACAGACCAAAAGTGAAATGAAATGAATCTGCAGGAAGAAAACTTATTAGCAGTGAAATAACATCAAGTTGAAAAGTAAAGCACAAAATGCTTACTAACTGCAAGCTGGATGCAGGACAGAATATACCTCTTTTTGTATTTCCACCTTTTGAAAAGTGAGGCACAAATTGCTTACTGGGGATAAGCTAGATGCAGGACAAAATATAGCAATAATTGTATTTGCACCTTTCCAGCAAATTAACTAGATAGAGAGTGTTTTGCAATAGATAAGATAAAGAGTGTATAGATTTAAGTTAGACAAATAAATAAATAACTGGGTACTTTGCAGCAATACCATATATTATCTCATAACAAACATAATGTTCCATATAGAATCCAGCATAGAGCAACATAACACAGTGTGGGCAATGGACTGTCAGTTGCAGAGTGGGTACACTTTAAAAGCAATGATTGTCATCATTAATAAGGACCCGCTATGTGTACAAAGCCTCTGTAAATCATTTAATTTAGTACTCCTTGGCAGTAGTCTGACTAGGTTAGTAATGAAGATAATTGTTTGGATTAATGCACAGATTACCAATTAGTGATCAGTCTCCCTGTGTAGGTTAAATACCTTCATAGAAATGAATCTGAGGAGACAATTGGCTGTGGCAGTTGCATCCAGACTTGTTGCTAGGCAACCTCTCCTGTCCGTGCTGTGTGCACGGAGTGGAAAGTATTGTTTCCCCGTCACGCTGGACCACACCAGTCGATCCCGGGGACGATCAAAACAAGGAAAAAAAGAAAAACCCGAAGAAGCAAGAAGAAGAGGCAGAGGCAGATGGGGTTCGCCATCACCAAATCGATACCCCATACGGAGGAATTGGAAACAGTATTAAAATCTGATGACCTCCAAATAATTAATTAATCTTTCCACTCATACTCTTTCACATATACATAAAGAGGTCCTGGAGAAGGGACTGACTTTTTCACCAACTAAGAAATTTGACAGATTCCAGTGGCAAACAGATCTAAACCTTTTTGGACGCAAACTTTTACTTACCAAGTTTTACGCCAACCAAGATCGTCAAAAGGAAAATGAAACAATCCCGTCCACCATAGACCATGAATCCCGGGAAGAAATGGAAGCACTTAACAACCTAGAAGAACTACTTGGACCAACAGCAACCCAGAGAACTCATACGCAACGACAGATCTGTAGAAAAAAATCTACATTCTTTCCCAATGAAACAATCTGTCCAGAAGTAAGAACATTCATCAACTTGGTCTCCAAAGATCTTGATAAAATTATATATGAGAAAAAGAAAGATCAAAACCACAGGAAACTTGTCCCCTCAGGCCAGACATGCCATTAAAGAAATTAAAACTTGGCAGGACATAATAATCAAACAGTCTGACAAAGGGGGCAATGTGGTCCTTTGGCCTAAAGAGCTGTATGAAAAAGAGGCGAAAAGACAACTAAATGATACAAACTGCTACAGTAAAAGCCTCTTTGACCCTACAGTAAATCTGACAGCAAAATATATGAAGATCATCGAAGAAGCAAGACATCTTGGCACCATCACACAAGCAGAGTTTGACTATCTCAAAATCCAGAACCCCAGAGTACCTACTTTCTATTTGTTACCTAAGGTGCATAAAAATTTACAAAAGCCACCCGGACGTCCCATTGTTTCGGGGAATGGAGGTCTACTGGAGAAAGCCTGCACATTTCTAGAGGTCCATCTGAAAGAGTATGTAACCAATCTACCATCATACACCCGTGATACAACGGATGTTTTGAGAAAAATTGAAAACATATTCTTGGAAGATACTCATTTGCTGGTGAGCCTGGATGTAGAAGCCCTCTATACCAGTATTGACCATGATTTGGGTCTCAAAGCAGTCAGATACTTCCTACAGACCAGTGGATTGGATGACTTTCATGAATTTCTCTTAACTCTCTTAGACTTCACGCTACGGAGAAACTACTTCACATTTAACAATCTTTTCTACACCCAGGAAAGGGGTACAGCTATGGGGGCGGCTTGTGCCCCCACGTATGCTAACCTCTTCCTGGGGTGGTGGGAGCAAGAAGTCGTTTTTCATGAAGACCAAGACCATTTTACTAGACATATTGTCCTCTGGACATGCTATATCGACGACATTTTGATGATTTGGGAAGGGTCACAAGAAGAACTATCACAATTCCTTTCATTTCTGAATAACAACAATCTTAATCTCAGATTTACCCATGAACAAAGTAGGGAAAGCATTTCATTCCTGGACCTGAGGATTTACAGGGGCAGCGATAATTTATTAGCCACAGAACTTTACAGGAAAAAGACTGCCACTAATACCCTCTTACACCAACAAAGCTCCCATTTTCCGCCCACCATTCAAAATATCCCCAAAGGGGAATTCCTTCGACTAAAAAGGAACTGTTCAAGTAAAGATGTCTACCATGAGAAATGCAAAGACCTCACCAAGAGACTTAAAGAACGTGGATACAGTTCCAGACTCATTAAAAAATCAAAGAGATCAGTTCAAGAAATTCAGAGAGAGTCCCTTATATTCCATCAAAAGCCCCTTGACAAAGAGGATAAAATCCTCAGATTTGTAGGCACTTTTTGTGAAGAATGGAGAGACATTAAAGGGATTCTCCATCAACACTGGCCGGTATTACCATCAGATAGTGATTTAGCGACGAGACTCAATAATACAATTGATATGAGCTGGAAACGTTCACCTAATCTGGCAGATCAACTGGTCCAAAGTCACTATACATCACAACCAGTGAGAAACCCCACCCTGGTAGGCACTTACCCGTGTGGAGAATGCAAGGCTTGCTCCCATATCTCCAGAACCCCAGAGATAATTGACAAATTTAACAATAAGATACAAATTGTTAATTATTTCAATTGTAAAAGTACCAACTTGGTCTACTGCCTCACCTGTCCCTGTGACAAAAAATATGTAGGCATGACCACTCGCATGCTCAAACAAAGGGCTCTTGAACACATTGGATCTGTTAGAAATGCTAAAACAGATCAACAAAAATTTAAACAATTGACCACGGTGGCGAAACATTTTCTCCAATACCATGCAGGCTCACCCAAGGAACTCAAAATATTTGGCCTTCAACAGATCAAACTAGGCATTAGGGGCGGTAACATAACTAGAGCCCTTTTGAAGAAAGAGAGTGAGTGGACATTCAAATTGGGAACAGTAGCCCCAAATGGTCTCAACGAACATATCAATTACAGTGTCTTTCTGGAGTAATCCATATTAAAGGTGCGTAACCCTCTAAAAGGGAAATAAATTTCTCCTTAATCCTTTTCTTTCCACAATCTCCCCCGTCCAAAACCCCCCCCACTTCTCCCACCTTTTTTTCTTTCTCTCTTCTCTCTTTTTTCTTTCCTTTCTGTTCTCTTTGCAATTCCATCACCCTCGCCCCCCCTCTTCACTGTTTTTCCTTCCCCCCTAAAAAAAAACCCCTCCCCCCCTCCCTTTTCTTCTTTTCCCCTCCTCCCTTCCTCCTCTTCCAGATCCACATCCCACTATCCCCTCACTTTCCCCTTCTTCCATCCACTTTCCTTCCCCCCCCCCCTCCCCTTTCCTACCCCCCACAATCCCCCCCCTTTCTTTTCCTTGTTCTTTCTCCACCCATATCTCCCTCCCCCTTTCACTTCACATTCACACCCCATTCTCACTCGCACCTCACTTAGTTCACACATACATACACAAACACAATCTTTTCCCTCTCACTTCCTCACATAATCGCCATTCTCCCTTTCTCCTCTCCCCTACCTACATCCAGAAACACTTCATTGCCTCACAGGTCACTCTGTGCGCTTTCACATCTTCACAATGCATCACACAATTTTCATACACTCCAACTCTTCACTCCCCCATTCACAACATTCCATCCTTCCCCCCCCCCCCCCCCCCCTCACCCCTCCCCCCTTTTCTCCCCTCACCTATCACCTAACACTTTTTTTTCACCCTAATACACCTTGCAACTTATCTTCTTCACAACCCCCCATACACTCATCCCCAATTCACACACTCCCCTCCAACTCTCACACCTCCCTTCCCCTCACATCCTATTATCTAGCTAACCCCACCAGCAATCAGGCTTCAAATCACCAATTAATAATGAACAATTAATGTATAAATATTTGCTGCTTAATAATTATTTATTAATTATTTTTTCTGTTTTTGTGGTATCACAAGTAATACTTATTCACATTACCATTATCCGGTACCTCTTATTCATTTACTTTCTTATTACAGCAAATTAATCCGAATGAGTTTAAGAGAAACTGCATAATTTACTCTTTTTCGAACAAAGCCATCCCTTTCAATATAGCTAGCATTTGTGCAGCTCCCCCTGTCACACCGCAGGAATTCTCAGTATCCCTTGCCCATAGGTCACCGGACCAGTCAATCACATTTCCCAGGCCCTTTTCACCCATTGGCCATAGCACCTGCCAATCACACTATTGTACATTGTGATTGGCTCAAGCATTAGTTAACAGGCACACACGGAGGGCTCACTGATCAGACGATCAGGTGAACAAGCTCCGCCCAGCGAAACGCGCGTCACTTCCGGTCCGGCGTCCGACTTCCGGGACCTCCGTAACGGAGCTCCGGCGTGCGGACTCCTCTCCAGCACTCAGCAGGTATTCCACACCCTCCCTGCTGCCTCTGCCCAGCTCTCCCTGCAGGCATCGCATTCCCCTCTGGTCTCCAGCGTGACGGGGAAACAATACTTTCCACTCCGTGCACACAGCACGGACAGGAGAGGTTGCCTAGCAACAAGTCTGGACGCAACTGCCACAGCCAATTGTCTCCTCAGATTCATTTCTATGAAGGTATTTAACCTACACAGGGAGACTGATCACTAATTGGTAATCTGTGCATTAATCCAAACAATTATCTTCATTACTAACCTAGTCAGACTACTGCCAAGGAGTACTAAATTAAATGATTTACAGAGGCTTTGTACACATAGCGGGTCCTTATTAATGATGACAATCATTGCTTTTAAAGTGTACCCACTCTGCAACTGACAGTCCATTGCCCACACTGTGTTATGTTGCTCTATGCTGGATTCTATATGGAACATTATGTTTGTTATGAGATAATATATGGTATTGCTGCAAAGTACCCAGTTATTTATTTATTTGTCTAACTTAAATCTATACACTCTTTATCTTATCTATTGCAAAACACTCTCTATCTAGTTAATTTGCTGGAAAGGTGCAAATACAATTATTGCTATATCTTGTCCTGCATCTAGCTTATCCCCAGTAAGCAATTTGTGCCTCACTTTTCAAAAGGTGGAAATACAAAAAGAGGTATATTCTGTCCTGCATCCAGCTTGCAGTTAGTAAGCATTTTGTGCTTTACTTTTCAACTTGATGTTATTTCACTGCTAATAAGTTTTCTTCCTGCAGATTCATTTCATTTCACTTTTGGTCTGTGGGGCAATGCTCACATGCTCATTGCTATTGGGAATTTGTGACTATTAATACTCTGTTTCAGTATCAGTTTCCACTCCATTGATTGCACATAGTCACATACAATGGGATGTATTATCCAGACACTTTGAAGTAGCTTGGAATTTCTTTTCCCTACTCCTTCCCCCCCCCCCCCCCCCCCTCTTCTTTTCTTTGACCGGCTCAAGCCTATCAAGCAATTGGTGTTTCCACACGCAGATAGGTACCCACGTGACTATCTACAGTCATACCATGCTGGATATGCCCGATCTCGCCTGATCTTGGAAGCCAAGCAGCATTGGGCCCGGTCAGTACCAGAGAGGGTGACCCTCTGGGAATACTGGGTACTGTAGGATCAAGGAACATACCTTCCGTGCAGACACCTATTACTGACCAGTATTCCTTACCCAAATTTTGCAGTGTATTTCCTATACTTACCTTTCAAGAAGGAGTCCGGAGTCGTTTAAGCCGGTTTTTCTTGTTTCTCTCATATGAATATACTCACGTATAAAAATTCATAAATCAATAGAGAAAACAAGATCTGCCTAATTTTCGCTCTGAATAATTTCAAATATCAATACTCGCTTAATCTTAGTGGATGTGCACACATTATCTGCCAGCCACTCTATACCAAGTGAGTCACAATCGTCTTTTCACCATTTAATACTTTTTTTAAATCTACTTGCTGATATATACAGCATGATTTATGCATTTTGTCTGTCTTTTTTCGTCTGACAATTATTAAAAGTTACGTTTTATTCTTACAGACACAATTACTAAATATTCTAATCCTATCAACAATCTACTGTATACAAAGTGTGCCCCAGAGAGACACAGAATCAGTCTATTTTTTGCCTCTTTGCAAAAAAAAACCCTTTCAATAGTTTGTCCTGAACTAATGTCCGGGAGCACCGCCAACCTCGTTCTATCCTAGAAGCCTGACAGGCCAAGTGGTAGCTTTATGTTGGTCATTAACTTTGCCTTTTGGCATATTAAATTGGTTATAAATTGTTACTGTTTACTCACAATCTGGTCCTGTGCAGATTCCTAAACCCAAACCCACTGTTATGTAGAGACACTTGCCAGGTTCACACGTACTCAAACCTCTGCGAAAGTTTCCCACACTTTAAAATCCCATTATTTATATATTTCCAAATACATAGTTACATCAACAAATCCATAGCCGCTATGTCCACAGAAGATAGGACCAACGCCTTTGACATTACTTTACAATCAATGCCTAGAATACACCCTTCCACAGCATTGCTCTACACGTTTATTAAAAAAATCTATTGATTGGGAGACCACCCAGACGGGATTGGTAAAGTGGCTACCAGACTTCCCATCCATTGCTATCTCCACTATGCTTACTACGTTTAATAGGATCAATAAAACTCTACGCTGAGATGAATTACCAAATTTTACACCCATCCTACATCACACCAAAGTTGCGGCTTCAAATGTGGGCAGCTTCTGATTCTAAATGTTTTAAATGCGGCATGATAGATGCCGACATCTACCATTGTTTGTGGAGCTGCCTAGAAGTACGTAAATTCTGGGATTTAATACAAACCTTTATTAAAGACAGACTGCATCTCACCATAGCCGTCTCTCCGGAGTGGGTCATCTGGGACACACATTCGACACCTTCTGCTCCTAAGAAACCGATTGGCCAGCGCCTATTGTTAAACAAAATAGCAGCAGCTGGCAAGAAAACAATACTGTCGCAATGGATAGCCACTGACTCCCTATCCCCTAGCTCTATTTCTACCAAGGTTATCATATTTATTCCACATGGAGTGGCTGGAAATGCTAATTGATAAAGAGAACAAAATAACGAGATTCTTTGACATATGGCTCACTTATGTCCAGATGCTAGATGGTCCTGTGAAAATCCCCCTACATCAAGCCATATCTCACACTGCTTGGTATAATCTAGAAGTACTAGATCGGGGACACTCCAACTTTTAAAATGAGTTTTGAATGATACCTCTTTTTTCTGTATTACATTGTTTATACCGGCTGAGTGCTGACCGGGGTGCCACTGTGTCTTTTTGCCATATGCTGATGTATGTAAATGTTATACAGTTGTCCAATAAAGTATTTTATAAAAAATAAATAAAAGTACACTGCCCCAAATACACGGGTGCTATTGTTAAAATAAAAGTACACTGGCTCTTTCGTGTAATAAAGTGGTGCTGGCTCTGTCCTGTATGCTGTAAAAATACAGGGGTGCTGTTAAAATAAAAGTACACTGGCCCTGTCTTGTATGCTGTAAAAATACAGGGGTGCTGTTAAAATAAAAGTACACTGGTCCTGTATGCTGTAAAAATACAGGGGAGCTATGAAAATAAAGGGGCACTGTTCTATGTGCTGTAATAATAAAAGGGTGCTGTCCTGTGAAATGGAGAACAAAAATTTGGAGGAAAAAATAGTGACAGATCAGGAACCACTTCCGGTTCCTAGTACTAGTGCTGAAGCTGCTGCTGCCATCAGTCATGATATTGATGATACAATTCCATCAACGTTGTCTGCTAAGGACGATGCCCAATGTCATAGAGGGCATGTAAAATCCAAGAAGCAAAAATTAATAATCATTAAAAAAAAGAAATTATCTGATGAGAAACGTAAAATTGGTAATATGCCATTCACGACACGAAGTGGCAAGGAAAGGCTAAGGCCTTGGCCTATGTTCATGACTGGTGGTTCAGCTTCTCATGAGGATGGAATCCCTCATCCCTCTCGAAAAATAACAAACTTAAGCTTGTTAAAGCACAGGAAAAAAACAACTGTGCATTCAGAGCTATCACAAATCCCCAAGGAGAGTGCAAGTGTGTCCGCGGTTGCGATGTCTAGGCCTGACCTTCCCAAGACTGTATGGAAAGAGGAGGCTCCTACCACCATTTGCACGCCCCGTGCAAGTGCTGGGAGGAGCACCGCCAGTCCAGTTGCGGATATTGAGATTGAGGATGTCACTGTAGAAGTGCACCAGGATGAGGTTATTGGTGTAGCTGGCGCTGAGGAGGAAGTTGACGATGAGGATTCTGATGGTGATGTGGTTTGTTTGAATAAGGCACCAGTGGAGACAGTTGTTGTCCATGAGATGAAAAAGCCCATTGTCATGCCTGGTCAAAATACCAAAAAAAGTCACCTCTTCGGTGTGGAATTATTTTTCCACAAATACGGACAACAGGTGTCAATCCATCTGTTGCCTTTGTCAATCCATAATAAGTAGGGGTAAGGACGTTAACCACCTAGGAACATCCTCCCTTATACATCACCTGCAGCGCATTCATCATAAGTCATTGTCAAGTTCAGAAACTTTGGGTAACAGCGTAAGCAGTCCACTGACACCCAAATCCCTTCTTCCTGTTGTACCCAAGCTCCTGCAAGCCACACCACCAACTCCCTCAACATCAACTTCCTCCTCAGTAAAGATCGTCATCCTAGAGAGGAATTCGGAAGACCACTTGCACTACTTCAACTAAGCAATTGACTGTCCAACAGTCCTTTGCAATGAAGATGAAATATGACAGCAGTCACCCTGTTGCAAAGCGGATTACCGAGGCCATAACAACTATGCTGGTGTTAGACGTGCGTCCGGTATCCACCATTAGTGCAGTGGGATTTAGACAGTTGATGGACGTACTGTGTCCCCGGTACCAAATCCAGTCTAGATTCCACTGCACTAGGCAAGCGATTCCCGGACTGTACAGGGACATTAAGAAAAGTGTCCTCAGTGTCCTGAAAAATGCGGTTGTACCCACCGTCCACTTAACCACGGACATGTGGACAAGTGGAGCAGGGCAAACTAAGGACTACATGACTGACAGCCCACTGGGTAGATGTATTGCCTTCCGCAACAACAACAGCAACACCAACAGCAGCATCTCACAAATGCCAACTCATTCCTAGGCAGGCTACACTTTGTATCACCGGTTTTCATAAGAGGCACACCGCTGACAACCTCTTACAGAAACTGAGGGATATCATTGCACAATGGCTTACCCCACTTAGGCTCTCCTGGGGATTTGTGATTTCTGACAACACCACAAACATTGTGCATGTATTACATGTGGGCAAATTCCAGCATGTCCCATGTTTTGCACATACAATTGAGTTGGTGTTGCCGATTTTTTTTTAAAAACGACAGGGGCGTGCAGGAGATGCTGTCGGTGGCCCGAAAAATTGCGGGTCACTTTTGACATTCAGCGCCTGCGTGCCAAAGACTGGAGCGTCAGCAAACACTCCTGAACCTGCCTTCCCATCACTTGAAGCAAGAGGTGGTAACGAGGTGGAATTCAATACTCTATATGCTTCAGAGGATGGAGGCGCAGCAAAAGGACATTCAAGCCTATACATCCACCTATGATATAGGCAAAGGAGGGGGAATGCACCTGACTCAAACGCAGTGGAGAATGATTTCCATGTTGTTCAAGGTTCTCCAACCCTTCGAACTTGCCACAAGTGAAGTCAGTTCAGACACTGCCAGCCTAAGTCAGGTCATTCCCCTCATCAGGCTTTTGCAGAAGCAGCTGGAGAAATTGAAGGAGGAGCTAAGACGGAGTGATTCCACTAAGTATGTGGGACTTGTGGATGGAGCCCTTCATTCGCTTTGCCAGGATTCAAGGGTGGTCAATCTGTTGAAATCAGAGCACTACATTTTGGCCACCGTGATCGATCCTAGGTTTAAAGCCTACTGTCACGATCCAGGTATCTGGACGCCATTATTTACCTTTCAGGTGTCTCCTAAGGCTGTCCCAGCGTCCTAGGCCCGGTTCCCAGCTGTGATGCAAGCATTCATACGTCATATCTCATCTCTGCTGTTCCGTGGATATTGTTCCTCAATGCCCGGGTGACTGGCATGGCATCACCTGCCGGCGGGGCCTCGGGCATCATCTCCATATTCCTAATGCATACAGGGTATGTGGCACTCTTTACCTACTGCAGCCGCGGCCGTCCATGCTGAATGTTGAGACGCAAGCCGGCGTTCTCTGTGTTCTCCGCCGCCATTACAGAGGAATCTCCATGTGGTCAATACAAACAGCTTTCCCTCCACAGGCCGGTATGGGCGCAGCCATCTTGGTTCCAGTCACATGATCCTGACCTCCAATCCATAGCTCTGCTGAGATCTGCATAATTAAGTCATCCAATCCCTTTACACCTAAGGGTATAAAGGGACTGAGCCTGCACCAGGAAATCGTCAGTGCTTTGGTTGTCAAACCTTGTTTCCAGTCTCTCTCTCTCTCTCCTGTAGTTATTTTGTTCCAGGTTTCCAGCTCCTGTCTCCAGTTACCACTAAGAGACCCGCACCAGCTTACCACCTTGCGGTGCAGCCTGACTCTGCAGTCTTCCATGACTACTCCAGCTTTCAGCTACAGATCCATCTGCTTCCAGCGGTCAGCTTCCAGCAGTGTTCAGCTTTCTTAAAGTGCCGGTGCTTCTCCAGCGGATACCTACATATCACATAGCCTCCAACTGTACCGATTTAGCCGGTACAGTACCGTTTTTTAACGGTCTGTACCGGTTAAAAACTTTTGTACCGATTGTACCGTTTGTTTTCTGCAGCTAGCGCTCACTGACACTCAGCCGGCGTTCCGTGGTTCCTGGATCAGTCTCTCCTCCACCTGTGCACTGAGCGATCGGCACTGACGTAATCACGCTAGCGCCAGTCCAGACGGAGAAGTTAGGAAGTACAGGGTAGGCGGCGCTGGGCGGTGAGTGCCAGGCGCCGGGGTGGTCCTGGTGCGTACCGATAGGAGGCTGCCTTCTCCTGCTGTGCTCCGCCTCATCTCCCTAACCAATGAATTTGAACTTGCCCGGCGATCCCCTGTATGCGCGCATGTGACGTCACGCAGCGCTCGCACTAGCCTGCACTCTCTCTCCTTCTGTGCCTGCCGTTGATGAGCGTTATGCACAAGTGCTCCTCCTAGGACGAATGGCCCAAACTGACACTGCATGATTGCAACTCTCTCACAGGAGGACCTGTCAATCACAAATTGTAAGTGACTTGCTGAATGTAATGCTGTAGGGGAGATATATATATATACATATATATATATATATATATATATATATATATATAATCATCCAACAGGTTTGCTTTCCTGTTATGTCCCTTATCTCACCCCCCTCGGCTTCCCTACCCTCACCCTCCCTGTTACTGCCCTCTCAGCATCCCTGCCCTCACCCCTCCTGTTACTCCCCCCTCAGCGTCCCCGCCCTCACCCAGGGGCGTCGGAATGGGGGGGGGGGGGGGCAAGGGGGCAGCTTACTCCCCCCAAACATGAGAGAGGCACCGAATCTGGAGGAGCAGGGGAGCGGCGAGTGGTCAGGTTAAATGCCGCTGCCGCACTTTACACCTCCTCCGTAGTGCAGTGACTATCCCATGGTGCTGTGGTGTACCCAGGCCCGGCTCTACGCATATGCCGACTACGCAGATGCGTAGAGCGCTGGACCTGTGTGGGCCCTCTGGCGCTGATTAAGTCACCATCACTCATTCTCCGCCGCATGCCGCCCGCTGTTCACCGCCCGCATCCTATCGCTCACCACCCACCGATCACCTCTCTCTTCCCGCCACGGTGCTCACCACCCGCCTCCCACCATGGACAGTAACAAGCAGGCTCCTCTGACAAGCACACAGAGGAGACCTGCAATGATCCGCCTCCCGAGTGACTGCTCTGTCTCCACAGCCCTCCCCTGATGCCAGGGATCAGGTGGAGGGAGACAGTGCAGCGTCTACTAACGAGGGGGAGCTGGAGCTATGATCCTACAGATAGAAGATCTGTGCAGCTCCCCTGTACAATGAGTCAGTGTGCCCCTGGTTGCTGTTATATGTGTGTGTGTGTGTGTGTGTGTGTGTGTGTGTGTGTGTCCTTTATGCAATCTATGTAGCGTGTATAAGCGACTCTTCTGTGGTGTAACGTGTATAAGAGGCTCTTCTCTGGTGTAACGTGTATGTATAATCAGCTCTACTGTGCTGTAATGTGTATAAGCGGCTCTTCTGTGGTATGGTCTAAGGTGGCCATGAGCTAGGGACGCCAAACTGAGATTCTAGCTTGCCCCCCCAACCAAAAAAATTTCTGACGCCCCTGGTCTTACTGTAACTCCCCCCTCAGCATCCCTCCCCTCACCCTCACTGTGAGGGCTGTTTCACATGCAGCATTTTTGTCCGGATGGCAAAAAGACTGACTGACTAACTTTGTCTGGCTTTTTGTCATCCGGCAGAGTCGTGTGTGTGTGTGTGTGTGTGTGTGTGTGTGTGTGTGTGTGTGTGTGTGTGTGTGTGTGTGTGTGTGTGTAAGCTCCCCTTCACACACACGGTTCACTACATACAAGGACGGCACGGCAGCCGGACTTTTCAGTGGATATTTCCAGCTGCAACCCGGCAGCCGTGCCGTGTGAAAGCACCCTACACATTATTAATTACAATTCCGGCATGAAAAAAAAACTATCCGTATTTTTCCCGGCCGGCAAAAGCCGCCGTGTGTGTAATAGCTCTAACTCCCCCCTCAGCATCCCTAACCTCGCCCTCCTGTAACTCCCCCTCATTGGGGTCGATTCTATTCGGCAACTTAAGAATAGCGCCGGGAATTAGCTCCCGACGCTATTCAATTCAGCGCCAGTTAAGTCGGCGATGTCCCGTTCTCGCCGACTTAACAGGTAGTTTTGTCGGGAGAACGGGCATTCTCCGACTTAACTACCCGCGGCGATGCTGATTCCCGACAGAATCAGCCTCGCGCCGGCCGCGAGGCAGCACTTTTGTCGGGTTTCTTCTCTCATCCCCCGGGGATGAGAGAAGAATTCCCGACAATTGCGGGTCACTAGCAGCTGAATTGAATAGCGTCGGGAGCTAATTCCCGGCACTATTCTTAAGTTGCCGAATAGAATCGACCCCATTGTCTCCATCACTTATTCACTTTCACCATTTGTATCACTCTGACTGACCATCAATGTCCCTGTATTCCTGTCACACTATCACTAACGGTTTTGTAACAGTAATTTAAATTTATCAGCGCAGGCTGGTCCCCAGCCCCCAGTGATCGGGATTAACTTCAAATAACACTGTAACCAACCAGCCAGCATTGACTGCTCCCAGCCCCCAATGTACAAAAGGAACATAAAAAGGTGAAGGAGGCCATTTGATTTTATTCTAACTATGCAGCAGTAGTGAGTGATCACTACTATTAGCAAATAAAGCAGGTAAGAAAACATTATCCCCTGTATATATATTTAAAATCACTGTGAATAATTAGCGTGAATATTCTAATTTAATAAAAGTTTTAAAACCTTAACCAGCATTGGCACTACATATTCCTAACCATCTTGTATGGGTTTCTTCAGCGTACAGTACTACAGTTTCCTCCCACAAATCAAAAATATACTGGTAGGTTAATTGGCTCCCCACAAAATTAACCCTAGCGTGTAAGTGCTATTTCACACACTACAGTTTTGACCGGACGGCAAAAAGCCATCCATTTTTTTTCCCAGTGTGTGTGTTTTTAATTGAGTATTGTTGCTTTTCGGGGCTTTCAGACAGCATGGGGACGGCACGGCTGCCGGTTTGCAGCCAAATCTATCCACTGAAATGTCCGGCTGCTGGGCCGTGGCCGTGCCGTCCCTGAAGGCAGTGTAGTATGTGTGTGAATGGGAGTTTTCACACACAATTGCTTTTTTCTTCTGCTGCTGCACATGCGCACAGCAGTAAGCACGGCTGAAAGCCATTGTGTGTGTGAAAGGCTCTGCCAGCCGGTAAAAAAATGGACGACTTTTGTCCATCTTTTTGCCGTCCTGACTAAACCTGAGTGTGTGAAATAGCCCTAAGTGTGTATGTACAGTACATGTGATTAGGACAGACTAGATGGGCCAAGTGGTTCTGATCTCCCGTCAAATTCTTTGTTTCTATTGTTGATTTGTCTTCTTAGTAATATGGGCCCTCAAAAGATGTTCACCGATTTCTCTGTAAAGCTAGGTACACACTGGGTGATATGCCGTACAGTCGGGTGGATCAGACCGACATATCACCTTCATTGCTCACTGGGAGTCATTACGAGTTGATCGCTCGCTAGCTAGCTGTTGTTAGCAGCCGTGCAAACGCTATGCAGCCGCCCTCTGGGAGTGTATTTTAGGTTAGCAGAAGTGCGAACGAAAAAAAATTGTGCAGTTTCAGAGTAGCTCCAGACCTACTCAGCGCTTGCGATCACTTCAGACTGTTCAGTTCCTGTCTTGACGTCACAAACACGCCCTGCGATCGCCCAGCCACGCCTGCGTTTTTCCTGGCATGCCTGCATTTTTTCGA
The DNA here is from genome assembly GCF_028390025.1 of Pseudophryne corroboree. Classification (NCBI taxonomy): domain Eukaryota; kingdom Metazoa; phylum Chordata; class Amphibia; order Anura; family Myobatrachidae; genus Pseudophryne; species Pseudophryne corroboree. The sequence continues at coordinate 809,114,965 of NC_086449.1, read as the reverse complement.
TCACTCCCTGAAAATGGTCAGTTGACACCCAGAAACGCCCACTTCCTGTCAATCACTCTGCGGCCAGGAGTGCGACTGAAAAGCTTTGCTAGACCTTGTGTGAAACTACATCGGCCGTTGTGAAAGTATGTCGCACGTGCGCATTGCGCCGCATGCGAAGAAGTGCCATTTTTTGCATCATCGCTGCACAGCGAACATTTTCAGCTAGCGATCAACTCGGAATGACCCCCGATATGCATGCTTATTTAAAAACTTGTATTAGGTATCTCCAAGTTGTTACAGAATAGGTTGGACGTGTGTACACTAATTTATATATGTTGACTGCTGATTTCATGCTAATTTTAATTAGTAGCTTTTTCACCTTACTGTGAAATACCTATGTAGTTTTTGACACTGTATTTTAATATAAATGTTATACATTTTAAGAAGTCAATTATTATTATTGTGACACAGGCAGGAGTGAAACAGCGATCAATTTGGGAAGTAGATGCAGGCAGGCCAGGAAAGGCACAAATCGGCGAGCTAAAAACACAGGCAGGAGTGAAACAGCGATCAATTTGGGAAGTAGATGCAGGCAGGCCAGGAAAGGCACAAATCGGCGAGCTAAAAACACAGGCAGGAGCGAAACGGTGATCAATTCGGGAAGTAGATGCAGGCAGGCCAGGAAAGGCACAAATCTGCGAGCTAAAAACACAGGCAGGAGTGAAACGGCGATCAATTCGGGAAGTAGATGCAGGCAGGCCAGGAAAGGCACTAATCGCCGAGATAAAAACACAGGCAGGAGTGTAAAGCTGACTGATAGAGGAATTACTGCAAATTACACACAAGACAGCATTAGAATAAAGAAAGAAAGCAAATATAAAGAAATGTCTAATACCACCAAGGCCAAGGTGGCACGACGTGATAATACCTTTAAGGCTTCTTACTCTGCTAGTGGCAGGGACTTCAAAGCTTCCAGGAAAGGAGTATACTATGCATTTTGTGAGCACTGTGCTTGTAATTTCTCTATTTCTCATGGAGGAATAAATGATGTGACAGCTCACATGAGCACTGCCAAACACAAGTCACATGCAGAACTGAATAAGGGTTTAGCCTCATCAAAAGCTCTGATGAATGTCTGGGCCAAACCACAGAACCCTGCAAACGATGCTACAGTAAAAGCTGAGGTTCTTTTTCAAGGTTTTGTTTTGCAGCATAACTTGCCCTTTGCAGTGAATGACAGCTTCAGTAAGATGGTTTCCAAGATGTTCCCTGACAGTGAGATAGCAAAACGATATTCATGTGCACACACAAAGGCTACCCACTTAATTCAGTGCATTGCAAAAGAAAGTCTTAGTGAAGTAAAAAAACAGCTGACAACAGAATCCGGAGAAGCTGTAAAATGGTATGCTCTTAGCACTGATGGAGGGTCTGATAATGATGATAAATACTTCCCAATACTGATAACATATGAACATGCAGATGGGTTAATTAGGACTAGGTTTCTTGACATGCCCGCAATAAATTATGCAGATGCAAAAAACATTGCAGAAACTGTGGAGACATGTCTTTCCAATGCCGGACTTAATCTCAGCAATTGTGCAGCATTTGTATCAGACAATGCATCAGTCATGATAGGCAAGCACAGAGGTGTCCTTAAATTGCTCCAAGACAAACGTACAGGTGGAGAGATCTATGGAGTAGGCTGTGCTTGCCACCTTGCACATCTTGCTGCAAAACAGGGAGCAAAAGCTTTGTCATTTGATCCACAAGATTTTCTAGTAGATATTTTTTACCATTTTCATAAAAGTGCCAAAAGAAAGCAGTTGCTAAGAGAAGATATTTCATTTTGCAATGAAACGATAAGAAAAGTGTTAAAACATGTTTCTACTCGTTGGTTAAGCATGTCTCGTACACTTGAACGTGTCCTTGAAATTTGGGATGGACTTCGCTGCTATTTTTTGACCAACTTTGATGAAGACTCTGATGAACCCCCTTCTTCCATACGACAGAGGATGGACAAAACACAGAAAACTTTCCCGATGGCCAGGGAGAGACGACTGGTAAAGATTTTCAAGAACTCTGTCTACAAATTATATATTTTGTTTTTGCATGCAGTTATGCCCAGATTTGAAAACTTTAACAGACTGCTTCAACGTGAAGATCCAATGATCCACCGGCTACACACGGCTATGATGAAGCTTTACCTTGATTTGCTGGGATGCTTGATGCAACCTTCTGTTATTGCGGAAAACAGCAGAAACCTACTAGATATTATTGTCACTGAACATTTACAAAAGCCTGATGAAGATTTGTTTATCGGTTTCTCTGCAACTCAACTGATAAGGAAGGAAAATCTTGCTGGATCTTCAGAAGTCATCAAATTTTATTCTGAGGTGAGAGGATTTTTGGAAAAGTCACTGAACTACTTGAAACAAAAGTTCCCTCTCCTCAATGATCCTGTCTTGAAGGCTGCTGCTGTTTTTGATCCCAAAGTAAGACTGACATCCACTTATTCAATGATTGAAACATTAATACAACATTTCCCGGATATTATTCCCTCAAACAAGGTTGACCAACTTCTCATGGAGTTTACATCCTATCAGACTTCCCTGGATCTACCCATATTCTCTGAAGAGGAGAGAATTGATCAATTTTGGCATAACGTAGCAGACCTTACAGAACCAGCAACTGGGCAACCCCAATTTAAATTGCTTTCACAGTTAGCTAAATACATCCTGCTCATTCCACATAGCAATGCTTTCTGTGAAGGTATATTTAGTATGGTTAGAAAGAACACAACTGAGGTACGGAGCTCCCTTGGAAAATCGGTGGAAGGTCACTCCTCAAAAGGAGCCTATGCAGACTCTACAGGCATCAGGAACAACCTCTGTGCTGTACTGGCCTCCAAAATTAATGTATTTAAAAACACATCATGCACAATGTGGTCACCATCAGATGATCTGCTGCAAAAGGCAAAGTCAGCAACTTACACGAGTTTAATATCAAGAAAAGAAGCACGTAATTAGGATTCAAGAAAGTGTCTTCTATGTTTCTGCATTATCTGTTTTTAAGACTATGCACAGAGTTGTCAGTTTATGTTAGTGTAATAAGTTCATTCTTTTCTTCATATCTGTATACTGTAATAATTAGCAGAAAATGCTTTATGATTAGGTTATATATTGTGTGCTATTTTATATTTACACTGAGTTCTGTTTCACGTACAATAAATGTTAATTTATTTAAGCCTGTTGAACTTCTTAATTATTAAAGGTAATGACTTTATAATCATGTGGAAAATGAGAGTAAGGAAATGCAACCCATGGATTGGGCAAGACACGCCCCCTCTGACACGCTCCTGGGTGTTAAAGACACGCCTCTTCTGTGTTTCAAGTGTACCTTTTTTTAGCTGTGAAATGTTGGAGGGTATGATATCAGCGGTATCCGCAAACCATCGGTACCTGCATACCATCATTTCCTATATCCTAGCTTCATTCAACTACCTGGCTGGTTCCATCCAGCATCCACTCCGTGTTTTCAACACCTGGCTGGTTCCATCCAGCATCCACAGCAGTCTTCTCAGCTACAGCGTTACCAGCTTCAAGTGCTACATCTGCTGGTGTGTTCCTTGGCTACTCACTACTACGGACGGGTCTGGTAAGGACATTCCATCACTGGGACATTAAGAACTGTACCTTATCCTATCAGTACCCTGTGGCTCTTGCCAAGCTTATAGTGATCCAGGAACGGTTTCATTTTATCTACTGCATATCTTTATTCATTTACCACTGCTGTGAATACGGAGTTCTGTTAATAAACTTTTATTGACTTTTAAATCCTGGTTGTCATGGTCACGCCTTCGGGCAATCTTCCTACACCATACTTACATGTCTAGGGATCTGATTAAACCTCCTAAGTTTAGTTTTACCTCAGCCCCTACAACTGAGGCTTCCTCCCGTCAGCTCAGGCCCTCAGTTGTGACACCTACGTTGTAGCTCTCTTTCCAGCAGACACAAGTCTGCAGAGGTGCAAAGACCTACTGGTGAGAAAATTGTCAACTCAAGCAGAACGTGACATGTCAACAGCTCCTCCTTCATTTTCTCCCACAACTGGGGCTGCGAGGAAAAGAATAAAATTTGAGCCCACCCGCTGGCGGTGATGCAGGGCAGTCAGGAGCAAGTGTTGATATCTGGTCCGGACTTAAGGAGCTGCCAACTATTACTGACATGTCTACTGTCACTGCAGATGATTCTGTCACCATTGAAAGAATGGTGGAGGATTATATCGGTGACCGCATCCAATTAGGCTTGTCAGACAGTCCGTATGCATACTGGCAGGAAAAAGAGGCAATTTGGAGGCCCTTGCACAAACTGGCTTTATTTTACCTAAATTTGCCCTCAATCCATCTTAATCGTGGAAAACCACGCCTACCAAAATAGTAAACCACACAGTAGTAATACCCTTTATAGCACATTATGCCACACTGTAGTGTCCCTTATACATGCCACACAGTAGTAATGCACTTTATTCACATAATGCCACACTGTAGTAGTGCCCTTATACATTATGCCACACATTAGCAGTGCCCTTATACACATAATGCCACACAGTAGTAGTGACCTTAATAGCACATTATGCCACACACTAGTACCCCTTATACATGTTACGCCACACAGTAGTAATGCACCTTATACATATAAAGGCACAAATTAGCAGTGCCCTTGTACACATTATACCACACAGTAGTGCTCTTACACACTATGCCACACTGTAGAAGTGCCCTTATGCCACACATATTCTAAACCCCCCACCCCCCACCTTCACCACCACCCATGCCTCTCAGTAAGGGAAAACAAAAGACTCCAGTGGCCCCCTCAGACCATGCTCTGTAGCCTCTGGGGAGTATGCTGTCACCTGGCAGCAGGGAGAAGGTACAGCCATATGGGAAACACTGGGGTACCCAAGTGTAGGAGGTTGCAGAGGGACCACCGCAGTACACCCACCAGGAGGCATGCTGAATGCGGCCAGTCCAAGATGGCCATTGCTGCTAGCAGGAGAGACCCCCTGCCCTGCCAAGGGGAGACCCACAGATCCCGTCCAGATGTTGGACCCCGAGTCCAGCGGCGGGCAAAGGAAGGAGGAGCAGCTGCCTTAGGGAGCAGCAGGAGAAAGGAGCCAGGAAGAGGTAGCGGCAGGTGGTAGGAGCCCATGGCTTCAGGTGTCAGAGCAGGCCCCTGGGTCCATCGGGTGCTGAGGGTCGCCTACTGCCTGCTGTAATGTATATTAGTTGCGATGTGCCCCCTTGGTGCCCCCTCAAATCTGGAACACCCCCCCCCCCCTTCCTAGTTGCGGCCCTGTGTTGGCTATCCATAAAGCATTCTTAGCAGATGGGGGGGGGGGGGTTTAGTTATCAAAGCCTGGAGAGAGATAAAGTACCAGCCAATCAGCTCCTGTCATTTTACAAATAGAGCCTGTAAAATGATAGGTTGCTACTTTATCTCTCTCCAATCTTTGATAAATCTGACCCTGGGTGTGTGAGCGGGGGGTTAGTACAAACCTGTGCCCAGGCCTGTCTTGGGGGGTCCCGCAGTGATAACTTATAATGGAGGGAATATGGTGGTCCAGTTCACTCTAGAGATATGGCAGGCTATATTATAGCTTGGGTCAGTGGGATGGAGGGATGGGAACGTGGTTTCCAACAACTTACTGTTCATCTGTCTAGAGCAGGGATGGGGAACCTTCAGCCCTCCAGCTGTTGAACTACACATCCCAGCATGCCCTGCAACAGTTTTAGCATGGCCAAATAGCAAAACTGCAGCAAGGCATGCTGGTATGTGTAGTTCAACAACAGCTGGAGGGCCGAAGGTTCCCCAACCCCTGGTCTAGAGTAAGCCCAAGAAGCCGCTCTACCGAGGACCAAATTTCCTCTCAGAGGCCGTGACTCAGACAATGGGCCTAATACAGGTGTGGTTGGAGCCAGCATCGCTGTTGCTTCCCTGGCTGGTAACGCAGCAGAAGACATCTGGTGTAAGTAGACGCCTCTACCTATGACACCATGAGCTGCAGATCTGACCAAGAGGCCAGGAAATCATTGACGTCTGCATCAGTGGTGCGTCCAACAACACCGGACCCGCACACGTGCAATAGGGGTCAGCGCATGCACAAATTACTGAAAATGGGGGTCATTCTGAGTTGTTCGCTAGCTGCTTTCGTTCGCATGTGGCATCCCAGTCCTGAGGGATACCCCTTTTATGGAAACATAGGAAAGGGTTACAAGCTGTGGCTTGGCTGTGTCACTTGTGAACTTAATGAACTGTCTGGGATTCTGGGATTCTGCAATTGCAGCCTGGGTGCTAGGCAACCGAGGCTGTGCACGACGGAAGCAATCTGGAGGGTGTTGAGACCCAGGAGAATCTGACTGTGCCTGAGAGGAGCGCGGGGAAAAAGGCTAGAGGATTTATAGGCTGCAGAGGGGGATATGACGTCAGACGCCAGTGTGCTGAGAAAGCCTGCATCTGCCGGAGTGTTACGGAGTGCCTGAGAGATTCAAGCAGTGATCAGCGTGGTTTGAAGTAAACATTTCACATGCTGTGATTTACTGCAGCTCAGACGGAGACAGCAATAGTTCTTGTGCACAGAGGAGAAGCAGCGCTGCACGGTGAGACAACGGAGTTCGTGTGGGGTGGCCCCCTGAGTAAACAGATCATCACTACAGTCATAGGACACGTGAGCCTGGCTAAGTTAGCCACTGAGTTCTGGAATAGCCTAACGACTGGGACAGTCTCATACACTATACTAAACAGCTGCGTCCGGGTGTAAAGACTCATAATTAGCCTCTGAAGAAGAGTGAAGTAATATAAAGGCCCCTCTGCCCCTCCGTAGACTACAAGGCTGGCAGACTATATAAGAGAGAGACTCTGGTCACGAATGACTGAACACTGCCTTACAAGCTAAAGCACTGCTATCTCAGTGAAACTGACATTGATTAGACATTGAGCATTTAGAAGTGATCCTTCACACTGCGGGCACCACCTGGTAACAAATAGAGATTAACAAGACTATATCCCTCATACAGAGAGGAAATTCAGCAGACTTCCAGTTTGGGATTTCCACTTTAAATAGTGATCTGTTGGGGCTCCTCCTAGATACAGCAATTGGTGACATTTCCACTATACTTGCCAGTCCCTACATATTATATGGAAATCAAGCTTTATCAAAATGATTGCAATCCTAAAATCCTGTGCACAGATATAAAATCAACATTTGGACACTATTCAGGTTATGTGTGTTCGGGTACCCAATGCTAATGTTTATACAGTAATTAAGCATAGTTGTGATAATTGATTAGTGTCTTGTTTGAAGTCTATTTTTGAAAGGTATTAAAATCACTTAACAGGGTTGATAAAGGGTCACAGAGTTGGGCCCTGTCTAAAGGTCCAATAATCTGAGTCACTCAAGTTTAACCCTAGAGTGGTTGTACCCATTACTGATTTATGCAGATAACGGTTAGTAAGTTATATACAAGTTGTCATTACGGTGAAAGAAAGACAGTATCGGGCAACAAGTAATCATATGCAAAGTTTGTGCTTAAAGTTGTCATTGTTGTGATCCCATGTATTATACTGAGTTACGGGTTCACTACGATATGCCGGCGGTCAGGCTCCCGGCGACCAGCATACCGGCGCCGGGAGCCCGACCGCCGGCTTACAGACAGTGTGGCGAGCGCAAATGAGCCCCTTGCGGGCTCGCTGCGCTCGCCACGGGCACGGTGGTGCGCTAAGCGCGCCACACTATTTTATTCTCCCTCCAGGGGGGTCGTGGACCCCCACGAGGGAGAATAAGTGTCGGTATGCCGGCGGTCGGTATGCCGGCGGTCGGGCTCCCGGCGCCGGTATGCTGGTCGCCGGGAGCCCGATCGCCGGCATACTGAAGACCACCCCTGAGTTACTACTGTGCTAGTGTACAGACTATATCGCATGCACTGGTTCTTGAAATAAATACACCTGCATTATTAATGAACGTTGTTTTTCATATTCAAAAGTGTGTTACTCATACCTTCAGACCTCTCCGCGAAGAGAATAGGAGTATCATCGCGAAGCGGATTTCTGGCAAGCACATTGCCATAAGGGGCTAACCTGAGGATACCACACGTATGGGGCGCAGTGCGCACGCGCGACGTACTTTCACAAAAGCCGATGCAGTTTCACACAAGGTCTAGCGATGCTTTTCAGCCGCACTGCTGGCCGCAGATTGACAGGAAAGGGGCGTTTCTGGGAGGTAACTGGCCGTTTTCCGGGAGTGTGCTGAAAAACGCAGGCGTGTCAGATACAAACGCAGGCGTGCCTGGGGAAACGGGGGAGTGGCTGTCCGAACGCAGGGCGTGTTTGTGACGTCAAAACAGGAACTAAATAGTCTGAAGTGATCGCAAGGAAGGAGTAGGTCTGCAGCTACTCAGAAACTGCTTGTTAAAATTTAGACGCCGTTCTACGATCCTTTTGGTCGCACTTCTGCTAAGCTAAGATACACTCCCAGAGGGCGGCGGCTTAAGGGGGGTACACACGGAGCGATAATCTAAGCAATCTGACTAGATTGCTTAGATTTTCAGCAAGATCACTCCGTGTGTAGCCCTAACAGCGATAGCGTTGCGCAGCCCCGCGCATCGCTATCGCTGCTGCTAGATTGGCCTGCATGCAGGACAATCTAGCGGGTCGCTCACTTCACCCGCTGGGTGAAGTGAGCGGCCCCCCCGTCGACCCCCGCACGCTCAGCACAGATCGCGCTGTGCTGAGCGCCGGGAGAGATGTGTGCTGAGCGGTTCGCTCAGCACACATCTCTCCAGCATCGGGCCGTGAGTACTGGCCTTTAGCGTTTGCACTGCTGCTAAAAGCAGCTAGCGAGCGATCAACTCAGAATGAGGGCCATTGTTACTTTGTGCCTTGGACCCTTCGGGATCTGAATTAGGTCCAATATGAGCAAGTACTACAGGATTTTAAATTATTATTATGATCATTTAAGTTAATCAACAATTTATGTAACCTAATGATTTACTGGGATTCCACTGTTATCCATTGCTAAGCGTTATCTAATCTGCTGATTACAGCACTACTTCATTATCCGACTAGGCCAATACATTCAGAGGCATCTCATCCAAACCCTGAGGAAATGTCAACTCAACTGTGTAACCACGTGTGTGCTTGTGTAATTCTTTTACTATGCCACATTCATGCGTGTATGATTACGTCTGAGACACATTTTACACGCTCCTCCATGCAGCTATACCACGCAGGTAGAGGCTACAAAATGTATTTATTTACATTACACTCCTCTAATAAGGTCAGATTTTAAAAGTGGAAAGTTAAAAAAAAAAAAAAATATTCTTAGGAAAAATAAACAAAAAAAAATTTCAGCCCTCAAATTTTAGTTTACCATAGCTCAGCCAATATTTTAGAACACAGAGATTAATTTAATTTCTGCATTAATTATGATCAATATCCCTTCGGATTCATTTTAAAATATGCACCGTAGTATTCCGAATGACAATCCCTGCAACATCCAAATGTCCGCATTCTCTTTTCCTTCCTTTCCTAATGGATCTCCCCCCCCCCCCCCCCCAGTACTCCCTTGACTTTGTTTTCTCCTACCTTTGTTCTGTTGCAGATTTTAATAACCTCTTTTCCCCATTCCCGTCGGTATTCCCCATGCATCTGTCCTTAGAAACCTTATTTACTCCATCTATATCTCTTCCAGGGACGTGCGGTGAGCTAAATGGCTCGGGAGGCACTGGCTAGCACCAGAGCCAGATTTACACGCAATATATGAGCCAAAGCGTACATCTGGGCATTATACACAGGTGCAGCTGTGTAAACTCCTGGAAATTTGGTGAGTTTTGATCAGAGATGTGCGGAAATGAATGCCAGTTGAGGCACGGCCTCACCTGCCATAGACTTTTTACTCCAGAGTTTTGGCTATAAAAATGGTTAGAATAATGCAAAGAAGATATTTCAAACATATTCTTTGTATTTTTCATATACTTTATACAGTCAAAACTGGCACAAACGTTAGTATGACAGGAAAGGCTCTGCCTCACCCCACCGCACCTCACTGACCTCTTCCCACGGTAACTGACAACCGTCTTTCCCACCTACAAGGTCCTCTCTCCCGATGGGAATCAATCTCAATCGATGAAAATCAACCTTTAGTAAATATACCCCTCGGAGTTACCGTTGATTCCACCCTCTCAATTGCCCCACCACATTCAGGACATCACCCAGTCTTGACACTTTCCAGGATCACGCCCTGGAAGCCACTACAACTATCATCCACACCCTTAACTCCCGGGCGGATTACCGGAAACTACACCTCTCTGCCCTCCCCCACCTTGCCCCACTTCAGTCCAGCCACATCTTAGGTGGTGCCCCCGGCCTCCCCGAAAGAACAGTTTGAAGCGTCCGCCCAGCGCAGCCAACTTCCCAAGTAAAGAAGGCGGTCCAGGCTGCTGATGATGTGATTTGCATTGAATTATGTAATCTTGCCATTATATAGCGTGGGAGGGGGTGTATGTCATGATGATGCAATTGTTTACCCATGTTCCCTGTAGTGGCCTGCTATACCGTCACCCTCTACTGTGTCAACATGGCTGCTCCCTCCCAGAAAGTCGTTAAGTATGCCCTTAAGTACATAGACCACTATGTAATGTATAAATAAAATGGTGACTTAGGGGAAGATGTATCAAGCCTTCTCAAGAGAGGAGAAGTGGAGATGTTGCCATAGTAACCAATCAGCTGCGATTTATCCTTTCTTAAGTACAGGCAATAAAAGGATAGGCAGAAGCTGACTGGAGAAGTTGCCCATAGCAACCACTCTTTAAAAGGCTTGAAACATTTCCCCCATAGAACCCTGCAACAGATTCTCTTTAGAGTTTCAACCTACACATTACTTAATTTTCTGTTGGCATGTGCCAACTGCAGCTTTTATTACATAGATTTGCTTCCATTCTCTAGGGGAAATGTATCAAGCCCGCTAATAAATGGAGAAGTTGCCCATAGCAACACAATTGCATGTGTACAATTGTGCCTGTTGCCCTCTTTGTCTAACTAGATGCATAAGACATATAGGCGGATTGGTCATAATGGCTTCGGTCATTTTGGCATACCTCCCAAAATGTCAGGAGAAAATAAACCTCACCCCCAAATCACCCCCTATTCTATCAACCGCCCACACACTCCCCCATCTCCTCCACATTCCAAGAAGAGAGTCTCGCCCTCTAATTTATTCTTAGGTAGAGTTGGAGGGGTTTTACATTACAAACAAAACAAAAAACAAAAACACAACAGGCGTAAAATGTCAAAACAAATAAAAAAAACAACCCATACTTGCCTACCTGACCCTCTCCATGAGGGAGAAAATGCTCTGTTCCTGGACTTTCCTGGTAATATATGATTGCCATCACCTGTGGTGAGCTAGGTAATTGATAAGAAAGGTGTTTCACCACAGGTGATGGCAATCATACATTACCAGGAAAGTCCAGGAACAGAGCATTTTCTCCTCATGGAGAGGGTCAGGTAGGCAAGTATGTGTTTAAGTCATCTATGCCTAAGCATTAAACTATTACTGTCTAGTCATATATGTTTGTTTTCTGATTATATGGAATCAGTTGTATGTTTGCACCATGTTCGATTACTCAGTGGTGCCGTTTTTTGATTCTATTTTGTGATCATGGCACCACAGGTGCAACAATGATCTGTGTTCTGCGGTTGTGCGTTCCACCGCGACTTCCGGGACGGTGGAACGCAAACCGGCGTCACTTCCGGTCCGTGGACCGCAATAGACGAATAGCGGCCGCGGCGGTCTAGTGTACACAGTGAGTGGCTACAGTGCTCTATACACTGTTCAACCACGTTATGGGTGATCAGTGTGGGCAGGATTTGGACTGAGTAGAGAGAGCATTAGGCACGAGTGGGGTATTTCCGGTTTTTCGGATACTTCCGGCCGATTTACTATTTAATCCCCACCCAGTTGATTGGAGGGCTATGCAGCCACAAGCACAGCCTCCATCTGACTGAGTAAGTAACAATATTTGACTATTCTACTTTATACGGGCACCAGCACTGTATCTATATTGATCTGAATAACTTTTCTGACAGCTTTGGCTATATGGGTGTACTCTACACCTATGGCTGCATCATTGTAAGAAGATGACACACATTAAGGTATTTGTACTGTGTGTGGGGGTGATTGCCCAGATGAATGGTTTTACCCTATGTTACCACAATTGCTGGTGTATATTTATACATGTGTCCTCTCTTTGTTGATCACAGTTCAAGATACGCTGGAGTCTGTTACACTAATCCATTATCGTGGATTTAACCAGACGTTTTAGGTACGGAATTATGAGGTGTCATACCCTATCACTTAGGTGACTGGGGACACTATTGGTGTTATTTATTATCACCTCTTTGGTGGCGTTTTTTTCTTCTGCTTATCTGTTGGTGCAGGTTTTTCCAGGGACCGGTGAGGCTTGTGATCATAACTATGTATATTGTCCTTGCAGATGTACGTGTATCATATGATGACTCAAATTGAACTGATGTGTCACCTGTCTTGAGAAAGGTCCGGTTACGGACCGAAACGTCGACACGATTAAAGCTTCGGTGACGATTGATTTTACCATTGTGTATGTTTCTATCATTGCGAGAGTGCACCTCCACTTCGATGGACTTGTTTCTATGCCTAAGCATGGATATCCTTAATACCTGGACTGTTGGGGTGCCTTGAGTACCGCGTTTGGAAACCTCTGAGCTGTGTGGTTGTAATGAAATGCGACACTTCAGCACCCTCCCCTTTTGAAAAAGACCCTCCACAATTGTGTTGCCTTTGTGACGTTGTATTATCCAGTCTGGCCACATACCCTGTAACATTGGAGGGATGCCTATAATGCATGGGTCTTCAACCTGTGGCCCTGCAGCTGTTGTTGAACTACAGAACCCAGCATGCCCTGCCACAGTTTTGTTATTAAGGCATGTTAAAATTGAGGCAGGGCATGCTGGGATGTGTAGTTTCACAGCAGCTGGAGGGCCGCAGGTTGAAGACCCATGTTATAATGGAGCAAGCCGGGGCTTCTCGAATGGTATTTACTTTGCTGATAGATTGATTGGAAGTTAAGGGGGGTACACATGGAGGGATCTGTTCTTAAAATTTAAGCCACAGGTTCTCAAACTCGGTCCTCAGGACCCCACACAGCGCATGTTTTGCAGGTAACCCGGCAGGTGCACAGGTGTATTCATTACTCACTGACATTTTAAAAGGTCCACAGGTGGAGCTAATTATTTAACTCAGAGGTTCCCAAAAGCGGTCCTCAAGGCCCCCCAACAGTCCAGGATTTAGGTATATCGATGGCTCAGCACAGGTGGTTAAATCAAATTGACTTAGGTGCTAATTAAGTCACCTGTGGCCTAGCATGGATAAACTTAAAACCTGGACTGTTGGGGTGCCTTGAGGACCGCGTTTGGGAACCTCTGATTAAACTTGTGATTCTGTGAGGAGACCTGGAAAACATGCACTGTGTGGTGTCCTGAGGACCGAGTTTGAGAACCTGTGATCTAAGCAATCTGACTAGATTGCTTAGAAGTTAAGCACGGATCTCTCGTGTGCATGCCCCCCAGCGATAGCGATGCGTGGTCCTGCGCGTCGCTATCGCCGGTGCTAGATTGAGCCTGCATGCAGGCTCAATCTAACACATCGCTCATTTCACCCGCTGGGTGAAATGAGCCCCCCCCCCCCCCGCCTTTCGCTCAGCACACATCACACTGTGCTGAGTGGGGGGAGAAATGTGTGCTGAGCAGTCTGTGATAGATCACTCAGCACACATCTCCCCCGTGTGTACAGCCCTTTAGACTTGTCTTGTAGATTGCACATAACTCACAGACAAAGGTTTGTGCAAGAATGGACTGGGGTCACCCCCTGATTAATACAGGATATATATTCTCTGTATCTAATAATATATACAAGAATTATTAAACCTCTTTTAAACACACATGACCCCAGCAAGGACTGTATGACATGCTAGAAGTCTGGGGGTCCCTTCAAAAACAATTACCAATAATAATAGATTTCCAGGAGACTCTTAATTAATAAAATTGATTGTGGTGCTCTATAGAGCATTCACTGAAAGTTTGTTTGCCCCATCTAATATCTTACAGGTAAAGTAACACCTTCTGCACTTAAACACCTCTCCCGCTTGGCTCCCCAATGCCTGCAGTTATAAATAATACATTCTGACCTCAAACGCAGGGTTATCCACGCCGCTGTCTCCTTTGTCCATCTCCTGGCTCCAGGTGAGACAGTCTGGTGTGGGGACTGGGGAGTTACCTGTCCATTACCTGCAGGTATGAACCACAGCTGCCAGCTGATGCCTTATGAAGGATCCAGGCTGCTCTGTAAGTGGCTCCAGCACAAGTCAATGTTTAATAGACCAGGGAGATTTATTGTATGAGTTCACTTCTAGGAGCTGATCTGTTGAGTTTAGGGATTTGTTACTCGCTGTGATCATGGTCTCATTTTATTGCTAATTAATAACCTGGCAAGGAAGAATTGGCATGACATTACCAAATGAGTGAATTAGTTTTAGTGCCCAACTTATGAAATAGATTGTTCAGCTGCCAGGTTTCATAACTCCAGGCAGAGCTGTAAATAGGCCATTTATTACCATGGGTGATTGCAAACATTGATGCTGTCCCAGGGGGTAGTGGTGGCAGGCGCAGCACCGTCCTGTGCCTCCTCTTTGTGCCCCGGGCAGGGTACACGATATTACACTACACTACTTATGGCCCTAGCGTCAGCATTTACAACTAATCACATGCAGCATAGTTGCAAAGCATTGATATGTTTCTGTATTATACAGCGTGCAATTAAAGGAATACTTTATATTTGGTGTTTGTTTAATCTAATAACTCTGGGGTTCTTTATATAATAATAATAATAATAATAATAAATAGCCTTAAACCTAGGCTTACCATACTAGCCCTTTAAACTGGGATACTTATGATTTACTGTACACAGGTTCTATGGCTGGCTGACTTCAAGCCTGCGTTTCACCTGGAGTTAATCAGCCACAGAACCTGTGTAACTCATGAGCGTCCCAGTTTAAAGGGACAGTATGGTAGGTAAGCCTACTTAAACCTGGAGCCTCAGAGATGTACAAAAACTCGATCTGATCCGTTTCTGGGTGTGCAGAAGTGGCTGCATTCTTGGAAGCAGCTTCACTGGCCCCGGCTGCGTGATTTAGCTGGACATCCGATTCCTGAGTAACCGGAGGGATACTTACATTTCTGATGCTCACACAGTTGATCCGATCAGGGCCAGTGCTAGGGTGTTCAGTGCCCCCTGCAAACTATAAATGTACTCCCTCCCATACTTTACAAAGGGACAGCGTGTGTAACAAAAGGGGGTGTGGTCTCACAAGGAAGGGGCGTGTCCACACAGTAGTACCCCCTTTTCATATTATGCCACACAATAGCACAATCTTAATCACATTACACCACAAGTAGTAGTGCTGCTTATGCTCATAATGCCCCCAATAGTAGCACCACTTATACATTATGCTTCCAATAGTGGTGGCACTTATACACCTAATGCCCCCAGTAGTGCCTCTTATACATAATGGCCTCAATAGTAGCGCCGCTTATATATAATGCCCCCTGCAGTAGCACACTTATACATAATGCCCCCAGTGGTAGCGGACCTTATACACATAATGCACCCAGTAGTAGCGGACCTTATACACGTAATGCCCCCAGTGGTAATGCCGATTATATATAATGCTTCCAGTAGTAGCACCGCTTATACATAATGCCCCCAGTAGTAGTGCCACTTATACATAATGGCCCCAGTAGTAGTGCTGCTTCTACATAATGCCCCCAGTAGTGGCGCTGGTTAAACACATAATGCCACCAGTAGTGGTGCCACTTACACATAATGCACCCAGTAGTAGTGCCCTTTATACACATAATGCCCCCAGTAGTGATGCTGCTTATATACAGTACATAATGCCCCCCAGTAGTAGCGCTGCTTATACATAATGCCCCCAGTAGTGGCAGCGCTTATACATAACAGCCCTAGTAGTAGCGCCGCTTATACATTACACCCCCAGTAGTAGCGCTGCTTATACATAATGCCCCCAGTAGTAACGAACCTTATACACAATGCACCCAGTAGTGGTGCCGCTTATACCCATAATACCCTCGGTAGTGGCAGCGCTTACACATAATGCCCCCAGTAGTAGCGCCACTTATACATAATGCCCCCAGTAGTGGCACCGCTTACACATAACAGCCCCAGTAGTAATGCCGCTTATACATAACAGCCCCAGTAGTAGTGCTACTTATACATAACGCCCCCAATAGTAGTGCTGCTTATACA